>NW_028250317.1:0-600000 GCF_964263255.1 Lissotriton vulgaris | reverse complement strand
AAAGTTTGTTTATTGGATGTGGTCGTAGTTCCCACCTACATTGCATCAGCTGTTAACAGTGACTGGTTAGCTGTAAACAGTGGTGACCAGCCAGCCATCTAGGAGTGCGTAAATTGGATACCATCAGTTACCAGAAATTAACTAAATGACAGGACATTCACAGGCCGAGCTGTGGGCTGAATGACAGCGGAGTGATAACCGGCGTCTTCATTAGGCATGAGTCCAGACAGATGGGGAGGCGCGGCTGCTGCGGTCCCTCTCTGGCGTCTTCATTAGGCATGAGTCCAGAGAGATGGGGAGGCGCGGCTGCTGCGGTCCCTCTCTGGCGTCTTCATTAGGCATGAGTCCAGAGAGATGGGAAGGCGCGGCTGCTGCGGTCACTCTCTGGCGTCTTCATTAGGCATGAGTACAGAGAGATGGGGAGGCGCGGCGGCTGCGGTCACTCTCTCGCGGTTTATTAAAGAGCCACGCGTGATGACCCAGCTGCGGGCCCTTCTCAAGCTCAGCGACAGAGTTTGAAGGCAGCAGCTGCAAATTAGAAACTTCTATTTTTTATTTACATGTGTCTGGGGATGCATGTAAATTATTTTCCTGCTGGGGCTCACGGACAGCTGAGTGAAAACAGGCACCTTGATTAGGCATGAGTCCTAAGACCGACGGAGAGGCACAGTTGCAGGGTAGCTCTATCTTGTGGTTGTTTAAAGAGAGCCACACCCGACGAATCGACTGGGGCTGTTAAACCACAGACCACGAAGTGCACCAGAGCCCGGCAGGAGGAGGTGTTGGAGTGTGACCAAGCAACTTCCTGATCAGCAGAGTAAAACCATGACAGAAAAACTAACATTTGGAAGACTAGACATCAACAAGCCCAATCCCCTTTAGAAGAAATCCAAAAACAAAACTAATATCCTACCAAAAAGAAGCCCAACTGACGGTGGACATGAAAAGTGCAAAAAGGCCAAACAAATACAATCTACGGAGCGGGAGGTACTGAGGGATGCAGCACTAACAACTGCGGCATTAAGAGAAGGTGGGAGGAATGCTATATTTACATGTAAGCAGCTATGCCTCTGAAGCTGAAAACAGGCAAACAGTAACAGACCAGGAAAACCAAGAAAAAAAATACACAAAACACCATAGCAGAATGAGACAGTACTTAGTTCCTGCTGCGTGGGAGGAACAGAAAGGAAAAAAGAGGGACAACGAGGCAAAGGGTGATCACTAGGAAGCAAGGATTTTTAATGGACACAAACAAATCAAAAGAAGGGGATGGCTTTAGGCCCACAAGAGAAATTACAACAGGTTCTGAAATGGGTCAAAGCCTCTTCCACCCTCTGGACAGAAACAGCATCTACAAATCCCTTCCGTGTACCATGCAGTGTACAAGGTTGAATGCTGTGCTGTGTGGGTGCAGAGCTGGCAGTGTACAAGGATGAATGCTGTGCTGTGTGGGTGCAGAGCTGGCAGTGCACAAGGATGAAATCTGTGCAGTGTGGATGCAGAGCTGGCAGTGTACAAGGTTGAATGCTGTGCTGTGTGGGTGCAGAACTGGCAGTGTACAAGGTTGAATGCTGTGCTGTGAGGGTGCAGAGCTGGCAGTGTACAAGGATGAATGCTGTGCTGTGTGGGTGCAGAGCTGGCAGTGCACAAGGATGAATTTTGTGCTGTGGGTGCAGAGCTGGCAGTGCACGAGGCTGAATGCTGTGCCAGAGCTTGCAGTGTACAAGGTTGAATGCTGTGCTGTGTGGGTGCAGAGCTGGCAGTGCACAAGGATGAATGCTGTGCAGTGTGGGTGCAGAACTGGCAGTGTACAAGGTTGAATGCTGTGCTGTGTGGGTGCAGAACTGGCAGTGTACAAGGTTGAATGCTATGCTGTGTGGGTGCAGAGCTGACAGTGCACAAGGTTGAATGCTGTGCTGTGTGGGTGCAGAACTGGAAGTGTACAAGGTTGAATGCTGTGCTGTAAGGGTGCAGAACTGGCAGTGTACAAGGTTGAATGCTGTGCTGTGTGGGTGCAGAACTGGCAGTGCACAAGGTTAAATGCTGTGCTGTGTGGGTGCAGAGCTGGCAGTGCACAAGGTTGAATGCTGTGCTGTGTGGGTGCAGAGCTGACAGTGCACAAGGTTGGATGCTGTGCTGTGTGGGTGCAGAACTGGCAGTGTACAAGGTTGAATGCTGTGCTGTGTGGGTGCAGAGCTGGCAGTGCACAAGGATGAATGCTGTGCTGTGTGGGTACAGAACTGGCAGTGTACAAGGTTGAATGCTGTGCTGTGTGGGTGCAGAGCTGACAGTGCACAAGGTTGAATGCTGTGCGGTGTGGGTGCAGAGCTGGCAGTGTACAAGGATGAATGCTGTGCTGTGTGGGTGCAGAACTGGCAGTGTACAAGGTTGAATGCTGTGCTGTGTGGGTGCAGAGCTGGCAGTGCACAAGGATGAATGCTGTGCTGTGTGGGTGCGGAACTGGCAGTGCACAAGGTTGAATGCTGTGCTGTGTGGGTGCAGAGCTGGCAGTGCACAAGGTTGAATGCTGTGCTGTGTGGGTGCAGAGCTGGCAGTGTACAAGGATGAATGCTGTGCTGGGAGCATGCAGAGCTGGCAGTGTACAAGGTTGAATGCTGTGCTGTGTGGGTGCAGAGCTGGCGGTGTACAAGGATGAATGCTGTGCTGTGTGGGTGCAGAGCTGACAGTGCACAAGGTTGAATGCTGTGCTGTGTGGGTGCAGAACTGGCAGTGTACAAGGTTGAATGCTGTGCTGTGTGGGTGCAGAGCTGACAGTGCACAAGGTTGAATGCTGTGCTGTGTGGGTGCAGAGCTGACAGTGCACAAGGTTGAATGCTGTGCTGTGTGGGTGCAGAGCTGGCAGTGCACAAGGTTGAATGCTGTGCTGTGTGGGTGCAGAGCTGGCAGTGTACAAGGATGAATGCTGTGCTGGGTGCATGTAGAGCTGGCAGTGTGCAAGGTTGAATGCTGTGCTGTGTGGGTGCAGAGCTGGCAGTGTACATGGATGAATGCTGTGCTGTGTGGGTGCAGAGCTGACAGTGCACAAGGTTGAATGCTGTGCTGTGTGGGTGCAGAACTGGCAGTGTACAAGGTTGAATGCTGTGCTGTGTGCATACAGAGCTGGCAGTGTACAAGGATGAATGCTGTGCTGTGTGGGTGCAGAACTGGCAGTGTACAAGGTTGAATGCTGTGCTGTGTGGGTGCAGAGCTCACAGTGCACAAGGTTGAATGCTGTGTGAGTGCAGAACTGGCAGTGTACAAGGTTGAATGCTATGCTGTGTGGGTGCAGAGCTGACAGTGCACAAGGTTGAATGCTGTGCTGTCTGGGTGCAGAACTGGCAGTGCACAAGGATGAATGCTGTGCTGTGTGGGTGCAGACCTGGCAGTGCACAAGGATGAGTGCTGTGTGGGTGCAGAGTTGGCAGTGCACAAGGATGAATTTTGTGCTGTGGGTGCAGAGCTGGCAGTGCACAAGGATGAATGCTGTGCTGTGTGGGTGCAGAGCTGACAGTGCACACGGTTGAATGCTGTGCTGTGTGGGTGCAGAGCTGACAGTGCACAAGGTTGAATGCTGTGCTGTGAGGGTGCAGAGCTGGCAGTGTACAAGGATGAATGCTGTGCTGTGTGGGTGCAGAGCTGGCAGTGCACAAGGATGAATTTCGTGCTGTGGGTGCAGAGCTGGCAGTGCACGAGGCTGAATGCTGTGCCAGAGCTTGCAGTGTACAAGGTTGAATGCTGTGCTGTGTGCATACAGAGCTGGCAGTGTACAAGGATGAATGCTGTGCTGTGTGGGTGCAGAACTGGCAGGGTACAAGGTTGAATGCTGTGCTGTGTGCATGCAGAGCTTGCAGTGTACAAGGTTGAATGCTGTGCTGTGTGGGTGCAGAGCGGACAGTGCACAAGGATGAATGCTGTGCTGTGTGGGTGCAGAGCTGATGGTGCACAAGGATGAATGCTGTGCTGTGTGGGTGCAGAGCTGACGGTGCACAAGGATGAATGCTGTGCCAGAGCTTGCCGTGTACAAGGATGAATGCGGTGCTCGGTGGGTGCAGAGCTGACGGTGCACAAGGATGAATGCTGTGATGTTTCAGTGCAGAGCTGCCAGCTCTTCACCCACACAGCACAGCATTGACCCTTGTGCACTGCCAGCTCTGAACCAGTCTAAAAGACCCTTATTGATGGTGGTTGTAAAGTCAACCTTTTAGACCAGCTATCCTAGTGGTAGCATGGACCAGCAGTATTAGGCTAAACTCCAAAGAGCATGTGAAGCGGTTTGTTTTACCAATTATAATCCCTTGAATACCAAATGAAAGGACACCACACAAGGTATATATCAAATATATATGTATTTATTTCTAACACAACCCCTCTGAACTCGTTATGAGGTCAGATCGAAGTACATCACAAGTTACTTAAATCGCATACGATAAGTTGCACAAATACAGTTTTGCCCTAGGGGCCTCACAAACCATATACTTAAATAGTGGTATAAGAGCCACTACAGAAAGAGTGAATAGGACTAGGGAATCGCTGGCGCTACACTAAACGACCAAAGGTTAGGAAGTAGGAGACCCACAGGAGACGTGTCCCGTGTCTAAACACAGTCGCGAGTTACCAATGACTTCTAATGAGAACGTAAAAGTTATAAAGTTATAGATTTAGGGCACTTCCGGATGGACTACGACAAAACCACTTTAGACTAGGACACTTGGATAGTCAATACCCACCGGTGCACCAGAGTACTAGAGTTACCTCACCCAGGGAAGCCGGGTGCGTAGGTGGCTTTTGGTGTCAGGATTCATCGATGTTTTCTATGGAGATCTGCGAAATGCTGCAGGCGACCAGAAGAAAAGTGTCTGGGTGGATCGAGGAACTGAAGAACCTGAAAGCAGAGGGGACAGTCTGGGTCACTAGCCAGTGACCAGGAAGGAACCAGGCAATGTAGAGGAGATTTCAGGTGAAGAGGTGAAGCTTGTCTCTGCAGCCACGAGGACCAGGAGGCATCGACGACAACCACGAGCTGGATTCAAGCTGTCCCACGAAGAATCTAGTGGACTGCGGTGTCGGTATCCGATTGGACCCAACAAGCCATGGCAAACACAATCCACGCAGGAAGTGGAGATTGGCTTTGAGTCAGACTAGCAAGGTCTTGGGAGCTTCTCCTTTGCATGGAAGCTGGAGCAAGCCTGGAGCAACCAGGCCAGTCATGTAAATTCAAAAAGAAGTCTTCAGAGGGCTAACTAGCCAGCAAGCTAGCAACCAGGAAGATGCATCGAGCTGAAATGCAGAAGCAGGCCCCACGCAGCACTCGTGGAGTGTGGAGGGCTGAGCTTCGGTGCAAATGGAGCTCGGGCTTGGAGCTTCTCATACCCCAATGCACAACTGTGAGGGTACCTCGGGAGTGGAGCAGTTAGCAAAATGCAGGTAGTCCGGGGTGTCCAGTCCCACGTCTCGTGTCCGCCACGGGTCTCAGCTTTGCTCTGGGTCGGATTCAGAGAAGTCTGGAAGTCCAGTTCCTAATTCGCAGAGTCTTCGGATTCCGGCAGGAGCATCGACAAAGCAAACCGGCAAGTTATTGGTGGTGCCTGTTTGCACAGGGTGGTCACTCCTTGACCAGAAGGGAGTTGTCTTCAGTCTTTTAGTCAGTGTAGAACGTCGAAGGTCCAAGAGTTTCGTATCAGAGTTTCATTCTAGGATAATCTAAAGTCTGTAGAGACAGCTCCTATATTTATACTGATTTTAGTGACTGGATTACCTGCTAGGTCCCTCCTATGGGTGGACCTGGGAAGGGGGTGGTTACACCCCTTTCCCTTTGTCCAGTTTCACGCCAGAGCGGGCTGGGGTGCCCCAGCAACTGGTTTGAACCGGGCTATGCATGGAGCACCTTGTGAGCCCCAGGCAGGGTCTGGAAAAGCATCTTTCCATTCAGCCCACCCTGCCCCAATACACTACAGGCTGTTTGGGGAGGTTCTGGCACCTCCCTAGACAAGAAACCTATTGTCCAGGCCTCCCTTGCTGGAGTTTCCCCCAGCAGGTCACTTGTGTGTGGCAGCAGCATCCATTTCGTGATGCTGGGGCTCTGTTTAACTTTAACCGGGTAAAGCAGTAACTACATGTCTTACTCTAGAAGGGTGGAATGCTACCCCCGCCGCCAGGACTGGCGGGGGTAGTATTCCAAAGTGTTTGACACCTTACACAACATGTTTTGATAAAGCCAAACCAAAGTTAGCATTAACCCTGAGGATTATAATGCACTTAAGAGTATATGGTATGGCTATATCATAGAACAGCTATATGGAGATGGTTCCGAAAGCTACAGAGGAGCTCAGCTCATGCTAGGGCACCCTCTCACATAAAACCAAGCACTCTGCCTCCAGGATTGTCAAGGCCTGCCATAGGAGTGACTTATAGGTTACAATGTGTCTATATATAAGGTATATATAGATATACTATATCTAAGTAAGGGGTGATTACACAGCCTTACATAAGCTGAGTGACCAGCCTGTGGTGTCAGTTTAGATGGCCAGCCAGGGGTGGCATAATTTACTTATTTATTTTATTTTGAGAGTTTTATATAGCGCGAACAAGATCTTTGCAGATAACAGAGCGCTTTACAAAGGCAGGTGGAGGGTAGGGGAACAAGGGGGCATAGTAGGGAGGTAGATCAACAAGATCATGTACATAGCACCAATATAGTATATAACATAGTACCCATATAACGTATAGTACAGGTATGAGGTAGCAGGCATAATTGGAGCGTAGGCCATCCACATGCTGCAGCCCCTGGTAGGCCTTGGATGCACCTATGCCCTGGGTACCTATGGTACACTATACAGGGGCTCACAAAGGTGACCCAATACCCAATCTGGTATGTACCTAAAATACATGGTATCAATTTAGAGAGAGAACAGCTGGGCTGTGGGTCTGATTAGCAGGCCCGCAGCCACACTAAAGTCGAAAAACCAGAAAATCACAGCAAGTGGGGTGACCATAGGAAGCAAACCCTACTCCCCTACACAGCCATTCATGCATTCATCCTTCCAAGAACCATCCTGGCTCTTTCCACCCACCCATGTATCCTTTCTCTTCCATCCATACTTCTTTAACCCCTACCGCGCTACCGCGTTTTCCCACTGTGCGCTGAAAAAAATAAAATGGCTTGTTTATGACACAGCCAGCTCGTCATCCGCGTAGCGCAGGTAACGCCCATGATGAGCTGGCTTTGTCATCAGCGCCGAAGGGGTTAAAGCCTTTCATGCATTCATCCTTTCAGTGCTTAACAGTCCAGCCTTCCATCGCTGCACCTTTACATCCATCCAACATTGCAGCCTTTTCTTCCCTGCTCCTTAACCCTTTCTTTTCACCTTTCCTTCCATCCATACTTCTGGCCTTCCTTTCGCTGTTTCCACCTGCCTCTGGTGCTTTCCAACTCTCTCCTCCTCTTCACATCCCGCCTCCCAAAGAGGATTCTTTTTCCAAACGATGCATCATTTCTTCCATCCTGCCCCCCCGTCCGTGCATGATCCTCACTTCTTGATCCCCCCTTGACTGTACCAGGAGCACAGACAGCTCAGACTCTCTGATGCCAGGGGGGGGTGCGGGGGGAGTAGTGAAGGCTCAGGGACCCTGCCCACTGACCCAGCTCTTCAGTCTCCTCCATGCTGACTGAGCTTGTGATCCCCGGCCTCCTTCCTGCAGACCCTGCTTGTGATCCAGACCCCTCGTCATGCTGCCTCTGGACCCCTCGATGCCGGCCCACCCCCTGGGGGCCAGAGTTTACATCCGTAACCTCCTGGAGAAGGCCTGCGGGCGGGCGCTCCACCGCCTGTGGGAGGACCAACTGCCTAGTGAGAAGGAGGCGGCAGAACGGAAGGCCCTGCGGCACTGCGCCGCCAAGCTCCTGGAGGGCATCTGCAGCCCCCCACCCCGGTATTGTCCGCAAACAATCTTGGGAAAGGTAGACCACATATTTTGGGTGCACCATGATTGCTCTGCACAAGACAGTCTACTGCTCCATTTATACAGATACTGAACAGAGTGGGAGCCAGCACACAGCCCTGTGTGACGCCACGCTTTATAGGGCTCTGGATCGTATGGTCCTCCCCCTGGATCCTCCTCGCCTTAGGATATGAGTCAGTGTAAACAAGTCTCAGCATCAGAACCCTATCCTCCCTCGTGAATGCATTGCTTAATATGTATGGCATCTAGACCTCAGGACGCGATAGATACGTATCCCCGGGAATGCCATCTAATCCAGGAGACACTTCTTTTTTCAATTGCTTCAGTGCCTGTGATGTTTCCTCAGTGCTGAATGTTAGGTGCTCTCTTCTCAGTTCACCCAGTATCTCAACCTCAGATGGAGGAGCACTGAGCAGCTCTTTGCAAGTTGAGTGTTAGGAGCCCGTTGACGATTGTTATTGTCTGGTGTTGGGGCAGACTAACTCCCACCATTTGTGCACCCAAGTGCCACCAGCATGATGGCCACCCGTGCCTGGAGGCGCTTAAAAAAGACTGGGGCATCCTGCAGCGCGGGAGTGCCCGGGACATGGGTGGGCCCGTCTGCGCCCATCAGAGCCCGGAGGAGGCAGGGCTGGGCTGCCTCTCTTAGCTTTTCTGGCTTGTTGTTACTACAGCTGGGGACTGAGTCTAGGACGCATTCAGGATTCTGGATTTGAATTGGAACCAGGACTAGGATCATCAGAATCAAGGCACAAAGGTAAACTCGGTGGGGGCGGGGGGACGTGTGCCTGCCGAGGAGCATGTGCAGCCAATGAAGGGGGCCCGTGTTGACTTTCTATGGAAAACAAAGAAGTTACAAATATACAGTTTAAGGACACTTCCGGATGGACTTGGATGAAACCCTTTTAAACTAGGACACTTCTAGAGTCAAGACCCACGGGAGCACCGGAGTACACGTTACCTCACCCAGGGAAGCCGGGTGCATAGGTGTCTTTTCGTGTCAGGTTTTGTCATAATTTTCAATGGAGACCTGTAAAGAAGTGCTGCAGGCGACCAGAGTAAAAGTGTCCGGGTAGATCCAAGAGTGGATCAAAGATCTGAAGAACCTGAAAGGTGAGGGGACAGTCTGGGTCACTAGCCAGTGACCAGGAAGAAATCAGGTGATGTTGGATGCTTTCGAAGTGAATGTGAGCTTGTTTCTTCAGCCACGTGGTCCAGGAGTCATCGACGAGGACCAGGCGCTGGATTCGAGCTGTCATACAAAGGATCTAGTTGACTGCCCTGTCGGTATCTGGATTGGACCCAACAAGCCTTGGTAACCGCAACCCACGCAGGAAGTCGAAATGAGCTCTGTTGCAGACCAGCAAGGTCTGGGGCGCTTCTTTGTAGGGATGCTGGAGCAAGCCTGGAGCAACCAGGCCAGAAAGTTAAAAGAAAGTCTTTCAGGGGGTCACTAGCCAACGGGCAAGGAACCGGGAAGACGCATCGAGCAGAAATGCACCAGCAGGCTCCACGGTACCCTCGTGGTGTGTGCAGGCCTGTGCTTTGGTACAGATAGTGCTCGGGACTGGGGCTTAAAGTACACATCTCTCATGTCTGCCACGGGTCTCAGCTTTGCGGTGGATGTGGGTCGTGGTCAGAGATGTCTGTAAGTCCAAGTTCTGTGTCACAGCCTCTTCGGGATCCGGCGGGAGCCTCGACATTGCAGACCGGCAAGTTGCTTGGTGATGCCTGTTTGAACAGGGTGGTCAGTCGTTGACCACAAGGGAGATGTCCTTAGTCTTCGAGTCAAAATGGAATGTCGAAGTTCCGGGATTTCAGCTTCAAGATGTCGTCCAGGTGAATCTAAAGTCCTAGGGGCACAGCTCCTATACTTATACTAAGTTTGGGTGCTGGAGGGGGCGCGGAGCTTGCCACAGCCGATGGCGGACGTGTGATCTAGATGCTCCGCGCCATCGCCACAATAACTCACCAACTATCCTGCCAGCACAGGACCTGAAGGGGCACAGAGGTGGGCAAACACGCCCGGAGATCTCCGCTGCCGGGTACGAGAGAAATGGGGGCACTCCGAGCCACAGCGACTCGGGCGGCAGATGATTGAGCGCCGGAGATCTAGGCCGCTCATCCCCAACATGGATTATCCACGCTGGCCGCAGTACGCGCGGCAGACCAGAGCGACGTCAGCCCGGTGGATCGAGGGCCCATACTTAGCGCTGCGCTTCAGAACCCGGAGAGCCTGGTTCTTGGAGCCCCTGCGCATACCCCCTGCACAACGAGAACACGTGGTGCCCCAACTGCGCCACTGGCACTGGAGCGCATACATTTTTTGATACCCTCCTAGCCCGGCAGACTGCGACTCAAGGCCCATAGAGCCGGTATTTGGGACCCTCGGGAGCATATGTGTCGGCGGTGACTTGGGGAGCTCTCAGTTAGGATGCTGCAGCAGCACGGAGATGTGGACGAACAGCGGCACTTGATAACAGGCGGTGAGTGTGGCCTGCCTCGGTGGGTTCTCTGTGGCGGGCTCTGGTGCCGGCCTTGTGGCGCAGCGGTAAGGGAGACCCACCGCGCTGCATCGGCAGCGGGAACAGCCCTAGAAGGATTGCTAGACTGAGTCCATTGGGCCTGAGCCGACCCTGGTAACCTGGTCAAGATAACAACGGCCAAGTGATTGGAGGGCGGACGTACTGAACTCTCGGTGATATATCGCCGAGACACAGCGGGAGTACGCGACAGCAGTTGCCCGGAGACCTGGGTGCAGAATGGGCAAGGGTGACAAAACCCAAACCAAGTTACCCTTCGAGCAGCGCCGCACTAGGGCCCCGGAGGCACAGGTAATGGAGTCTATCCCGCAGGCGAGAGGGGCCGAGGACACGTTTTACGCAGACATTAAAACACTGCTGGTAACGATGGAAAAGGGCCTCCAAGACAGCATAGCATCGCTGGGCTCCAAAATAGATGCCCTCTCCTATCGAATGGAGTGTATGTCGGAAAGAGTTGAAAAACATGCTGAGCGACTAGACATGGCGGAGAGGCGCATAACGGAAGTGGAAGAGGCGCAAACGGAACAAGACAAAGTCCAAAAGCAGCAAGACCGGATACTACAGGTCCTACAAGACAAATTGGAGGACTTGGAGGCCCGCTCTCGCAGATCGAACATACGAATCACGGGAGTGTCGGAGACCACACAAACGGGTAAAATGGAGCTAGTCGTTGAGAAACTGCTGCTAATGCTGCTGGGAGCGGAAGCGTTCTTGCCGATGTTTATAGTCGAGAGGGCACATCGCACGCTGGGCCCGCGCCCAAAGCCGGGAGCACCCCAAGGCCAATCATCGCCAAGCTCCTAAATTACAGAGACACAGCCTTGCGGATAGCCCGAGAGAAAAAGACACTGCAATTCGAGGGATCTGACATCTCACTGTACCCGGACTTCACTGCAAAGGTACAAGAAGAACACAAACACTTTGCTCTGTACAAGAGACAACTCCGTGACCTCGGGCTGGACTACGCCATGCTATACCCAGCAAAATTGAGAATCAATCGGCAAGGTCATTCACATCTTCACGGATCCTAAAGACCTACACAAGGCGTTGAAAGTTTGGACAAAGGAAAGCAGGGGTAGCCCTAGGAGTCAGAATGGCGAGGAGGACTCCGGCAGCCAACTGGACAAACAGGACTAGTAAAACTGTATGGACTCGCTGATTTGCTGAATGTGGGTCCCTTGACTGTTCGCAGCATCCCTTGATGCAGACTTGGGACTTGGCGCTGCTACATGGAGCACTACATCCGAGCGCCCACTGCTTATGCCTCTGAGAGAGGGGGCCATGGGAATCCCGAGGACTCGACATATTGGTGAGACTGTTTTGATTTGTCTGTTGTCGCTGCGCTTATAGTACGCACACCGGCTCAGCCGCCATATGAGAGTTGCAGGCTGACGCGGCTCATGTATCAGCAACAGCTTGGGACGCTTTGGTCGTGGGGTGTGCCGGTTTGTAAATATGTTATAGTGGCCTATCTGTGCCCTGACTGCACACGCCGGCATAACCTCCTCTAGCGTTGGTGGGTGGGGCGGGGCCTACGCAGCTGCTGCCTGAAGTTACGGCTGTTCCACCTGGCAACCTCGGCCCTCGCGCTGTGTGCACTGTTGGTCCCCTTTGGGGATTTTTTGAGCATTTTTGGGGAGAATTGGGAGGGGGACGTTACCATGCCGGGCCGAGTTGGGGTTGGTCTGCTGTGGGAGGGGGATGGAGGAGTTCTGAGGAGTTCACAAACAGTATTATCATGTTTGACGGAAGTTTGTTCAGTTACTTTGGGGAAATTGCTTAATCTGACTTTGCACTCTATGACCATTGATTACACAGACAGAAATATGCCTTCTTCCTATCCAATACCAAGACGTAATGGCTGACACCACCACAGACGGGGGAACAACACACACCTAGACTGACCGCTATAAGTTGGAATGTTCGCAGTCTGAACGACCACCGTAAGGTCAGGAAGGTCGTCGGCTACCTGCAGCGCCAGCACATAAGACATAGCCCTACTTCAGGTGACGCACCTTCCTGCACACAACCACATGCTTCGAAGCAGAGGGTTGGAGGGTAACATCTCTGCTGCGGGGTTCACTACTAGCGCCAGAGGGGTTTTGACATGGGTTAACCCGAAATCCAAACTGCAGATCCAAACGCTGGAAACGGACCCTGATGGGGGATTTGTTATATCTAGATGTTATGGCCCTGCCGCAGACCCTACAGTTGTCAACACAAATGGCCCCAATTTTGACTCGCCAGAATTCTACAAGACCCTTGCTGCCAAGATCAAACGACTTAGCCAAAGGAGTTCGCTATTGTGGGGGGTGGGGGGACTTCAATCTCACTATGAACCCTACTTTGGACAGATCAACTGGCCCTCCCCGCAGACTTGCAGCTGCTGCTTTGGAGCTGCAGAGCGCAATCACCTGCCTGGACTTGGGGGATGTATGGCGGTCCAGGAATCTGCGACAAGGGGGGGTACACGCACTACTCTGCATATCATAACATCTACACTAGGATAGACTACCTGCTTGCTTCCTCCTCCCTCTTGGACCGGGTGAGGGACTGCAGGGTTTTGCCCAGAACCCTGTCTGATCACTCACCTGTACTTATGGAAATTCACATCCCAGGCAAAATCATACCGCCATTTACATGGAGATTCCCGCCTAATTCTCTACTGGACCCAGTGTTTAGGGGAGAGCTGGCTGAGGCCATAGACACGTTTTTTTAACAGAATAAAGGCTCGGTTGAGAGCTTCCAAGTAGTTTGGGAGGCCTTCAAGGCCTATATTAGAGGAGTCGCGATGTCAAAGCACTCGGGCATACTTAAAGCGATCAGGAAGAGATTGGCGGACCTTGAGAAAAAACGAGGGGAATTGGAGCGCAGAGTTGTTTCGCAGATGACGCTGTGAGCGCAGAAATTAGGACCCTACTGGCGGAGTATCATGAGGAAGCGGACAGGGAGATCAAACACATGAGCAAATACTCCACGGCTCGGGTATATGGAGAGGGGGAGCAGCCGAGCGCAGTGCTGGCCAACCTTATGAAGGGAGCATGGTGGCGCCATCACATCCCTATGGTGAACACTGCTAAGGGAGTGCCAACCACATATGATAGAGAAATAGCTGAGACTTTAAAAAAATTACTACTCGGATCTGTATTCCTATAAGGACGGCGATATGAAAGAGGAAATTATTGACTATTTAAGTCATATAGACATCCTCACACTGGCCAACTCCGATAGGGAATTTCTCATGCAACCAACAGAAAGGGACGAGATTCTGGACGCGCTTGCCAGTATGAAATCGGGCAGCGCACCAGGGGCGGACGGCCTAACGGCAGGCTTCTACAAAGCCTTCAAGGACCAACTGCTACCACATCTGTCAACCCTCTTTGACGACATGTGTAGAGGGCAGCATGCCACAATCTGTGGTAAATATTTTAGTAATTTACCTTGAACGGAGTTTCTATAAACAATAAATTCAAGTATGAAGAGCAGAGTCCGTGGTGGTTCGAATTCAGGGTCTTTATTCAGTAACTCGAGTTAAGGGAGAGCTCCGTCACCTAGGGAGGATCGGAAGAATCTCTAACTTTACATTCTGAACACACAGTATTTATAACAAGAAAAGAGGAAGGAACTTCCCTTCAATGCATGCCCGGATCATATGTTGCAATAAAACAGAAGTCATGTAGGCCCGGATCATATGTGGCAATGAAACAGAAGTCATGATCATAAAAGGAGATAACGTCGTGAAAAAGGGGCACGTGGTAGAAGAAATAAGGCTGAGTCATGTTTCAGAATAAGGAAGCACAAGAGAGTCAAAGGTGTGAAGAAATAACGCTAGGCTGGTTCCTTAGATAAGAGAAAGAGAGTCGTGACAGGATGTCTTTGTCGTGTTTCAGCATTCAGGGGGCTCTTCTTCTCGGAATTGGTTGTCGTGGTTCAACAGAGCGGGGGTTACTTCTCGGAATCGGTCTGATCTTAGGGAAATGGTTACAGATGGGGGGGTCTTGTTCTCGGCATTGGCTTGACCACAGAAATGCACGGTTTAAGTGAGGAAACTGGTTCGCGGAATCGCCCTGAGCATGAAGATGTAATGTTGCCTTTAGGGGAGGGCGAGTGCGTGTGCAACTTCGTGAGGTGCATGATCAGCGCGTGATTAGTTCGTGTTCGTGTGCTCGTGTTCTCGTGCGTTCATGTTTTAGCACGATGGGCTCGGGGACGTGACTGAAGAGGGTGTATGATGGGACATAACTTATGATAAAAAGAGTCTTTTTCCACAAATCTATGAGAGAGGCTATCTTGGTTACTATATTGAAGCCGGGAAAGCCACACGATGAGTACAGCTCATACAGGCCCCTGTCGTTGCTGAACGTCGATACCAAACTATTTGCCAAGGTCCTGGCCACTCGATTGGCCCTGCTTGTTAACGGACTGGTAGCCCCGGACCAGGCGGGGTTTGTCCCTGGCAGAAACCTAGTTTATAAGTGATCCAACATGTTCGACCAAATAGAAAGGCACTGGCAGTCTTTCTCGATATGGAGAAAGCCTTTGATTCTGTAGTGGCCCTTCATGCGTGTAGTGCTGCAGCGTATGGGCCTGGGACAACCATTTCTCCAAAAGGTTGGGAGCGTTGTACCACGAACCGAGTGCGAGGCTCCGTATGGGAGACCTGGTCATGGACCCCTTCCCTATTAGCAGAGGGACTAGGCAGGGATGCCCCCTCTCGCCCCTCCTATATGCCCTGGTGGCTGTACCGCTAGCTTGCGCTCTGCGGGAATACCACGGGAACGAAGGCATAGGCTTCCCAGGCTACAGGATTATAGTTTCGATGTACGCAGATGACACCCTGCTGTACGTCCGCGACCCGGATAACAACTTATCATCAGTACTTAGGGAGGTGGTACGCTTTGGGGCACTCTCTGGTCTAAAGGTCAACTGGACCAAGTCGCTCGCCTTTCCACTTACACTGCTCACGCAGCAAGCACAAATGGAATACCCTCTCCAGTGGACCACGGATACGGTCTGCTATTTGGGGATACATCTGCACACAGATTAGGAAATCCTCTTTATAGCCAACTATGGCACTGCGATTAGTAAGCTAGAAGACTACGTGCTTCATTGGAGCAAGCTTCCCCTGTCCCTAAAGGGGCGCATATCTAGCATGAAAATGGTTTTGCTCCCTAGGTTTTTGTTCTTGTTTCTTACCTTACCAATTGTCCTCCCCAAATCATTTTTTACACGACTGCAACAACTGATGACAAAGCTAGCCTGGGCGGGCGGTCAGCCTCGCCTCCGGTGGACACTTACTATGCCTTACACAATGGGCGGGCTTGGAGGCATACTACAGAGCGGCACAGGCGTCACATTTACACACTTGGCTACACGGAGACAGAAACATACCTCATGTTCGCATGGAGACCATCTTTGCACAACCAGACACACTCCAGCACACTATTTTCCAGTCAATGGATCGTACAACGGGCATACTGGACTCTATAACAGCCACCAATCATGCATGGCACAGCCTCTTACAGATGCAGGGTGGGGCATTGCTGTACTCACCTGTGATGCCAGTTGACTGGGCCATATGGATACCGCCACTCACGGAAAAGGGAGTGATTGAAGCTTTGCATAAACTGAACGTAAACACAGCTGGAGACTTGTTCGCTGACGGAGTGGTTAAGACGTGGGAGCAGGTGCTGGGCACCAGCGAGGAGCCTCCGCTACAGACGCGATTTCAGTTCCATAGGGTGCGCAGCGCTTTGGGTGACTTGCTGGGTGGGGACATAACGGAACCCCCTGAGGTCCCTGAGCTTACACATGTAATCAAAACCGCATCACCTAGGGGGCTGCTGTCCAGTCTGTACGAGCTCACACAGACAATTACACGGTACCCACACTCTAAGGCACGGCTGGCGTGGCAGACCGACTTAGGCATGGTATTAGATGAGGACACATGGCGCTACTGCTGCACTGTCACTAAGAAGGTTTCACTCAATGGCAGACAGACTAGTCCACTTCAAGTTCTTAAACCGAGTGCCCCAGCCGTTAGGCCAACTCCTCTCCCCTTAAAGATCTTGCCCACTTCAATCAATCAATCAATCAATCACAGCATTTATATAGCGCACTACTCACCCAAAGGGTCTCAAGGCGCTAGGGAGGGGGGGTCCGCTACTGCTCGAACAGCCAGGTCTTGAGTTGCTTCCTGAAGGCGAGGTGGTCCTGGGTCAGGCGAAGGTGGGTCGGGAGGGAGTTCCATGTCTTGGCGGCGAGGTAGGAGAAGGACCGACCTCCTGTGGTGGCTCTTCGGATGCGGGGGACGGCGACGAGGGCGTGGCCGGTCGATCGAAGCTGGCGTTTGGGAGCGTAGAAGTTGAGGCGGCTGTTGTGGTATCCCGGGCCTTGGTTGTGTAGGGCTTTGTGTGCGTGGGTGAGGAGTCGGAAGGTGATTCTCTTGTTGACCGGGAGCCAGTGCAGGTCTCTCAGGTGTCCGGAGATGTGGGTGCGACGGGGGATGTCCAGGATGAGGCGTTCTGGATCCGCTGAAGTCTCTTCTGGAGCTTGGCGGTGGTTCCGGCGTAGAGGGAGTTGCCGTAGTCCAGACGGCTGGTGACGAGGGCCTGGGTGACCGTCTTCCTGGTCTCGGTGGGGATCCACCGGAAGATCTTACGTAGCATGCGCAGGATGTTGAAGCACGACGAGGAGACGGCGTTGACTTGTCTGGTCATGGAGAGGGAGGAGTCCAGGATGAAGCCCAGGTTACGTGCGTGGTCTGTTGGTTTGGGTGCGCTGCCCAGGGCGGGGGGCCACCAGGAATCGTCCCAGGCGGAGGGTAAGGATCCCAGGATGAGGACTTCCGTCTTGTCCGAGTTCAGTTTCAGGCGGCTGTTCTTCATCCATTCGGCTACCTCTTTCATCACTTCTGCCATCAGGTTCATTTTTACTTGGGAAAATAAAGAGTGCTTAGTTTGTAAACGAACAAGTGCTGGCATCAAACGTTTTTCTTTGAAGCTTGTGGCCCGTGATTAATACCAGGGCTTGATAGTATGGTTTCTACATATGCATCTTTAATCCACCATCAGTCACGCCTTTACTCGTTATCTCAGTCCTGGTACTGTGTGCGGCAGTGGAGGGTCTCTGTGCTCTGCAACCATTGCTATGTGCGCCAGTAACCAAACCGCGCGTGTCTGCGGCGCCAAATGGCACTCAAAACGTTTTCTTTAAAAAGTGAAAAGATGGTGCATTTTCACACATACAACGCCACAATAAGGGTCTTAAGGGCAGTTTGCAAATTTATTGTATTGCCTGTATTTTCATTGTTGTGTCTGACTGCTGTTGTCCGTCTTCCCCGCTGCCTGTACGTGGTCCATGCCATTTTTTCTTCCCTCTGTTCCCCTCGCTGTACCCTTGCTCTCTGCCCGGTCTTTCCTTCTGTACCCCCCGCTGCCCGTGTCTCTGCCCGTTCTGCCTTCTGTTCTTAGCTGCCCCTATATTTCTGTATTCCGGATTTTGCCTCTGTGCCATTAGTTTTTTGTGCCCGTCTGCCCTCTGTGCTACTCGTTTTTGTGCCCCTTTTGCCTTCTGTTCCACTCGTTTTTCCCTAATTTTTTGTGCCCTTCTGCCCTCTGTTCCACTGGTTTTTTTGTGCCTTTCTGCCCTCTGTTCCACTCGTTTTTTTCCTTGGTTTTGTGCCCTTTTTGCCTTCTGTTCCACTCGTTTCCCCAGCCGCTGTGACCCTGCGGCCCCGCCCCCCTGACTGCCCACTGTGACCTTTTGTTTAAGTATTGCTGTTAATCAGAGCCCCTTCACGGGCTCTGATTAACAATACTTAAACAAAAGGTCACAGTCTGCCCCGCGCTCCCACAGCCACGAGCCCCACAATCCCCAGCAGCCCCTCCTCCTTACCTGCACTCCTCACAACCGCTCCGCCACCACCCCATGGAAAAGTGCCTCATGTTCGCGCCGCTTGCTTCTTTAAAGCGGCCGGCGGCGCGACTCACGTGACGTCCGGTGCGCGCGCTCCACGAGAGGCGGTGCACGCTGACGTCAGGGGAGGTTCCCGCGCCCTGGAGGCAACGGTGGTGGCTAGACAGTTCTTAGCTGGCATCAAGTGGTTTTCTGATGTTTGCCCCCTCCAAACCCTAGAGCCTCATGGGTAGAAAGTTCCCCCTCCAACTCCATGATTCTTCTACTGTAACTCCCCAACAGTGGCAGTGACGTTACTATTTCAGCTCTTCTTACACCTCCATATCATCAGAGGGCCCAAAGTTAAAAATTTATTCTGATTGTACAATTGCTTAAAAGCACGAAAGTATAACAGAACTGCACCATAAAAGTATAAAAAAACACACTAAAAGGTTTTTTCTGGACAGATAAACATTGCTTAATGATTAAAAGAACTAGTTCTTTCTCTCTCTATTCTTCTCACTTACTCTGTCTGCCTCTCTATCAGTGTCCCCGTCACTCTCCTGTGCTTCACCTTCCTTTGACACGCTCCTCTTATTTTCTTTCTAATGTTCCCTCTTTTCTTTTCACTACCTTTGTGCCCTCTTTCTGAGTCTCTCGCTCTCTCCCTCCCTCTCTTATATACTGTCTCTCTGCATGAACTCTCTCTTCCCTGGATTTTATCTCTACCATGTCTCATTCTCTCTCCTGCTCTCTCGACCCCCATCCCTTTCTATTGTATGTGTGAATTTTGTTGTTTCTCTCCAGTATCAGGGAAGGCTTCTGTTTCATATGCAATTGTATTTATGGCCCGCTTTGAGATATTTTAACAGAGTAAGCCATGCGTAGTTGGGAGTAAAATTAACCCGCAAAATAAAGGTAATTTCCCGTTCCGGAGTCACTGCACATTGGCTCCTGCAAACTTTTTATACTGGTTGTAAACGTTAATCACGGTTCATACTTTGAAGCGCTTAGATTATCACAATATTTCGCGAAGCGTTCCAATAGGTAAACCCAATAAAGAAATGCGTTCCTGTTAAATACCGTACTGCAGGCTGGGTTCCCTGTTAAATTACTGTACAAAACCACACGCCGAACAGATAGCAGGGTCGGTCGCGTACTTGTTGCACAGATCTACTGACTGCACCCCGTGTCACGTCTGAGCCGGTCACCATTCCAGTATTTGATACAACTTACAACATTCAGTTGAGCATTAACAACGCGTCCTAGTGAAGCACACAAGCAATTGTGCATGTAGTGTCACTACATAAAATATCCCCATTATTATTATTACACCCACCAGACTTGTGTTACTTTGGGGGTAGACTTGCGCGTTCGGAATGAGCGACAAATGTCTGACCTGACCGACGTCTGGAGCTAAGGGGTTGAATCCCAGATTGATAGGCAGGGGTGTGGGAGGAAGCCAACCACCCCCAGATCTGTGGGCTGCCCTATCAGCCCACCCCAATGTCCTTTAGGTTCCTCTGATGGGCAGCTGTGCTTGTGTTCAGACTAAGGTGCCCCGACAGAACTGCACTGAACGCGGTTCAGTTGCCCCGGATACACCCTCAGGGCCAGAGAGGGGGGGCAGGAAGTGGGTTAGTAGTTGAGGGGCTCAGCTGGAAATCTGTTTGCAGCCTGGGTTGGGAGGGTGGCGAGTGTTGTTGCATTGCCTAATAACATCCGCACACTTGGTTGTGAAACGGCTCACAACAGTATATGGTTACGGCTCAGACACACACGCAATGGCGGGGCTAGGGTGGGGACGTCCTGGTGGCAGGACCCTCTATCTGCCCCCAGTTCTTGTGTTTTTGTGTTCTGCTGCTTGCATGGGTGCTATGGTGCTTTAAACCATACTGCACCCACCATACTGCACTCTGCGCATAGTGTGATGTGCATTTATCAGCAGTAGAGACTTAAAAACAAGCCGTATCAGTCAGGGTAAACGCTCGCCAGGCAGCCGGCACCCGATTTTCACTTTTAACATTAAAATTAAAGCGCGGATGCCGCAATTATACTAAAAGTAAAGAAATAGATGTTTTTTCTGTTTCTTTACTTTTGGTATAATCGTGGCACCAGCGCTTTACTTTTAATGTTAAAAGTAAAGCATGCGTGCCAGGATTATACCCAAAGTGCGCTCATCACAATGCCGAGTTTTCTCTTTTAGAACCGTTCCACTTGGACGGCTGCCATAAAAGGTTTATCTTCTTTATGGGGCCATCTGTTTGGACCCATAAAGATGATAACACACATAAGTCAAGGAAGCCAGTCCAAGTGGGACGGCTTCAAAAGAGAAAAGAGTATATCACTAATACCTCTTTTCCAATGGCTGGCCACCGTTTAGCATGAATAGTGACGCCAGCCCATGGAAAAGAGGGGCGGGGCTTAACCTCGCTAGTGAAAGTACTCTGTAAACATAAAATCTCGCGAGCTCGACTGCGCATGTGCGCAGTTCACCACGAGACCTAAAAAATCAAGTCGAAGAGTGCATTTTGAAACACAACTTTAAGGTAAATTTGTGAAAAAGTCATAGGCTCTATGTAGTATCCTGCATATTATACTGTAAGGTGCTTTACCAGCCCTGCTCTGCCAGTGCCGGAGCTCTGACTCATTGGCATGTTGGAGTCTGATGATGCCTCGGGATATTGGGACTGAGGGAGCAGAGCGACAGATGGTCATGGGCTGAGCAGCTGACAGGCAGCTCCTGGTGGGGCTCTGATCTACCACAAATCTTCATGATGTCCTGTACCTCACAACCTGTTATCTTTATGAATAAAGCATCCTGAAATACAACCTTCCTGAGTGGACCTTCATCACTACACTCTAGAGCAACATTCCTCAAACATTCAAGTCCTCTTTTGGTGAGCATAGCAAATGAAACCTGTCACTGCAGAGGAACTGCACCGTGCCTTCTACACCGTCAGCCCTGTGCACTTCCAGCTCTATGCGTTTCCAACAATGTACTATGCCAACGCTGGACACAGCCAGACCCCCCAGATACAGCCAGAGGCCCCCCCCCGACACAGCCAGAGGCCCCCCCGACACAGCCAGAGGCCCCCCCCCGACACAGCCAGAGGCCCCCCCCCCCGACACAGCCAGAGGCCCCCCCCGACACAGCCAGAGCCCCCCCCCCGACACAGCCAGAGGCCCCCCCGACACAGCCAGAGCTGCCCCCGACACAGCCAGAGCTGCCCCCGACACAGCCAGAGCTGCCCCCGACACAGCCAGAGCCGCCCCCGACACAGCCAGAGCCCCCCCCGACACAGCCAGAGCCCCCCCCGACACAGCCAGAGCCCCCCCCGACACAGCCAGAGCCCCCCCCGACACAGCCAGAGCCCCCCCCGACACAGCCAGAGCCCCCCCGACACAGCCAGAGCCCCCCGACACAGCCAGAGCCCCCCGACACAGCCAGAGCCCCCCCGACACAGCCAGAGCCCCCCCGAGACAGCCACAGCCCCCCCGAGACAGCCACAGCCCCCCCGACACAGCCACAGCCCCCCCGACACAGCCACAGCCCCCCCGACACAGCCAGAGCCCCCCCCGACACAGCCAGAGCCCCCCCCCCGACACAGCCAGAGCCCCCCCCCGACACAGCCAGAGCCCCCCCCCGACACAGCCAGAGCCCCCCCGACACAGCCAGAGCCCCCCCACAGCCCCCCCGACACAGCCAGAGCCCCCGACACAGCCAGACCATTACTGTTGCAGCAGTGCTTGGTGCTCAGTCCGCGTTTCCTCCAGAGAAACTGTAGTTTAGTGAATTTGTTTTGTTAAACCGTTGGTAGTCCTCTCAGCTGCTTTCAAAGGAGTTCTGAGCTAGAAGATTCACGAGCTGTCCTTGCACCAGCAGCTTCTTTGCAGAGTTGAAAGATTAGTCAAGACAGTTCCAGTGACGCAAGTACAGCTCTGGGAGCAAACTTCAAAATATATAAAGACACTACTCAGTTTTTCGAAACTTTGTTTCCGTTGCTCAGACCCCAAATAGCACTCATGGTTCGTATTCAGAGGGTTCTTTTAGAAGAGTCTTAGGTTTAAATAATTAGAACAATAAGCGAAAACTTCCACAATAAGCGAAAACTTACACAATAAGCGAAAACTTGCCTGTGTTGTTGCTCCAGTTGAGAGTAAAGGCGTTGTTGATTCCACCTGCATTAAAAAGAAGAGAAACGTTAATAGTTCTACCAGCAGTAGCAGATATTGATTAGTTAATAGACTGCACATTAGTTACTTTGAATTGTAATTGCATTCCTACAGGATAGTCACACATTTTGCCCTGTTGTGAAATCACTAGGAGTGAAGGAGGCGGTTCCTATATCTCAACCCCTCTTTTTGTAAATCTTTGGGTATCTTGTGTAGTCTACTTGAAGATTTCACATAGGTTCAATCTCTACATATATTCACACGGGGGACCCTTTTAAGCAGACCCTGGTGGGCTCCCTTATGGAAACTGAGCACATAATGCCTCTTCTCTGGAAGACTGGCCTTTACCCCCGGTGAACACTGCAACGCACTTTCACTCCATATTTCAATCTATGAAATAGTTTCTACATGATCGCAGCTATGGTCGAAACGCTGATCTTGGAAGGGGTAAAGTTCCATCTGCTTCATTTCAACTGTCCGCAAACTCGGGTATGTCCCTACCCCTCTCTTTGAAAGCAGACAGGAAGTAACTCACACACATCTTACCTTAGACAGGGCTACATCTCTCATCCTGTACTCAGTTTTCATTCAGCACCAAACTCACATCAATCCCCATGCAATGAAGCACTTTCACCCTGCACTCAGGCACTTATCAACCTTTATTCTTGCACAGAAAGTACTCACACCATTCTCTCTGCCTCAGACACTTATCAACCTTCATTCTTGGACAGAAAGTACTCACACCATTCTCTCTGCCTCAGACACTTATCAACCTTCATTCTTGGACAGAGTACTCACAGCATTCTCTCTGCACTCGACCCTTATCAACCTTCATTCTTGCACAGAGAGGACTCACACCATTCTCTGCACTCGACACTTATCAACCTTCATTCTTGCACAGAGAGGACTCACACCATTCTCTCTGCGCTCAACCTTCATTCTTGTACAGAGCGGACTCACACCATTCTCTCTGCACTCAACCTTCATTCTTGCACAGAGAGGACTCACACCATGCTCTCTGCAGTCAACCTTCCTTCTTGAACAGAGAGGACTCACACCATTCTCTCTGCACTCAACCTTCATTCTTGCACAGAGAGGACTCACACCATGCTCTCTGCACTCAACCTTCATTTTTGCACAGAGAGGACTCACACCATGCTCTCTGCAGTCAACCTTCATTCTTGCACAGAGGACTCACACCATTCTCTCTGCACCTCTCAACCTTCATTCTTGCACAGAGTACTCACACCATTCTCTGCGCTCGACACTTAACCTTCATTCTTGCACAGAGAGGACTCAGACCATTCTCTCTGCACTCATTACTCTGCTCCACCACCTCTGAACGTATTATTTTCCCCCCCAGGCGAAACCTAATGCATTTACCATTGCTTGTTTTTTCAGTGTTGTTGCCCCTTGATATATTCAATGTGTTTGGTGGTGGAACCCAGTTAGAGTCTTGACAGAGCTGGGCATGGGTCTCAACTGCCTCCTTTAGCATCGCCACTGATCAAATGATTTATCGGCCATTTTTCATCCTGCAAACTCTGCCGAAATCCACTTGGGACACATGCAGGAGTGCATGGTTCATTGCACAAATGAGTTGCCATCAATATTTTGGTATCACAGATAGTGCAACTATCAAGGGTTTGAGTGTAATCAGGGCCATAGAAAGCTCCCCTCTCAGACCCACAGGTTTATGGGAGATCTCTAGACAGGAGTGCACTGTTCCAGCTGGTTCCAGGTTCCTTCTCTGGAAATCAATAAAGTTAGGCAAAGTTTGGGATTGCTTACGGGGCTCTGCTGCCGTCTCGCTCTTTTTACAAAGGTTAGAAGCTTTGATGGCAAACGACCATTAAAGAAAGCACCTGGTTTGTTTCTCATGTGTCTGTGTCGGACTGGCCCACAGGGCGACCAGGCAGTGCCGGAGGGCTGGGGACAGGTCACTGCGACCAGGCAGTGCAAAAGGGATGGGGACAGGTCAGTGTGGGGGCAGTGTCTGAGGGCTGGGGACAGGTCATTGCGATGTTACCTGCAGCAAGCTCAAAGCCAAGCTGTCTTCCATCCCTGCCAGAGCACTTCTACAGCTGTCCTTACCAAGTCAGAACTGCCCACTTTGCTAACGTGGGCCACATTTTCAGCCAATTCTCTAATGTGGCCACGCTGAGTGTTGTGCCCGGGACTCCTTTCTGTTCCGGTTCGAGACGCTCTCTGGCTCAGTTTGACCGCATTCGTGGTCTATTCAAGCACAAGAATGGAGATTCTCTTTAAGAACAGCTGAAAGCATGTCAAAGCCACAGGCCTGCGTTCCCTGCATGCACAGGCCACATCAGGACTTGGCACACGAGGCCCAGACACAGAGGAAGGAGTCAGAAAGGGCAGTTCAATGCTAGCACTCGGGGGGGGGGCTGTGCAAGGATACTTCATGTCAGAACACTAGGGGGGGCGCAAGGACACATCAGCTCATTGCACTCTGAGGAGTGCAAGGACACATCAGCTCATTGCACTCTGAGGGGTGCAAGGACACATCAGCTCATCGCTCTCTAGGGGGGTGGGGTGCAAGGATACATCAGCTCATCGCTCTCTAGGGGGGTGGGGGTGCAAGGATTCATTAGCTCAATAGATGCAGCTGGGAGAGACCACGAAGTGGCCTCTTTAAAGAAGGGGACAACATGAGACACAGCAAGGCTATAGAAAGACTTCTGGGCGCTGTGTCTCTGGGGCATGAACATGACACTCGGAGGCGCTACTGACAGACTTCTGGGCGCTGTGTCCCTGAGGCATCAACATGACACCCTAAGAGGCGCTACTCACGGACTTCTGGGTGCTGTGTCCCTGAGGCATGAACACTGACCCTCAGAGGCGCTACTGATGGACTTCTGGGCGCTGTGTCCCTGAGGCGTAAACATGACCCCCTCAGAGGCACTACTGACTGACTTCTGGGCGCTGTGTCCTTGAGGCATGAACATTGTAGGAGTAGGGTCTGCTTCCTATGGTCACCCCCACTTTTGCTGTGATTTTCTGGTTTTTCGACTTTAGTGTGGCTGTGGGCCTGCTAATCAGACCCACAGCCCAGCTGTTCTCTCTCTAAATTGATACCATGTATTTTAGGTACATACCAGATTGGGTATTGGGTCACATTTGTGAGCCCCTGTATAGTGTACCATAGGTACCCAGGGCATAGGTGTATCCAAGGCCTACCAGGGGCTGCAGCATGTATTATGCCAGCCCTGGCTGGCCCTCCAAACTGACACCACAGGCTGATCACTCAGCTTGGGTAAGGTGGTGTAATCACCCCTTACTTAGATATAGTAAATCTATATCTACCTTATATATAGACACATAGTAACCTATAAGTCACTCCTATGGCAGGCCTTAACAATCCTGGAGGCAGAGTGTTGGTTTTGTGTGAGGGTGCCATAGCAAGAGCTGAGCCCCTCTGCAGCTTTCGGAACCATCTCCTTAGATCTGTTCTATTATATAGCCATACCATATGCTCTTAAGTGCATTATAATCCTCGCGGTTAATGCTAACTTTAGTTTGGCTTTATCAAAACATGTGTAAGGTGACAAACACTTTGGAATACTACCCCCCCCCCGCCAGTCCTGGCGGCGGGGGTAGCATTCCACCCTTCTAGAGGGAGAAGACGTGTAGTTACTGCTTTACCCGATTAAAGTTAAACAGAGCCTCAGCATCACAAATTGGATGCTGCTTCCATAGACACGAGTAACCTCCTGCTGCTGGGGGAAACTCCAGCAAAGAGCCTGGACAATAGGTTTCCTGTCGAGGGAGGTGCTAGCACCTCCCGAGACAGCCTGTAGTGTATTGGGGCAGGGTGGGTTGAATGGAAAGATGCTTTTCCAGACATTGCCGGGGGCACACAAGGTGCTCCATGCATAGCCCGGTTCAAACCAGTTGCTGGGGCACTCCAGCACTGCTCTGACGCAAAACTGGACAAAGGGAAAGGGGTGTAACCACCCCCTTCCCAGGTCCACCCATAGGAGGGACCTAGCAGGTAATCCAGCCCTTTAGTTTAGTATAAAGATAGGAGCTGTGTCCCCAGGACTTTAGATTATCCTGGAATGAAACTGATACAGAACTCTTGGACCTTCGACGTTCTATTTCGACGAGAAGACTGAAGACATCTCCCTTGTGGTCAAAGAGTGACCACCCTGTGCAAACAGGCACCACCAGGAACTTGCCGGTCTGCTTTGTCGACGCTCCTGCCAGAATCCGAAGACTCAGCGACACAGGAACTGGACTTCCAGACTTCCCTGACTCAGATCCACATCCACAGTAAAGCTGAGACCAGTGGTTGACACGAGAGATGTGGGACCGGACACCCTGGACATCCTGCATTTTGCTAACTGCATTGACTCCTGAGGTAACTTGAAGTTGTGCATTGGGGTACGAGAAGCCCCAGACCAGATCACAGTTTGCTCCAAACTCACCCCTTTACGAGTGTCACGTGGGGCTGCTCCTGCATTTCAGCTTGACACGTCTTTCCAGTTGCTAGCCCGCTGGCTAGTTTGCCCTCTGAAGACTTTCTATTGAATTTACAACACTGGCCTGGTTGCTGCAGGCTTGCTCCAGCTTTCCTCCAAAGGAGAAGCGCCCAAGACCGTGCTGGTCTGACTCGAAGCCAATATTCACTTCCTGCATGGGTTGCGTTTGCCAAAGCTTGTTGTGTCCAATCTGGATACCGATGCCGCAGTCAACTAGACTTTTTGTGGGACAGTTCGAATCCAGCTCCTGGTCATCGTCAACACCTCCTGGTCCTCGTGGCTGCAGAGACAAGCTTTACCTCTTCACCTGAAATCTCCTCTACAATGCCTGGTTCCTTTCTGGTTCCTTCCGGGTCACTGGCTAGTGACCCAGACTCTGCCCTCTCTGCTTTCAGGTTCTTCAGTTTCTCGATCCACCTGGACACTTTTCCTCTGGTAGCCTGCAGCACTTCTTTGCAGATTTCCATATAAAACATTGACAAAACTAGACATCAAAAAGCACCTATGCACCCGGCTTCCCTGGGTGAGGTAACACGAGTACTCCGGTGCTCCCGTGGGTCTTGACTCTTGAAGTGTCCTAGTCTAAAGGGGTTTTGTCGTAGTCCATCCGGAAGTGCCCTAAAACTGTAACTTTGTAACTTTTACGTTCCCATTTGTCAATGGCAACTCGCGATTGTTTAGACACTGGATGTGTCTCCCGTTGGTCTCCTACCTCCTATCCTTTGGTTGTCTAGTGTAGCCCCAGCGATTCTCTAGGCCCTAGGCCTGCTCACTATTTATCGTGGTTCTTATACCCCTATTTTAGTATATGGTTTGTGAGGCCTCTAGGGCATTACTGTAAATTGTGCAACTTATCCTATGCTAATTAAGTAACTTGTGATGTACTTTTACCTCTAACCTCAAAGAGTGCAGAGGGGTTGTGTTAGAAATAAATACATATATATTTGATATATACCTTGTGTGGTGTCCTTTCATTTGTTATTCAAGGGATTATAATTGGTAAAAAACAGCTTCACATGCTATTTGGAGTTTAGCCAAGACTGCATGCGAGCTCTGCCATATTTATAAATAATGTTGCCATAACTGAAATGCTGCAAGCTCCCAAGAAGGCTGGTGGGGTCTATCGAATCTGGATCACACAATTCGCGGCAGTCTATTTTGCGAGCGCCAGCTGCCATATGCCCATTGCACAAGTTCATTCATGCCCCCTCTTGTGGCCCGGCCATGGCATGAGAGAGACTCAAGTCTCGCCTGTACTCTCTCAGATGCCCCCGCCGCTTCTGCCTAGTTCCTCCTGACGTCACATGACTGCACTCTACGCCGGCACATCCGGACTATTGAACCCGGCCTCCATGGTGCCACACCGGTGATTGACAGCTGCAGTATCGACTGCTTAGAGGGCAGCCCCCCCCTGTGTGTGCGTTAGACCTGGCACCTTGGCGTGAGTCTCCCTTCCACTTTTTGCTGATGTGCCTCAGATGTTTTGCTGGTGTTAGCTGCTCAGGGCACTGCGCCACAGCCAATCCGTGCAGCAGTGCAAGTGCTCCCAATATAAAGTGTACCTGTAATTGATCTCCATGATTGGCTCATTGGATTTACTGTCAGTCCCCAGTAAAGTGCACCAGGAGTGCCAGGGCTTGTAAATACCAATACTGCTAGTGGGCCTGCAGCGCTGGTTGCGCCACCCACAGAAGCAGCCTTTTTAAAATGTGTGCAGTCTGGTACTGTCATGCACACACTTGCCAGCCCCTAAACCTTCCCTTTACTTCATATTAGTCACCACTATGGTAGGCCCAAGGGCAGGGTGCACTGTAAGTGTAAGGTAGGACAAGCCCTGATGTGTATGGCATGTCCTTATAGTGAATTACTGCCAAATTCTTATTTCACTATTGTAAGGCTACCTGTTCTCTTAGGCCGAGATGGGCTGCTGGAATTATTACACTCTATAATCCCAGCAGGCCCAGGGAACATGGTAGAAAGTCAAGTTTAATATGCCTGAACTCAGAATAATATACTTCTTTTAGTAAAGTTTATTTTAATATCCTGTGTTTGCAAATGCTACTTTTAGAAAGTTCGTGTTAGCATTTGCTTGCCTAACCATTTCAGCCTGCCTCTGCTTGGATGTGTATCTGACTGTCTGGGATATGTGAGTGACAGGGCTGGGGGATGACAGGTGGTGAATGCCAGGATTACACCTTAGTGGGAGGTGGGAGTGCCCGTGGACTCTGAATAGGGCTGTGCTCTGCCACCACAATGCTGGCTCCGCCCCTGGGGAGTGACTGATGACTCAGCCGACACCTGGCCCAGGGAGGGAGAAGCACTGTCAACAAGGTACTCCTGGCTGCCCCTGTCCTTACAATGCTGGCTCGACCTCCTGTGGAGCATCTGATGTGCCTGCCCCTCGCACTGAAAGAAGACACCAGAGTACACCCAACAAAGTGCTCAGAGACTGAAAGAAGTTATGCAGAGGCCCCCCTGGCCTGTAAGAACAAAGAAAATGCTGTTTAAAAGTAGGAGCCCTGCTCCTTGTAAATCCGATCCTGTTGACGCCAAGAAGAAACTCTGCCTGAAGAGAAGGGCCTGGAAAAAGTTGCATGGAGAAGTATTGTCTCTAATCCTGAGAGACTGGCCTGTGGTGGGTGCCTTGCTGCAGAAGGAGAGAGGAAGGAAAAGACTAAGACTTTTTGAACTACTTGTGCATCAGACAATCTCCAAGGGCTTGCTGTGGAACTTGCCCCCTGAACTGTGCCCCAGGAACAGTGGGCGCTACTCCTCCTGGAAAGAGAAGCTGCCGGGCGGGCCCCAGCTGACATCGCAAAGACCAGCCTCGCTGGCCCAAGCAACGTACCTGTCGCCTGCCTAACTGCAGAACTCCACAGAAGAAGAAGTTGCCCTGAAGCCCCAGCGCAACCGTTCGTAAACTGCAGCGGCACGGGGAGAGAAGGAATACACGCTGAGCGTAGAGAGGCTTTGTTCGCGTCTCACACTGCTGCCCGGGGCCCTGCCCCCTCTTGCCAGACCAGGAGCCCTTCGCCGAAAGACCTGACCCTCAATGCAACGCTGCCCTCCTGAGCCGAGCCGTAGCTCGAATCTACAGAGGAAGACACCGCGACGTGGGACCTGGAATCGACCCCGGCATTGTCCGCCCCGGAACCCCCCTCTCAAGTACTCTAGGGTACTGTTTTGCTATTGAGGTCCGCCGCCCTCTGGACACGGAGTCCGCGAGGCGCGCACCCCTCGTCCCCTGTTGGCCCCCCGCTTTGTGCGCTCTGAACTGTGAGACTCCGTGAAGCCATCCCGCAGCTCAGTTCGAGTCGTACAGCCACCCGAACGCCTCGTACTCTCACCGCGCGTTACGCGTGACACACGCCACACGCGAGAGTTCGCAAGGCCCTTTTGCCGGTGGTATTACGGGACACCTCTCAGCCCTACGAGGTGCACTAACTCTCCCAAAGGGAGTCGGTACGCTGCAAACCATGCCCAAGTCCTTGAGCGGCCACTTCTAAAAGATTGCCACACTTGACTGTCTGCTTTTTGAAGTTTCCAGACTCTGTGCTCATCATCCTAGTTAAGTTGATCAAGCCTGGAGTGTGCACTGAGAATTGTGCGCTTGTGGCTGGGAGGCCGGTACTTCTCATTCCGGCCATTGTAGTGTACGCCGCGCACACCTGCTCACGTGAAAGGCGCGAGGGTTGATTGGGCCTTGAATTAGGAACCGAAAGAAGCGCACAGAAGCGCTAGGGAGCAATGTACTCTCCTGGAACTGGGTAGAAGGCCCCAAAGATTGCCTTCAAGAACTGTGGCACCCCTTTTGAAGTGTAAGAACTATTTTTAAAGCTGAACAAGAACTGTGGCAACCCGAACAAGCAACTGGAACCATTTTGAACTGTACAAAGACTGTATTTACAAGCCTGCTTTAAATCTATGTAAAGGAGATATATTTTTACAAGAATACAGTCTGGTGTCATTGTGTGGTGGGTTGGTGGTTATTGTGTGTGATACTGCAAATGTTTAACCCTATGTGCTCTAAAGATTAGCCTTGACTGCTTGTGCCACACTACCTAGAGGGTAAGCAGGGGTTATTTTTAGAGGGTAATCCTTCGCCCTGACTTAGAGAAGAGGGTCCCTGCTTGTCGCAAGTACATACCTGTGCCAACCAGAGAGCCCCAATTCTAACATTGGACGCAGCGGTAAGGATCACGAATTTACATTTGCAGTGTCCATGCAGTGATTATTGACCATTGCATAGTGATACAATCCAGTAACTTAGCCACAGACTTTTTAATTTTTTTCTTTGCTGGAAGAAGATCCCTTTTGTTTGAAGCCATGCCTGGCACAAACAGCGTGGAGAGGGCAATATCTGTAGCCTCTGAGGTGTTGGAGATAGAATGGGATGCGTCAAAGTTGGATGACTACACAAAAAAAGAACTGACGTTCTTTTGCAAAAAATTCAAGGTTCCACGTACAGGGTGCAAGAACAAGGAGGATTACTACAAGGCCCTGAAAGCCTGGATCAGGGCCGGACTGGGAACTCAAAGCAGCCCTGGCAAATTGTCAGACCAGCCCCTGTCCGGCGCGTTGCGTGCGAGCGAGCTTGATTACTACTAGGGAATTTGGGGGGGAAATTTTGGGAAAAAACCCACCAAAATGGTGCATTTTACAGCACATTTTTAATTACATATTTAATTGTATCAACTTTTAAAGCACAGTAAATAGTAGGTGATGACCTTAAAGAGCACCAGGTTACCCACCCAGTCATACGTACCCAGAGACATTCTTACAGAGAGCACCAAAAATAGACACAAGGAGTGAATCAGAGAGAACAAAGTAAAAGTGAGACCAGCCCCCATATGGTGTGTAGCGAGCAAGCGCAGTGAGCAACCACTACTAGGGGGAGTCTGGGGGGTTTTCGCCCCCAAGAAAATGTTGGGGACAGAAAGGCCAAAACAATGCATTTTCACACATTTTTCATTACATATTAGATTGTATTAACTTTTAAAGCATACTAAATGATCACCTTATGGAGCACCAGGATACCCAGTCATAAATCACAGACATTCCTACAGAGAACGCTAAAAAATGAAATGTCGAGCACAAAATGTATTATTAATATAAAATAGTATAAAGACATTTAAAAAAACACTTAACTTCAAACAACTGTGCAAAGGTTCAGAGGATAAAATGTTCAAGACAATGTGCAAACATTACATGATTTTTATATCCTGAGGGCAGAAACTGTGGCAATGTCACACAAGAGCATCTTATAACTAGCACCTAGGGCACAGAGGCCAGAAGTACTGGAAACATCACACCCAGGCCTGGTCACACCGGGCCAGAAAACATGGAAACGTTACACATATGCACCCAGACCAGTAAGCATGGAAATATCAAACATAGGCACCCCGGCCAGAAAGCATGGAAACGTCGCACATAAGTTACCAGAAAGCATGGAAATGTCTAACACGGCCCCTGGCCAGAAAGAATGAAAAATTCACACAAAGGCACCCAGACAAGTGGCACTGGGACACTTTTCAGAGTGTGGGTGCTGCCTGCAATGTTGCCTGTACATCACTAAAGTCATGGGATTGTGAAACATTCTAGAATCACACACAGAACAAGGGTAGCAATTGAATCTCACCTATTCTGGGGCATATAAAACTTAAAAGTATATGCCAAACCGTTTAAATACACTGTACCCTGCTTTATGGACAGGGCTTGCACTAGTCGTGACATGTAAATAAGCACCTGCGTGGGTCAAGGGTTTAAAGTGCAGGGGCCCAGTCTTTAACCCCTTTGAAAAGGAGTACAAATAGTAAACTCTGACATGAAGAAGGCAGAGCCGGCTTCAGCGCTGGTGGCGCCAGGGGCAACAGTCTTTTTTGGCACTCCCCATCATCTCCTTCTCCGAGGAATCCCTTGCCAACACCCTCCAACAGTGCCCTTCTTCTCTGCATAGCCATTCTCATAGGCATTTCATTTGTTTTTCATAGCGCTACTCTTACCAGGCAGTGTAGGTTGTGTGAGCACTTTACAACACACACCCATTACATATGGAGACAATTAATTATATGTGTGTAAAATCAGTCTTTATGAAATAATACATAAGACAATGTGAATTGCAGGGTGTAGAAATCACTTATCACCCACACTGGTAGGCAGTACATTTTAAGAATGAATTCTGGAGAAGCACAAACTCAGGATTAAAAAGGTACCTCAGTGGTTGGGGTTGGCTTTAATATTAAGAATATATTTCTACCCAAACAAACATTTTTTAGCAGCATTTGGATAATGAGAAACTGGGGAAAAAATAAGGTTCTAACCTATAGCATGCAGTTTGCCTGCAGCTCTTTGATGACAGTTTATTGGTCATTGCGTTATATTAGGAACTGCTGGTTACAAAAACATGTCTGTGGCAAAAGCAGTAACCCACTGAGCTACGCACATAAAATACAGTTATATGATTTGCATGGTACATGTTCTTTGCAGCAGACTTATTAACCCTTTGTGCTACTTTATGTTGAGTCAAAACTGTCACTAGCCACTAGCCCAAACTCTGATCTCTCTAGCAGGAACATTAACGACCAGAGTTAACTTGCCATTTTTATTGTTGCCTGAAAACTGCTGGACACACTACCCACAAGGTACTTTGCAGCAGGTGCTATTAAACCCAGAAGTTATTTCTTCACACAACGCCCCCCAGGTCAGCACCAGGTGCGGCTGCACCAGTCAGTCCTCCCTAAAGAGGTTGGTACCTGCCTGATTGTCTGGTAATTGAACTTTTATTATTTATTTATTTCTCTTTGAGGTTTTATATAGCGCTGGCTGGACCAGAAGTATCAGAGCGCTTTACATGAGTATAAAATAATTGCAGTCACAGGAACCAAAAATCAGCAAACAATCAACAGCATTGAAATATAGCAGATTACAACATTTTTAACGATTTGTAACTATACAAAAACAGGTAAGAGATGAGGAGCAATTTACAATACTAAGAGGAATGATAGGACGAGGAGTTAGGGTTTTGAAGGAGGTGCACTTACCTGCAGAAAGGGAAAGCAAATGAATCCCCAGATGATGAGTATAGCCGGTCGCACTCGTATATTTAATGCGGCATAACTATGCAATTGATGTGAACCACAGGTTCCTACGGTGCACGTGCACATCAATTGCATCATTATGCGAGTGCGAGGACAACAATCTGGTGCCTGGTGTGTGAGGGATGATTTGACATCTTTAACACTTCGGATCAGAATATCGGATTCGGTCAGTTATATATGTACGGGTAAATACGGTGAGCACTGGAAAGATGTCAGAGTCTCCGAGGAGAGACACGTAGTATTGCTGCTAACAGTTACCTCGATCATGAAAGTTACATTTAGTTATTTATAAAGTTTTATATAGCGTGAACTTGAACCCGAAGGATATCAGAGCGCTTTACAATTTGAGGCAAAGGTAACAAATCAGAACATTAGTCTAACATGGGGGAATCTAATGGGCATTGAGATGTTTACTCTTCTCAAAATCGGAATGGTTGTTTGTTGGAAATGGGGGTCTCTAGTTGGCAGTGGCTGGCCATTGTCCAAGTGGGGACCATTCTTCCTAAGTCAGAGTAAGGGGGCTACAGTCTTTGATAACACCTGCTCAACCCTGTGGTAACGTAGCACGAGCAGCTAAGCTTATCTCAGAGGCAGCGTGTGAAGCATTTATGATCATACACAGTGAAGGACACTACAAAGGACACCACACAAGTAGTTATAAAAGATGCGTATCTTTATGCATAGACTTAACACAAGAGACACTCTAAAAGGACTAAAACTGGTGCAAATGTCTGTGGCGGCGGACTCATGATTACAATAAAATTATGAAAACATTACACCTAGCAATCAGAACCAACCCAGCACACAAAGCCTGTACTATTAGTAATACTTAGAGCTCCCTTTGCCAAGGATTAACTCCAGCTAAAGTATTTCAAAATTACAATGCACAGAACTCCATCACTCTAAGCCCTTCTCTACCTGGTATTTTCTTGCTGGAGCTTCAATTGAAATAACTAAGTGAGGTAACAAGAAAAATCCGCAGTATAAAATGGACTGGCATATAAAATTAGTCAAATAAAAGGTTGATCCATGATGGTGGTTCACGTTAACTAAAACAAGCAATAGAAATAATAATGTTAAAAAAGAGCCACGTATCTACATGTACAGTAAACAACTGAGGACCACCAAAAGAAACCCCTTTGTATGTTCCTGTGTGAGACACTGCCATTCATATTGTTACTCCCTGGTGTTGGATCTGGTTTTGCATGATGGTTTCATATGCTAATACAGATTGAGCAAACCATAAGACCTCATACTAATGGCCCAATACGATCAGTGTTATTTCCACACCCTGCATTCACCAATGCAGCTGGGCGCATATTTACCGGAATTAGTATTAATAGAATTAGGAACAGCAAAAATAAAGTAGGAACCTAAAAAAGACAGGAATATAACTGCACCAAAAGAAGGTCACAAAATAACGAACTTTCAAATTCAGAAACACACAGCTCAGAGCCCAGTCGGTCCTATAGCAGAGTAAATGCGCCCAAGGCCTTCACAAGTCGGAACTATATTGGGGGCAGACATCCAAGCCTTAAACAACGCACATGATGCCCCTAACTTGGACACAAGCACATGTATAGCACAAGCGGAAGGGCATAAAGCCAACACATCATCAAGTTATGTTCAGCTTTGAACCTCTTTATCCTTAGTCATTGGTATTTTTTTAGCTCAAGATCCGACCCAACTAACAGCAAAGGTCAGCTTAAGTGTCTTGTAATGCAGGATCATACAGTGATGGAGTTCCTGGAAACAAAAGCAAACATGTCAAGCGCAGAAGCAAATGAACCAACAGATGGACAGAACCGAGATCAGTTCGAGCTCTTTCTAGTTCACCAGTGAAGGACAAGTTCCTCTTTGAGACTAAACCTTCCCTAAACCCAATGAAACTGCCCGTGCCTGAGGTGGTCCCAAGAAGCCCCCTCGAAGGATAAAGGAGATGAGGCGAGGATGGATCCATGGCCTGGAAATAGTAGCTGAAGCCGAGTACCGGCAGCACACGGGGCCGCTTCTAGCCACCATGGAGGCAATGTCTGGAGATCAGATGTCCATGATGGGACAGGCAGAAAGTACAGGCTGGCCGCGTCTCTGGCGATCAGATGTCCATGATGGGACAGGCAGGAAGTACACGCTGACCGCTCGTGGCCTCCTTAATATCCTGGCAGAGGAGTACCCATAGATGGCACAGACCAAAAACTGCAAGCAGCCAATGAGCTGAGCCAGAGAGCCCAAAAGCAGCCAATGAGCTAAGCCAGAGAGCCCAAAAGCAGCCAATGAGCTGAGCCAGAGAGCCCAAAAGCAGCCAATGAGCTGAGCCAGAGAGCCCAAAAGCAGCCAATGAGCTGAGCCAGAGAGCCCAAAAGCAGTCAATGAGCTGAGCCAGAGAGCCCAAAAGCAGCCAATGCGCTGAGCCAGAGAGCCCAAAAGCAGCCAATGAGCTGAGCCAGAGAGCCCAAAAGCAGCCAATGGGCTGAGCCAGAGAGCCCAAAAGCAGCCAATGAGCTGAGCCAGAGAGCCCAAAAGCAGCCAATGAGCTGAGCCAGAGAGCCCAAAACCCAACTCCATCCAACAAGCTCCCGCCGACAAGGTCTGTGTCAATGTGTAAGGTCTCCATCCTGACAATATCCTGCAGGAAGTAATACCACGATCCATCAGACCCCAGGAGGGTCCTGACTCTAGGCCGGGTCTTTATTCTTTCCTCACCTGAATTCATCTCTTTTCCAGTTGTTCCCGCTGCCCCTGGCCGTGACGCACGACGACGAGGGGCGCGCGTAGGGGGCGGGGCGAGCGCGTAACGCGTCACTGCTACGGCGAGGGCTGGCCAAATGTCCTCCCAGGGCCGCCATTGGTTGCGGCCGCGCTACCACTGGATTGACGGCACTAGAGGACCACTAGTGTGGGCGAGGCTAGCAGGAGGGGGCGGGCCAACAACGGTCATGTTCTAGTCAGTATTTAACTTCGAACCCGACCGAGTCCGACAGCAATTGCGCAGCAAGTGTGTGTTTTTACAGACAGTAGTATTTATTTATAATGCCCAGATAATGACTCTGTGTATGCAGTGCTTAGTGTTAACTTTAGTGGTATTGCCGTATTGGTCCAGTCCTGACAGTCAGTGCCCCCCTCCCCCCTAGCTAAAGACATACAAGTGTTTTGGCAGTGGTTTGCCTGTATAATTGTGCCCCCTTGATCATCACAGGGCCTCTCTGGTGACGTCACTCATCCATCGGGTCTGGTGGGGTCAGTGGGTCACGACTTGTTATTGTGGCCAGGTGGAACTCCAGGGAGGGGATGATGTGGGGGGGGGGTGCAGTGGCCAGGACAGTGGAACAAAACTTCAATCGCCCCCCTGCAAAGCGCTCCTCAGGCTCTCACACTCAGAAACTGGCCTGGACTGGCCATACCATAACATAACATGGGACCCAGCCCGTTTCATAACGAAGGAACTCGTATCCCTTCCTTATGTTTAGAGAGATAACTCTAATCACTAGTGTATGCGTAGACCTTTGTACTCTCTACCATTCCTATGTGACTCTTAGCGTATATCCATTCGTATCCATTCCCTATGTATATAGAGAACTCTAATCACTAGTATATGCGTAGACCTTTGTACTCTACCATTCCTATGTGACTCTTAGAGTATATCCATTGGTATCCCTTCCCTATGTATATAGAGATAACTCTAATCACTAGTATATGCGTAGACCTTTGTACTCTCTTCCATTCCTATGTGACTCTTACAGTATATCCATTCATATCCCTTCCATATGTATATAGAGATAACTCTAATCACTAGTATATGCGTAGACCTTTGTACTCTCTACCATTCCTATGTGACTCTTAGAGTATATCCATTCGTACCCCTTCCCTATGTATATGGAGATAACTCTAATCACTAGTATATGCAGTAGACCTTTGTACTCTCTACCATTCCTATGTGACTCTTAGAGTATATCCATTTGTATCCCTTCCCTATGTATATAGAGATAACTCTAATCACTAGTATATGCGTAGACCTTTGTACTCTCTACCATTCCTATGTGAATCTTAGAGTATATCCATTTGTATCCCTTCCCTATGTTTATAGAGATAACTCTAATCACTAGTATATGCGTAGACCTTTGTACTCTCTACCATTCCTATGTGACTCTTACAGTATATCCATTCGTATCCCTTCCCTATGTATATAGAGATAACTCTAATCACTAGTATATGCGTAGACCTTTGTACTCTACCATTCCTGTGTGACTCTTACAGTATATACATTTGTATCCCTTCCCTATGTATATAGAGATAACTCTAATCACTAGTATATGCGTAGACCTTTGTACTCTACCATTCCTGTGTGACTCTTACAGTATATCCATTCGTATCCCTTTCCCTATGTATATAGAGATAACTCTAATCACTAGTATATGCGTAGACCTTTGTACTCTACCATTCCTGTGCGACTCTTACAGTATATCCATTCGTATCCCTTCCCTATGTATATAGAGATAACTCTAATCACTAGTGTATGCGTAGACCTTTGTACTCTCTTCCATTCCTATGTGACTCTTACAGTATATCCATTCGTATCCCTTCCCTATGTATATAGAGATAACTCTAATCACTAGTATATGCGTAGACCTTTGTACTCTACCATTCCTGTGTGACGTTTACAGTATATCAATTCGTATCCCTTCCCTATGTATATAGAGATAACTCTAATCACTAGTATATGCGTAGACCTTTGTACTCTCTACCATTCCTGTGTGACTCTTACAGTATATCCATTCGTATCCCTTCCCTATGTATATAGAGATAACTCTAATCACTAGTATATGCGTAGACCTTTGTACTCTACCATTCCTGTGTGACTCTTAGAGTATATCCATTCGTATCCCTTCCCTATGTATATAGAGATAACTGTAATCACTAGTGTATGCGTAGACCTTTGTACTCTCTACCATTCCTATGTGACTCTTACAGTATATCCATTCGTATCCCTTCCCTATGTATATAGAGATAACTCTAATCACTAGTATATGCGTAGACCTTTGTACTCTACCATTCCTGTGTGACGCTTACAGTATATCCATTCGTATCCCTTCCCTATGTATATAGAGATAACTCTAATCACTAGTATATGCGTAGACCTTTGTACTCTCTACCATTCCTGTGTGACTCTTACAGTATATCCATTCGTATCCCTTCCCTATGTATATAGAGATAACTCTAATCACTAGTATATGCGTAGACCTTTGTACTCTACCATTCCTGTGTGACGCTTACAGTATATCCATTCGTATCCCTTCCCTATGTATATAGAGATAACTCTAATCACTAGTATATGCGTAGACCTTTGTACTCTCTACCATTCCTATGACTCTTAGAGTATATCCATTCATATCCCTTCCATATGTATATAGAGATAACTCTAATCACTAGTGTATGCGTAGACCTTTGTACTCTCTACCATTCCTATGTGACTCTTAGAGTATATCCATTCGTATCCCTTCCCTATGTATATAGAGATAACTCTAATCACTAGTATATGCAGTAGACCTTTGTACTCTCTACCATTCCTATTTGACTCTTAGAGTATATCCATTGGTATCCCTTCCCTATGTATATAGAGATAACTCTAATCACTAGTATATGCAGTAGACCTTTGTACTCTCTACCATTCCTATGTGACTCTTAGAGTATATCCATTGGTATCCCTTCCCTATGTATATAGAGATAACACTAATCACTAGTATATGCGTAGACCTTTGTACTCTCTACCATTCCTATGTGACTCTTAGAGTATATCCATTCGTATCCCTTCCTTATGTATATAGAGATAACACTAATCACTAGTATATGCGTAGACCTTTGTACTCTCTACCATTCCTATGTGACTCTTAGAGTATATCCATTTGTATCCCTTCCCTATGTTTATAGAGATAACTCTAATCACTAGTATATGCGTAGACCTTTGTACTCTCTACCATTCCTATGTGACTCTTACAGTATATCCATTCGTATCCCTTCCCTATGTAGATAGAGAACTCTAATCACTAGTATATGCGTAGACCTTTGTACTCTACCATTCCTGTGTGACTCTTACAGTATATCCATTCGTATCCCTTTCCCTATGTATATAGAGATAACTCTAATCACTAGTATATGCGTAGACCTTTGTACTCTACCATTCCTGTGTGACTCTTACAGTATATCCATTCGTATCCCTTCCCTATGTATATAGAGATAACTCTAATCACTAGTGTATGCGTAGACCTTTGTACTCTCTTCCATTCCTATGTGACTCTTACAGTATATCCATTCGTATCCCTTCCCTATGTATATAGAGATAACTCTAATCACTAGTATATGCGTAGACCTTTGTACTCTACCATTCCTGTGTGACGCTTACAGTATATCCATTCGTATCCCTTCCCTATGTATATAGAGATAACTCTAATCACTAGTATATGCGTAGACCTTTGTACTCTCTACCATTCCTGTGTGACTCTTACAGTATATCCATTCGTATCCCTTCCCTATGTATATAGAGATAACTCTAATCACTAGTATATGCGTAGACCTTTGTACTCTACCATTCCTGTGTGACTCTTAGAGTATATCCATTCATATCCCTTCCCTATGTATATAGAGATAACTCTAATCGCTAGTGTATGCGTAGACCTTTGTACTCTCTACCATTCCTATGTGACTCTTACAGTATATCCATTCGTATCCCTTCCCTATGTATATAGAGATAACTCTAATCACTAGTGTATGCGTAGACCTTTGTACTCTCTACCATTCCTATGACTCTTAGAGTATATCCATTCATATCCCTTCCCTATGTATATAGAGATAACTCTAATCACTAGTATATGCGTAGACCTCTGTACTCTCTACCATTCCTATGTGACTCTTAGAGTATATCCATTCGTATCCCTTCCTTATGTATATAGAGATAACACTAATCACTAGTATATGCGTAGACCTTTGTACTCTCTACCATTCCTATGTGACTCAGAGTATATCCGTGTCTATCCCTTCCCTATGTATATAGAGATAACTAATCACTAGTATATGCTGTAGACCTTTGTACACTCTACCATTCCTATGTGACTCTTAGAGTATATCCATTGGTATCCCTTCCCTATGTATATAGAGAACTCTAATCACTAGTATATGCGTAGACCTTTGTACTCTACCATTCCTGTGTGACTCTTACAGTATATCCATTCGTATCCCTTCCCTATGTATATAGAGATAACTCTAATCACTAGTATATGCGTAGACCTTTGTACTCTCTACCATTCCTATGTGACTCTTAGAGTATATCCATTCGTATCCCTTCCCTATGTATATAGAGAACACTAATCACTAGTATATGCGTAGACCTTTGTACTCTCTACCATTCCTATGTGACTCTTAGAGTATATCCATTCGTATCCCTTCCTTATGTATATAGAGATAACACTAATCACTAGTATATGCGTAGACCTTTGTACTCTCTACCATTCCTATGTGACTCAGAGTATATCCGTGTCTATCCCTTCCCTATGTATATAGAGATAACTAATCACTAGTATATGCTGTAGACCTTTGTACACTCTACCATTCCTATGTGACTCTTAGAGTATATCCATTCGTATCCCTTCCCTATGTATATAGAGATAACTCTAATCACTAGTATATGCGTAGACCTTTGTACTCTACCATTCCTGTGTGACTCTTACAGTATATCCATTTGTATCCCTTTCCCTATGTATATAGAGATAACTCTAATCACTAGTATATGCGTAGACCTTTGTACTCTACCATTCCTGTGTGACTCTTACAGTATATCCATTCGTATCCCCTCCCTATGTATATAGAGATAACTCTAATCACTAGTATATGCGTAGACCTTTGTACTCTCTTCCATTCCTATGTGACTCTTACAGTATATCCATTCGTATCCCTTCCCTATGTATATAGAGATAACTCTAATCACTAGTATATGCGTAGACCTTTGTACTCTACCATTCCTGTGTGACGTTTACAGTATATCAATTCGTATCCCTTCCCTATGTATATAGAGATAACTCTAATCACTAGTATATGCGTAGACCTTTGTACTCTCTACCATTCCTGTGTGACTCTTACAGTATATCCATTCGTATCCCTTCCCTATGTATATAGAGATAACTCTAATCACTAGTATATGCGTAGACCTTTGTACTCTACCATTCCTGTGTGACTCTTAGAGTATATCCATTCGTATCCCTTCCCTATGTATATAGAGATAACTGTAATCACTAGTGTATGCGTAGACCTTTGTACTCTCTACCATTCCTATGTGACTCTTACAGTATATCCATTCGTATCCCTTCCCTATGTATATAGAGATAACTCTAATCACTAGTATATGCGTAGACCTTTGTACTCTACCATTCCTGTGTGACGCTTACAGTATATCCATTCGTATCCCTTCCCTATGTATATAGAGATAACTCTAATCACTAGTATATGCGTAGACCTTTGTACTCTCTACCATTCCTGTGTGACTCTTACAGTATATCCATTCGTATCCCTTCCCTATGTATATAGAGATAACTCTAATCACTAGTATATGCGTAGACCTTTGTACTCTACCATTCCTGTGTGACGCTTACAGTATATCCATTCGTATCCCTTCCCTATGTATATAGAGATAACTCTAATCACTAGTATATGCGTAGACCTTTGTACTCTCTACCATTCCTATGACTCTTAGAGTATATCCATTCATATCCCTTCCATATGTATATAGAGATAACTCTAATCACTAGTGTATGCGTAGACCTTTGTACTCTCTACCATTCCTATGTGACTCTTAGAGTATATCCATTCGTATCCCTTCCCTATGTATATAGAGATAACTCTAATCACTAGTATATGCAGTAGACCTTTGTACTCTCTACCATTCCTATTTGACTCTTAGAGTATATCCATTGGTATCCCTTCCCTATGTATATAGAGATAACTCTAATCACTAGTATATGCAGTAGACCTTTGTACTCTCTACCATTCCTATGTGACTCTTAGAGTATATCCATTGGTATCCCTTCCCTATGTATATAGAGATAACACTAATCACTAGTATATGCGTAGACCTTTGTACTCTCTACCATTCCTATGTGACTCTTAGAGTATATCCATTCGTATCCCTTCCTTATGTATATAGAGATAACACTAATCACTAGTATATGCGTAGACCTTTGTACTCTCTACCATTCCTATGTGACTCTTAGAGTATATCCATTTGTATCCCTTCCCTATGTTTATAGAGATAACTCTAATCACTAGTATATGCGTAGACCTTTGTACTCTCTACCATTCCTATGTGACTCTTACAGTATATCCATTCGTATCCCTTCCCTATGTAGATAGAGAACTCTAATCACTAGTATATGCGTAGACCTTTGTACTCTACCATTCCTGTGTGACTCTTACAGTATATCCATTCGTATCCCTTTCCCTATGTATATAGAGATAACTCTAATCACTAGTATATGCGTAGACCTTTGTACTCTACCATTCCTGTGTGACTCTTACAGTATATCCATTCGTATCCCTTCCCTATGTATATAGAGATAACTCTAATCACTAGTGTATGCGTAGACCTTTGTACTCTCTTCCATTCCTATGTGACTCTTACAGTATATCCATTCGTATCCCTTCCCTATGTATATAGAGATAACTCTAATCACTAGTATATGCGTAGACCTTTGTACTCTACCATTCCTGTGTGACGCTTACAGTATATCCATTCGTATCCCTTCCCTATGTATATAGAGATAACTCTAATCACTAGTATATGCGTAGACCTTTGTACTCTCTACCATTCCTGTGTGACTCTTACAGTATATCCATTCGTATCCCTTCCCTATGTATATAGAGATAACTCTAATCACTAGTATATGCGTAGACCTTTGTACTCTACCATTCCTGTGTGACTCTTAGAGTATATCCATTCATATCCCTTCCCTATGTATATAGAGATAACTCTAATCGCTAGTGTATGCGTAGACCTTTGTACTCTCTACCATTCCTATGTGACTCTTACAGTATATCCATTCGTATCCCTTCCCTATGTATATAGAGATAACTCTAATCACTAGTGTATGCGTAGACCTTTGTACTCTCTACCATTCCTATGACTCTTAGAGTATATCCATTCATATCCCTTCCCTATGTATATAGAGATAACTCTAATCACTAGTATATGCGTAGACCTCTGTACTCTCTACCATTCCTATGTGACTCTTAGAGTATATCCATTCGTATCCCTTCCTTATGTATATAGAGATAACACTAATCACTAGTATATGCGTAGACCTTTGTACTCTCTACCATTCCTATGTGACTCAGAGTATATCCGTGTCTATCCCTTCCCTATGTATATAGAGATAACTAATCACTAGTATATGCTGTAGACCTTTGTACACTCTACCATTCCTATGTGACTCTTAGAGTATATCCATTGGTATCCCTTCCCTATGTATATAGAGAACTCTAATCACTAGTATATGCGTAGACCTTTGTACTCTACCATTCCTGTGTGACTCTTACAGTATATCCATTCGTATCCCTTCCCTATGTATATAGAGATAACTCTAATCACTAGTATATGCGTAGACCTTTGTACTCTCTACCATTCCTATGTGACTCTTAGAGTATATCCATTCGTATCCCTTCCCTATGTATATAGAGAACACTAATCACTAGTATATGCGTAGACCTTTGTACTCTCTACCATTCCTATGTGACTCTTAGAGTATATCCATTCGTATCCCTTCCTTATGTATATAGAGATAACACTAATCACTAGTATATGCGTAGACCTTTGTACTCTCTACCATTCCTATGTGACTCAGAGTATATCCGTGTCTATCCCTTCCCTATGTATATAGAGATAACTAATCACTAGTATATGCTGTAGACCTTTGTACACTCTACCATTCCTATGTGACTCTTAGAGTATATCCATTCGTATCCCTTCCCTATGTATATAGAGATAACTCTAATCACTAGTATATGCGTAGACCTTTGTACTCTACCATTCCTGTGTGACTCTTACAGTATATCCATTTGTATCCCTTTCCCTATGTATATAGAGATAACTCTAATCACTAGTATATGCGTAGACCTTTGTACTCTACCATTCCTGTGTGACTCTTACAGTATATCCATTCGTATCCCCTCCCTATGTATATAGAGATAACTCTAATCACTAGTATATGCGTAGACCTTTGTACTCTCTACCATTCCTATGTGACTCTTAGAGTATATCCATTCGTATCCCTTCCCTATGTATATAGAGATAACTCTAATCACTAGTATATGCTGTAGACCTTTGTACACTCTACCATTCCTATGTGACTCTTAGAGTATATCCATTCGTATCCCTTCCTTATGTATATAGAGATAACTCTAATCACTAGTATATGCTGTAGACCTTTGTACTCTCTACCATTCCTATGTGACTCTTACAGTATATCCGTGTCTATCCCTTCCCTATGTATATAGAGATAACTCTAATCACTAGTGTATGCGTAGACCTTTGTACTCTCTACCATTCCTATGTGACTCTTACAGTATATCCATTCGTATCCCTTCCCTATGTATATAGAGATAACTCTAATCACTAGTATATGCGTAGACCTTTGTACTCTACCATTCCTGTGTGACTCTTTCAGTATATCCATTCGTATCCCTTCCCTATGTATATAGAGAACTCTAATCACTAGTATATGCGTAGACCTTTGTACTCTCTACCATTCCTGTGTGACTCTTACAGTATATCCATTCGTATCCCTTCCCTATGTATATAGAGATAACTCTAATCACTAGTATATGCGTAGACCTTTGTACTCTCTACCATTCCTATGTGACTCTTAGAGTATATCCATTCGTATCCCTTCCCTATGTATATAGAGATAACTCTAATCACTAGTATATGCGTAGACCTTTGTACACTCTACCATTCCTATGTGACTCTTAGAGTATATCCATTCGTATCCCTTCCTTATGTATATAGAGATAACTCTAATCACTAGTATATGCGTAGACCTTTGTACTCTCTACCATTCCTATGACTCTTAGAGTATATCCATTCATATCCCTTCCATATGTATATAGAGATAACTCTAATCACTAGTATATGCAGTAGAGGGGGGCAGGGGGGGAGGGGGGCTGAGAGGAGGGGGGGCTGAGAGGTCTGCAGCAGGCGCCTGCACACCCTGAGGTCTCTCAAAGACAGTATCTTGTCACAATGCAGCCTCCACCCCCCCTCCCGGGCATTTACTGCATTTGAAATGCAAGTTGCTTTTTCATTCATTATTGTGCAATTAAATCCTTTTTCTGTGGACTTCCTTTCTAGGTCTAATGTTCAATTCGTGGTGCTAGTTTGCGTGTGATCTTCCTCCGTGCGTGCACCCCCGCCCCGCGCTCCCCCCCCCCCCCCCCCCAGGCATGAAGACATCCTCGCGCCCCCCCCCCCCCCCGAGGCATGGAGACATCTCCCCCCGGCCCCCCAGGTATGGGACCCCCAGGCAGGGTCAGTCTTGTGAGTGTGACCCTCCAGGAATAGACTCCCCGGCCCCCCAGGCATGGAGCCCCCACCCCAAGCATGCAGCGCCCCCGCCCCCCCCCAGGCAGGGTCAGTCTTGTAAGTGTGGCCCCCCCAGCCCCCGCTGCGGACCAGGCCCGGTTCTAGGAGTTTTGGTCTGGATGGGACAAGGGTTTGTTTGGGCCACTGTGGGTCCAATATTTGTCACATCTGTAATCCCAAGATGTGCATCATCTCTGCTTCAAACAGGCGCACAGCATCTGGAGAGTTACTTTAGAGCGGCAGCTGAGGCCCATACTCCACAGCACAGCTCATCACTTCCAGCAGGCTCGGCTCCAGCAGCAGCAGCACTCCGAGCCGACTGCAAGAGCAGCTTAAGGTGAAGGAGGTCCCGGTACCACACCGAAGCCTGGACATCTGGCACTAGGAAGACGGGCGCTGAAAGCTTCGCCAAGGCTGGAGCCTGCTCTGGCTCGAGCCTGAAGCCTGGCCCTGGCCCGAGTCTGAAGCCTGGCCCTGACCCTGGTCAGCATTCAAGGACCGGTTGGACAACAACGCACACAACTGCAAGGAACTCTTCAACATCGTCAAAGAGCTTTCCAACCCCAGCGCAGGAAACAACGACATCACCCCATCGCAAGACCTCTGCAACTCCCTGGCTTCATACTTCCACAACAAGATCGCGGACATACACAACAGCTTCAACAACCAACCAACGCACACCATAACCGAACAACCACCCCCCACCACCACCCTCCACGCCTGGACCCCGATCAGCACCGAAGACACCATCCGCACGATGAACTCCATCCACTCCGGATCACCGACCGACCCCTGCCCTCACCACGTCTTCAACAAAGCCGACGCTGTCATCGCACCCCACCTGCGAGACATCATCAACACATCCCTCGACACCACCATCTTCCCCGAGAGCTGGAAACACGCCGAACTCAGCGCCCTACTCAAGAAACCAACAGCGGACCCCACCGACCTCAAGAACTACCGCCCCATCTCGCTCCTCCCGTTTCCAGCCAAAGTCATCGAGAAGACCGTCAACAAGCAGATGGCCGCTTTCCTCGAGACGAACGGATCCCTCGACCCCTCACAGTCTGGCTTCCGAGCCAACCACAGCACCGAGACCGCCCTCATCGCCGCCACCGACGACATCCGAGCCCTGATGGACAATGGAGAAACAGCGGCCCTCATCCTCCTAGACCTCTCCGCGGCATTCGACACGGTCTGCCACCGCACCCTAGTGCAGCGCCTCAGCAACGTCGGAATCCAGGACAAGGCGCTGGAGTGGATCACCTCCTTCCTCGACGGGAGAACACAGAGAGTCCGCCTACCACCGTACAAGTCAGAGGCCACCGAAGTCATCTGCGGCGTCCCCCAAGGATCATCTCTGAGCCCCACCCTCTTCAACGTCTACATGAGCCCCCTCGCGGCCATCGTACGCAAACACAACCTCAGCATAATCTCCTACGCCGACGACACCCAGCTGATCCTCTCCCTGACCAACGACCCCGCCGCCGCCAGAGCCAACCTGCACGAAGGGATGAAAGAGGTAGCCGAGTGGATGACGACCAGCCGCCTGAAACTGAACTCGGACAAGACGGAGGTCCTCATCCTGGGCCCCTCTCCCTCCGCCTGGGACGACTCCTGGTGGCCTCCCGCCCTGGGCACCGCACCCAAACCGACAGACCATGCACGCAACCTGGGCTTCATCCTGGACTCCTCCCTCTCCATGACCAGGCAAGTCAACAACGTCTCCTCGGCATGCTTCAACATCCTACGCATGCTACGGAAGATCTTCTGGTGGATCCCCACCGAGACCAGGAAGACCGTCACCCAGGCCCTCGTCACCAGCCGACTGGACTACGGCAACGCCCTCTACGCCGGGACCACCGCCAAGCTCCAGAAGAGACTCCAGCGGATCCAGAACGCCTCAGCCAGACTCATCCTCGACATCCCACGAACCAGCCACATCTCCGGACATCTGCGAGACCTTCACTGGCTCCCCGTCAACAAAAGAATCACCTTCCGCCTCCTCACCCACGCACACAAAGCCCTACACGACCAAGGCCCGAGCTACCTCAACAGCCGAGTCAACTTCTACGCTCCCAAACGCCACCTCCGATCAGCCAACCACGCCCTCGCCGCCGTCCCCCGCATCCGAAGAGCGACTACAGGAGGAAGGTCCTTCTCCCACCTGGCCGCCAAGACCTGGAACTCCCTCCCGACCGACCTGCGCCTGACCCAAGACCACCTCTCCTTCAGGAAGAAGCTGAAGACCTGGCTGTTCGAGCAGTAGCGGCTCCCCCCCCCCCCAGCGCCTTGAGACCCCACGGGTATGTAGCGCGCTTTATAAGTGTCACTGATTGATTGATTGATTGGTTCTGGCTCGAGTATGAAGCCTGGCTCTGGCTCGAGCCTGGCTCTGGCCCTGGCTCGAGCCTGGCCTGAAGCCTGGCCCTGGCTCGAGCCTGGCCCTGGCTCTGGCTCGAGCCTGAAGCCTGGCCCGAGTCTGAAGCCTGGCCCTGACCCTGGTTCTGGCTCGAGCCTGAAGCCTGGCCCTGGCTCGAGCCTGAAGCCTGGCCCTGGCTCGAGCCTGGCTCTGGCCCTGGCTCTGGCTCGAGCCTGGCCTGAAGCCTGGCCCTGGCTCGAGCCTGGCCCTGGCCCTGGTTCTGGCTCGAGCATGAAGCCTGGCTCTGGCTCGAGCCTGGCCCTGACCCTGGTTCTGGCTCGAGCCTGAAGCCTGGCCCTGGCTCGAGCCTGGCCCTGGCCCCGCTTGAGGTCCTGCTGGAGTGTCGGGCTCAGTGGGCCGAGCTATTATGTGCGTTCTGCCCGCCACCCTCCATCTACCCAGGATGTGGCATACCAGCCAGAGCTTGCAACTTTGGAACTGGTCGAGCTCGGTTCGAGTCATTGATTGGCTCAGCATCCTGTCACTCTGGCAAATCTCAAGTGCCTCAAAGACATGAATGTGACCTTGTACAATGTGACTGCTGTTCATGTGAAGCGCTTCGATAGCTCAGCTAGAGGTCACACTATAGAAACCTTAGGAGGTAAAAACAAAGCATCGACATAGGAGACAAACAGCCATTCAGCGATGATTTGTCCAAAATGACCACAAAACCTGGATCCATCGCAGCTTCTCCACTGAAGCTGCGGGAGCTTCGGGCAAATATTGTATTTCACCGAAACTCGATTTCCTTCATATATGCGCATGAAAGCACTTTTCAAATCCATAAATCAGAAAACCACCTATACAAAAAGCTAGTGTGTGAATTAAAAATACTAATGTTGCGCTATAATAATCTGGGCACATCCAGGGTCCACTTGGCACCTGTCTCGCCTGTTGGTTCACTGATAGCGCCGCCCCCAGTGTGAGGCAGCGAGGAACGACTGACTAAAAGCTCATGCTAGGGGCAGATTTATGAAGGCCTTGCGCCGCCGGGGCGTCACTTTTAACATGGTAATAAGTGGCGCCCCGGCGGCGCAAGGCCTTCATAAATCTGCCCCTAAGGGCCTTATTTATGAAGGCCTTGCGCCGCCGGGGCGTCTCTTTTTACCATGTTAAAAGTGGCGCCCCGGCGGCGCAAGGCCTTCATAAATCTGCCCCTAAGGGCCTTATTTATGAAGGCCTTGCGCCGCCGGGGCGTCTCTTTTTACCATGTTAAAAGTGGCGCCCCGGCGGCGCAAGGCCTTCATAAATCTGCCCCTAAGGGCCTTATTTATGAAGGCCTTGCGCCGCCGGGGCGTCACTTTTAACATGGTAATAAGTGACGCACCGGCGGCGCAAGGCCTTCATAAATCTGCCCCTAAGGGCCTTATTTATGAAGGCCTTGCGCCGCCGGGGCGTCTCTTTTTACCATGTTAAAAGTGGCGCCCCGGCGGCGCAAGGCCTTCATAAATAAGGCCCTAACACTTTTAACAAGTGCTTCTTAGTGCAGCGCTAGATTGTGACATAATTAGATCAAAGCTTTCCTGTGTTAAAGAAACAGTCTCATCAACATTTTAAAAAGTGTATCATATGTTACGTGATGTTTCAGGGCTCGGACCGTCCATGGGTTCTTCGAGCCGAGCCAGAGCCCGGGCTCGGCTCGCTCTCCCTGTTCACGTGTTTGCTGCCCACCTCCAGCCCCAAAACTCAATTAAACTTCTAAAGACCCTGAAAACGACATTTCGACTCCTGACATTGAGACTGATGAAGCGCAGGCAGGGTCAGTCTTGTAAGTGTGGCCCCCCAGGCATGGAGCCCCTCCCCCCCCGCTCTGCACCAGACTGACGCCGGCCCTGGGGGGAGATGGACGGGAGGATTATAGAAAGTTCAGGGGCCGCGACGGACCCCCCAGGTCAGGGGGGGGGGGGACGACGCATCTACCGGCCACTCCGGCCCTGATGACCCCCTCGGAGGCGCTACTCACCATGAAAGAACTCCGTGCAGGGCTTCAGGACGCCGTGGGGCTCCGTGCAGGGCTTCTGGGCGCTGTGGGGCTCCGTGCAGGGCTTCAGGACGCCGTGGGGCTCCGTGCAGGGCTTCTGGACGCCGTGGGGCTCCGTGCTGGGCTTCTGGAGGGCTCCGTGCTGGGCTTCTGGGCGCTGTGGGGCTCCGTGCTGGGCTTCTGGGCGCTGTGGGGCTCCGTGCTGGGCTTCTGGGCGCCGTGGGGCTCCGTGCGCTGTGTCCCTGACACGGACACACTCGACGCGCTACTGAGGGATCAAACCAGAGCGCTTCGGAGCCGCCGCCTATGTACCTGCCTCATTTGCATAATTAATGCCAGGTGAGTTTGGCGCCAGTTTGAACTCTTTCTCGTGCTTCCATTGGCTGGGCCTTCAGTGACATCACTTCCTGCACTGAGGGAATGTGTTTTTTTTGTGCCTTTAAAAGCAGCAGCTTCAGCCTTCGCGGGTTAGTTGCTTGAAATGTTGGCGGCGGGTGGGTGGATAATGTGATGGGAATTATTTATATGTTCAGACGCTTTTTGGCGCGTGGACGTTGTCCTTCTTTTGATATGAGAATAATTAAACAACATTAGTTTCTTTAGCTCTTTTGAAGAGTTTGACACACTTTTTTTTATTAGAAATGAAACGTGTTAGGTCAGAGGTTTTTAGTTTTTTCCTCGCAAAAAACAAAGTGTGTTTGTTTCAAGGTTCAATGTGTTAATACAATCACGTCATCTGTTCGATTCTTTTTTACACGTTGTTGAGCGGGTGGTTACACTGCAGGGGGGGGGGGGGTGACGTTTACAGAACTACTAATGGGTGTAAAACCAACAAAGGCTGCGATGGCCGAGCTGTCAACTTGTAAAGTGTATTCTTGGGTTCTAAAAAAATGTTTTTAAACTTCAAGGAGAGGTTTATTTAGAAATATTAATATGGTTCTAAACAATACTTCATATAGCAATTATTTGTTAATGCACACATGCAAGAAAGTTCAATAAAAAGTATTAATGATCAACTACACATGAAAATAATACCCGGAATTATAGAAGAGGACGCGTGTAGTCGCAGGATCACATGACGTGTAGATAACAACACTTGTGAATGAAACAATCTTAAGACATTATAGGAAATGATGAATGAAGCCTCACTGTACACCGAGCAGTGGGAGGTCCGGGGGCTTCTTGTTGTGAGAGATCGGGGAAAGAAGTTCTCTCCCAGTATCGTCTGGATATTGTGTGAAAGGCCCCAGAGGTGGAGTCTTTTTGTAGCAAGAGAGATGGGAAGGACAAATGCTGCCTCAAGGCGCTGGTTGTGACACCGCCACCACCACGCAAAATAAGACCATTGGAGGAATGTTTCCAGCTCTTTGATATCTGATGAAAAGCCACGGCTATTAATAAGTAGCCATTGGGATCGGCCTCCCTCCCAGTCCGGTGTTAGACCGCCTGGGAAAACATTTGTGAAGTAGAGGGGGATTGAGGGGTGAAAAATAGTGTTAATTTGTTGCCTACAAAATATAAAAACAGGTGATGAAGATCAGCGTTAACCTGGGAGCATGTCCAGAATGTATTAAGATTTGTGTTGTGAATTTTATTTAGGTATGCAGGTGTCAAAAATAATCGATTATAAAGAAAAAAAAGTGTTTGTGTTGTGCGGGCTGCTCTAGATGATTTCCTGATTTTAGTCCAAATTCTGTTCCAAAAGGAAATAGGTCAATTCACTCCCAAATCAGATTCCCACAACAGTTCTACTTTAGTTTTATCTGGAGCTCAGGGGAACCATTAAATGGGAATAAATGGTGGACGCTTTGGGGGTTATGCAGAGAAGATTATGCCAAGGGAAGGGGGGGTTGGTGAAGAGGAAGATTTGAGTTTAGCATAAGTATAAAGAATTACATTCTGCAAGATCAAAAATGTAGGATTAAAGGAAGAAGGTAGATGATATAGGGACTGTAATTGCGTACATTGAAAAGGGGAGCCCTGATCAAAAAGTTGATGACCCCAGAGCAGACCCCTGTGTCTCCAGCTCTTCCAGTATATAGGTGTTTTGTTAAGAAGGATTTGTTTGTTGTGCCAGATTGTAGAATTGAGAAAAGTATGTAAATTATGTGCAATAGATAGTAATTTACAGTGTTGCTTAATCATGGGAGTAGAGAGCATTTGCGGGTGAAGGAGCGATATTCCTGAAATGAGAAGGGAACTAAAAATGAGGTCTCCAGATCGACCCAGGGAGGTTTATCCTCAGTCTGATTGGTAATCCAATTTGTTAGTTGGCGTAACTTGTGATAATTGGCGCAATGGGGGAAATTGACACCGCCCTCAGATTTTGGATTTACTAATTTCTGTAACGCCATTCTTGATTTTTTTTATTATTCCATAAAAAGGAGATCAGAATAGAATTGAACTCTGAAAGAATTTAGATGGAATAGGTAGTGGATGTTGGAGAGGATATACAAAACTATTGGAGGTAGCATCATTTTGATTGTGTCAAGACGGCCCCACCAAGAGAGATGAAGGGGATACCAGCCTGCACTCAATGTTTAAAGTCCAGCAGACGCATTCTTGGGTTCTAATCGATGCTCCTGCTTTTGAGTTTATATCGTACGATTCAATGCAAAAAAAAATCTGGGCCCAAAGTTTTGGTTCCTAAGAGCGCAGCTGGTTTTAAGGAAGCTTGGGGTGCCCGATACCAAGGCTGTATAGTGTTTATTGTAGGTTATTAGACCTCGTTAATTCACTTCCAGACACTTCCTGACTTTGTTACTCTAGTGCAGTGGTCTTCAAACTGTGGGGCGCGCCCCCCTGGAGGGCGGGGGGGGGGCGTTGAGACATCTCAAGGGGGCGCCAGTCGACCATTTGCAACCATCAGTGCTGCATGGTCCTTCACAGACGGCTTCCACTAGCTGAATCTGGTTAAAGTAATATCCATTGTAGGATAACTGGGCGTGATTTACAGATGGGGTCGTGTAAAATGGGCAGGTTCTACTCGGATGGGGTAAATCTGCCTTCAGTGGGACTTTTGCTGGCTGAATTACCGACAGCAGACCCGTACTACGGTCATTTAAGTTACTGAAACATAAACAAATAGTTGCTGATATAAACTACGTGCATTTGTCAAACACTGTTAAAACGTGAGAAACACTGCCCCGTTTACTGTACAAGGACTTTCATCGACATTAGGACTCCTGCATCACCCCATTGAAGCAGAGGAGAAACGGTGTGCTTGTAGCAAGTGTAAGGCCACTCTCTCTTTAGTGCAGATCTTCTTTCTACGCAATGTTTGAACACAATTGTATTTTGTATTTTTGTGGCCGTTTTCTATTGGGTTAATGGAGGGGCTCTGCGAGGGATAGAGGTGGTCAGACCAACCAATTAACAAGGAAGTCTGTCTTGGCCTTAAAATCCTGTACATAATTAAGTCAAGCCTTGAAAACATTATCATTGACATAAATAAAATAATTTAATCTGGAATCATTTCACCTTGGTGCACACGTTTATATCACCGCCTTGAGAGGCGTTTGTGCTCCCACCGTGACGACAATGCCACTAGTTATCTAGGAAGCAAGCCACTTTTCATGTATATATCGTATATGGCCTATTTTCTTTTCATGAATGAAGCAACATTATAGTGTATTGAATCTAACACAAGATGTGATTGCACGGCACACATCCTGAATTCATGCATTTGTGTATACTATCTGTGAGAAGTTGGCCTGATATATGATGTTTCCAATTCTGTAACCACCTTGTATCAGTCCAAACAATCCCTTATGGTGTCTGGTTGTAAGTCAACCTTATTAGACAAGCTATCCCAGGGGTAGCATGGACTAAGCAGCCTTTTATATTATAAAAATATATGTGTTTATTTCTAAATTAATCCCCAGTACTCTTTATGAGCAAAGGGGCACAAGCTTTAAATCAAAAGCACAGTATAACATATGAAAGTTGCACAATTATGGATGAGGGCGGGTGGCCACTCAAACCATATATTAAGAAAGTGGTATAAGAGATACCAATCGAACAGTGGTTAGGCCTAGAGCCTAGGGAATCGCTGGGAGCAGTCGGGACAAGCAATGCTGAAGTCGGGAAAAGCCTGCGGGATTCGGGTGTAGCGCTTAAAGCACACGCATGCACCAATGCAAAGTCAATGGTGCGTAAAAGTTACACAAATAGAGTTTAAGGATACTTCCGCTGAACCTAGAAGGACAAAACTTTAGACACAGACCCTAGAGGTGTGTACCAGTGTGGGAACACCGGCGTTGCTGAGTTACCTCACCCACAGGAAGCGGGTGCATAGGGTCGAAGTGGCGTCGGGTTTCGTCACGCAGGTTGATGGTGCTTGAAGCTGAAGATGCTGCAGACGATGTGAAGGAGAAGTGTCCGGTGTGATCCAAGGGTGGATCAGAGTCGTAAAGTGCCTGAAAGCAGAGGGGACAGAGTCTGGGTCACTCAGCAGTGACCAGGGTGGAACCAGGACGGAACCAGGCAATGTCGGGCGCAATCAGGTGGTTGTTGAGGAGCTTCTCTCCGCTGCCACGTGGGCTCTGGGGCATCTGTGACGTCTAGGAGCGGGTCCCGAGCTGTCTCATGGAGGCTCTCACCATCGGCGCTGTCGGCTTCAAGATCGGAGCAAACAACACTTGGCAAGAGCAATCCACGCGGGATTGGACGATTGCTTCTCACTCGGACCAGGAGGGTCAGAGTGGGTGCTCCTTTTCAGAGGAGCGGGTGCAAGTCTGGAGCAACCAGAATCACAAGTCAAATTTAGGTTTTCGTTGGCACAAGGGCCACAAGCCAGCTGGCAAGTGACCTGGCCAACGCGTCGAGCCAAAGAAAGCAGAAGGGCCCCGCACAGCACTCGTCGAGTGTGAAGGGGTGAGCTTCGGTGCAAAAGTGGCTCAGGGTTGGGGCTTTTTAAACCCCGGTGTACAGCTTCGAGGGTCACTCGTGCGCTGCACAGTCAGCATCTCGTGGTCTTTTCAAGATGGTGTGCCCCACGCTTCCGGTCGCCTCCACGGGTCTCAGCTCTGCAGGGACTGTGGATTGGGCTGTAAGAAGGCAGGCAAGCTTGATCTCGTTGATCTCTGTTGCTCGAGTTCTGGCGGGAACTGCAACAAAGCAGACGTCGAGGTGCTGGATGGTGACTGTTGGCACAGGGTGGTCACTCCTTGACCACAAGGGAGATTCTTCAGTCTTCTACGTTGAGTAGGATGTCGAAGGGTCCAGAGTTTTGTTTCAAATGTTTCATCAGGATAATCTGAGTGCGTTGGCACTGCTCCCATTCTTATACCAATCTAGGGGGCTGGATTACCTGCTAGGTCCCCTCCTATGGGTGGGACCCAGGAAGGGGGTGGATACACCCCTTCCCTTTGATCCAGGCCGCACTGGGACAGGGGCTGGTGTGCCCCAGAACCGGTTTGGCCGGATTATGCAAGGGGCAGCCTTGTGCTCCCCAGGCAGTGTCTGGTTTCTTTCAAACCTCCCTGCTACAATCCACTATCTCCTGTCTGGGGTGGTGTAACACCTCCCTGCGACAGGAAAGCCTTTGTGCAGGCCTCCTCTGCTGAGTTTCGGTCAGCAGCAGGAGGTCAGACTCGTGTCTGTGGCAGAAGCATCCATTTTGTGGATCTGGGGCTCTTTTAAAAATCAACCGCGTTTCAGTAAAGTAACATGTCTTCTCCCTCTAGAGGGGTGGAATGCTACCCCCGTCGGCAGGACTGTTGAGGGGATAGTATTCCAAATCGTATGACACCTTACACGACATGTTTTGATAAAGCCAAACCAAAGTTGCTATATAACCGCGAGGATTATAATGCACTTAATAGTATATGGTATGGCATTATCCGGGAACAGCTTAGGGAGTTGTTCCCGAAAGCTGCAGACAGGCTCAGCTCATGCTAGAGCACCATCTCACATTAAACCACGCACTCTGCCTTCAGGATTGATAAGGCCTTCCATAGGAGTGGCTCACAGGTTTATATGTGTCCAGATATAGGTTTAGTTATAGGTATCTGTGATGGTTTTACCACTTTAACCCAAGTAAGATCGATAAAGAATGAGTTTATGGCCTTGCATTGAGACACGGTTCTCTATCAATTAGTTAGTATTGGCTATTTATTTCAGAACAGACAGTTGGAGTGCAACAAGGTTCGCCACGAAGAATAAACCACTTAATCCAGTAGTTTCCTTTCTAAGTTACAGTCTTTCAGGATGAGCAAAGTTCGTCGTCCACGCTGTTTCCACTCTGCTACTCAGGCCGGTACTTCCCCAAGAGGCAAGGCAAACCGAGAAAAGAAATGACACTACAGTCACTTATCTGTTATACTTATTTATATTTTCTAAGGTGCTCCCCTTCACCAGCTTTCTAGGATCACCACAAGTGAGGTAAGGAAGGTAGTGGGTTGAATGAATGGAGGTAACAAGGAGGGTGAGAATCATTCCATGCACTTATTTGCGCCAAAACCCCCACCACCCCTTTGGCTCCAACCTCTGTTTCCACCCTTTTTTTCCCGTTACTCGCCTGGGGCTACAGTCCCTGGTGACCGTAGCAGTCGGTATCTCGGCGTCCTGTGCCTTCAGGGAACTGCCGGATACTATCGCGGTGTACTTTGGGGTTCTGGTCGTCTCCTCTCACCTCTGGGGACCCTCCGACGTCTCCTCCCTCGTTATCCTCTCTTCGGCTCTTTCTCCCGCTGCTTCCCGCGCTTCTCCTGATGATCTTTCACTCCTCCACCTGAGATAACCGTCGTTCTCTCTCCCGTCTTCCTGAAACGCTAGACCGCTGAGTGTTGCATTGTCGGATGCCCAGCTGGGCGCCATCTTGGGGTTCTCGGCGCAGTCTATATTACATTGCCTCTCTTCTTGGGATGGACGGTCGGGCCATTCTGATACAGGGAACCTGGATAGGTAGTCCACATTTCCTTGTAATTTTCCAGACATGTGCAAAGTCTGAAATGAAAAAGGTTGTAAGGCCAGGAACCAGCGTAAAACCTTAGCATTGGTGTCCTTGTTAGTGGCTAACCATGTCAATGGGGCATGATCTGTTACCAAGAAGAAAGTGCGTCCTAACAAATAGTACTGCAATGATTCCATGGCCCACTTAATGGCAAGACATTCCTTCTCCATTGTGGCATATCGGGTTTCTCTTGGAAATAGTTTTCGACTTAAGAATAGCACTGGTTTAAGCAGACCTTGGGAATCCGGTTGTGATAAGACTGCTCCTAACCCTCTGTCTGAGGCATCAGTTTGGAGAACAAACAATTTCCTATAATCAGGACAGGTTAATATTGGAGCTTGACATAATAAGGCTTTTAAAGTCTCAATACTCTTTTCTTGTGCTTGACCCCATTGAATCTTGGCCCTGGAGGGTTTGTTTCTTAACAGATCCGTAAGGGGGCTTGCTACCTCTGACAATTGGGGAATAAATCTCCTGTAATACCCCACTAATCCCAGAAAAGCCCTCACTTCTCTTCGAGTGGTAGGTGTAGGAATCTTTTGAATGGCTTCTAACTTGATTATTTGGGGTTTCAGGGTGCCCTCACTGATAGTGTATCCCAAATAATCAATTTGCTGTGTCCCCAGTGTGGTTTTCTTTGGATTCATAGTGAGTCCTAGTGTCAAATAAGTTCCTAAGGTGTTCCAAATGAGTTTCCCAGTCTGGGCTGTTGTGAGAAGCTGGCCTGATATATGATGTTTCCAATTCTGGAACCACCTTGTATCAGTCCAAACAATCCCTTATGGTGTCTGGTTGTAAGTCAACCTTATTAGACAAGCTATCCCAGGGGTAGCATGGACTAAGCAGCCTTAAAGGCTAAACTCAAGAGGTCGTGTTAAGCGAGCTGTTTTACCACATACAATCCTGTAATATCAAATGAAAGGACACCACACACAAGTATATATTATAAAAATATATGTGTTTATTTCTAAAATAATCCCCAGTACTCTTTATGAGCAAAGGGGCACAAGCGTTAAATCAAAAGCACAGGATAACATACAAAGTTGCACAATTATGGATGAGGGCGGGTGGCCACTCGAAACATATATCAAGAAAGTGGTATAAGAGATACCAATCGAACAGTGGTTAAGCCTAGGGCCTAGGGAATCGCTGGGAGCAGTCGGGACTAGCAATGCTGAAGTCGGGAAAAGCCCGCGGGATTCGGGTGCAGCACGTAAAGTGCGGCTTGCACCAATGCAATGTCAATAGTGCGTAAAAGTTACACAAGTAAAGTTTAAGGACACTTCCGCTGAACCTAGAAGGACAAAACTTTAGACACAGACCCTAGAGGTGGGTACCAGTGTGGGAACACCGGCGTTGCAATGTTACCTCACCCACAGGAAGAGGGTGCATAGGGTCGAAGTGGCGTCGGGTTTCGTCACGCAGGTTCTTGGTGCTTGGAGCTGAAGATGCTGCAGGCGATGGGAAGGAGAAGTGTCCGGTGGGATCCAAGGGTGGATCAGAGTCGTAAAGTACCTGAAAGCAGAGGGGACAGAGTCTGGGTCACTCAGCAGTGACCAGGACGAAACCAGGCAATGTCAGGTGCAATCAGGTGGTTGTCGAGCTTCTCTCTGCTGTCACGTGGGCTCTGGGGCATCTGTGACGTCCAGGACTGGGTCACAATCTGTCCCATGTAGGCTCTTGCCGTCGGCGCAGTCGGCATCAAGATTGGAGCAAACAACACTTGGCAAGAGCAATCCACGCAGGATTGGGTGATTGCTTCTCACTCGGACCAGGAGGGTCAGAGTGGGGGCTCCTTTTCACAGAATCTGGTGCTAGTCTGGAGAAATCAGAATCGCAAGTCGGTTTTAGGTTTTCGTCGGCACAGGGGCCACAAGCCAGCTGGCAAGTGACCAGGCCAACGCGTCGAGCCAACACAAGCAGAAGGGCCCCACGCAGCACTCGTCGATTGTGGAGGGGTGAGCTTCGGTGCAAGAGTAGCTCAGGGTTGGGGCTTCTCAGACCCCGGTGTACAGCTTCGAGGGTCACTCGTGGGCTGCACAGTCAGCGTCTTGTGGTCTTTTCAAGATGGCGTGCCCCACGCTTCCGGTCGCCGCCATGGGTCCCAGCTCTGCAGGGACTGTGGATCGAGCTGTAGGAAGGCAGGCAAGCTTGATCTCGTCAATCTCTGTCGCTCGCGTTCCAGAGGAAATTGCAACAAAGCAGGCGTTGAGGTGCTGGATGGTACCTGTTTGTACAGGGTGGTCACTCCTTGACCACAAGGGAGATTCTTCAGTCTTCTACGTTGAGTAGGATGTCGAAGGGTCCAGAGTTTTGTTTCTTATGTTTCGTCAGGATAATATGAGTTGCATTGGCACTGCTCCCACTCTTATTCGAATCTGGTGAGCTGGATTGCCTGCTAGGTCCCCTCCTATGGGTGGGACCCAGGAAGGGGGTGGATACACCCCTTTCCTTTGATCCTGGCCACGCTGGGACTGGGGCTTGTGTGCCCCAGAACCGGTTTAGCCGGATTATGCAAGGGGCAGCCTTGTGCTCCCCAGGCAGTGTCTGGTTTCTTTCAAACCTCCCTGCTGCAATCCACTATCTCCTGTCTCGGGTGGTGTAACACCGCCCTGCGACAGGAAACCCTTTGTCCAGGCCTCCTCTGCTGAGTTTCGGTCAGCATCAGGAGGTCAGACCCGTGTCTGTGGCAGAGGCATCCATTTTGTTGATCTAAGGCTCTTTTAAAAATCAACCGTGTTTTAGCAAAGTAACTTGTCGTCTCCCTCTAGAGGGGTGGAATGCTACCCCCGTCGCCAGGACTGGCGAGGGGGTAGTATTCCAAATCATATGACACCTTACACAACATGTTTTGATAAAGCCAAACCAAAGTTAACATATAACCGCGAGGATTATAATGCACTTAAGAGTATATGGTTTGGCATTATCCCGGAACAGCTAAGGAATTGGTCCCGACAGCTGCCGACAGGCTCCGCTCGTGCTAGAGCACCATCTCACATAAAACCAAGCACTCTGCCTCCAGGATTGTTAAGGCCTGCCATAGGAGTGACTGATAGGTATATATGTGTCCAGTTAGGTTTAGATATAGGCATACTATATCTAAGCAAGGAGTGATTACACCACCTTGCCCCAGCTGAGTGATCAGCCAGTTGTGTCAATTTTAGATAGCCAGCCAGGGGTGGCAAAAGATATGCTGCAGCCCCTGATAGGCCTTGGATACACCTATGCCCTGGGCACCTATAGTGCTCTGTACAGGAGCGGATAAGGTGACCCAAGCCAATCTAGTTATGCACCTAGGGTACATGGAATCCATTTTACAGAGAGAGCAGATAGCCTGGGGCCCTGATTAGCAGGGAACCAGGCCAACTAAGTCGAAAACCAGCTAAACACAAGGCAAAAAATCTGGGGTAACCATAGTCAGGTAGCCACCTTCCTACCCCCACCCCCAAACGAAAGGAGATAAGGCTATCCTTGGCCAGGTAAGCCTATATTGCCTGAGTGGCCATATAAGGAAGTACCTGCACTAGCATGGGTACCCCCTGTCTCTTGTTCCACTAAGCAGTCCCTCACCCTTGGGGTATTAGAGGGTCTCCACCATAGGGAATCACTACCTTGGGTGTGTTTATGCAAAGTTAAAGGCTGGTTTGGATATGGAGTATTGAAGTGAGGCTCCACTAATTTAGGGCTCAGCTTCCTCCAATTATCTTCCACCATGTGTGCCCTTCTCTCTTCAACTGAGTTTAACTGTGCTCTCAGGGTCAACCTCTGGCTACCTAAAGCTGGAGGCTGGGTCCCTCTGTTTGGCTTGCTGGAGGGACAGTTCAGGTTGGGGCCCTTTGGGTCCCAGGTTTGGCTGTGCCCAACAGAATCCATCTGTGGGAGGTCCCTAACTACTTTTAAGGGGGTTCCCTCAGGAGTTTTTAAAGTTTTCTCCTCACTAGGGCTACTAGTTTTGGTGCCCCTAATCTATTGATGGGGGTGCTTTATTTGACAGGGGGCCCTCTGGGTCTCACTGTCCTTCTTGTCCCCTGCAGCCCTGGGCTGACTAAGGCAAGGTAGAGAGGGGCAGGTTACCTGCTCCATACTGGGTCCCACCTGAGACGGGTCCACTGCCATCAGGGGCTCTGTCAGGCCAGGCCTAACAACCTCTGGGGCAGTCCCTTCATCAGGGGTAAGATCAGTTCCCTGAGGAGGCTGATCCTGTCCATATGTCTGGTGAGGGGGAGATTTCTCTTCCTCCTCTATGCTCTCAGTTTGGGTGGAGGGATCCATCATATCAGGCTTCACAACACACATATCTGTTTGAGTTTGGGCTGTGGCCATCACAGCCCCACCAACCTTTTCAGGAGGAGACTCAGTTTGGGTTTCTGCTGTTATCATAACAGCTTTGCTATTCTGTTTTGGAAGAGCTTCTGTTAAAGATGGGGCTGAGTCTTGCACAGCCCTACCAACCTTTTCAGGAAGGACATCATGGATTGGGGCTATAGCCAGTACATCCCCACTAACCTTTCCATTGGAGTTTACCATTCTAGAATGGATTTCCTGTTCAACCTCAGCCCAGACTGAGATTTCTAAATCATTACCCAGTAGGCAGTCTCCAGGCAAGTTTGATGACACTGCCACTCTCTTTGGGCCAGTGACACCTCCCCAGCTGAGACTTACTACTGCCATGGGATGATTTGTTTGGATTCCATCAATGTTTGTTACCTGGTATGTGGCACCAGGTAAAAGTTGCTTAGAGGGAACTATACAGTCAGCCACCATGGTGATGCTAGCCCCTGTGTCTCTAAAGGCTTCAACTTTCAAACCATTGATGATGGGTTCTTGTCTACATTTGCTCAAGGTATTTGGGCAATCAGAGAAGTTGGCAAACCCCATGCCAGTCTCGTAAACAAGATTATTTATTGATGGGGACCTGGATAGGCCAGGGTCCACCTGGGCTCCAAAAGTAAACCCACCCAGATTCCTGGGTGTGCTCCCACTTCCTGGGGAATTACTGCTGACAGTAACAGGAGGTGTTGGAGCTGGCTTTGGAGGTATATTCTCTTTATTGCCATTCTTGGGACAACAGCTGTCTGTTTTGTAATGCCCAACCTGTTTACAGGCATGACAATAAGGCTTTTTCTCAGTTGATGAAGTGTCTTGGGACCCACCCCCCTTCTTGGAGTTTTGGGGCCCTGGGGAAGTCTTTTCTTTACTTTTATCCCCACCCTTATCTTGAGGCTTGGTAGACTCCTTCTTCTGGTTACTGTCCTGATTATTAGGCCTAATCCTGGTTCTGACCCATTTATCTGCCCTCTTTCCCAATTCTTGGGGAGAGGTCAAATCAGAGTCCACCAGGTGCTGTTGTAAGAGCTGGTTCTGACAATTACTTAGGATCTGCTCCCTCATAATCAAATTATACAATCCTGTGAAGTCTTGTACTTTGCTGCCATGTAGCCAACCCTCCAGAGCCTTAGTTGCACAATCTACAAAATCAGTCCAGTCCTGAATCTGTGTCTTCTGGGTGTCTCTGAACAACAACCTGTACTGTTCAGTGGTTAAGCCAAACCCATCTATTAGAGCACTCTTCAGGACTTTGTAGTTTTTAGCATCCTCATGTCTGACAGTGAGGAGCTTATCTCTCCCTTTCTCTGAAAAGGAGTACCATAAGATTGCTGCCCATTGTTCCGCAGGAACCTGCTGTACCATGCAGGCTCTCTCAAGAGCAGTTATCCACTTGTGGATGTCATCCCCTTCTGTGTAGGGGGGCACAATCTTTGTCAGGTTTCTAGTATTATAGGGCCTGTCTTTCTCTCTAGGAGTATTATTGCTGCCACCAGTGGCATCTAAGCCACACAACTTTTGTTCTCTTGTTAAAGCAAGTTTAGCTTGGGCCAGGGATAACTCTTCCCTCTCTATCTGGAGTTCTACAGCTCTCATCCTGGCCTTATGCTCTCTTCTCTGGTGGGTAGTCATTCCCCTTTGAGAGGTTCTTGAGACACTAGAAATGTGAGAATCCACTGAGGGAGATCTCACCCTTCTATTGCCTGGAACAGTTCTGCTTTGTACTCTGGGGGGATGCTGCCCCCTCCATTTCCAAGTAGGTCCAAGTTGGTTTGGCTAAGCCTCCCCACATGTACCTGGTTATCCCCTTGATCCTGATCCTCAGGCTCATCTACCTATGAACCCTCTTCCTCCTCTTCTGGAGTGATCTCATTCTCAGGGGTGTTCACTCCATCTCCTAAAGCTAAGGAAGCTGCCTTGGCTGTTTCTAAGTCATCCTGTTCCAGGATGGCTATCAGGGAAGGAATGGTAGGGGCTCTGCCCCTTTTTAGCCCCCTTGCAGTGCACAAGGCACCCAAGTCTTTGTGGCTAAGTTTGTCATAGCTGTAAGTTGCCTTGGTAAGGTCAACTGTCACAGGGGCAGAGCCCGAAGCTCTTCCTGTGTCGGACATGACTGCTAGTGAGGTGCAAGTGATGTGTTTACCTACTGTACCTTGCTAGTGAGTTGTAGTCAGGGTGTGCTAATCCCTTTAATCTACAACTACTAAGTTCAGTAGAACTTAATATGCTAAGCTTTTGATTTATATGTACCTAAGGTACTTGATGTGATCTTTCAATTTGATAAAAAGATTGCAACGGTAAAACAACAGCAAGCTCAAATCCGCACCGCTGCGCACCAATGTGAGAAGTTAGCCTGATATATGATGTTTCCAATTCTGGAACCACCTTGTATCAGTCCAAACAATCCCTTATGGTGTCTGGTTGTAAGTCAACCTTGTTAGACAAGCTATCCTAGGGGTAGCATGGACTAAGCAGCCTAAAGGCTTAACTTAAGAGGTTGTGTTAAGCAAGCTGTTTTACCACATACAATCCTGTAATATCAATGAAAGGACACCACACAAGAATATATTATAAAAATATATGTGTTTATTTCTAAAATAATCCCCAGTACTCTTTATGAGCAAAGGGGCACAAGCGTTAAATCAAAAGCACAGTATAACATACAAAGTTGCACAATTATGGATGAGGGCGGGTGGCCACTCAAACCATATATTAAGAAAGTGGTATAAGAGATACCAATCGAACAGTGGTTAGGCTTAGGGCCTAGGGAATCGCTGGGAGCAGTCGGCCTAGCAATGCTGAAGTCGGGAAAAGCCCGCGGGATTCGGGTGCAGCACGTAAAGTGCGGCTTGCACCAATGCAATGTCAATGGTACGTAAAAGTTACACAAGTAGAGTTTAAGGAACCTTCCCCTGAACCTAGAAGGACAAAACTTTAGACACAGACCGTAGAGGTGTGTACCAGTGTGGGAATACTGGCGTTGCAATGTTACCTCACCCACAGGAAGCGGGTGCATAGGGTCGAAGTGGCGTCAGGTTTTGTCACGCAGGTTCTTGGTGCTTGGAGCTGAAGATGCAGCAGGCGATGGGAAGGAGAAGTGTCCGGTGGGATCCAAGGGTGGATCAGAGTCGTAAAGTACCTGAAAGCAGAGGGGACAGAGTCTGGGTTACTCAGCAGTGACCAGGGTGGAACCAGGACGGAACCAGGCAATGTCGGGCGCAATCAGGTGGTTGTTGAGGAGCTTCTCTCCGCTGTCACGTGGGCTCTGGGGCATCTGTGACGTCTAGGAGCGGGTCACGAGCTGTCTCATGCAGGCTCTCGCCGTCAGCGCAGTCGGCTTCAAGATTGGAGCAAGCAAAACTCGGCAAGAGCAATTCACGCAGGACCGGAAGATTGCTTCTCACTGGGACCAGGAGGGTCAGAGCGGGTGCTCCTTTTCACAGGAGCTGGTGCAAGTCTTGAGCAACCAGAATCGCAAGTCGGTTTTAGGTTTTCGTTGGCACAGGGGCCACAAGCCAGCTGGCAAGTGACCCGGCCAATGCATCGAGCCAACACAAGCAGAAGGGCCCCACGCAGCACTCGTCGAGTGTGGAGGGGTGAGCTTCGGTGCAAGAGTAGCTCAGGGTTGGGGCTTCTCAGACCCTGGTGTACAGCTTCGAGGGTCACTTGTGGGCTGCACGGCCAGCGTCTCATGGTCTTTTCTAGATGGCATGCCCCACGCTTCCGGTCGCCTCCACGGGTCTCAGCTCTGCAGGGACTGTGGATCGGGCTGTACGAAGGCAGGCAAGCTTGATCTCGTCGATCTCTGTCGCTCGAGTTCCGGCGGGAACTGCAACAAAGCAGGCGTTGAGGTGCTGGATGGTACCTGTTTGCACAGGGTGGTCACTCCTGGACCAAAAGGGAGATTCTTCAGTCTTCTACGTTGAGTAGGAAGTCGAAGGGTCCAGAGTTTCGTTTCTTATGTTTCGTCAGGATAATCTGAGTTGCATTGGCACTACTCCCACGAAGATACGAAGGCTGTATAGTGTTTATTGTAGGTTATTAGACCTCGTTAATTCACTCCCAGACACTTCCTGACTTTGTTACTCTAGTGCAGTGGTCTTCAAACTGTGGGGCGCGCCCCCCTGGAGGGGGGGGGGGGCGTTGAGACATCTCAAGGGGGGCGCCAGTCGACCATTTGCAACCATCAGTGCTGCATGGTCCTTCACAGACGGCTTCCACTAGCTGAATCTGGTTAAAGTAATATCCATTGTAGGATAACTGGGCGTGATTTACAGATGGGGTCGTGTAAAATGGGCAGGTTCTACTCGGATGGGGTAAATCTGCCTTCAGTGGGACTTTTGCTGGCTGAATTACCGACAGCAGACCCGTACTACGGTCATTTAAGTTACTGAAACATAAACAAATAGTTGCTGATATAAACTACGTGCATTTGTCAAACACTGTTACAACGTGAGAAACACTGCCACGTTTACTGTACAACGGCTTTCATCGACATTAGGACTCCTGCATCACCCCATTGAAGCAGAGGAGAAACGGTGTGCTTGTAGCAAGTGTAAGGCCACTCTCTCTTTAGTGCAGATCTTCTTTCTACGCAATGTTTGAACACAATTGTATTTTGTATTTTTGTGGCCGTTTTCTATTGGGTTAATGGAGGGGCTCTGGGAGGGATAGAGGTGGGCAGACCAACCAATTAACAAGGAAGTCTGTCTTGGCCTTAAAATCCTGTACATAATTAAGTCAAGCCTTGAAAACATTATCATTGACATAAATAAAATAATTTAATCTGGAATCATTTCACCTTGGTGCACACGTTTATATCACCGCCTTGAGAGGCGTTTGTGCTCCCACCGTGACGACAATGCCACTAGTTATCTAGGAAGCAAGCCACTTTTCATGTATATATCGTATATGGCCTATTTTCTTTTCATGAATGAAGCAACATTATAGTGTATTGAATCTAACACAAGATGTGATTGCACGGCACACATCCTGAATTCATGCATTTGTGTATACTATCTGTGAGAAGTTGGCCTGATATATGATGTTTCCAATTCTGCAATACCTTATGCTGTCTGGTTGTAAGTCAACCTTATTAGACATGCTATCCTAGTGGTAGCATAGACTAAGCAGCCTTTTATATTATAAAAATATATGTGTTTATTTCTAAATTAATCCCCAGTACTCTTTATGAGCAAAGGGGCACAAGCGTTAAATCAAAAGCACAGTATAACATATGAAAGATGCACAATTATGGATGAGGGCGGGTGGCCACTCAAACCATATATTAAGAAAGTGGTATAAGAGATACCAATCGAACAGTGGTTAGGCCTAGGGCCTAGGGAATCGCTGGGAGCAGTCGGGACAAGCAATGCTGAAGTCGGGAAAAGCCCGCGGGATTCGGGTTTAGCGCTTAAAGCACACGCATGCACCAATGCAAAGTCAATGGTGCGTAAAAGTTACACAAATAGAGTTTAAGGATACTTCCGCTGAACCTAGAAGGACAAAACTTTAGACACAGGCCCTAGAGGTGTGTACCAGTGTGGGAACACCGGCGTTGCTGAGTTACCTCACCCACAGGAAGCGGGTGCATAGGGTCGAAGTGGCGTCGGGTTTCGTCACGCAGGTTGATGGTGCTTGAAGCTGAAGATGCTGCAGGCGATGTGAAGGAGAAGTGTCCGGTGTGATCCAAGGGTGGATCAGAGTCGTAAAGTACCTGAAAGCAGAGGAGACAGAGTCTGGGTCACTCAGCAGTGACCAGGGTGGAACCAGGACGGAACCAGGCAATGTCGGGCGCAATCAGGTGGTTGTTGAGGAGCTTCTCTCCGCTGCCACGTGAGCTCTGGGACATCTGCGATGACCAGGTGCGGGTCACAAGCTGTCCCATGCAGGTTCTCACCTTCGGCGCTGTCGTCTTCAAGATCAGAGCAAACAACACTTGGCAAGAGCAATCCATGCAGGATTGGAAGATTGCTTCTCATTCGGACCAGGAGGGTCAGAGTGGGTGCTCCTTTTCAGAGGAGCAGGTGCAAGTCTGGAGCAACCAGAATCACAAGTCGAATTTAGGTTTTCGTTGGCACAGGGGCCACAAGCCAGCTGGGAAGTGACCGGGCCAATGCATTGAGCAAAAGAAAGCAGAAGGACCCCACGCAGCACTCGTCGAGTGTAGAGGGGTGCGCTTTGGTGCAAAAATGGCTCAGGGTTGGGGCTTCTCAAATCCCGGTGTACAGCTTCGAGGGTCACTCGTGGGTTGCACAGTCAGCGTCTCAAGGTCTTTTCAAGATGGCGTGCCCCACGCTTCCGGTCGCCTCCACGGGTCTCAGCTCTGCAGGGACTGTGGATTGGGCTATAAGAAGGCAGGCAAGCTTAATCTCGTTGATCTCTGTCGCTCGAGTTCCGGCGGGAACTGCAACAAAGCAGACGTCGAGGTGCTGGATGGTGCCTGTTTGCACAGGGTGGTCACTCCTTGACCACAAGGGAGATTCTTCAGTCTTCTACGTTGAGTAGGATGTCGAAGGGTCCAGAGTTTCATTTCAAATGTTTCATCAGGATAATCTGAGTGCGTTGGCACTGCTCCCATTCTTATACGAATCTGGTGGGCTGGGTTACCTGCTAGGTCCCCTCCTATGGGTGGGACCCAGGAAGGGGGTGGATACACCCTTTTCCTTTGATCCAGGCCGCGCTGGGACTGGGGCTGGTGTGCCCCAGCACCGGTTTGGCCGGATTATGCAAGGGGCAGCCTTGTGCTCCCCCGGCAGTGTCTGGTTTCTTTCAAACCTCCCTGCTATAATCCACAATCTCCTGTCTGGGGTGGTGTAACACCGCCCTGCGACAGGAAACCCTTTGTCCAGGCCTCCTCTGCTGAGTTTCGGTCAGCAGCAGGAGGTCAGACCCGTGTCTGTGGCAGAGGCATCCATTTTGTGGATCTAAGGCTCTTTTAAAAATCAACCGCGTTTTAGCAAAGTAACATGTCGTCTCCCTCTAGAGGGGTGGAATGCTACCCCCGTCGCCAGGACTGGCGAGGGGGTAGTATTCCAAATCGTATGACACCTTACACGTGTTTTGATAAAGCCAAACCAAAGTTAATATATAACGCGTGGATTATAATGCACTTAAGAGTATATGGTTTGGCATTATCCCGGAACAGCTAAGGGAATTGGTCCCGACAGCTGCAGACAGGCTCAGCTCATGCTAGAGCACCATCTCACATAAAACCAAGCACTCTGCCTCCAGGATTGTTAAGGCCTGCCATAGGAGTGACTAATAGGTTTATATGTGTCCAGTTAGGTTTAGATATAGGCATACTATATCTAAGCAAGGGGTGATTACACCACCTTGCCCCAGCTGAGTGATCAGCCAGTTGTGTCAATTTTAGATAGCCAGCCATGGGTGGCAAAAGATATGCTGCAGCCCCTGATAGGCCTTGGATGCACCTATGCCCTGGGCACCTATAGTGCTCTGTACAGGGGCTGATAAGGTGACCCAAGCCAATCTAGTTATGCACCTAGGGTACATGGAATCCATTTTACAGAGAGAGCAGATAGCCTGGGGCCCTGATTAGCAGGGAACCAGGCCAACTAGGTCGAAAACCTGCTAAACACAAGGCAAAAAATCTGGGGTAACCATAGTCTGGTAGCCACCTTCCTACAGCGCCGTACTGTGCGCTGAGGACCTGTGCGCGCCGTACTGCAGGCTTCCCCGAGGCTAGTACGCCTTGCTGTGCGCTGAGGACCTGTGCGTGCCATACTGCAGGCTTCCCCGAGGCTGGTACGCCTCGCTGTGCGCCTGGAACTTGTGTGTTTGTTCCGCCGATCATCAGAGGCTGGTATGCCTCGTACTCCTGGGCCCCCATTGACTGCTCCATACGCGAGGTTTAGTGGGGCACTTCCGTACAAGCCGAACGAGGCATAGAAGAGCGCTACGAAGCGCACAGAGGCGCTTGGGAGCGCCGTACCTTCAAGGAACGGGGCAGAAGGCCTCAAATATTGTATAGCAAAGACTGTGGCACCATCCTTTAGTTAAAAGAGTAACTGAACTGCCACAATAAGACTATTGTAAGTAAACAAGATTAGAAGAAAGCAGCTTACAATCAAGAAGAAACATTTGAATTGCAACAAAGAGAACACTTGCCTATTTGCAACCTTGTGGCTTAGCAAAACGTTATCAATGGTCTTGTGATAAATACTTGCATGCATAGATATATTTTTACATAAAGAAGACGTATATTTACAGCCTGTTGTCCATTTGTGGGGGGATTGGTAAATTTACTGTGTGTGTGATTACAAATGCTTAACTCAGCAACGCCTGGAGAATAGCCTTGGCTGCTCACGCCACGCACCTAGAGGGTGAGCAAGGGTAATTCTAAGGGGTCATCCTTCGCCCTGACTTAGAGGAGAGGGTCCCTGCTTGTCACAAGTGCATACTTGCGCCAACCAGAGACCCCCAATTCTAACATTGGACGCAGCAGTGAGGATTTGCGAATTTGCATTTGTAGTTTACATACAATGAATTGCTGATCACCACATAGTGAGAGCAGACCTATAACGCAGCCACAGATTTCCATTTTTATAATTTTGCTGGGAGATCTCCATGTGTTTTTGAAGACGTCATGCCTGGTTCAGTGATGATGGAAAAGGCAGCAACCAGATGTCTGTCGCCAGAGGAGATGGCAGACAGGGCAGCAACCAGGGCACATGAAATGGAGATGGCAAAGTTAGCTGGACAAATGGAAATGGAAAAGCAAAAGCAGAGGTTAGCCATGGAGGCGCAAAAACGCCAAAGAGATCACTACTTGAGGATGAGAGAACTTGATTTGGAGCTTGAAGCCAGGAGGGCTTCAGCCCAACATCCAGAGATGTGTGTAGCTCACAGATTGAGCTTTGCTGAGTTGGAGGTGGAGTCCAGCTCAGCTGGTTGCAGCAACATTCAGGTATCTAGTGCTGACAGCATAGTGCGCGCACCTAGAGATATGGCACCTGACACCAGGAGGTTCAAGGGCATTAGGTAGCTCCAGTAGTGCGCAGCGTCCCTGAAGGGAATAGGGCAGCTGGCTTAGGAGTTCATGGTCCTAGTGGTGGGAGGGATTCCCCCATGGTTGAGGTCCTGGTGGGTGAGTGTAAAGACCACCCAGAAGAGTGTGGGTTGTGTGACAGAGACAGTCCGCTACTGTCTGGCCAGTCTCAGAAGAATGGTGTGGAGTATGTGTGTGAGGCACTGGATGGAGAGGTGAAGGATAGTTTGGTTAACCCTGCTAGGGGGCTGTGTAATCCAATTCTGGGAGAGCATACTTTAAGTCCCAGTTTTCCAGAGCTATGCCAACACCTGTTTGAGAGTGAGTTCTCTGACCCCAGGGAGCTCACATTGGAGGCAGACCTTGTGGTGGATTCCAGAGGGTCTGGAGAGGCATTGGGGTGTGATCCTGTGGGGAGTGGCTCAGGTATCTTCCAGCCCAGAGTGGTGGGAGTGGTGCAGAGTAGTCCAGCTAGGTCCTGTAGTAGTGAGAGGGGTTTAGGGTCTTACGTCCTGTCTTTAAGGGGAAGGAATGAGAATGGGTTTCGTCCCGGTAGTGCCCAACCTCAGTCTCAGAGCCTGGATGGTTCTTTAAGGGAACACCAGGTGGGGAGCCTAGGCTGTCCGGATGAGTGACCCTCTGAGGGGGATCCCCCAGTGGCTAGAGAATGTGGAGGCTCTGTAAACAGAGCTCCAGTAGTTCTGGTGTCTGGCAGTCCCCCTCCAGTTGGGAGGGTGCAGAAGTCCAGAAGGAGGGGCGAGAGGGGGAAAGAACCAGTGGGTCAGGGGTGGACAAATGCTGCATCAAGGCGATGGTTGTGACATACGGCACACCACCACACAAAATAAGATCATTTAGAGGAATGTTTCCAGTTCTTTGATGTCTGCTGAAAAACTACGGCTATTAATAAGTCAATAGGTAGCAATTGGGATCGGCCTCCCTCCCAGTCCAGTGTTAGACTGCCTGGGAAAACATTTGTGAAGTAGAGGGGGATTGTGGTGTGAAAAATAGTGTTAATTTGATGCCTACAAAATATAAAAACATGTGGACAGATGATGAAGATCAGCGTTAACCTGGGAGCATGTCCAGAATGTATTAAGATTTGTGTTGTGAATTTTATTTAGGTATGCAGGTGTCAAAAATAATCGATTATAAAGAAAAAAAAGTGTTTGTGTTGTGCGGGCTGCTCTAGATGATTTCCTGATTTTCGTCCAAATTCTGTTCCAAAAGGAAATAGGTCAATTCACTCCCAAATCAGATTCCCACAACAGTTCTACTTTAGTTTTATCTGGAGCTCAGGGGAACCATTAAATGGGAATAAATGGTGGACGCTTTGGGGGTTATGCAGAGAAGATTATGCCAAGGGAAGGGGGGGTTGGTGAAGAGGAAGATTTGAGTTTAGCATAAGTATAAAGAATTACATTCTGCAAGATCAAAAATGTAGGATTAAAGGAAGAAGGTAGATGATATAGGGACTGTAATTGCGTACATTGAAAAGGGGAGCCCTGATCAAAAAGTTGATGAACCCAGAGCAGACCCCTGTGTCTCCAGCTCTTCCAGTATATAGGTGTTTTGTTAAGAAGGATTTGTTTGTTGTGCCAGATTGTAGAATTGAGAAAAGTATGTAAATTATGTGCAATAGATAGTAATTTACAGTGTTGCTTAATCATGGGAGTAGAGAGCATTTGCGGGTGAAGGAGCGATATTCCTGAAATGAGAAGGGAACTAAAAATGAGGTCTCCAGATCGACCCAGGGAGGTTTATCCTCAGTCTGATTGGTAATCCAATTTGTTAGTTGGCGTAACTTGTGATAATTGGCGCAATGGGGGAAATTGACACCGCCCTCAGATTTTGGTTTTACTAATTTCTGTAACGCCATTCTTGATTTTTTATTATTTCATAGGAAGGAGATCAGAATTCAATTGACCTCTGAAAGAATTTAGATGGAATAGGTAGTGTATGTTGGAGAGGATATACAAAGCTATTGGAGGTAGCATCATTTTGATTGTGTCAAGACGGCCCCACCAAGAGAGATGAAGGGGATGCCAGCCTGCGCTCAAACTTTTAAGTTCAGCAGACGCATTCTTGGGTTCTAATCGATGCTCCTGCTTTTGAGTTTATATCGTACGATTCAATGCAAAAAAAATCTGGGCCCAAAGTTTTGGTTCCTAAGAGCGCAGCTGGTTTTAAGGAAGCTTGGGGTGCCCGATACCAAGGCTGTATAGTGTTTATTGTAGGTTATTAGACCTCGTTAATTCACTCCCAGACACTTCCTGACTTTGTTACTCTAGTGCAGTGGTCTTCAAACTGTGGGCGCGCCCCCCTGGAGGGGGGGGGGGCGTTGAGACATCTCAAGGGGGGCGCCAGTCGACCATTTGCAACCATCAGTGCTGCATGGTCCTTCACAGACGGCTTCCACTAGCTGAATCTGGTTAAAGTAATATCCATTGTAGGATAACTGGGCGTGATTTACAGATGGGGTCGTGTAAAATGGGCAGGTTCTACTCGGATGGGGTAAATCTGCCTTCAGTGGGACTTTTGCTGGCTGAATTACCGACAGCAGACCCGTACTACGGTCATTTAAGTTACTGAAACATAAACAAATAGTTGCTGATATAAACTACGTGCATTTGTCAAACACTGTTAAAACGTGAGAAACACTGCCCCGTTTACTGTACAAGGACTTTCATCGACATTAGGACTCCTGCATCACCCCATTGAAGCAGAGGAGAAACGGTGTGCTTGTAGCAAGTGTAAGGCCACTCTCTCTTTAGTGCGGATCTTCTTTCTACGCAATGTTTGAACACAATTGTATTTTGTATTTTTGTGGCCGTTTTCTATTGGGTTATTGGAGGGGCTCTGGGAGGGATAGAGGTGGGCAGACCAACCAATTAACAAGGAAGTCTGTCTTGGCCTTAAAATCCTGTACATAATTAAGTCAAGCCTTGAAAACATTATCATTGACATAAATAAAATAATTTAATCTGGAATCATTTCACCTTGGTGCACACGTTTATATCACCGCCTTGAGAGGCGTTTGTGCTCCCACCGTGACGACAATGCCACTAGTTATCTAGGAAGCAAGCCACTTTTCATGTATATATCGTATATGGCCTATTTTCTTTTCATGAATGAAGCAATATTATAGTGTATTGAATCTAACACAAGATGTGATTGCACGGCACACATCCTGAATTCATGCATTTGTGTATACTATCTGTGAGAAGTTGGCCTGATATATGATGTTTCCAATTCTGTAACCACCTTGTATCAGTCCAAACAATCCCTTATGGTGTCTGGTTGTAAGTCAACCTTATTAGACAAGCTATCCTAGGGGTAGCATAGACTAAGCAGCCTTTTATATTATAAAAATATATGTGTTTATTTCTAAATTAATCCCCAGTACTCTTTATGAGCAAAGGGGCACAAGCGTTAAATCAAAAGCACAGTATAACATATGAAAGTTGCACAATTATGGATGAGGGCGGGTGGCCACTCAAACCATATATTAAGAAAGTGGTTTAAGAGATACCAATCGAACAGTGGTTAGGCCTAGGGCCTAGGTAATCGCTGGGAGCAGTCGGGAAAAGCAATGCTGAAGTCGGGAAAAGCCCGCGGGATTCGGGGTTAGCGCTTAAAGCACACGCATGCACCAATGCAAAGTCAATGGTGCGTAAAAGTTACACAAATAGAGTTTAAGGATACTTCCGCTGAACCTAGAAGGACAAAACTTTAGACACAGGCCCTAGAGGTGTGTACCAGTGTGGGAACACTGGCGTTGCTGAGTTACCTCACCCATAGGAAGCGGGTGCATAGGGTCGAAGTGGCGTCGGGTTTCGTCACGCAGGTTGATGGTGCTTGAAGCTGAAGATGCTGCAGGCGATGTGAAGGAGAAGTGTCCGGTGTGATCCAAGGGTGGATCAGAGTCGTAAAGTACCTGAAAGCAGAGGGGACAGAGTCTGGGTCACTCAGCAGTGACCAGGGTGGAACCAGGACAGAACCAGGCAATGTCGGGCGCAATCAGGTGGTTGTCGAGGAGCTTCTCTCCGCTGCCACGTGAGCTCTGGGACATCTGCGATGACCAGGTGCGGGTCACAAGCTGTCCCATGCAGGTTCTCACCGTCGGCGCTGTCGGCTTCAAGATCAGAGCAAACAACACTTGGCAAGAGCAATCCATGCAGGATTGGAAGATTGCTTCTCACTCGAACCAGGAGGGTCAGAGTGGGTGCTCCTTTTCAGAGGAGCAGGTGCAAGTCTGAAGCAACCAGAATCACAAGTCGAATTTAGGTTTTCGTTTGCACAGTGGCCACAAGCCAGCTGGGAAGTGACCGGGCCAATGCATTGAGCAAAAGAAAGCAGAAGGACCCCACGCAGCACTCGTCGAGTGTAGAGGGGTGCGCTTTGATGCAAAAATGGCTCAGCGTTGGGGCTTCTCAAATCCCGGTGTACAGCTTCGAGGGTCACTCCTGGGCTGCACAGTCAGCGTCTCAAGGTCTTTTCAAGATGGCGTGCCCCACGCTTCCGGTCGCCTCCACGGGTCTCAGCTCTGCAGGGACTGTGGATTGGGCTATAAGAAGTCAGGCAAGCTTAATCTTGTTGATCTCTGTCGCTCGAGTTCCGGCGGGAACTGCAACAAAGCAGACGTCTAGGTGCTGGATGGTGCCTGTTTGCACAGGGTGGTCACTCCTTGACCACAAGGGAGATTCTTCAGTCTTCTACGTTGAGTAGGATGTCGAAGGGTCCAGAGTTTCATTTCAAATGTTTCATCAGGATAATCTGAGTGCGTTGGCACTGCTCCCATTCTTATACCAATCTAGGGGGCTGGATTACCTGCTAGGTGCCCTCCGATGGGTGGGACCCAGGAAGGGGGTGGATACACCCCTTTCCTTTGATCCAGGCTGCGCTGGGACAGGGGCTGGTGTGCCCCAGAACCAGTTTGGCCGGATTATGCAAGTGGCAGCCTTGTGCTCCGCAGGCAGTGTCTGGTTTCTTCAAAACCTCCCTGCTACAATTCACTATCTCCTGTCTGGGGTGGTGTAACACCTCCCTGCGACAGGAAAGCCTTTGTCCAGGCCTCCTCTGCTGAGTTTCGGTCAGCAGCAGGAGGTCAGACTCGTGTCTGTGGCAGAAGCATCCATTTTGTGGATCTGGGGCTCTTTTAAAAATCAACCGCGTTTCAGTAAAGTAACATGTCTTCTCCCTCTAGAGGGGTGGAATGCTACCCCCGTCCCTAGGACTGTCGAGGGGATAGTATTCAAAATCGTGTGACACCTTACACGACTTGTTTTGATAAAGCCAAACCAAAGTTGCTATATAAGCGCGAAGATTATAATGCACTTAATAGTATATGGTATGGCATTATCCCGGAACAGCTTAGGGAGTTGTTCCCGACGGCTGCAGAAAGGCTCAGCTCATGCTAGAGCTCCATCTCACATTAAACCACGCACTCTGCCTCCAGGATTGATAAGGCCTTCCATAGGAGTGGCTCACAGGTTTATATGTGTCCAGATATAGGTTTAGATATAGGTATACTATATCTAAGCAAGGGGTGACTACACCCACTTGCCCCAGCTGAGTGATCAGCCAGTTGTGTCAATTTAAGAACCAGCCAGGGGTGGCAAAAGCTATGCTTCAGCCCCTGGAAGGCCTTGGTGGCATCTATGCCCTGAGCACCTATAGTGCATGGTACAGGGGCTGACAAGCAGTCCATTTTCCAATTGTGGTATGTACCTATAGTACATGTATGTGAATTTAGAGAGAGAACAGCAGGCTGGGGGTCTGATTAGCAGGCCCACAGCCTCAGTAAGTCGAAAACCAGTGAAGCTAAAAGCAAAACTTGGGGTGACCATAGGATAGCAGACCCTACTCTCCTACACTATCATATATGCAAAGGAAGAAAAAGGAGGCTTGGTGAGATGAAATATTTGTCTATGATCACACAATTTGGTCATGTGCGGAAGCCAGAATTAATCCCAGCATTTCTCCTTTCACATTGTGCAATGCAGCCTCCAGAAGGCTATTTTTTGCTTTCTCTCCTGTATTACAACAAAGTCCAGTATTTTGTCTTTATTCTTTGCACATGAAATTAGAGTTTGGTTGGCAGGCAGATGCACCATCAAAGTTCAGTTCATTTTTGGCTTGAGGATGCATGAGGACTGGGATTGAATCAGAGCCAGGCATCCTGGCTCAAGCTTTCAGCAGCTGCTCGACTCCAGAAAGAAGGAATCAGACTTTACAACACGTAAGGAGCATTGAGGCAAGGCTGTGTCATCTAGGAGGGGCTGGTGATGTCTGCTAGGTGGAAATGAGACTAGAGGGTTACCCATAGTTAAACCTTTCCAAAAATGTTAAGGAAAATATCTTGTGCGAGTCATATGTGATCAAGGTGTTGCACCATGAAAAGCCCACTTTAATAATAAATGTACCCTTTTGTATGTATAAGGGAAATGGAATAATCAAAATAAAGAAGAACATATTTTGTACCCATATGCACATCTGCACACTAATTAAATCTCAATCACATTAAATGTGTGCCCCTGGCCGGATCCCTTTGGACTGCCAATCGCCACACCGCTAACCCCGCCCCAAGCCCCGTCTCCTAACTAACATCTCAATTTGTTGAGTACCTGTACTTATTTTTTCCATTTAAAGCACTGTCTATATGAAGTGCTGGTTTTTAGGACCGTGTGCTGCGGGTTGGAGGCAGATGGACCATGGTCGGAGGGGGGCCTGTCACTGTGAGAATTGCTGGTCTGTTGTGTGTGAGGCAGCTTTGCTCCAGGCCCTCCATGTCCCGGGGTTTCTACAGGGTATACATCAGACAGAGCAGGAAGTGCTTTACTATATGAAGTGCTGGTTTTTAGGATCGTGCGCTGCAGATTGCTTGTTTCCTGCGGTCCAATGATTCCTTCACGGAATGCTATAATAACCAGCGGTGACATCCGTGCAAGGCCCCATCCCCCTGGGTGCATTGAAAGCGCCTGACTCTTTGTTTTGTGCCTCAGGACCCTCAATCTAGCAAAAGAAATGAAAGGTGACTCCCATCATGTGTAGGGCCCGCGAGATGATGGCATCAAGCTCTCCATTCACATTCAGTATGGGATGCTGGATGGGTGAATACGTCACTTACGCAGAAGTCATGTCCCGATATGCTCTGCTGCTTCCAAAAGACCCACTCGTCTCTGTCTTGCCTCACTGAGAGCTGCGTGCAGGAGTCCTGGTTTGGAAATCTTCTCATTATATGTGGCAGCAGTTTGAGTGAATGGCTGATCGATTCTTATGAATTCAGGCAGCAAGCTCTCTTAGAGGTCCCAAACTTCAACTCTCAAATCAAGAGGCAGGGACGAGTGAGCGGTGACAGAACTGGGCATGTGCTAATTCCATTACTGATGTGGGAGCAAGGCAGTAACTCCAGCATATGTCTCCTTGCTTGTCAACAAAGGTTCATAAGAAAATCCAGGCGTTCTTTGAAAGTTTTAATGTGCTAAGTTTTATTTCATTTTTCACAGTTTAGAAGGACAGCCGACACGTGTTTCGCCCAAGTGGCCTTAATAGGCTGTGGGATATTGGTTATGTTTCACTCTCCCTTATAGGTGAGAGGAATAGATTGAGTTTGCGAGCCCGACAGTAGGAACTGTGGAATTGACAGCGAGGTGTAGGGACATCAAATGTTTTCATCGTTTGACGGATCAATAAAGGTGGCTTTATCTAAAGAGACTGCCGATGCGACTCGAGGTGCAGTGAAGACACATTTATTTATGTACACGAGCATGGATCAATGAAGCCTGCCTCCTCATCCTTATTGACTTAGCAGCAGCATTTGACACAATCAGCCACCGAGCTTTAATTGAGAGTCTAAAGAGGCACGCTGCCATTAATGGTTCACTTCCTTCTTGCAGCACCGTTCGCAAACTGATTAAAATCAACTCCTGCCTCTCTGTACGAACAGGAGTCAAACTTCAAAATCTTCATGGAACCTCTCGCAATTATTTTGAAACAAGCAGGGGTTCAATACCACCTATATGCATATGACACAAATCTACTACAAAATCAAATCACCCAGTGACGTCCAACACCTCAATGTCACGCTAACCAAGATGCAAACCTGGTTTAACACAAACCACTTAAAACTGAACCCAGACAAAACAGAATTAATACTGGTCTCTCCGAAAAGTAACCACGACCAAATTCAAGACTGGCTCAAGGAGATTGATGCTCTAAACTGCTCCCTCGTCCTATCCGACTCGGTAAAGTCACGTGGCATTACCCTGGATAAGAACTTGTCAATGAAGGACCAAAACGTGCGCTTTACTCTCTAAAACGCCTCAAGACAATCGTACAATCCTTAGTCCTTTCTAAACAGACTATGGAAATGATATCCTAACAGGGTCTCCTAGCCTCACTAAGGTCAGTCCTTAACATGGCAGCTCGACTCAGAACAGGTGTAAAAAGATTTGAACATATCTCCCCTGGCTTCCCATAGAGGGTAGATGTATTTACAAACAGGCCTGCATCACTCACAAGGCCCTTCACGCCCAATCCCCCAACTACCTAAACAGAAAAGTAGTAAAAGTGTTGTAAACGTATCGAAGACTCTAGTGTAATTTTCCCGATTCATGCCCTTATATAGGTATAACTTATCATATCCTTATATAGGCATTAGAATCATAACCATATTTAGACACAGCCAATGCAGTCCAAATACGGCATGGCTACTTCCACTAAGCTCCTATAGTACAACGAGTTCTTGAAGACAACCAGCCTTCAGCAGTACGGGACTTCCCCCTGCTTCAGTATTGATTTGTTCCAGAACTCCTGAAGCATGTAAAGAACTTTGAGTTCCTAGTGACGTTATTATGTCCACGTGTTGGACCCGGCCTCCTGGCGTGGTCCTACCCCTCCCCGCATGGCGGGCCCAGGACGACATCTGTCCTCCACCCAGCCTCGGGCAGCCCTTTTGCCCGACACTGCACGCCCCAACATTGCTGGTCCGGTCACCATCCCGGACCCCCACCACCGGCCTGACCCCAGCGTAGGCCCATCACGACCTAAGCACGAGGCCGTGCCCGACTCCATCTTGGGCCCACCACGTCACAACCCCGCGGTCCCGGCCCAGGCCCCAGTGAAGCCCCGACATCGAGGCATCAAGATCCACCCAGGTGGTCGAGTGGCCACTCGACAGATCCCGGAGGAAGAGGAGTTTCGATGGGCCTCCAGCCGTCCCCGGACGCCTGGTATCGATCGCCCTCCGGCCTCCCTGGGCGCTGGCTCCGCCCCCCTGCTGGGTGTCTGGACACCATCAACCCGGCCCCTCTGGCCCCCAGGCGCGAGGGTCCGGACATCAAAGGACCCCCGTCCTATATCTGGGCCAGCCCCGGAGTGGGACGCCAGTTGTATCCTGGACTGGAAGCCCTGCTGACGCCGTCACGGCCGACACCAGACAAACTCATCCTCCCCGTAAACCGACAACCTTCTGAGAGCCTGCTGGCGCTGCCGCGGCCTACCTTGCTGAACCATCTGAGAGCCTGCTGGCGCTGCCGCGGCCTACCTTGCTTAACCATCTGAGAGCCTGCTGGCGCTGCCGCGGCCTACCTTGTTGCACCATCTGAGAGCCTGCTGGCGCTGCCGCGGCCTACCTTGCTGAATCATCTGAGAGCCTGCTGGCGCTGCCGCGGCCTACCTTGTTGAACCATCTGAGAGCCTGCTGGCGCTGCCGCGGCTCGACCTCTCGGAACCCCCCGGCTCGAGGATTGAGAGCTGTGCGTAGGGTATCCCTTCCTCCGCCCCGAGTAAGACTGTCCCGCTACCTTTCTCCCCTTTACGAGACTTTACGGATCCCTCGATCTGCCTGTAAATACTACCAAGAACCAGCAACCTTTATTACCTATAAAAGCTTAAGAACTTGACCTCTTGTGTGGTGTCCGTCTGTAGTGTTGTGATTACTCTGCTGTACGATCCTAGGAGAGGATCCTCATTCAGGAGGCCTCTCGGTAACGCTCGGCTACTTCTCGACGGAGAGGTGGGCCTTGGGGTGGTCAGTCAGACATCTTCTGCCTCCCCCGGGGTCGCCTTTCCAACATTGGTGGCAGCGGTGGGATCCGAGCCCACGCAGATCATACAGAGAGTAATTCACTCACTACCAAGAAAAACCCACTACGACCATGAGCACAGAATTCCAGAAAGAGAAAATGGAAGACTACAGTCACAAGGAGCTAAAGCAATTCTGCAAAGACCTAGGCATCGCTACCACTGGCTTAAGCACCAAAGAGGACTTCAAATCGGCCCTGCAGGCCTGGGTGGACGCCGGCGAGGTGCCACATCCGAATGAAGATAACCCGGGCCCAAACGGACGCCCGGAGGCCGAGACGAACCCAGCGGGAGGGAGACCCACGAACCCAGACACGGGCCTCTCCCACGAAGACGCCCGAGAACGAGAGAGGAACCGGCTCCACGAGTTGGAGCTCGCTCGACTCCGACAAGAAGGAGAGATCCAACTGGCAGAAAGGAAGTTAGCCCTCGAGCAGCTACGGTTAGAAGGAGACCTGGAAGAAAAACGAAGACAGAGAGACCTCGAGGAGAAAAAACTCATGCTCGAGCACGAGCGTGTCCTCAAAGAAATGGAATTTAAAGCCAAGGCAAACGAGACTGGCCTCTCCGGGGGGAAGACCTCACCTCCCCCGGTGGACACAAAGGTGCACCTACCCAAGGATGTCGTCAAAGAGTACTATAAGAACGACGACATCCAACAGTGGTTCAAAGCCTACGAGGTCGCCATGACCGCCCATCGAGTACCCCTCAAGGACTGGGGCGCCGGCCTATGGGGGAAGTTCATTAACGAGGGGCGGGACGCCCTGCTGGAGCTCCCGGATACCGAGATGACCTCGTACGAACACATGAAGACCGCCCTCCTCACTCGCTATGGACTCACCCCCGAGATGTAACGGCAGCGATTCCGAGACTGCAAAAAAATTCCCGGTACCACGTGGGTGGAGTACGTGAACTATTACAGCAGAGCCTTCGAGGGGTGGACTCGGGGTTGTCAGGTCACCACCTTCCAGCAGTTGGTCGACCTCATTCTGTGGGAACATCTGTCCAATAACTGCTTCATTGAACTCCGGCAACACCTCCTCGACAGCAAATTGACTGAGCCACGAAAACTCGCTGTCGAGGCGGATAGATGGGCGAGCACCCGAGTTCCCCGGAGTCCGATAGGAGACTACGGCCGGGGATCCCCGGGGAACCACCGACCCCGAGGCGGTGGAATAGGCCAGAGCCGGGGACGGGACGCCCCCCAGGGGTCCTCCCCTGCCTCCACGTCGCCGCCCTTGGGCCAGAGAGGGGGCCCCCCAGCCAGACCAGGGCCCCGCCCGAATGTTACGTGCCACAGATGCCAGCGACAGGGTCATTACGCGAATGACCCCCTCTGCCCGATGAACCAGCGACCCGGCACCACCGGTCCCCCAGCCCGCCAGATAATGGCCGCTGCCCTGGGTGAAGAAGGAAGTGAGGAGGAGGACAACGGCCCGAGCCGGCCGAGTGGGAGCCCGCCGCCATGACCTTAGCCTGCCTGGGGACTCACGACCTGATCCCCCGAGGCCCGATCCCTGGCAACACCCAGAAATACCGCCAGTGGGTCACCATCAATGGTCGCCGAACCGAAGCCCTCCGTGACACTGGAGCCAGCGTGACAGCCGTCCGCTGCCACTTGGTGACCCCCGAACAGATCCTTCCTAACGTCCTGTGCCCAGTCCGGTCCGCTGATAACTCAGAGACTTTGTGCCAGATGGCCCGCATCCCCTTCGAGTGGGGGGGGAGTGTCGGGCGTGCTAAAAGTGACTGTCCGCGACGATGCCCCCGTGGACTGCCTCCTTGGGAACGACCTGGAAAGTTCCCCATGGGCGGGCGTCGAAAGGAGAGAGCACCTGGGGATGCTAGGCCTTCCCGAGTGGGTCTGTGCGACCACCCGTTCCATGTCCGCCCGAGCCTCCACCCCAGCGTGGGAAGCTCCGACCGAAGAGCCGGAGTGGCCCGCACCGCCACCACCCGTCGTCCCCGAGGACGCTGGCCTCGAACACGGCTCCCAAGGGCCCGACCAAGAAGATCTCCCCGAGCTCCAACACCTCGCCGAACTCGCTCAATGGCGCCAAGAAGGGGGTCCCACTCGCGAACAGTTCCGGCAGGAACAGAAAACCTGCCCCTCCCTTGAGGGGATTCGACAGCAAGCTGCTACTCAGGCCGCTGGAGACCCCGCGGGGTCCCACTGGGTCTATTGGGACCACGACCTTCTCTACAGTGAGCAGAAGATTGACGAACTAGGGGCCAGCCGGGTGCTGGTCGTGCCCCTCCGATTCAGAGACTTCCTCCTAAACTTAGCACATGATGTGCCCCTCGCCGGGCACCTGGGGCAGGACAAAACTTACAGCCGCCTGGTGACCCATTTCTACTGGCCGAAAATCCGCAACGATGTGCATAACCACTGCAGGACCTGCCCGACCTGTCAAGCCAGCGGGAAGAGCGGGGGGAAAGTCAAAGCCCCGCTCCAGCCAATTCCCGTGGTGACCACCCCCTTCGAGCGAGTAGGAATAGACATTGTGGGGCCCCTGGACCCTCGCACCTCGCAGGGGCACCGCTTCATCCTCGTCCTGGTGGACCATGCCACCCGCTATCCTGAAGCCATCCCCCTCCGAACCGTCACAGCCCCCGTGGTGGGCCGAGCCCTCATGAGCATCTTCTCCCGAGTCGGCTTCCCCCGAGAAGTCGTGAGTGATCGGGGCTCCAACTTTATCTCGAAGCATATGAAGTCCCTATGGCAACAGTGTGGGGTTGCCTACAAGTTCACCACCCCATATCATCCCCAAGGGAATGGACTAGTGGAACGATTTAACAGAACACTGAAGGGGATGATCAAGGGCCTAGAAGAGCCACTCCGGCGCAAATGGGATGTCCTGCTGCCTTGCCTCCTGTTCGCCTACCGAGAGGTACCCCAGAAGTCCTTGGGGTTCAGTCCTTTTGAACTCTTGTACGGACACCCGGTCCGAGGCCCCCTCAGCCTGGTCAAAGAAGGCTGGGAGACAGCAGTTCGAGATGCCCCACCGGATGTCTACCGGTACCTCCTGACACTCCGCAATCAGACTCGGAAGTTCCGGGAACTTGCCGAGGCCAACCTGGAGGCTAGTCAGGAGGAGATGAAACGCTGGTATGACCAGAACGCCTCGTCCATCGAATTCGAGCCGGGCCAGCAGGTCTGGGTCATGTCCCCGGTCGAACCTTGTGCCCTCCAGGACAAATGGACGAGGCCCTTCAAAGTGGTGGAGCGCAAGAGCCCCGTCACCTACTTAGTGGACATGGAGCCCCCCAGGAACCCCCTCCGGGTTCTACACGCTAACCGGCTCAAACCGCACTTTGCCCGCACTGAACTGAGCCTGCTGCTAGCGACCGATGACGGAGCTGAAGACGACTCCGAACCCCTACCAGATCTCCTCAGCACCTCCAAGAAAGACGGCTCCTTCGAAGGGGTCCGGCTCTCCTCTACCCTGACCCCAGAGCAGCAACAAGACTGCCGGAAGCTGCTGGGGCAGTTTGCGGATCTGTTTTCCCTCACTCCGGGGGTCACCCGGTGGTGTGTCCACGATGTGGACACCGGAGACAGCCCGCCTGTAAAACACCGAGCTTTTCGAGTCCCCGACCGGGTTCGGGCCTGCATCCAAGCAGAAGTGGCCAAGATGTTAGCTCTGGGGGTAGTCGAACCCTCCAACAGCCCCTGGGCCAGTCCCGTTGTCCTGGTCCCTAAAGCGGCCGCCCCCGGAACCGCTCCGGAGCTCCGGTTTTGTGTTGACTACAGGGGACTGAATGCAGTCACCAGGACAGACGCCCATCCTATCCCCAGGGCAGATGAACTGATCGATCGCTTGGGGGCCGCCAAATTCCTCAGCACCTTCGATCTCACAGCGGGGTATTGGCAGATCGGCCTTACCCCTGGTGCACAAGAGCGATCGGCCTTCTCGACCCCAGATGGCCATTATCACTTCAAAGTGATGCCCTTCGGCATGAAGAACGCCCCAGCAACCTTCCAGAGGCTAGTGAACCAGGTGCTGGCCGGACTAGAGGAGTACAGCGCCGCCTATCTCGATGACATTGCTGTATACAGCCTCCACTGGGGTGAGCACCTGACCCACCTCTGGACGGTCCTGACGGCCCTTCGGCAGGCCGGACTCACCATCAAAGCCAGTAAGTGCCAGATAGGCCAAGGGTCCGTGACCTATCTGGGACACCAAGTGGGGAGCGGCCAAGTGGCTCCCCTCCAACCAAAGATAGACGCTATACGGGCCTGGGAGCCCCCGGTCACCCAGACCGCCGTCCGAGCCTTCCTGGGGCTCACTGGATATTATAGGCATTTTATAAAGGGCTATGGGACCATTGTGAGGCCCCTCACGGAACTCACCTCCAAGAAACTACCACAGAAGGTGCACTGGACCCCTGCGTGCCAAACAGCCTTTGAGACTCTAAAGACGGCCATGTGCACCGCCCCTGTGCTCCAGGCCCCCGACTACAGCCGAGAGTTTGTGGTCCAAACCGACGCCTCGGAGCACGGCATCGGGGCGGTCCTGTCCCAAGTTAACCCCGAAGGAATCGACCGGCCTGTGGCCTTCATCAGCCGACGCCTACTGGCGAGAGAGCAACGCTGGAGCACCATCGAGAGGGAAGCCTTCGCCGTGGTGTGGGCCCTCAAGAAGCTCCGGCCCTACCTCTTCGGCACCCACTTCCGAGTCCAGACCGACCACCAGCCCCTGCGTTGGTTGATGCAGATGCGGGGAGAAAACCCGAAACTGCTGCGCTGGTCCATTTCCCTGCAGGGGATGGACTTCACTGTGGAGCATCGCCCCGGCAACGACCACGCCAATGCTGACGGCCTGTCCAGATTCTTCCGCCTCGGCGAGGAGAACCCCCAAGAGGATGGGTGACTCTCCCCTGCCTTCAGCTGGGGGGGACGCGTGTTGGACCCGGCCTCCTGGCGTGGTCCTACCCCTCCCCGCATGGCGGGCCCAGGACGACATCTGCCCTCCACCCAGCCTCGGGCAGCCCTTTTGCCCGACACTGCACGCCCCAACATTGCTGGTCCGGTCACCATACCGGACCCCCACCACCGGCCTGACCCCAGCGTAGGCCCATCACGACCTAAGCACGAGGCCGTGCCCGACTCCATCTTGGGCCCACCACGTCACAACCCCGCGGTCCCGGCCCAGGCCCCAGCAAAGCCCCGACATCGAGGCACCAAGATCCACCCAGGTGGTCGAGTGGCCACTCGACAGATCCCGGAGGAAGAGGAGTTTCGATGGGCCTCCAGACGTCCCCGGACGCCTGGTATCGATCGCCCTCCGGCCTCCCTGGGCGCTGGCTCCGCCCCCCTGCTGGGTGTCTGGACACCATCAACCCGGCCCCTCTGGCCCCCAGGCGCGAGGGTCCGGACATCAAAGTGTGGTAAATAAATAATTAAATACCTGTACTATTTTTCGGAATAATTAATTAACAGATAGCTCAATAAATAAGGGTCAAGATTCGAGGTAGCTGGAGTTTGCAGGTTTTAATACAGCATAAAGGACAGCAACAGGACAACCTGCACGGGAATAGGATGGCAGCTGCCGGGGGGCATGATCGGGACAAAAAGCATAACTTTTAATAACAGTGCTGGAGTTCTGGACTTTTTGGTTCTGTCCAGAGGTGTCAGGGATAACACCCGAAGACCCCGGAGTTCTACCTGTCTCGGTGCACAAACAAACAGAAACACGGGCTTCTCGATGGTGGCGTCAAAGACCAAAGGTTTATTACTGCAGGGACACAGAAGTCACAGAAACTGCACACGGGCAGTGTCTAGGAGCCTGTTCAATTTGTACAAAGAGGATTACTCCTTAAATACTAAATATTCTGCTCGGGGCAAATTCTTTACATGTTACCACAGTTCTAAACATTCGTGTCTTAAACAATAAATATTTGGCGTTGCACAGGAATCGTTAACAGTATCTGATGTCAAAACATTACGAATGAGGGGTTCCCACTATTCCATCATAATCCCATGTCAATTTCTCATTCAAGACCCGGACCGCCTCATCGTAAATTTCGTTACCTCCCCCTAATAAAGGCCCAGAAGGAAAGGAGCAGAGCCAGGTGCAGAAGATAGAACAGTAGGATAAGAGATGTTTGTAGGTTGTAAATGGGCAAGGCTACCAGCTCCGGCCGCCTAATCATGATCAGGCCAACGGACACAAGAACCAGTATAGCAGGACTGGCCTCAGGCTGGGGAGGCAGCTCTTGCCGAGTCATGCTGCCACAGCGTTGCTGGCCTAAGGTGCACGTGTCACTGGCAAGGTGAATCGCCGGTTAAAGCCTACGTGTCCTTAATTGAGAAGAGGTCATTGCGTGTCCATTGACTATGTGAGGGCAAGGAATACAAAATGGCTTCCGTGTTCTAAGATGGATGCCACGGGTAGATCAGAAATGGGTTCATAACAGGAGTGCTCTTGCTCGTAGTATAGCGAAAACACCAGGGTATACTAAATGGATCATTTGCGGTTCACTGATACCAAAATTATGTATTTGCGACAATGTTATAAACACGGGTTAAAACCGTCACGGAACCTCAGACCCTCCTTTTGCCCTTACATAGGCAATTACTCAGTCTATGTCAGAGTCTAATTCTATGCTCATTAGGTCAGTGACATGTTGTTGTACCATCATTCTGTCTCGTACCTTTTCTCCAAATGCAGGTGGTTTTCTGAAACAGGTAGCAGCACAGAGACTACACAAAGCGGGACCACATTGGATAATAAGGCAGCACGAGAACAGAAATACTAGGATGACGCCAATGACCATCAGGACCTTCCATCCCCACGCTGATACCAGAGTCCAAAACCACTCCATGAAGGACCAGTTTCCCTTGTCTACGTGTATAGAGTCGGAAATCTTGTGTAGCTTAGAGATCGCTTCATAGACGGTTGGAGCATTATTTGGAATAAAAACACAGCAGCTCGATTGGATCATTCTGCATACCCCACCTCGATCTGCAAGTATCACGTCTAGAACCATTCGGTTCTGTAACGTCATGAGACGATCCGCCTGAAGCTCAGCTGTTAAGTTACTAAGGGCTCCTGTAGTTTCTGTAATAGTAGATTCAACTACCCGTGTTAGTTGACGTAGATTTCTACTATTGGCCATAGGCCCCCAAAACGGAAGGAAACCTTTGAAAAAGTCTCCAGCTTCCTGACCAGCGGTGTCTTCCTTGCTGAAAACACCTCTTGCTAATCTGGTCTTGTGATAGTCTGGAGAGGCAGTGTATGTCGGAGGCAACAATCGAGCAATATAACATGAACCTGAAAAGTCAGCAGGCAGCCATGTATATGCTCTGTCTTGACAGATGAAGTAGGTACCCCTAGCAGTCAGAAAGGCAGGGGAGGAGTTAGACGGAAATACGTAAGTCTCAACGCACTCACTCCTCCCTAGCTGAGCTCTCGGATTTCTCCCATTTCCTTGCAAACAGACTTGACCTCGGTGAGGCACGACCCAGACTGGGGTGGAGCTTTTACGTTTACTTTCTCCCAAACTAAGGCGATACTCTGTAGAATTCCAACTTAAATACACCCGTAATTCATCTCTAGGGTAAGATGGAGAATTATTGACGTCTTTAATCATGTCAATAATTCCCTGGACTAAAGCTTTGTTGGCTGAGTTGTATTTAGTGGACCGTGGTGGACGCGGAGGATAGGTCTCAAGGGCATATGAAAAAATGGTCTGAAAGGCCTGAAATGATCCATTATAGCTAAAAGGCAAGACCAGATAGGGGATGCCTTTATCCATAGTGTGGGGTATCAGGCCACACACCCAGCAGTCTGTTGTGTTAACTACCAGTTGGTGTTGATGCAAGAGCTGTACAAATGTATTGTTAATAAATTCTGAGCGTCGAGCTTGTTCGTGTTCAGGGAATGAGTGAAAAGAATGCATAGAAGAAACCGTAGAAGTAGTAGGATCAAGGGGAGGTACTGTAGTTACCGGCATAAAAATCAAATGTACGCCAAAGATGATTCCACCCACCAACGTTATCAAAACAATTAAAAATGTAACTGCACATTGCATTAGAAAGCATTTGCTGTGAAGTATTCTGTACAGTCTATTTCTGCGAACATAAATTACATTTTCTCGTTGCAGCTCAGGAAGCTCCATCTTCTACGACCGTTCGCGACCACTGATGATGTGTACGTAGATGAAAATGCCTCTATCAGCCCTGGGAGTTCCCAGAACTAGCAGAAAGATCGACCTTGTGTCTGATCCCCGCAGATTCAACTAGGTACACAGCCACGACCCTACGGCTACCCAGACGGCAAGGCAATTTTAAAACAAAAAGAAACAATACAAAGTATTAGCAAACTTCCTGGCTGGAGGCAATGTATCAAAAATCAAACATGTAAAATGGGCAGTTTCCTGCTTTATTTGTCCATATTGCGAGAACGTAAGTTGTATCTCAGTTTTGCAGGAGCTGTCTGATCTGGAAACAGTGTATTTTCAGCCGACGTTGCAATGTTCACGTTTTCAGATGACAAATGTTCTTTTGGTGCAGGTGGCAAATGTTCGTTGGGTGCGGATGACAAATGTTCAGGGTTCAAAAGAGCAGTTTCAGGAGGAGAGTCAGAATTTGGTGAATCAGTGATCAGTTCTGCATCGCTGAAAGGTATGAACCTGGGGACTTGTTCCGTTTCAGAGGTACCGATTCCTTTCTTTACCCAGTTGTCGTAAGGAAGTGGCAGAGGCACACGTTTGACGTGTGTCGTATGGATCCAATTCTTCCTTCCGGCCACACGAATAGCAGTTCTCGTTGCTAGTAAGACTTGGAAAGGGCCAATGAATCTGGGCTGAAGATTTTTCGTTCTTGCAAAATTTCTAATGACCACCTGGTCACCCGGTTTCAGCTGATGGCCTGGACTCTCCGGTGGTTTTGGCAATGCATCGAAAACCTGTTGGTGAATAAGACTCAATTTAGCAGTCAAGTCGAAAAGGTAATCAATTAACATTGGGTATTCCAGCTGCTTGAATTCTTTTGGTCTAGGTACCCCCCAAACATTTGCAGGACGACCAAAAACTATTTCATATGGACTAAGCCCTACTCTAGAATGTACAGTTGCTCTTGTTGATAGCAAAGCCAAAGGCAATGCGTCTGGCCAGGACAAACCCGTGGACGCTTGTATCTTAGCAAGTTTCAGTTTAAGGGTGCCATTGTAACCCTCGACTAAACCCGCGGACTGGGGATGATTCGCACTGTGGAACTTCTGTTTTATTCCTAAACCGGCACACACACTCTGCATAACTTTCCCTACGAACTCACTTCCGTTATCTGACCATACAATCCGTGGCATTCCGTATCTGGGGAAGTATTCTTTAAGAAGAATTTTGGCAGTGGATAAGGCAGTATTGTCCTTCAGTGGGTATGCTTCGATCCATCTGGAGAAAGCACAAACTACCACTAGGACGTATTTCAGATTATTGCAACGATCCATGTGAATGAAGTCTAACTGAATTACTTCAAAGGGGCAGGAAGGAGGAGCGAAGTGACCTGTAGGTGTGGGGATTCCCTTGCCAGGATTATGCATCAAGCATACCATACAATTTCTCACCATTCTCTCTGCACACTTACTAATCCCATCATTCTTCCAGACTGGAGCCAACATCTTACAAATCCCTTTAGAACTGATGTGCGCTGCTCCATGTGCCATCGTTACTACTGCAAGTACATACGCATCAGGCAACATCCAACGTTGTTGTTCCGACAAATCAATCCAACACCCACTCGAGTCCAATTTACCCGTGCTCTCTCTCCATGCAAGCTTTTCCTCCTCAGTCGCCTCTTTCTGAATTTCTTTCACGCTTTCCACTGTGTCTTCACACATTCCAGACTCAGAAATCCATCTTGCAGACGTTGCAACATACATTCTACTCATCATATTTCTAGCTGTCTGTTTTGCAGTCTCATCAGCAAAAGCATTCCCACGACCAACATCATCCGTGATTGCTTTATGAGCACTACATTTCACAATCGCAACTTCAGTCGGCAAGGTTAGAGATTCCAATAAGTCATTAACTAGCTGACCATGTTGAATCTTAGTCCCATGGGACGTAATGAAACCTCTCTCTTTCCACAAGCGGCCAAAACTATGGGCCACACCGAACGCCTACTGACTATCTGTGAACACATTCACTCTCTTTCCCTTAGCTAAAACGCACGCTCTTGTTAGCGCGATCAATTCTGCAGCCTGGGCAGAATTCTGACTCACTCTTGCAGTCTCCACAATCGTACTCAAAGTCGTTACTGCATAAGCAGCAGTCACATCACCATTCTCCAATTTGAAGCAAGACCCATCAACATACAACGTGCCATCTGGATCTGATAACGGAGTGTCTTTTAGATCAATTCGTCCTTTTGTTTCTTCCTCAGTTTTGAAACAACAGTCGTGTGGTTCGGAATCACTCGACTCTTGGCTAGTCGGCAACAATGTTGCTGGATTCAATACATTGCATCTCTTGATCTGAATATGACTAGCTAACAGTGTCAGTTCATAACCTGATAATCTAGCACTGGTAAGGTGCTGCGTCTTGGTTCGGTTCATGAGTGTATCCACAGCATGAGGAACCATAACCACTAGCATGTTGTTCATTACTAAACCAGCAGATTGTCGAATGGAAGCTGCAGCTGCGGCTGTAGCTCTCAAGCAACTAGGCAACGCTCTAGCTACCGGATCTAATGTTGATGAAAAATACGCACAAGGGCGTTGTTTATCACCAAATTTCTGCGTCAAAACACTCAATGCACAACCTTCTCTCTCGTGGACATAGAGCGTGAATGGCTTACTGTAGTCGGGTGTACCCAATACAGGTGCTGAACACAGTGCATTTCGCAATTCAGAAAAACTCTGCTGACATTCAGCAGACCATGGTACCGGACTCGGAACACCTTTCCCAGTCAAGGCTACCAATGGTTTTGCTAAAAGAGAAAAATTTGGGATCCATTGCCTACAATATGAGGTAATACCTAAAAAGGCACGTACTTCTCTCTGTGTGCTAGGAACATTCATCTGTGTAATTGCTTTTATTCTCTCTGGGGTCAACTTCCTTCCCTCCTTTGACAAGAGATGACCTAGGTAGGTCACTTCTTGGCAGCAGTATTGCATTTTTGAAGGTGACACCTTGTGATTCAAATCTGACAAGTGATGCAGTAAAGAAATCGTAGCTGTTTTGCAAGTTTCCTTGTCATTAGCAGCCACTAGAAGATCATCAACATATTGTATTAAAGCAGAACCAGGAGGAAGTACGAAGGAATCTAACTGGCTTTTTAATGCTTGACTGTAAATGGATGGGCTTTCACAATAACCTTGTGGAGCGCGTTTAAACCTGAAGCTTCGTCCTCCTAGAGAGAAACCGAAAATATCTCTGCTTTCCTCGGCTATCGGAATGCTGAAAAAGGCATTTTTCAAGTCGACAACCGAAAACCATGCTGCTGTAGCAGGAATCAACGTTAACAATGCAGTAATGTCTGGAACCACAGGAAACTGTGGAATCACAATTTTATTAACCTCTCTAAGATCAATTACAAACCTATATACTGGAGGTTTTGTTGGGTCAGTTCTTTTCAAAATAGGCAGTACAGGACTATTACAGACATTACCTCTAGTTTCTTCTATAACGTCTTTCTTGATCAGATCTTGTACTATCAGTAGGAGCGCACGCTCACCTTCACTAGAGATTCTGTATTGTGGAATTCGTGGAAGTTTGACACTTGCTTTCAAAGTTACTACATAGGGTGGAATTTCCAAGAGACCTACATCATTAGGACCAGTCGCCCAAAGAGTATCAGGGAGTGAACGCAGCTCTGGTGGGAGCGCATCCATCGACAAGTACATCGGAGAGATTATTCTTTTACCCAACGTAAGCTGTACTCCTGCTGGAGAACAGTACAATGTCGCGTACAGGCGTTTTAACAAGTCTAAACCAAGCAGATTTTCATTACAACCTGTCGTCAAAATCAAGGGTGCTTTCAATTGACGGGGTCCAACAGAAATAGACAAAGGACCAGAAACAGGGTTATGAACAGGGGCGCCCGAAAAACCTACTGAAACGTTTGTTAAGCCAGACAAAGGTGCGCCAGGGAGTTTCGCATGTATGATAGAACTTTTTGCTGCACCAGTATCCAACAGAAACGGTTCGACTATACCTGATGTTGCTACTGCGACATAAGGCCCACTCTGATCTACTGGAACTGATACTACTCCCTCTCTTTGTCCATGGCTGTCCTAGTACTCACTTTGCTGAACTTCCTCACTAGCTTCATAATAGTCTTCAACATGATACTGTGGAGACCTATTCTGTTGGACAGATTGTCCATTTCGCTGGTCGAAATAATTAGAAGGGCGATCACTCGTCTGCGGAGGCATAGCACCTCGTCCTCGACCTCTAGAGTTTTGTATAGAACTACCACGACCTCTCTGAGCTGCCGCAGTATTATTTTGCGCCCGAACTGGACATTCATTTTTGTAATGACCTTCCATTTTGCAATAAGCACATTGATTCCATTGGTATTGTGGCCTTTGAAAATTATAATCCGTTCTTTGATATGACCCTTGCTGTGTACTAGTCTGATTCGTGCGAGGCGGATAAGCTTGCTGTAAAAGTACTTTAGTTTTTAAATCTTTCGTCTTTTTATCTGTTTTTTCCTTCTCTTCTTTATCCCTATTTTCATAGTACTGAGCAGTCGCAAGTATTTGCGCAGTCGTAGAGACAGCCCACGCACTTTCAGAATTCTTTAATTTACCACTAAGTTCTGGCAACAGATTGTGCACAAATTTATCAACAAATAATCTCTGACCTCCTTCTGTGCTCATATCCTGACCACTATGATCCACGAAAGTCTCCTCGAATCTTGTGAAAAAGTCGGAGACGCTTTCGTCTTTCTTTTGTTTGCACGCGGACAATTTGTCCCAGTTAACGCGCAATGCTGGCATCAAGGTTTTCATTAAATCGATTATTCTACCAGGCAAATTAGCAATTAAGGGTTCAGGTTTTGAACCACCTATTTGTTGACCATCCGCTGCAATTATAGCTGCCCAATCACCACCTAGGGCAACTGGATGATTCTCTTTACGAATTTTAGCCCAAATTGGTTGTGGTACTACATTACCAAATAGTAGATCTATGTCAGCAAGATTTAATACACAAGCGTCAACTGTTTGAGCCAACTCTTTGTAGTACCCTGCAGGATTTTTACGCGGATCTGGCAAGGCCTGTTTTACTGCTAATACTTCTGCTCGCTTCCATGGAATATGTATCCATACTCTCTGAAATTGAGCCGGAGCGGCTGCAATACCTTGGTTTACATCAGCTTGCACAGCTTCACGCCAAATTGGCGGAACCTCTCTCATTGGGTATTGACGATTTTGTTTCGTACTACGTTTCCCTAACTCTCTTGGTGAACGAAGGGATGGGTCATTCCTATAACTTAAAATCAGTTCCATCGCTTCTTTTATATTTTGACCGACTATCATACCTGCAGCAAACTCTTTCTGAACATTAATTAATTCTTCTAGATTTGATTCAGGGTCATCCTCTTCCAATTCCTCACGTAGAAGGAAGCACATTTCATCGAACACATATCGTTGTGTTGGTTCATTCCATTGCATAAATGTATCTAATACATCTTGTACATTATATCTTCCAACTTTCAAAACCCATCTAAGAGCAGTGGAATCTAATATTCCTCTTTCTTCAGTACTGGGAAGCTGGCTACGTCTCTGCACAGAGTCAGAGGCAGGAGTCTTAATCAGAGTTTTATAGAAGGGAGATAGAATATTAGAGACAGAATCAGTGATTCTCCGACGAACAGAAAGTGGAGTCATAATATTAGCAGAAGCAGTAAATAGAGTAGCAGTTGGAACAGATAGATCAGGAACAGTAGTAGTAGCAGGCAAAATAGCTTGTGAACTAGCAGGTGTGAGCGACACAGGCATAGGTAAAGAAGCCGGCAACCCTGGAGGAGGGGCTGTCAAAGGAACATTAATATTGACCGCAGGATGTACAGGAACTTGATTCAGGAGAGCGGGAACAGGGACACCAGGTTGTCCAGCAACCGGTAATTGAACATTCGGTATAGGTGGAGCCGTAGCACCCTGTGCATACGGTGGGGGTGATCGTAACAAGTAAGACAACAGGGGATCCTTTTCAGGGTCCTCTACTATCTTAGCCGTACTCGATGGCAAAGCAGGATAGCACTTGTCTATCGCTAAATTACGCTCTCTATTGGCCACCTCCATCGCTTTCTCAGACTCGTTGAGTTGCAGCTGCTTAGCAGACTGTTCTAAAGTCAACTCTTGCTCTTTCTGTTCTTTCTTCAATTTTTTAATTTCTCTCTGTTTAGATTCTTTTCGCCAATAACGGAAAGAATCAAACATTGCCGGCCGGGCTTTCTTCTTAAACAACCTTCTTTCTAGATTATCGAGAACTTCAGGTTCAAAACTACCATGTAGTGGCCAACTAAGGACACCATCTTTCTCTGTATAGTGGATCCATACCTCGTTATAAGAGATAGGGCCCACACCAAATTTGCAATATAGATCATAAAGGGGAGTTCCAATCGGAGGAACCAAACACGAGTCCTCCAACTGGGAATCACTGTTGCAACTAAAACAAGACAACATACAATTTTTCCGACTTACCATTTTATAATCCGGAACACAAAACAAACAAAACACAAACAGAAAAGATGCGCACTCGAACCAAGAACTTAGGCCTACCAGAACTGACAAATGTATCGATACCCGAACTGAACCGAATGATTATATAATCTTACTGAACTGAACCAAACCGAGAACTAAGAGAATTATCCAAACAGGAGTAATCCTTACAAAAATAACCAACTAGCAACCACTGAATACTTAACTGAGGCACTGAAGACGTCACCAAGGAGAAACCCGTCACGTCTCGCCGTACTGAGGACTGCACCTCGGGTCCAAGACAGGGCAACGGTCAAGGCAGCGGACCACTGTAGCCGTCTGAACGGGAACCCTCGTGGAAGAGAACGTCGGGCCACTTTTGCGATATGCCGGGATCGATGAAGTGGGGCGCCTCCCTCTGAAATCTTCACACGAAGCTCCTCGAACTCTTCAGGCTTTTGGACCGGTACCGAATGACGTCGCCCAACGTTGGGCGCCAATTGGAGTTCTGGACTTTTTGGTTCTGTCCAGAGGTGTCAGGGATAACACCCGAAGACCCCGGAGTTCTACCTGTCTCGGTGCACAAACAAACAGAAACACGGGCTTCTCGATGGTGGCGTCAAAGACCAAAGGTTTATTACTGCAGGGACACAGAAGTCAAAGAAACTGCACATGGGCAGTGTCTAGGAGCCAGTTCAATTTGTACAAAGAGGATTACTCCTTAAATACTAAATATTCTGCTCGGGGCAAATTCTTTACATGTTACCACAGTTCTAAACATTCGTGTCTTAAACAATAAATATTTGGCGTTGCACAGGAATCGTTAACAGTATCTGATGTCAAAACATTACGAATGAGGGGTTCCCACTATTCCATCATAATCCCATGTCAATTTCTCATTCAAGACCCGGACCGCCTCATCGTAAATTTCGTTACCTCCCCCTAATAAAGGCCCAGAAGGAAAGGAGCAGAGCCAGGTGCAGAAGATAAAACAGTAGGATAAGAGATGTTTGTAGGTTGTAAATGGGCAAGGCTACCAGCTCCGGCCGCCTAATCAGGATCAGGCCAACGGACACAAGAACCAGTATAGCAGGACTGGCCTCAGGCTGGGGAGGCAGCTCTTGCCGAGTCATGCTGCCACAGCGTTGCTGGCCTAAGGTGCACGTGTCACTGGCAAGGTGAATCGCCGGTTAAAGCCTACGTGTCCTTAATTGAGAAGAGGTCATTGCGTGTCCATTGACTATGTGAGGGCAAGGAATACAAAATGGCTTCCGTGTTCTAAGATGGATGCCACGGGTAGATCAGAAATGTGTTCATAACAGGAGTGCTCTTGCTCGTAGTATAGCGAAAACACCAGGGTATACTAAATGGATCATTTGCGGTTCACTGATACCAAAATTATGTATTTGCGACAATGTTATAAACACGGGTTAAAACCGTCACGGAACCTCAGTGCACAATATATATAGTTAAACAAAATACATAGCATTCAGTACAGTAGGCGTAGCAGTGGGCGGGGTTTGTAGCAGTCGCGAAAGATAAGGCAGAAAGTAGGTGTAACAAGGGGCGTGTACATAGACATGTGATGTAAACGTAACAGAATATGTCATAAATGGGGCGGAAACATGGAGGGGGCTACCTAAGGAGCCGGGACCTCTGACCTAGTGGTGCGCGCAAGCTGGCAATGACATGTTACTAGGAGGAACTGGGGGCTATGACTTCTGCGCTAGAAGAGGAGACGAAAGTCTGGAGTGTCAGAGCGACATGTACCTAAACACTATGTAGTATCTGATGTTTAGAGAACATGTTGATAGAATCCAAAAGTTATCAGGGCAAAGGCTAACAGACTCTAAGACAGGTGCATGCATTATTCTACATGTAGTGCGGGTGCAAGGAATATTAAATGACCATTAATACAGTATTTCTCTTACATGGAGACGTAAAGGCTAGACCATGACGGAAACTATTGATGCGATTCAGTAGCTTAGGAATGCAGAGAAGGAGAGCTGGACTGATAACTAGAATCATAACATACTCTTGGCAGACTGGCAGGCAGAGCCAGGCCGAGCCGGGCACTGTGAGGCAGGAAGTAAGTGAAGGGTCAGGATACAGGTGGGGGCTGCATCGCTCCTCGGAGAGGGTTCAGGAGACAGGAGCTGAATCTGGTGTCCGGGCCCTTTTGAGGCCTAGAAACGGGGACTTTTACTGAATTAACGTGCACACTGTAAAACGTGGCAACATAACTTTACATAGGCCTGATATTCCTTGTATTCACGAAGACTGGAAACTGGCATACTAGAGATGGACACAACTGTAATTGCATCTTTAATCGGTCATGGGAATACATATGCATATTAATCATGCACATATAACATAAGATGGGGAACACGTAGGGACACAGAACATGGCAAAATTTACTTTTCCACATTCCCTCCTTGTCACTACGTTTCCATCAGGAAACATCAATATTCATGATACCATCTATCATTTCATACAGTATCATTTGCTCGTCTCGAATTGTCTTGGAACGGGACTTAGGACTGGGACTAAGACTAGGAATACAGGATGTAGCACAAATGCCGCAAATCGCAGGGCCACATTGTAAACAGAGGCAGCAACTGAAAATGATCATTACTGCTATACCTAGGAATGACAATACTTTCCATCCCCAGGCAGAAATTATACTCCAGAGCCAACCGGACCATGTCCAGGTGCCTGGATTCTGGTGTAACTGATGGGCAATTTTATGAAGTCTGGTTATAGCTGAATAAACAGATGGCGCGCTATTAGGAATGAAAATGCAGCAACTAGATCCGATGACTCTACATGCTCCTCCTCTATCGGCCAGTATGACGTCAAGAACGAGACGATTTTGGAGCACGACAAATGTCATAGCAGATTGCTCTTCGGTTAAGTTACCTAGAGCAGAAGTAGTCTCATTCACTACTGCTTCAAGGGTTCTGGTTAACCTACGGATTAACTTACTATTCTGGACGGGGCCTAAAAAGAAGAAGAAACCTTTATTGAAGTCTTGATATTGTTCTAGAGCAGTTTCAGTTTGATCGACAATTGGGGACTCGATCTCCCTTCTATGTCTAATGTGTACTAGATGTGTGTTTCTATGATAATCGAATGGGGCTAGAAAAACTGGTGGCAGTAGGAAGGCAATGTAACAGGTTCCATCCCAGTCGAGGGGCAGACGAACATATGCGGTCTGACCACAAACAAAATATGAATGACGTGAGGCTTTGAAAATAGATTTCCCACTGTCACTATACTTGACAATAGTAGTACAATCACTATGTCCTACATGTGCGGAACCATTCTTTCGGACACATAATTCGCCTTTGACTGGTAGTACTGAAATTGCAGGTAAATCTGGAGTAGTATCAGACTGAACATTCAGGACCATAAAATTCGAAGAATAATTACCTAAATTATAAACTTCATTTTCTAGATCTAACCCTGTTCTATGGGTGAGACCTTTCTCGTCTGGAAAACATGTACTATTCAGAAGGGACATATCAGTTGAGGATGACGTTAACGTGGACCATGCTCCACACGAACCATTATGTGAAAACGGATAAGGAAAGAGTGGCAGAACTCCCTTCGGTGTCTGGAAAGGGGGAGTCGACCACACACCCAACAATTAGTGACATTGCTGGTCTGGTGTGAATAGTGCAACATACGGATAAACGTGTTATTGCGCATAGCAAGACGATAGGATAGCTCGTGAGGAGGCAGATCACTAAATGTGTGCTCTAGCGTAGTATTAGAAAACTTATTTACATGAGAAATTGGAAAACATAAATGCAATGCATAACTTGTGCAGGTAACCATCAAACTCAAAAATAGAAGAAAACATAGAATAACGATACATCTGATAGAGTTTTGACTAACTCTCTCACTATGGGGGTCTATCTCATACATGTCAGAAACCTGTCTAACCGTTTCACCCGAGGGGGACTTAGACAATTAAACTGGCTGACTTATTTTACTAGACCGGAGTTTTAACTTATACTCCTGCTGCGGAGTTTCCTCTAACAGGGGAGGCTTGGAATCAAAGTTTGTAGCGGGACAGTCCTTAGAAATGGAACAGTCTTTGGAATTGTCATTAAAAGTCTTTTTCCGGATGCCATGAAATTTCTTGACGTGGGACAGATGGACCCAGCCCTTGCGGCCTTCCAACTTCAAGGCCGTGCGGGTGGTCAAAAGGACAAGTTGAGGTTGTTTCCAGCGGGGCTCCAGCGGACTTGAACGATCAAAGTTCCTCACAAGGACCAAACTTCCTGGAACGATTTCATGCGGTTTCACCTCGGTATTGTCTGGAAATGCGGCGGCAACCGAGTGAACGACAAGAGTGGAGTGCAGACATCAAGGAAGCTAGGTAACCTGTCAGCATATTACTGGAAACATCTGTAATACTTCGGGGTCTAGGTGTACCCCACATATTAGGGGGGCGGCCGAATACGACCTCATAAGGGGACAGACCTGATCTGGAATGTGCAACCATGCGCATATAAAATAGGGCGACTGGCAGAGCTACTAGCCAGTCTACACCTTTCTGTTTACAAACTTTGGCGATGCGGATTTTCAGAGTCTGGTTATGTCTCTCTACGAGACCTGCTGCTTCAGGATGGCGTACACAATGAAACTTCCACTGGTACCCTAACAGAAGGGAAACATGCTTCATGAGTTCGGATGAGAATGGCTGGCCGTTGTCAGAATACACGACCCTAGGGAGTCCATAACGAGGGAAAAATTCACGAACCAACTGCTTGGCAGTGGTCGCGGCTGTGTAATCTGGAACTGGATATGCCTCCGTCCACCTGGACAAAGCGCATACAACTACAAGGACATACTTGAAACCTCAACATCGCTCCATATGAATATAATCCATCTGGAGGACCTCAAAAGGGTGGTCAGGAGGCTGGAATCCACCTTGTTCCACCGGGACACTTTTACCTGGATTGAACTGACAACATATCATACAGGTACGGACTTTCTGCTTGGCTGCAGCTCGTAAATGCTTGTTGAACCAAATGTTCTGGATACTATCTAACATGGCTTTTTCTCCTAAATGTGCAGGACTATGTGCGGTATTAATAATGACTTGGACCATTGAGTCGGGGAGAAACCATGTGGCTTTTCCCTTCGTCAACCATCCCTGATCTGTCTGGACCCCTCCTTGTTCGGACCATTTCTTGATTTCATCGGGAGTAGCATGTGACTGGATATCTATGACATCTTGTGTGGGGTCCTTAACTGTCATACATGTAGTCGGATCCGGAGTGTGTGTCAGTGTCATGTTAACTGGAATGTCTGGAGTCTGGGCTGTGAGCTTGGCTGTTCGATCTGCTAGATCGTTACCTTGGGAGATGATGTCAGTGACTTTCGTATGTGCTTTGCACTTCATGATAGCGATAGCTGTCGGTAAATGTATTGCATTTAACAGAGCTTGAATGAGGAGACCATGCTGAATCTTGGTTCCATGAGAAGTCATAAAACCTCTTTCTTGCCAGAGCACTCCAAAGTCGTGTACGACTCCGAATGCATAACGTGAATCTGTGTAAATATTAACTTTCAGGTTCTTGGCACGTATGCAGGCTTGGGTCAGAGCGACTAGCTCTGCTGCTTGAGCGGACAGGGTGTCAATACGGTGTGTCTCAATAACTTCAGTGTCAGTAGTCACTGCATACGCGGCTACTAGTTCTCCTGTACTTGTTCTCATACATGAACCGTCCACATAAAGTGTCAGGTCGGGGTTAGGTAGTGGAATATCTGTCAAGTCTTGTCTTGGCTTTGTCATAGTGTTAACAACTTCCACACAGTCATGTGTGGCAGGATTTGAAGTAACTGACGGTAACAGTGTAGCTGGATTTAAAACGTTGCAGCGTCTGATTTCTATGTGTGGCTGGAACAGTGTCAGTTCATAACCTGTTAAACGTGCAATTGTCAAATGCTGAGTCTGTGTTCGGTTTAAAAGAACTTCCACGGAGTGTGGGACTTGTACTGTCAGGGAGTGTCCTAACACTATGGAATCACGTTGTCTGATAGCTAGTGCTGTGGCTGCAACTGACTTGAGGCACGCAGGCAGAGCCTGGGCTACTGGATCTAATGTGCTCGAAAAATAAGCACAAGGCTTGTATTGTCCTGCTTGATCTTGTGTGAGAACAGATAATGCTGTACCTTCACGTTCTGTGACAAAAAGTGTAAAAGGCTTACTGTAGTTCGGTGTAGCTAGAACGGGTGCTTGGCATAAGGCTTTCTTTAATTCATTAAAAGCAAGTGTATGTTCAGATGTCCAAGGGAGGACAGTCGATACGGCTGCCTCCTGTGTCGTTAACTGTATCAGTGGCTTGGCTAGAAATGCATACTGGGGAATCCATTGTCTGCAATAAGAAGTGAGGCCGATAAAAGCTCGTACCTCCTTCTGGGTCTTGGGCTGAGGAAGACTCGCTATTAACTGGATACGGTCAGGTGTCAACTGCCTACCCCTCTTGGCCAGTAAGTGTCCTAAGTAGACCACTTGCTGGACACAGAATTGGAGCTTCGAAGGGGACACCTTGTGCCCCATCTCGGCTAGGAAATACAGAACTGTAAGTGACGCACGCTCGCAGTCACGTTCAGAGCGGGCTGTGATCAGTAGATCATCGACATACTGGAGCAGGGCAGTGTCAGTTGGCAGGTGAATATTGTCTAGTTGTCTCTTGAGTGCTTGACTGTAAATACTAGGACTTTCTGTGAAACCTTGAGGAGCTCGTGTGAATTTATAGCTCCTTCCATTTAAACAGAATCCGAAAAGGAACTGGCTGTCTGGATGAATGGGAACACTGAAAAATGCATTCTTGAGGTCTATGACTGTGAAAAATGTGGCTTCGGAATCAATGGCTGTCAATAGGGAAGAAATATCTGGAACAACTGGGTACTGGGGAATGATACATTTATTAAGTTCTCGAAGATCAATCACTAATCGATATACTGGAGGTGCATTTGGATCAGTACGTTTCATGACTGGAATGATAGGAGAATTACATACATTGGAGTCAGTTTCTACAACCACTCCTTGAGCAATGAGCTCGTCAATAATTTTGGATAAGGCTGCTACAGCCTCAGGTGGCAATCTGTACTGTCTGATTCGTGGTAATACCACACCTTGCTTGAGAGTCACAAGATGGGGTGTGATTTGCATGAAACCTACATCAGTTGGACCTTGCTCCCATAAATGCTGCGGGACATTCAGTAATCTTGGATCAAAATCACGTAATCCATAGTGACCCTTAAAGTCACGTAAAAACAAACGTATTCCTTCTGGGGAGCAGCAAATAACTGCACCTAATTCTTTCAATGTCTTAATACCTAACAAATTTTCTGGACATGACTTCGTAAGTAACAGATCAGTAGTTCGGGACAATGGACCTACTTCTAGAGTAACTGGTTTGGAAATCTCGTTAACTATTGGCTTTCCTGAAAATCCAAGGGAAACATTTCTAGAGCCTGAGAGCGGAGCCCCTGGAACCTCGTCATGACTGATAGTAGTCCTACTTGCCCCTGTATCAATCAGAAACTTTCTGTCTTTCCCTAATACTTGACTATGAACATAGGGACCCTCTTGATCTACAGGTATCTCGATGAGAGGCAAGCCTACCTCCCTCTCTAGGCTGTTTCATGAATACTGCTGGTATTCTGGATACTCGGACTGTGCATACTGGTACATCTGCTGTGTAACATGCTGTGTTGCAGCTATAGGCTGCGGTACTGTAACTGTCTGTTGTGCATTCTGTGGTAACTGAGAAGTCTGTGAAACTTGTTCTTGTCTAGGCGGACGTGGTCTTTCTTTAGTTTTACCAGTAGCTATGTTGTGTTTCAGAACTGCACACTCGTTTATAAAATGACCTGGCTGTTTACAATAATTGCAGGTCCCTTTAACGGGAGCTGCAGGATGACTGGCTTGATTCATACCCCTCTTCTGACTGTCTTGAGGAACAGATTGTGCAACTAATACTTTCATTTTCGTGTCTTTCATACGTTTCCTTTCATGATCTTGCTCTTCTCTGATTCTATTCTGGTGATACTGGAACATCTGTAACATTTGGGACGGAGTATTAGCTTGCCATGTACTTTCGACTTTCAAAACTCTATTTTTAACTTGTGGACTTGAATTCTCGACTAGTTTAGTAACAAAAAGATGAGGGTATGACTCACTACTCGTCTTCAAACCACTGTTGATGATAAAACATTTCTCGAATCTAGAATAAAAATCACTAGTATCTTCGTCTTGTTTCTGTTTACAGGCTGAGATTGCATCCCAGTCTTCCTTTTTCGTGGCTAGTAATCTTGGCAAAACTTGTATTAACAGTTCGGGCAATTCTTTACATTTGTCTCCTAGACCGGTACCTGGTACACGTATATTATCTTCAGCTTCTAGAGCTGCCCAATCTATCTTTTTCTCTCCCACCTCCCATTCTTTTTCCTTGAGTTTTTCATATATGCCCGCAGGCAACAGAACCTTTAACATTTTAATTATATCTGGATACGTGTATTCTCCCATACGGAGCATGTCTTTTAATTCACGGTGGAACCCTGCTGGATCTTTATCGTGACAGGGAATTAACTTCTTCATCTCTAAGAGTTCCATCTTTGTAATCGGGGTGTAAACAAATACTCGTTGCATTTCACCACCCTGTGTCATAACTGGGTGTACTTCTCGTAACGGATGCTGTCTGTCTATGTAAAATGGTTTACTTTCTGGAGGTGAGACATGAACAAAATGCGGGTTCAGGAACGTTCTGTATTTGTGGCGGTGTTCTAGAATGACACTAATTAAATCGGTACCTAGACCTTTCCATCTATACTGTAGTAACTCGTTCAGAACATCATGTAACGGACCTGGATCAGAATGCTGACCCTCATACAGAGTGATGAGGTGCTGGATCATATACATACCCACCAGTCGCTGCTCGGCTGGGGGCAGTTTCAGAAACATTTGTGCCACTATTTCGTCTGGAAAAGTGGTAGAATCAGTAATCCATCGGACTGCTGATCGGACTAGTTCTTGCTCGTGCATGGTACTAAGTTCACTATAACCGATTCGTGATTTCAGAATGTGATCGGTAGCTTGAAATACTTGCTCTAGAGAACCTTGTTCTGGTGCTGGAAGAGAGAAAACTTTCTTGTGTTCTAGACGTGAATGTCGGTCGGAAAGTCTAGTTCTACCTACATACGCTATTCTGGAAGGATTCTCATCGTCTACCTCTTCACTAGAAGAGTCGTTTTCTTTCTCGCTTACTTGTGCTGCTTTACGTTTCTCGTGTAACCTTATTATTTCCTTACGAATTTTCTTGTACATACTCTCTATACTACTGAGTGTCTTGTGTCTTCCCTCGGCTATATGATCACTCCATTTCGTCAGAGCTCTCATTTCGGTCGGATCTTTAGTCGGATAATCTTGTTCCCTTATTAAACAATTAATTAGAAACTTTAATAGCATGAGCTGAGTCTCAGCTTTCCTTAAAGACATGACTTCGCCAATACTTTCTGGATCTGTTCCTGTACGAATGAAACGATATATTCTGTCTAGATCTTCTTTCATATTTGGTAGGGTGTCCAAATACTCGGTCACCCGTCTTACGCGTAATGAATATATAACCATACTATCATCACCTGGGACCGGATCATAACGGCATTCGGTGGGAGCTCGCCTGATATCTGCAACGGACTGATGTTTGGGCGTGCGCTGTAACGCACGTTCATGTAACTCGGCTAATATTACACGTTTGTGTGGCGGCGGGGTACCAGGAGGACCTCCCCCCGCGGCCCCTAAACTGGAATCGTCGACTGATACTCTTCGTGCTGGCAGAGTGACCGATGTAGCGGGTACTTGTACTGTGGGCTGGACCGGGGGTACCGTAACGGGTGCCCCGGTGGCTGGAGGAGCAGAAATTACATTATTTGCAGGAGCTGGCGGAACAGGATTTGCATATTCTGGGACTGTGTCGTCCAGATAGGACGAGAGAAAAATATCAGCTGCGGTCGGTTTGTGACGTAGCTTGGTCGGAACTAATGGTGGCGGGAAATTACTGGATGCCTCCGGGGTTGCTTTTGGCAAGCCCTCGGCAAGAAGAGGGTACATACCCTTAATAAGGGCATTCCTCTGTCTGTCTGACTGTTCGGTTTTAACTCGTTCACCTATTTCGATTAATTCCCTTTCTTGGGCTCTTTCTGAGGATTCTCTACTTAATTCTGACTTTCTGATTTCTTTTTCGGTTCTTTTATGAGATTCTTTGCGCCATAACTCGATGGCATCTTTCTGTGACTGTCTGGCTTTCTTTTTCCATAATGCTTCTTCTACTCGCATGATGCACTCGGCATCCCATGTGCCTGATACAGGCCATCTATATTTCTCTTCTAATTCCTTAGTGTACTCGACCCATAGATCTAGATATAATATGGCACTTATGCCATGCTTGTGATACATAAAATGACCTGGACTGTCCCTAGGCGGGACAGGAACTGCTTCCTCGAGCAGACCTTTTCTAGTTCTTAACCGACGTAACTTGGAGAACAGAGGCATGACGTAAACTGGGATCTGGACACAATACAATACACGATAAACACAATAATGACTTGAGACTGATCACTCATACCACGACATTGAAAAACACATTGAAATGACATTTAAAATAACAGTTCGGACAGAAACATTACCTGGAATACTGAGAACAGAAACACATGAATTTTCTCGAGAACAGAACTTACTAGAATTACTAGATGCACTGCTGAAACAGTACGAAACATACCGGTCCCATAAAGAGACACGTCAGGACCCGCATCCACCTAGGTGGACACTTCGTGTTGGATTTGCGTACCCAAACCCACGGACCAGAGACAAATTAATTGACCCTGTCTAGATACTACCCCAGCAACGGTACTCACCGGGCAGCAAGAACGGAAGGCCTCGGACTGGACTGGACTGCTACGACGACGGACTACGAACTTCGGACTTCAGTTACAGGTGGGCCTCCGGATACCTCGGACCTTGGACTCTCGGCTTGGGCTCTGGTCGGGACTCGCCGCGTTCCTCCACCGCCTCGTCTGGATGCTGGACCGCAACCTCCGTCTCCTCCGTGGGCCTGAGGGATACTTGAAGCAGAAATATCTGCACGTGCACGGTATGGTTCCGTCACGGCTGCAGAGGGTCAGGGGGCTTGCGTGGCTTCTCCGGCGCGTGGGGAAAGGGCAAGTCCCTATTCGGGCGCCATTATGTGGTAAATAAATAATTAAATACCTGTACTATTTTTCGGAATAATTAATTAACAGATAGCTCAATAAATAAGGGTCAAGATTCGAGGTAGCTGGAGTTTGCAGGTTTTAATACAGCATAAAGGACAGCAACAGGACAACCTGCACGGGAATAGGATGGCAGCTGCCGGGGGGCATGATCGGGACAAAAAGCATAACTTTTAATAACAGTGCACAATATATATATAGTTAAACAAAATACATAGCATTCAGTACAGTAGGCGTAGCAGTGGGCGGGGTTTGTAGCAGTCGCGAAAGATAAGGCAGAAAGTAGGTGTAACAAGGGGCGTGTACATAGACATGTGATGTAAACGTAACAGAATATGTCATAAATGGGGCGGAAACATGGAGGGGGCTACCTAAGGAGCCGGGACCTCTGACCTAGTGGTGCGCGCAAGCTGGCAATGACATGTTACTAGGAGGAACTGGGGGCTATGACTTCTGCGCTAGAAGAGGAGACGAAAGTCTGGAGTGTCAGAGCGACATGTACCTAAACACTATCTAGTATCTGATGTTTAGAGAACATGTTGATAGAATCCAGCAGGCTCCTTGCGGTACTTTCTCAGACATGCTATGTGGGGCATGGTATAGCATAGGCATTGCAACTTTATTACTTGTCAGTCTCTCCTTTTCAGGCATGCCTTTGCCGCACTCGCTGGGGGAGGGCTAGCCATTTTCGGCTGCAAACATGGTTCGTTCCTCTCCTGAGGTCACTTTGGCAGCAGGTCCCGGGAGCCTCTAACTAGGGCAGGATAGGGGTTGACCGCCCGGTAGGCGGGGGCATGCCTTTGTCAGATACTGGAGGTCAGTCTCCTCCCAATTTAAGCAGGCTTGGGGTTGTTGCCTCCAAGTCCTGGTGGCGCCCTGTACCAGTCTATGCAATCCCTCATTTTGGTGGTGTCAGGTCTACTCAGATATGCGATCTTAGAGTTAGCAGGGATCAAGGTGTCTCCGGGCGAAAAGCATGTGATCATGTGGTGCCTGCGTTTCTCCCCTTTAGTCCTGTTGCATTAAGGAAAGTACACCCCACTAGTCAAGGAACAGATACTCTGTATTTTCCTACATTCATCGCCTGTATTCTATGAGTTTAGAAGCACAAGCGCTCAAACGGAAGCACTATGCACGTCAGTCTCACCCTGAAGCGGTGGTGCCTGGGCCTTGGTCTGCGATAGTTTCTGTTGCACGAATCATGCATGCGTTGGGGCTCTTTAGGGTACGAGCCTTGAGGGCAGCAATACAGGACCCCCCCCCCACTCTCGTGGCGGTCTGGTATCTCGGGCTCGCTATGCCAGTTTTCTTGGAATAAGTGGGATGTCGGTGCAGGCATTGACGTTAAGAGTTAGGTCATGCTACACAGCCCTGTCGCGTCTGAGATGACTGGGCGTGCTTATAGCTCCTCTCTGCGATCAGAGTATGATCCGCTTGGAACTCAGCTGCACTACTTCTTAGCACAAAGGGATAGCTTTACCCCCGTCAGTCTCATGTAAATAGTGTGCTCAGCGTAGGATCTACACAGTCCTATGTCAGCGTGTGTGGCCTTGGCCGGCGAAATTGTTGGGGCAACAGCTTCGGCCCCTTTTGCAGGGATAGGTTCCCCTGCCCTCCTCCTTCACGCATGTGGGATAGTCTACACTATTGATGTAGAGGGTTTCTGCCCGGGGGGTATATGCTGCTTAAGTTCAGAAGTGGAACTCCTTGGTTCAGCCTACTCATCCCTTGGCGGGGGTCGTCAGTCAACTTTTTAGAAAGCTACTTATTGTTGGCAGCAGGGTCCAAGCAGTCTCCGGATCTAAGCAGTCCGGGTCTAGCAGTCTCCGGCCTCCTGGGGCCATGTGTTTTGGCTGTTTACCTAAATGCGAGTGCACCACTCAAGCTATACTATTTTGCACCGATCACTTAAAATAGCCTGCAGTACTTTGCCTGAGGATAGTTGCTCAAGCGTACACGAGGCACAGTTTACAGTTGTTTTGTGCCTAGCATTTCACCAGAAGTAGTACATTACTGGGTGTTGTCTGCGGATGCTTTGTGCGAAGGTGTGTGGTGGGTATCAGTGTCATGCGCTGGTTCTGCTATGGTTTGATCAGGGAGCGATATCAGCAGGGGAGGTCCCCTTATCTCTTGGGCTCTTTCCAGGGGTATTACCTCTAGAACCATGGTTAGTCTACACTATTGCTGTAGAGGGATTCGTTCCCTGGGGTATTTGCTGACTAATGTCAGTGGGCTTGTGGTGTCAGCGGGCGTGTCTGGTCGCAGGTCGGGATCTTACCGGGGCACTTGGTTCTGTCCCAGCAATCCCTGCTGGTGGTCTTAAGTCATTCTTACAGACAAGCTATCTACAGGTAGCGTGGCCTAAGCTGCTGCCAGACTAAACCCGAAAGGGCTGGTGATGCCTGCTGTTAATACCTGTTCAATCCCGTGTGGCATATGCAAAACCATCGCCCAGGTATATAGTATAATATGTATTTATCACTTCGATGCCCCTGTGCTCTTTCGAGTATCGCTGCTCAAGCATCATTGTAAGCACACTTTCTCCATGTTATGCGGAGAACGGCGTACAGCAGGAGTGTGACTTGCTGGGTATCGCCTGCTGTCGCTTGTTGTGAAAGGGTGTGGTTGAGTTGTTGGGCAGGTGCTGGAACGCCTATTGTTGTTTCGAAGCACCTTCAGTAGTGGGGCCCCTCCTCATCACTTTGTCATTACCTGGTGGTATGACTTCAGGTAACCGGGTTAGGTTACACCCTGGCTGCATAGCATTAAAACACCCGGGGTATCTGCAGATTAGGGGCAGAGGGGCCTGGGTGACTTCAGGCATGTAATGTTCATGTCAGGATCAGGTCACTTCGGGGTGGAAAGGGTCCACCGCTCACCTGCTGTTTGGTCTTGTTCTTTAGACCGTTAAAATGCTCTGCAGAGCAAAGGTTACAGGTTTCCCTAAAATCTAAGTGGTGGGGGCCGTGAAAAGATTCCCCCAACGGAGGGGCCTGGGTTTCAGCAAACACAAGATGTTTCAGGACAAGGTCAAGGGTTACCTCGAGGAGGATGGTGTTCTCTCACGCCCGCAGGCTTAGACCTGTTCCTCCTAGATCTTAAGAAGCATTGATGAGCAAAGGTTGCAGGTAATGAGGAGTAGCAGTGGTGGGGGGGCCCGTGCGGCAGCGGGTACCACCGCACGGGCTGTGGCGGAGTTACTGGGCGATCCGGAAGAAGAGAGGTGCAAACGCTGGACGTCAGCGGGCACATGGGGGTGCCAGAGCATTACCTCAGAGCCTAACCTGTAACCTCATGGGAGGTGCAGGAATTCGTGTCGGCACCCCAGTAGTCCTTCGGGTGGTTGTGGGCCTGTGCAACCGGGGGTTTGCCTAGTCACGCCCCGCAAATGGGCGTGTCAGTATAATTATGGTAATTGTGCAACAGTTGGGTGGTTCGCCACTGTGTTGTTTGGCTCAACAGGCGGGCAGGTTGCGAGAATGCGGCCTGCCCTAGGATCGCCCGTAAGTCTACCCACCGTCATTACATATGTTGTATGTAATAAACCTGCAGCAATTTTCCCAAACCAAACACTTGTGTCTTTGTGTTATTTGCGGGTTTGGGCATGTGGGGCGGGGGTTCTTGTGGCCCTGATGTGACTATACAATTTGAACGGCTTATAAAAAAGTAACCTCCTAACGCTTTCACAAGTAAAAAGCAACTTAGAGTTTACTCTGGGATGGGAGAGACGAACTGGATCTCGAGGAGCTTAGTCATTGACAATATGGATGTGTAGAAAAAAAATATATGTTTGCTAAAATCTACACGCTATGGAGAAGATAATGGATTATGTGGTAAATCTCTAAATAGCGGAAGACAATAGTATAATTCCAGTGGCCCCTACTATAATGTTGCTCAGCACACAAAAATAAAAAAGACCACATATAGGGTGAACGAGACAGGTGCTTTGCCTCATATTTCATAAACGACAACTTCATTGGAGGGTGAAGGGGCGAGCAGAGGCATGAACGTTTAAAAGTTCATATTTAAAAAACATCAGATAAGTGCCTCTAAATGCAGTCATATAATCTTAGGTAATAAAATGGGTCCTTCTGCATGTTGGTTCCGAGACTGAAGCCAGAGACCCTTGGCTCGGCTCTCTCTCAATTCGTTGGCTTGCACCACAGGACGGGCTCACCTGTTTGCCGCCATGGGAGGACCTTTTCCTTAGAGCCCGTACTCCTTTCCACCTTCGGGACACGCAGGACTACGAAGAACTACAAAATCCATTCCCCTATCCTGTCTCTCCACAGCGAGACGTTGACTTGAACCCGGGAGTAGGTGGGTATAACCCCGAAAGACCTTGTCGGAGCCCAATGAAAGGAGGAGGTAACAAACAGGAGGGGTTTCAGACTATGGCGTGGGAGCAGCAGGAACAGTGTCGGGAGAGCGGAAGGAAGAAGACGGACCCTGCAAGCGGACGACCGAAGGAGACCCAAGGAACGAGGACGCCCTGGGAGAAGGAGACGCGGAACCGGACGAGCGGTGGTACGAGGAGTGGTGGTGTCTGCCGGAGGATGCTGGAGAGCGGCCGCAACTCAGGAGAGTTGCGGCAGAGCCGGTGAGTGATAGAGTCTCCTGGGACCAGGGGGTGGGTACGAGGGAAGCGGCGGCAAACACAGGAAGGGATGCGGGTAAGGAACTAGGGGTTCAGTTTTGAAAGTACCCGTGTGTTGTACGCTCACGTATATTGGTTGCCTGATTGATGGATTGATAGAGTTTGAGTGTAGACGTTGAGTCCTATCGGATAAAACTACGGCAAATGAAGGAAGGTCCCCAAGAGATACCCAGAGCATTGTATTGTAGGGTAAAAGATATGGCTGATCGCTGGTTAAAACCAGCTACAACAGATAAGGATGGGATTATGGCCAAAATATATTTGGAGCAATACTTGTCCTCTCGTCATCCTACTATTCAAAAGTGGGTACGTCAACAGGCTAATCGCACTCTTGAAACTGCAGTGGTAATGGCCAGTGCCTATAATAGAGCACAGGAGATTCAAAAGGGGCGAGAGGAACCTACGGGAAAAACAGGGGACCCCGGAACACATCGGTCTCCTCGTCCACCGTTAGTTAGGAAACCTGAGCCCTTAACCATTGTACCCGGAGCCCCAATTATCCGACCCCCGTCTATGGGTCCCCAATGTTTCCAGTGTGGAGGGACGGGACACATCGTCCAATTTTGTCCTCAAAAAGAAGAACCTATGGAAATAGGGATGGCCTGCAACTACTATTGCTCTCCCTCTGAAAAAAATCTACCCCCTTATCGTTGCACAGTGTCCGTGAATGGACATCCATTGACTGTTCTGGCTGATACAGGGTGTCTGCACAGCGTAGTCCGACCTCAAGACCTGGGATCCCGTATTGGTCCAATCAACGAAACTGTAGCTCTACGTTGTGTTCATGGTGAGACGAAAAAGGGAGGAACCTGTTGGTGTTACCCATCCTACAAGACGAGAATCCCTGGGAAACTGATAGAAATTTCCACGCTGCGCAGCGAGAAGATCCAGTATTGCAAGAAGCTTGGAACCGGGCACTAGAGGACGAAGATCCACATCACGTAGGTCCTTACTTCTTTAAGAGAAAGTGGTTGTTATAGAGGAAAGGGAACCTCACTCAGAAAGCTCAATTGTTGATTCCCGGCCCATTTAGGGAAAAGTGCTGTATCTAGCCCACAGCCACTTATTAGGAGGACATTTTGGTGCAGATAAAACAGAGAAACAGATTATGGAGCGGTTCTATTGGCCAGGGATATACCAACAAGTAAAGAGTTACTGTAGGGAATGCCCGGGGTGCCAAAGAAACCGCATAAACCATCCTCCCAGAGCACCTCTACAGCCAATCCCAATTATAGATGAGCCTTTCCGTCGTTTAGGTATGGATATAATAGGACCTTTAGTACCTTCCCGCAGTGGTTGCCGGTATGTCCTCGTTATGGTAGACTACGTCACTTGTTTTCCGGAGGCCATACCCCTACGACGACCCGAAGCCTTTAACATAGCCAGGGCCATGATAACTGTTTTTTCCAGGGTAAGATTCCCAAAGGAGATCTTGACCGATCAGGTGACTCCATTCGTGTCCCAATTGATGAAACAGGTCTGTGCGCAGTTAGGAGTTAAACAGATTAGAACAGCTGCCTATCATCCGCAGGCAGACGGATTAGTTGAAAGGTACAATGCCACCATCAAGACCACCCTTAAGAAACTCTTAACACTGGAGTCGAGGAAATGGGAAGATATGCTGCCCCTGGCATTACTTGCTATCCGGTGTAAGGAACAAAAAAACACCGGATATTCGCCCTTTGAATTGTTAAATGGTCATAAACCACGTACCTTGTTAGAAATGGCCCACTAAAGATGGGAAACGGAACCAAACTGATGAAAAGCAGCGAGACTCCTAAGACTTTCGATACCGCTTGGTGCAAACCACCTCTAATTCACATTAAGATTAGCGATCAAAATAACGCGGAAGGCGCTGGATTTGGAAGGCGAAGAACAAGTTTATTGCTCTAGAGTAGAGTGCTGGCCGATGCCAGGCGCGATTTCACACATGGCGTCCATAACTACGAGGAACAACAAGGGCGTTTAGAACCACGAGGGCCATATTCTGTGTCTGCTTCTCCATTTGTGAGATATGTGTTCAACAGTATATTAGCAACTCTCTGGCTCCTGGTCGGTGTGTAGTCGTCTTAACTAGACTGACGTAGAACTTTTAACCAACATGAATATTGCAAATATCATCCCATCCTGATGTGCTTTTCATTCTTTGGCCTATTACAAATTTTTCAAAGAAGACGGCTCTGAGATACATCGTATTTATGAGGAATCATCATCCTATGTATCTGCTGTCGGGTTTACCTTAGCAGTTAATCATTATTATTTGGATAATGAGTTTATGAGAACTAGCGTTTTTTATATACCTCTCCCCAAGTCTGGTTTCTGTATTGCAGTACACGGTCACCTGAGGAAGGCTGCCCAGCCGAAACGCGCGTAGTGTTCATCTACCGCATTGCCTCCATCATCTGCCATGTCTAACGCTATATGTTTGTCTGTTATATGTTTTTTAATGAATTTCTGTAAATGTTGTAAATCAGAAAAAAAGGTAAAAAAAAGGAAAACAAAATATATTTTTTGAATAATAAAATGAAAAAATCTATCCATTAAGTTGGTGATCAGTCTTTGTCTTGTGGGTTGTAAATTATATTTTTAGTTTCTGCAATTTTTTCATTTGAATGTGTTCACTTGGCTATTGACCTTTTTCAAACTTACTGTTTTTCCCTATGTATAGCAAGTGTATTATTATATAGGGGTCCCCTACTTCCAAAATTGCTCTAGAGGAGAGTACATCATTTCGGACACCGGGGCTATCGTCAGGAGGTGCTCTAACTGCATCTCTGAGGCCTGGCTTTTTATATGTTTCTTTCGCTAGTTTATTGCATGGTCAAACATTCCTGGCATCAGTTTATTACATAGTGAAACGTCCTTGGAACCACGCCTTAAGCTAGTTCCCACACATATCCAGCATCAAATGTTCCCCCACCCGGATCTTACAGATGATCGATATCTCGCAGCTGGACATTCCGACAGGACCTAAAACACGTGGGATCGGTCAGATCAAAGGGGTCGGGTCACTGATTAAATTCCGGCCCCTTTGTTGGTGAAGCAAGTTCTGTCATTACGTGGGCAGTAAACTAGGTCTGCAGGGGTTAGTTAGCGCCTGGGACCGGATTGAATAGCCAGGTGCAGTGGAGGATGTTATCAGAGGGGCCTGATCGCGCGTAGAGGATGAAAGGACAAGTGGGTTTGGTGCGGGAAGTGGCTCTAGGGTATTGTCATGCTGACATGGTTTTACGACCCCGGTATGTGTGTTCGTGTTCAGTCAGAGCGCGGGGGGGATGAGGGCGGCCGGGGTGATGCGCAGGTGACCAGCAATGTGGGAAATGGCTGCAGAGACTAAAATGGTTGCTGTTTTACGCGCTCGTAGGGGCCTTCGTTACACAAGATGGTGCCGGCAATGTTCATATTTATCGTCTTATATTCGACAGTCGCCCCTTTGAACATATAGGGGCCAGCTTGTCAGTTTAAGTTAATGTCCATAATGTCCTGTACCTCTCTGTTGTACATTGCTCTCATGTTTTCGCATTGAGTGTCCAAAGTCTTAGAGCGCAGAGAATGCAAACAAAGAGAACCCAGGGGCAGTATACAATGTATCCCCAGACAACAGCCACATATTACTAAGATCGGAACCAAGAGGACCATCAATATCTTCCAACCCAATTCCTTTAATATGCCCCAAAACCAGGTTCCCAGTGTCCAAGTCTCTGGTCCTTTGGTGGATCTCTGATGCCAACCTGTGGAGATGTTCAATTGCCTTGTAGACTGAAGGCGAGCTGTCAGGGACGAAATTGCAGCAGCTGGCACCGATGATGCAACATGCTCCTCCACGGTCTGCTAGTACCATGTCTAGAACAAGACGGTTCGGCAAAGCTACCAAGCGGACCGCCTGAAGCTCAGCTGTGTTGTTGGTGAGGATGCCAGCTGTGACGTTCAAGGCTGTTTCTACTGCTAGTGATAGGTGTCGGATGGCTAGGCTGTTTGCCATCGGGCTCCATAGCGGGACGAGTCCTTTTGCTGCATCAAAGACCTGTGATGCAGCGGAGTCTGCTTGTTCTGTGTCTTTGGACCGCCTTTCTCTGTGATGGATTGCAGATGCTGTGTAGGTTGATGGCTGAACAAAGGCAATGTAGCAAATGCCCCCCCAGCCTTTTGGGAGCCAGGTGTAGGCTTTGGTACCACAGATAAAGTACATGTTGGGTGATGCAACAAATGAAGGGGGGTCGGCAGTGTTCAGAGTCCTACGTTATCTGGCAAGAGCTGTGACCTACGATCTTAGACCCGTGGCCTTCGATGCAGACAAGGCCTGAGATAGGGCCACTGTCAATGTTGAGGCAGTTCGTTTCTTCAGATAGGAAAAGGTAGGTCTGGCTGGGTTGTGGTACAACTGCATTTCAATTCTTTCTTTGGCAGGAATGTTCATAGGAAAGGTTCCATTCGAAGTCAGAGGGCAGAAGGGAGCAGAGGTTTTCCCCGTTTTGTTCAACCAGAACTCATTGTAAAACTGTTTGATGGTCCCATCGGACGTGGCATTGTCTTTGTAGCTCTCTTGCAGGAGCATTAAACAGGCAAGGCAGGATCCATGAACAGAGAAGGGTGAAGGGATGAAAGGAATGGAATGTTCAGTGGCGTGAGGTAGCAACCCACAGATCCAACAGTTCGTGGCATTTGCGGCAAGATTGTGCTGGTGCAATAATTGTACAAAAGAATTGTTCCAGAACTCTTTGCGTCGTTCTCAGAGGCGCGGTGACAGTGACACCAGGTAGTGTTCTTTCTTGGTGGTGGGTTGCATGGTGGGTGACATTTTCCTGTAAGCGGGAGCATTTTCTTCAAGCTACCAGATGGCAACAATCAGCAAGAGGCACGTGAGAGATGCTGCCACAAGATTTATTGTCTTTGCACTGTGCAGTTTGGCAAGTTTGGAGCCGTCGCGGTGGTTCTTCGGTCGTCCGGGATCTTCCATCACCTTCAAGAGACTCAACGACTGGCAGGACCACATACTTTCGTCTAGCGTATCTCCCGGTAGCCTTGTAGTGTTAGCTACCGATCTGAGACTTTTGACTCAGTTTGTGGCCTGCTTGTCGGAGCACTCTCCTTTCGTCGATCTCAAATTGTACCCCTCCTTGGATGGTACAGTGGGGTTGGGAGACTCTGCCAATTCAAGTGTCTCTGTTTGTGGGTAACAACGCAGGGCTGGTCGGTCTTTGGTCAGGAGCTCTTCTTGGCTGTTCACTTCTCCGGGGGCCGTCAGTGTTGGAGGTATCTTCTTGCAGTGGTGCGCATGCACCCAGTTCTACTTTCCTTCCACTCGAAGGGAAGTTCGGGTGGTAATCAGGACCTGCCAGGGGCCCGTCCACCTGGGTTCTAGACTCTTCGACCTCTGGAAATTTTGAGTCAGCACGAAGTCCCCAGGCTGGATTTCATGTCCTGGGCCCCTGGACACGTCTGGAATGGCATGCAGCACCTGTTGGTGGATAAGAGTTAGTTTGTTCGTTAATTTGTACAAGTAATCAGACATTAGTATATCCGGGACATCGTGGATGGAAGTAGGCTTTGGTGCCACCCAAATGTTCATGGGCCTGCCAAAGACCACTTCATAGGGGGTCAGTCGGTGTTTGGTTGGGGTGGACGCATTGACAGCAATGCCAGTGGGAGGGCGTCAGGCCATTTCAACCCAGGTGTGGCAACTATTTTTGCTAGCTTCAGTTTTAGTGTGGCGTTGTGTCTCTCTACCAGGCCCGCTGATTGGGGTGGAAAACGGCGTGGAACATTTGCTTCACCCCCAACCTCTTCAATATGTTTTGTATAACTTCTGCTATGAAGTGGGGGCCATTGTCACTCCATAAAATTCTATAAAGGCCATATCGGGGGAAGAATTCTTTTAGTAACACCTTCGCTGTGGCTAAGGCGGTGTTGTCGCTGGTGGGGTAAGCCTCCACCCATTTACTAAAAGCGCACACGATCACCAGTATGTATTTAAGACCGCGGCACCTTCTAGCTGGATGTAGTCCATTTGGAGGACTTCAAAGGGATGGTCGGGGACTCCAAACCCTCCCTGCGGTATTACGGTTTCCTTCCCTTGGTTGTGTTGCAGACATACTATACATTGCTGTACTAGGCGTTTTGCTGATTCTGCTATCTTGCTGTTATGCCATACTCTGGTGATCAGTTCGGTCATGGGGGCAGATCCTATGTAAGCTGGTAAATGTGCCATGGTCAATATAGGGATCAGATAGGCATTTGGTAGCAGCCATCTGTCCCCGTCTTTTGTCCTCCAGCAGCCTTCCTCGTCTTTTAGTCCCACCCGAGCCCATTCAGTCAGTTTGTCCTGTGTGCCTGTCGTTTGTATGTCCCTTACAGTCGTTCTAGCATCAGTCCATTGTTCTGCTTGTGACCTGGTCATGTACATCCGTGTCGTGGTTCTGTCCTGGGCTGTGGTTCAGGCAGTAATGTCAGCTAGTGTGTTTCCCTGGCCAATGAGATCGGTCACTTTCTTGTGAGCCTGGCACTTAATTACTACCAACTGCTTGGGGAGGAGGACTGCTTCCGTTAATGCTGAGACTAGATCTCCATGTAGGATGGGTGTACCGTGCGATGTCAGGAACCCTCTTTCCCTCCAAAGGAGCCCAAAATGATGAACCACCCCAAAGGCGTACTGGCTATCAGTGTATATGTTGACTGTCGTGCCAGCCGCTAAAATACATGCTTGTGTAAGGGCAATGAGCTCAGCTGCTTGGGCGGATCGTTGGGCAATGCGGGCTGTCTCTAGGATGGCTCGGGCTGTGGTTACGGCATATGCTGCTGAGGTGGTGCCATCGGGAAGTTAGAGGCACGAGCCGTCTACCCATAGTTCCCCATCTGGTTCTGGGAAGGCAGTGTCTCGGAGATCTACTCTACTCTTCGTCTGTTCGTCAGTGAGGGTTACGCAATCGTCCAGTGGAGTCACACCAGGGTCAGTCTCGGGTAGGGGTAACAATGTAGCAGGATTGTGAGTGGTGCATAATTTCAGCGTGATGGGTGGTGCTAGCAAGGTTAGCTCGTAGCCTGTCAGTCATGCGCTAGTCAGATGTTGGGTCTTGGTCTGGTTCAGTAGTGTGTCGACTGCGTGGGGTACTAACACTGTGATGGGGTTGAAGAGCACTATTCCCTCACTCTGGCGTATGGATACGGCTGCGGCCGCCACAGCGCGCACGCATGCTGGCAGCGCTCTAGCTACTGGGTCGAGGGTGGCAGAGAAGTATGCGCATGGGCAATGTTTGTGACCAATCGACTGTGTTAAGACGGTCAATGCGCATCCCTCCCTTTCATGTGTGTAGAGGAAGAATGGTTTGGAGTAGTCTGGGGTTCCTAGAACAGGTGCCGAACAAAGGGCATCTCGCAATTCTCTGAATGCGGACTGGCATTCGGGTGTCCAGGGGAAAGGTGAGGGGGTGTCTTTGGCTAGGAGGGAGAGAAGGGGTTTCACAGTGAGACTAAAGTTTGGTAACCACTGTCGGCAGAATGAGGTGAGGCCTATCAGAGAGCAGACTTGTTTCTAATTCTTGGGAATGGGAGTGTCTAGAATTGCCTGGATTCTATCGGGTGAGAGTCTTCTTCCTTCTTTCGATAATAGATGACCTAAATAGGTCACTTGTGGCTGGCAGAACTGTAATTTCTTTCGAGTAACTTTGTGGCCGTTGTCTGCAAGGAAGTGTAGAAGTTGGATGGTGGCTGTGACAGCTAGTGGGGTGGTGTCTGCTGCTAGAAGGATATCATCCACATACTGTATCAACACCACTCCGTCCGGTAATTGAACAGCATCTAACTGTCTCTTGAGCGCCTGGCTATAGATGCTCGGGCTCTCTGTGTACCCCTGGGGTGCTCGACAAAATCTATATGAGCGGGATCTTTAAGTGAATCCTAAAAGATAGCCACTGTCTGGGTGAATGGGTATGGAGAAGAAGGCATTTTTTAGATCAATAACTGTGAAAGTGGTAGCAGTTGACGGAATTAGGGTCGGGATAGTGGTGATGTCAGAAACTACCGGGTACTGTGGTACTACTATTTAGTTTATTTCCTGCAGGTCGAGGATGAAGCGGTAGGCTTTTCCATCTCCCTCTCCTATCTCTTTATGATCGGTAAAATAGGACTATTACAAACATTGCACACTACCTCTTCTACCACTCTTGCCTCTACTAGTGACTGTATGATTTCTGTCAAGGCTTTCTCGCCCTCTGGCGATATCTTATACTGGGGTATTTTCGGTAAGGTTGCGACTTGTCTTATTGTCACGTGTACTGGGTCAATCATCATTCGTCCTACGTCTGAATCAGCCCTAGCCCACAGATGCAAGGGTAAAGTGTCTAGTAGGGACATGTCTGTCTCAGAAATGGGATACATGTGTTGGGATGGATTATCTCTCGGGTGTTGGTGATTGTCATATAAGATGACTCGTACTCCGTCTGGCGAACATCTGATAGTCGCACGGAAATGTTTCAGTAGATCGAGACCCATAATGGCGTCTGGAGTGTTGGAGGAGAGAAGGAACGTCATGTCGATAACATTGTTTTCAAGTTTGAAGGGGATCGGTCTGGACAAAGGGTTGGTGGAGGGTGTACCGTCAAATCCTATTGAGGTTACATGTGAGCCAGACAAGGATGCCCTTGGAATCAGTCGTTTGGATAGCTTACTACGTGTTGCTCCTGTGTCTACCAAAAATGGCGACTCTGTGGCCAGGACCTTTGCAGTAACATAAGGACCTTGCTGATCAACATAGAGCTTGACTGGACCCCCCCCCCTTTCCCCTGGCTGTCCTATGCAAAGTCATTTATATTGTCGTAATCTGTCTGTTGGCACTCGTTCTGTCTAGGGCGGTCAAACGCGTTCACTCTTCCTGGCCTTCCTTTGCTAGCTTCGTTCGCATACCCTCTTCCACGTCCTTTTCCTCCCTGTTCATTTGATATTTCTCTCATCCCTCTGCCTCTACTAGCCCCTAATAAGGCTGGGCACTGAGATTTCCAGTGCCCGTATTCCTTGCAGAATGCACATTGGTCTTGTCCTAAGTCCTGGCGTCGTACATATGGTGTCACTGAGTCATTTCTAGGCGGCTGTACTCTAGGGACATTCTGTTGGTATCCTCCTTTATATGGTTCCCGTCCTGTATTCACCCCTTGGAGTTGGGCTATCATTACTCTTTCCTTCAAGTCTTTCTTTTTCTTTTCTGTTGCTCTGTCATTCTTGTTCTTCTGATGCTCATAATACTGGGCAATTTGGAGAATAGCCGCTGGCTTAGAGGCTGCCCAACTACTTTCGCTAGTCTGTAATTTTTGGGATACCTCCGGTAGTAATCCTTTAACATAATTCTGCACGAATAAGTGGTGTCCGGTCGCAGTGGACATGTCCTGTCCACTGTAATCGGAGAAAACTGTTTCAAATCTCGAGAAATACTCGGAAACATCCTCTTGTGGTTTCTGGCGACACGCTGTCACTATGAACCAGTCTATCTTTTTCTCTGGTATCAATGTTTTTACTTTCTGCACTATTTTATCGGGGAGGTCCAATATAGCTTTAACTGGTTTTTGGCCAGGATTCCGCTGCTTGTCTAATGTGTCGAGTTGTTCCCAGGTATGACCGAACAATTCTGTGGGGTTTATCTTCCTGATCTGCTTCCACACATCGGCCGGCAAACATAACCCGAAGAACAAGTCAATGTCGGCAAGTGTCATTATCTAGGACCCCAAAGCGGTACTTAGTTCAGTGTAAAAGGCAGTGGGATTCTTCTGTAAATTTGGAAGAGATTTACGGAATGTCAGGATGTCCTGCCTATACCATGGCTGATACACCCAATTGTACACCACCCTCCCTTTAGCGTCCTGGTGATTTATGTCGTCATGAGTCCCTTGTCCTCTAGGAGGGACCCAATACGGGGCAGCCTCTTTTATCGGCATCATGTTATCTGGCTTCTCTATTGGGGGAGTTATTGGCTTCGATGCTCTGTCTGCCTCTATCCGCCCCTGTTCTAGGAGATGGTGGAATACTTCTAACGTGGACAAGAAGAGTTCTTCTACCTCTACTCGATAATTCTCGCTTAGGTGCCTACGCTAACCATGGGTCCCACTCTGCAACTCTGGGCAATAGCTTGCTTAATCTCCACAACGGCCCCAGCAACGCCGGGGATGCCTGGCTTCACCTTGGGGTGCCCTCTCACAGGGAAAGCCAGGACGGGTTCCCCAGCGGTATACAGCGCCAGGACGCCACGTAACGAGGTAACAGTGCGCTTTAAAAGTATACATACATTACATTACCTCGCTGTCGTTCTCATCTCCTATGTCCACTTTTCTATAAAGAGCCATTAGCCTCCCTGTTCCTACATCCTGGTATTTCTCTTCATAGGCAGTAAGTGCGTAGTAGCAGAAGCGCACAATGAAGAATCGCTTGTGGCTCGCGTCATAAGAATTGCATATGTCTGTCACATACTCTTCTGTTTCTCTCCTATTCACAAGGGTTTTGACTATCTTGTCAATGTTTGCCCGCTCATGCGTACTTAACCGTGGAACACTGGGTAATCCTTTTTCTATTGGTCCTATTACCACTAATATGTTCGTTGATGAGGAACTTGGTGCAAGTGGCTCGATTGGAGCGGAAACGATCGTGGCGTCTCCGCTGGTACCTTGCTGTTCTTGTTGCTGTACTACGGAATGATTAAGGACATAAGGGAATAATCGGGGGACCCAATAAAAGGTCATCGGTTATTCTTTGCTTAGCCGGTAACTCTGGGTACAGAGTTGAAGGCGTTCTAACAGGGCACCGGCCTGATATTTTCGCTTCTTGATCTCTTTTATCGTTCTCTCTTTCTTTGATATCATCTTCTAACTTTTTACAGTTCTGTTAAGCAGACTTTCGTGTTTCCTTCTCCTGTCTGGCTTCATCTCTTTTCTTTCTTTGTATTGCTTCTTTTCGCCAGAGGCCGAAGTTGTCGAGCATGGCTGGCGCAGTTTTCTTTTTAAACAGCGCTATTTCTAAGATTTCTATTTTAGCGAGATCGAAAGATCCCGTCAGTGGCCACTGATTTACCCAGTCCTTTCTAGTATATTTGTGCCATAGTTTGCTGTAAGCAACAATGGCTACTCCATATTTGACATACATGTCCTTGTTAGGGATGCCTTCCGGCGGTGCTGGATGACTGACCTCTAACAAACGGTCCGGTCCAAAACAATCAAACAATTTTGAGAAGACAGGCATGACGTACAAGCGGTCAATATGAATATCTCAATAGGTCGTGGATAAAGGTCCGCACTACCTGTCCTTCGCTGCCTGCAAAGAGGGAATATTCCTATTCTACATTTGTTTGCAAGCAGGGAATGTCTCAATTACTACCAATAACTTCAACGAGCGGAATACTAGTATTCGAGCAAACAATTTCAATACAATCAGACAATCAGTTTTGTTGTATATCACAACCTTACCCGGACGTTATGGACAGTTTCTTTGTCATCCCCTTCAGCGCCCGTTTGTCCTCTCACTCCAAAAATGCGACCTTCCTGTAAGGCCTCAGTCAGGACCGCAGGTCACTCGAGAGAGGTCTGTTCGGAACCGGTGAAGTTCAGTTAATCGGCCTCCAGACGAGGGTCTCTTTCAGGCAGGTGCACTTCCCGATCATTTTAGATGTTCACTCCGTCGTTAGTACCTCTCTCACCGGACCCACGTGTCACTGATGGGCCCCACCGTTGGTGCGCCAATTGATGAAAAGCAGCGAGACTCCCAAGACTTTCGATGCCGCTTGGTGCAAACCACCTCTAATTCACCTTAAGATTAGCGATCAAAATAACGAGGCAGGCGCTGGGAGTTGGAAGGCGAAGAACACGTTTATTGCTCTAGAGGAGAGTACATCACTTCGGACACCGGGGCTATCGTCAGGAGGTGCTCTAACTGCATCTCTAAGGCCTGGCCTTTTATATGTTTCTTTCGCTAGTTTATTGCATGGTCAAACATTCCTGGCATCATTTTATTACATAGTGAAACATCCTTGGAATCCCCTCCTTAAGCTAGTTCCCACACATATCCAGCAGCAAATGTTCCCCTCCACCCGGATCTTACAGATGATCGATATCTCGCAGCTGGACATTCCGACAGAACGTAAAGCACGTGGGATCGGTCAGATCAATGGGGTCGGGTCACTGATTAAATTCCGGCCCCTTTGTTGGTGAAGCAAGTTCTGTCGTTACGCCGGCAGTAAACTAGGTCCGCAGGGGTTAGTTAGCACCTGGGACCGGATTGAATAGCCAGGTGCAGTGGCGGAGGTTATCAGAGGGGCCTGATCGCGCGCAGAGGATGAAAGAACAAGTGGGTTTGGTGCAGGAAGTGTCTCTAGGGTATTGTCATGCTGACATGGTTTTACGACCCCGGTATGTGTGCTCGGGTTCAGTCAGAGCGCGGGGGGGGATGAGGGCGGCCGGAGTGATGTGCAGGTGACCAGCAAGGTGGGAAATGGCTGCAGAGACTAAAATGGTTGCCGCTTTACGCGCTCGTGGGGGCCTTCGTTACACAAGATGGCGCCGGCAATGTTCATATTTATCGTCTTGTATTCGACAAAATGATTCAATACCCCTGACGGAAGATGTGTCCAACTTGCGTACCCACCTGGGCCAGATCAGGGCTATCGTTCGGAGCAACTTGGAGGAAGCCCAGATGGCACAGAAAGGGCAATATGATAAAAAGACCAAAGAGAAGTCTTTCCAAGAGGGGCATTCGGTACTGCTAATGATGGCTTCATCGGATCATAAGTTATTGGGGCAGTGGCAGGGCCAATACACTATAGTTGAACAGGTAACTCCTGTGACTTACCGTGTCGACACAGATCTGGCTAGACATACCTCTCAAGTATATCATATTAATTTGCTAGGGAGGGTCCCTTGCAGGTGTCCGTAAGCATGGCGGAAGTACAGACTCCCTTGTTTGACCGATGTATAGATCCAGATCTCTGTCCTGTACTACGAAGCAGTCGATCACAAGTATTGTGACACCTTTAGGATACCTTTTCTACCTCTCCTGGCAGGACCACACTCATTGAACATGTTATAAAAACATCTCCGGGGAAACAGGTTCGCCTGAGACCCTACCGTATTCCTGAGGCTCGTCGGCACTGGCAGACCATAAGAGAAGAAATCCAAAAGATGTTTCAAATGAATAAAATTGAACCCTCTATGAGTGAGTGGAATTCACCCATTGCTCTTGTGTGAAAGCCAGATGGATCGGTGCGATTTTGCATCGGCTTCAGAGAAGTCAATAAAATCTCAAAATTTGACACCTATCCCCTTCCCAGGGTGAATGAAATGGTCGAGAGAATAGGCATAGCTAAATATATCAGTACCTTAGATTTATGCAAAGGATATTGGTAGGTGCCCCTCAGAAAACAGGAAAGGGAAAAAACAGCATTTTCTACCCCGGATGGGTTATATCAAGGTGGGTTATATTTAAGGTGCTACCCTTTGGGTTACATGGGGCGCCAGCAAGGTTTCAGAGAGCTATGAATGTAGTATTGCAACCCCATGAGAAATACCCAGGCGCATATATTGATGATATAATCACCTATAGCGATACCTAGGAACAGCACCTGTTGCATCTCTCCAGAGTAGTGCAGACCTTAGGACGAAACAGTCTCAAGATAAATCAAGCTAAAATCCAACTAGCAGACCAGACCGTTTGATACCTTGGATATCTATTAGGGGAGGGGGTTATAAGACCACAATTTTCTAAACAAACTGCAATACCCTCACCCCGATCCAAGAAGGATCTACGAGCTTTTCTAGGGTAGCTCGGATATTACCTCCAGTTTATCCCTAGTTTCCCACAAATGGCAGCCCCTTTGACTAATCTGCTCCAAAAAAATGTCAAAACCGAAAATGTACTCAAACATCCTCATTTGGATATAATACAGGCCTTTGAGTCCCTGAAAACATCACTGACTTCGAAAACTGAATTTGCTAGTCCAGACTATTCCTTCCCCTTTGTCCTTCAAAGAGATGCCTCAGATCAGGGACTAGGAGCTGTCTTACCACAAGAGACACCCCTAGGGGAAAAAACAATCCTATATATCAGCCGCAAACGTTTCCCAAGAGAAATGAATTATGCCACTATAGAAAAAGAAGCACTAGCCATTAAATGTGCCATAGACACCTTGCGCTATCATCTTGAAGGTCGGGAGTTCACCTTACATACCGATCACGCCCCCCCTAGATTGGATAGTCAGGATCAAAGGCCACAATGAGAGAGTCCTCAGATGGTTTCTTTCCCTGCAACCATACCGGTTCCAAACAAGACGCAGAAAAGGAAGCGAACAAGGAAATGTTGAATACTACTGTATAGGTTTCCCCAAGAACAGAATCCTAGTAGAAGGACAGCAAGGGAAGGGGGATGTGAGAAAAACAGGAGGGGCTCGCCAGTGTGCCACCATGGGAGGACCTTTCCCTTAGAGCCCGTACTACTTTTCATGTTCGGGACATGCAGGACTACGAAGAACTACAAAATCCATTCCCCTATCCTGTCTGTCCACAGCGAGACGTCGACATGAAGACCTTGTCGGAGCCCAATGAAAGGAGGAGTATACGAACAGGAGGGGTTTCAGACTATGGTGCGGGAGCAGCAGGAACAGTTTTGGGAGAGCGCAAGGAAGAAGACGGACCCAGCAAGCAGACGACCGAAGGAGACCCAAGGAACGAGGACGCCCTGGGAGAAGGAGGCGCAGAACCGGACGAGCGGTGGTGCGAGGAGTGGTGGTGTCCGCCGGAGGATGTTGGAGAGCGGCAGCAACTCAGGAGAGGAGTGATAGTGTCTCGAGGGACCAGGGAGTGGGTACGAGGGAAGCGGGTGTCTAACACGGAAAGGGATACGGGCAAGGAACTAGGGGTTCTGTTTTGAAAGTGCCCATGTGTTGTACGCTCACATATATTGGTTGCCTGAACAGGTGGCATTCTATTTACCTAGTGTAACAGATAACGAGTCTCATTTCTTATTTCCAATTACTCTATTTACCCAACGTAACAGATAACGAGCCTCATTTTATATTTGCAATTACTCTATTTAACCAGCGTTACAGATAACGAGTCTCATTTCGTATTGCGATTCTTTTTCAAGGCACTCTGTTAGACCGAGCACTAAAAGGTCCCATACGTACTGTATAAAGATTCCCCCCCCAACCAGCACATAAAGAGAAAACCGGTGAGCATTTCAAGGTGTGGTGATGGGTATAAAATACAGATTGACTTTTAAAAACCTGTGTCTGACGGCTCCCTCTTTTCCTCTCTTATGAGCCTCCGGGGAGACAACCTTGACAACGAAGAAGAGGAGCCAAGAACATCGACCTCTGAATCCCCATCAAGCCCAACCAAGATCACATCGGAAGAGGAACAAGCAGAAAAACATCCTGAACAACATACCACTTCTACTATTGACAATAAAAATCGTCCTTTTGGCAAATACATACAGCCTCCTCGCCTGTTTATCAAACCTGCCCTCCCACAAGTGGTGTCAGAAGTGGGATTGAAAGGCCCCATGGAGGCTGCCCTAGCAAAAATGGCGGAAAACCAGGAACATCTGGGAAAAGTGATGGAGCGCTACCTGACAGTGGTCGAAGAAGATCGGGGCAAACTACAACACGTACTCACAGGGCAGAGTCAAACTCATGGTGCAGCTATGGACAAAATCACAGAGGCTCTTGGACCCCAGAGAGGCCCCACCACCCTTTCCTTTGTAGTCTTACAACGATAGTTGAGTGGGGAAGACCCAGACTATTTTTTTTCAATAATTTTGAAAGGATGGCGACTGCAGCATCTTGGCCAGCCGATAAGTAGGGCCAGTACTTGGGTCCTTTTTTATCGGGGGACTTACAGGCCACAACAGTTCAAGGGGTGGTTCCCTAAGTAGAAATAAAGTGATGCATTATGGAGAGGTTGCAGGCAGGTCGCTCCCCATGCTGCTGCATGGCTCTGCCTGCATTGTTTTTGCCTAATCTTGTATTTTCCCCTTTGCCTAACTTGCTTTCTTGCCCAGACTTGTTTTTATTCCCCTGTGCCTGTACTTGCTTTTTTGCCCAGACTTGTTTTTATTCCTCTGTGCCTGTACTTGCTTTCTTGCCCAGACTTGTCTTTATTCCTCTGTGCCTGTACTTGCTTTCTTGCCCAGACTTGTTTTTATTCCTCTGTGCCTGTACTTGTTTTCTTGCCCAGACTTGTTTTTATTCCTCTGTGCCTGTACTTGCTTTCTTGCCCAGACTTGTTTTTATTCCTCTGTGCCTGTACTTGTTTTCTTGCCCAGACTTGTTTTTATTACTCTGTGCCTGTACTTGTTTTCTTGCCCAGATTTGTTTTTATTCCTCTGTGCCTGTACTTGCTTTCTTGCCTAAACTTGTTTTTTCTTCCTGTGCCCAGTGCTCCTTCGGCCCCCACCCATTTTTCCCGCTGCTGCGTCCCTGCGGCCCGCCCCCCTGCAATCCCATTTGCCGCCCCGTTCCCGCCTCCCAGCTTCTCCTCCCTCCCACATCCGCTCATATGGAGGCCGCTCAGCGGACGCACCGCTGACGCGCCCAAGGCACGCCTAAGGCAAGCCCGACCGCGCCCAGCGCCAGCAACCTGTCGCAATCGCTAGCTTGCAGAGAGGTGGAAGGGTTAAAGCGAGTACCAGACACCCAACACCCTTCTCTGGTTTGAGTGTGCCTATGAGAATCCGTCGATACCCCCAGAGAACTACCAATCCCAGAAGGCTTAGAGGTGCTTCACCCGGAAGCAAACAGCTGACCCCTCCCTGTTTGCCATATAGCACCGCCTCAGTAAAAACACGGTGCTCGACAATCCGATCCTGCAGCTGCTTAGCGGATGGTGCTTCCCCACTGGAGGAATGCAGACCGTTTCTACGTTCCCCTGAGACTGCACCATGCCTGCTTGCTATTCCGGAGGACGCCATGGCCAGCGAGTGACAGAGCTTCAAGACAGGTAATCGCTGTTCCGAGAGTGGCACACCGCTCCTGGCTGAGCTCTCCTCTCGGAAACAGCGTGGGGGAGATTACAGCTGTTGGGTGAATATTCACGGATACGCCCGCAGATTCAGGTCTTGCGTGTTTCCTGGCGCCATCCCGTCTGCCCTGAAACCAACCGTACCTTCGCACAATCAACAGCGGAGCAGCCCGCAGCTAGGGGCTCCGCGTCTAGTGTGCGTTGCCGGTCTTCCGCCCTGATTTCATTTGAGACCGAGACATTTGGGATTCGAAACCACGGAGCAGCCCGCAGATAGGGGCTCCGTGTCTCTGTGTGCTTTGCCGGTCTTCTGCCCAGGTTGTTTTTGGAAGACCGAGACATTTGGGATAAGTAACAGAGGAGTAGCTCCCTTGTGTTTGTTTTCCCCATTTATGTACCGCGCTGCACGTTTCTGGTTCTAGTATCGGCTGCGCTTGCTAGGGGCCACAGGTGTGAGCTAACCTGCCTTCGTGTTCTATGACGGAATAGAGCCGTTAATCTCATTACATTGTTCTGAAACATTATCTGACTCTTAAGGGCGCTGTATCAGGATGAACATTTGAAGCCTTTTTTACCTAGCTTTCCTGCTGAGATTCTTTTACGATAAAAACTCCAGGACTGGGATGTAAGTGTGTTCGCATATGACCTCAAGGTGTTGATCTTCATGTGTGCATGTATTCTGTGTGTCTTACTGTCTTTCTGCCTTATCTTACATGCAGAGTCCCAGACAACAAGCCAGCGCTCTTCACCAGACCTGTGAGGCAACAGGACATCTTTATTATTTTATCCACTTCCCTTTTCCCTTGGGGACTGCCTGTTTCCACAGTGTTTTAATTACGTTGAGGGAAGGGGAGTGTCTAGGGTAAGAAGGGGGCTTCTCTTCACGACATCGGTCCTGCTGGCTGTGATAGACAGGTTAGTGGCGTACATCTTGCCTGGAGCTGCTGACAACTGTGACAGATTGTCGAGCCCAAGGAAGACGTCCAGCCTGAACGATGGACACCAATGTGGTCTTGGCTTCTTTACTGGAGAGCTTAACCGCTCTGCAGCAGGAGGTCCAAACCTCCCGTTTAGAAAATCAGGAATTAAGGAAAGAAATGGGCACTTTGAGAAGGGAAGTGGCAGGAATATCTAGGCAGGGTAGGGGGTCTTATATCAGAGAAGCAACTTTGCCGCCTCCTACACCTACCACACAAGCCCAAGCTTCTACACCTATGGGGGGCTTTTTCACTACCACTTCTACCCCACCTTTACCGCCTGACTCTGTTGCCACTGTACACGTCATCCAAAACACAGGGATACCCTTAGCCCCTCCCGAGCGAGTCTACGGAGACCCAAGAAGTGCGAGACGTTCTTAAACCAAGGCCGTTTACATTTCCTCTGCAAGCCTGCAGTGTTTCAGGACAACGCCGCTAAAACCACGTTTATGATGTCCTATATGGGCGGTAATGCTGCGAGCTGGACTATCCCCTTGATGGAATGCAATGATCCAGTGTTGCACGATTTCCCCGGTTTCTGTTTAGAAATGAGAAACTTTTTGCCCGGAAATCCCACATGCTCACCCTGGATCGGGAATTGATGACTCTCAGACTGGGGTCTCAAGACCTACTTACCTACATTACCACATTCAACCGGTTGATTGTGGAAACTGACTGGCCACAGGAAAAAAGGGCCTCTCTCTTTTACCAGGGGTTGAGGGGCGAACTGAAAGACGTCCTTTCGCAAGTGGTATTGCGAAAAACTGATCGACTTAACAGTCCAACTTGATCATAGGGTTCAAGAAAGAAAAGGAGACCGATCCAAGGGAGAAACCCGGTACTTCCTCCCCAGACCTAAGCCCCCGACAGAAGATGTATCCCGGCAACCTGAACCCATGCAGATAGGGGGGATCAGAGGGCCTCTTACCTCGGAGGAAAGAGAGAGAAGGAGGAAAATTAAGTTGTGCCTTTATTGTGGAAAAGGAGGCCACTTCATTCGAGAATGCCGTGCCCGTGCTCAGTTGCCTGATAAAGGTACCACCCCTCGAGGACAAGCATCCATAGGAACCAAAGAATTGTCGTAAAACTACTAGGCCTGAGTCAGAAAGGGATCCCTGATTCGATAGGCCACAAAACTACGATCTCATCTATGATTGCCAATACGTTACAGACTGCAGTCGCCCATATAACTGTGAGCGTCTTCTTGCAAACGAGCAATGACCAAACCATAGCTGTGACAGCCTTTCTGGACTCCGGGGCCACGAGTAACTTCATTGATCTACACTATTCCAAAACCATCGGCATTGCATGGGAGAAGAAAAAGGCCCCAACTAACGTACGTGCAGTAGATGGAACAGCACTGACATCTGGGCCTGTTACGTACCATACCGTCCCACTCTTGATGCGATTCGGTGAAAACCATCTCGAACAGATACAATTCAACGTCATAGACGCCCCTAATTTAGCCTCATATTAGGAATGCCCTGGCTTACCTTACATGATCCTGTGGTAGGGTGGGTGGCTCGCACAGTGGTATTGAATTCCCAGTATTGCAGAGAACACTGCATCAAACAGGACACGGTACCGGCTACTCTCCTCGAGGATTCTCAGGCCTTCCTTCTAGCACCACGTGTAATACTCCTGATTATTGTTGCACTACTTCATTGCCTAGTGACTATGAGGAGTACCAGAGTATCTTTGATAAACAGAAGGCTACGCAACTACCACCGCATCGAGTCTATGACTGCCTTATCGATCTTATTCCCAGGGCAGAAATTCCCTGCAGTCGGGTTTATGCCCTAACGCAGCGGTTCCCAAACTTTTGACTCCTGAGGACCCCCATTGAGTCACCACTGGAAGCCGGGGACCCCCAAGCAATTTGTAGGATTTAAATTTCAAACATTAAAACAGTAATTCAAAAAAAATTAACACACGTGCACACAAAACAAATACTCGAATTACTAATGATTTTAGGCGCATATTTACAAGCCCCTATCACCATGGGAACATCACTTTTTGAGACGTTCCCGTGGTGATAGGGGCTTTGCCTTATTTACAAGGCAACGTTAAGCCACTTAAGACACTCTTCTTTCCTGGCTTCCTCGCCTCTCTTCTTTATTTCGAAGAAGGACTGCGACGAGTTACGCAACTGCATTGATTACAGAGCAATCAACCGGATCACCGTAAAGAATCGCAACCCTTTGCCTTTGATACCTGTTTTACTTGACCAACTAAAAGGGGCTCGTTATTTCACCAAACTAGACCTACGAGGGGCCTATCATCTGGTACGTGTCAAACACGGCGATGAGTGGAAAACCGCCTTCCGAACAAAGTAAAGGATTATTCGAGTACAGAGTAATGCCTTTCGGACTCTGCAACGCCCCGGCAGCCTTTCAATACCTTATGGATGAAGTGCTCCGGGGCTTGCTCGAGACAATATGCATAGTGTACATCGATGATATACTTGTTTATTCATCCATTCAAGAGCATGTTCTTCATGTAAAAACCATCCTGGAACGACTCCGAATACACTCCCTCTATGCTAAATTGGAAAAGTGCTTGTTCCATGTACAAGAGGTGGCCTTCTTGGGATATGTTATAAATGCACAGGGATTCCAGATGGAAACGGGCAAGGTGGAGGCTATCACCCAATGGAAAACACCCCAAAATGTAAAATCAATCCAAAGCTTCCTGAGGTTCGACAATTATTACAGGCGTTATATCAAGGACTTCTCAAAAATCATTCACCCCATCTCCAGCCTGTTACGAAAGAATACACCTTTCCAGTGGGGGAAAGCGGCGAGGAGTCATTTACGATACTCAAGGAACGATTCATCCAAGCTCCCATTCTTCGACACCCAGATCCTCGCCTTCCGTTCATTATGGAAACCGACGCCTCACAATACGCTCTAGGAGGTGTATTGTATCCGCGCCGTCCTAATACAGGACAGATACACCCGGTGGCTTATTACTCGAAAAAACTTACCCAGAGCGAAGTAAATTACTCGATAACAGACAAGGAGCTCCTCACAATAAAGAGAGGGTGCGAGGAGTGGAGGCATTATCTTCTGGGACCACATCACGTCATAGAGATCTACACTGATCATCGCAATCTACTATTTTTGAAAACTGCAAAGGCTTTAACACCTCGTCAGTTGAGATAGACTCTTTTCTTTTCCGACTATGATTTCATTATAAAGTATAAACCCGGACCACAGAACGGCAAGGCTGATGCGTTGTCTCGCCTTCAAGATCCCGAAAACCAGTCACTACCAGAAAATCCTGATCCCCACTCTATCCTTCCTGAAACATGTTTTCCTACCTCATCGACAGCCTTGATCACTCCCCAGGACTTCATTGAGGATTTAAAAGTGGCCGTAGCAGGGATTGATCACAATGCTTGGATATTGGAGCTACCGACATGCCGTACGAAAAAGGAGGACTTACTTTACCACTACCTAGCGCTATATCTCCCCAACAGACTCCTACAAAACCAGGTGCTGGCATGGGCACATGACTCAACAGTGGGAGGACACCTGGGTAGATATAAAACCATAGCCAACATTGAACGGTCCTTTTGGTGGCCCACGTTGAGAAAAGACACTTCAACATACTTACAGAACTGTGCGGTATGTGCACAAGAAAAATCCAATCACAACAAACCTACGGGCCTCCTTTAACCCCTAAACCTTGGCACACGTTATTGATGGATTTCATCGTAGAGATGCCACCATGTGAAGGGTATACCACCATTTTAGTGGTCATAGACCATCTATCCAAAATGGGACACTTTATACCCCTCAAACGGTTACCTACATCCTTTGAACTGGCTTTGGTGTTTCTGCAGAACGTGATTAGGTTGCACGGAATCCCGAATGTCTTGATCACGGATCGAGGTTCCCAATTCATATCCCGTTTCTGGAAGGCCCTTTGTGAAACCATGCACATTGATGCCAGACTATCGAGTAGTTACCATCCTCAAACTGATGGGAAAACAGAACGCCTGAACCAAACGTTAGAACAATACCTCCGCTGTTTCACACTCCAGAATTCTTCAGACTGGTATCCCTTGTTATGGACAGCAGAAATCACGTACAATAACTCAGAACACACAACGCTGGGATGTTCGCCTTTTTTTTGCTTGAATGGATACCATCCTAACATGCTCCCCTTTGAATGGCCTATTCACACTAAGCATCCTAGCATACAAGAACACCACGCTCATCTCAAAGCTGTCTTACTAGATGCTAAAAAACATCTTCTCACGGCCCAGCAAACACAGAAAATCTATGCAGACAAAAAGAGGTCTCCAGAACCCATTTACCATGTAGGAGACAAGGTTTGGTTAGCTACCAAAAACATACGACTAAAAGGGGTGAAAAATGGAGATAGAAGGGGGTTCCCCGGGGGGACTTTATAATGCTGGCAGGAAATGGGGAAGAAATGTAACTGAACAGAAAATCAAAAACCCCGCCAGAGCAAATTAGGAGGTCCCACTGGGGGATCCTTGCATAGAGGTAACAAGAGACTAGGGACACCTGTCTGAGCAATGCGAATATGAATAGAAAATTCAGGCCACTGTTCTAGAAAAATACATATGTTTTATTTACAGTACATCAAAGGGATACATTCTAGGTAGGCATAAAATCATGGAGTTTCCTAGGTGCAAGGGTTTATAGAAAGCACGAAATTACAGATCCCACATACTCCCTCAGTGACTCCAGGCATACATTCACTATCACTGCTTCAGACATTCAGATCATTCATACTCCAATCTAACATGAACTCATGGCAGTCTAGGGAAAAATGATATTAAATAATAACCACTAGAGGTTGTAATAGAGGTATGGAGGCGAACAGCGGTAGATGGTGTATTGGAACTTGTGCTGCATAAGTGCCATCCATGAGAGTTGCGCCAACGCGCGTTTCGATGCTGAGCCTAATGGGGCTGCATCTTCATCAGGGCGAAGGAGACCAGGAGGGGCAGGGGACTAGGCACTGATGGATACACTGTGGGTAAAAAGGATAGATTTAATCGCTCTACTCGAATATCCCCCAAAGAGGGGCATATGAAACGATCTGGGCAAAAGCAAACTTGAGGAAATACATCAGGAGCTGGACTCCTTCACGGAGTATTTACTAAAGAGAAACACCGACAAACTCCGCAAGGACATTCGAATGTACACCCAAGAACGAGCCTATCCTTACTTATCCCCTGGTTATTACTCTGTCCAGGAGGATGGAAACTCCCGAACCTTAGCCCCTGGATGGGGTCACAAAAGGGTCACCACCTTTTCAGATACCACGGACTCAGAAGGGGAAAACCAAGATCAATATAACCCTAACTACGATCAAGGGTACAGTACCAACCGAACTAACAGAAATGGAGGATATGAACGTGGCAACCCTCAGAATCATTTTTTAGGGAATCGCCGGGGCAATCAACGTCAACCACCGGGGGGACAACACACCAGGAATTACCGCACGGGACGAGGACAACCCCAAATGTATGTCCAAACCCGCAGCCATCAATATTGGAAAACATAAAAGGGATCCCGGTGTTCAACCTCACCAAAAAAGAAGTTAACCCGATGGCCATAGATCTATTGACCCGGGGTCTCTCATTTATACCTGCTGCCAACTTCGATAAGTTCGAATTCACCAAAGATCTACACCTTTTCTTCAGAAAGATTCGCCTAAAAAAATTCTTTCTAGATAAACCCAACAACAGGGACTCTGAGAACAGATCTGGTTTGAAACCTCCATCTACCTTTACCCCCTCCCTCGACATGCTGGGACCTGAGATTGACATTTTTGAAAAAACTGTGATGTCCAAGGTGGAGAAAATGATCAAATATGTCCCCATGCCAGAGTCCAATCTCCACCATGATGAAGATGTAATACTCAGAGAACTAAAAGATGACAATAATATCACCATCAAGCCTTGTGATAAAGGCGGGGGCATTGTCATGTTTGAAACAACCAACTACATCGAAAAGATGAATGACCTTCTCAGTCTATCTGGACATTACCAGAAGATTACCAGAAATCCTGAATCCACCCTTAAGCAAAAGATAGTTAGCATAGTCACTCACGCGGTGGACCGCAATTGGATCTGCGAGGCGGAGGCTGAATTCCTCACACCAACTCATACTAGGATACCCATTATCTATGGGGTCCCCAAAACCCACAAGAACTGCGAGGACCCCCCCTGCGACCTATAGTATTCACCATCGGATCGGCAACTGAGCCCCTGTCTAAGTATATAGACAAATTTCTCCAACCGATGGTTACGGGGCTCAAGTCCTATGTGAAAGATACAGGACACTTCATTAATTTGGTGGAAGGAACTGACTTTTTTCCGAATCGAGAACTTCTGGTTACCCTCGATGTTGAATCGCTCTACTCGAATATCCCCCAAAGAGGGGCATATGAAACGATCGAAAATATCCTAAGCACCAAACCCGACATAACCAACTCTGAATTCATCTTACAATGTCTTGAATTAGTCCTGCATGAGAACTATTTTGAATTTAACAAGTCCCTATTCAAACAAACTACTGGAGTCAGTATAGGGGCTAGCTGTGCCCCGAGTATAGCTTGTCTGTACATGGGAGAATTCAAGCGCACAAATATTTTCAATGAAGTGGCCCCATTCTATGAGAATGTCCGGGGATGGCGTCGCTTCATTGACGACATTTTCCTAATTTGGGAAGGGGACCACACCTCCCTGGAGGAATTCATAGCATGGTTAAATGCAGCCGACCCCAATTTACGATTCACCACTCATTTCAGCTCCGAGAGGATTGAATTTTTGGACCTATGGGTTGAACACCAGGATAACCATCTTAAGGTATCATTATACACCAAGCCTACAGCCAGAAACACCTTGCTTCAATACTCCAGTTTTCACCCCAGGAACCAACGAGACAGCATCCCATACAGCCAATTCCTCCGCATCAGAAGGAACTGCACCAATGTTTGTGATTACCTTCTTCAGGCTGATATCCTGAAAGAAAAATTAATACACCGCGGCTATCCAAGAAAATTGGTTAGAGAGTTATTCAAAAGGGCAAGGTATGCCAATCGAGAAGCAATGTTCGCAGCGAAGGAATCTGACTCCTTGGAACAATTGGTGTATGTGACTCGTCACAGCAACATGAACCACAAAATTCGGCAGATCGTCAACTCGAGCTGGCATCTACTCAATCTGGAGAAGGACCGTCCCCCTCTCAGACGACCAATATTCGCATTCAAAAGGAACAGGAACCTGAGAAATCATCTGGTTAGAGGAAAGATATTGGAAAATCCCAACAGAATTCAGAAATCCATTACCAACTTGGACCCCATTTATGGCAATCATAAGTGTGGCTCATGCCAAGCGTGTCCCCACGCCATAGTTGGTGAATCAGTTACCACCACTGAACGAACCATATCGGTAGCTAGGAACAAAAAAATGACTAACTGCAGGACGGCGAATGTGGTCTACATCATCCTATGTCCGTGCAATCTCCCATATGTTGGAGAAACCGGGCGCGAATGTCGCCTGAGAATTGGGGAACATAAGTCCAATATCAGAAATCAGAAAACATCTGCACCCCTGGTCACCCACTGGCTGAGTCAGAACCACACGGAAAAAGATCTCCGATGGTTCATTCTGAAGAAAATTGAGGCAAAGACCGGAATTGATCCAGTGAACCTCCGCAAAAAAAGAGAAGTGTTTTGGATCTTTATGTTCAACTCTGTGTCCAAAGGCAACAATGAGGAATGCCCTTGGCAAAATGCCATCCTATAAGGGGCCGGAACAGCTATCCGCCGACCCCTATATTTGCAGATGCAGCTCCTTGAACTTCACGTTAGGAGGTCCTCTGACTATGACCATGACGATGTATAATGGATGTTCACGGTTTGTTTCTTTATATACCCTAGACTACTCCTCTTCCTTTAATAAATTCACCACCTCGGGGTTTTGTTTAATACTCGTGATGTGTCCTAGGTTTTCTCATCTTCATTATAAATTTAAAACCTTGGCTTTTATCGTTCTGTTTCTATGACCTCTAAACCGATTTCCGGGCGTTTTTTCCTTTTTGAGCCACCCTTCTCTCCTACCAATACGTATCAGTGGGATTCAGAGACTTCAGCACTGTGTTGACATAAGAGACCCACCCCTGCCCTATCGGAACTGCCACACCTCCCTGCTTCGCTCGTTTCGGGACTTCATCTCCGGAACGAACCTACCCGTTCCAACATGGCCGCCGATCTAACCTCTCTGATCCGCGGTAGTGCCGACAATCCAGCCGAGCACACCTGTGCCCAATCTTACCGGCCGCCTCCCTATTTAAGCCTATCGACCGGATCATCCTGTCCTTACTTTCCCGGGACCCACTGAAGACGCCGCACCGCGGTCCACGATGCTCGCCCGCCCATGAGGTAAGCCAGATGATAGCAGCAGATGTGACCGGCACCTTTGCCGTGGAACACATCTATTAACCTAAGGCTCTCCCTCTATACAGGACCCCATCCGCGATCCTGTGAACCTCGATCACCCCCCAGCAGAGCGCTCCTATGTTCTACCATACCATCCGCTTCCTCATTTATGCCCTTGGTCCGGACCCGCGTGTCCCTGCACCCCTGGGACCCACAGAAGAAGCCGGCCTGCGGTCCGCGTTGCACGCTCTCGTATGAGGTAAGCTAGATGACAGCTCTAGACGTGACCTTAACTGTGGAACTGATTTATTAACCTAAGGCTCTCCCTCCACTATAGGTTTCCATCCGCGACTCTTTGAACCCCGATTACCTACGCGCTAGCTGGAGACGACTCTGCCTAGTTCGCAATTTGCAGGTATTGGAGCACCTTAGACTGGAGTGCTTATGCCCATCCTCCTGACATGTAATTTTCACGTATATACACCAGAGTTTCCTTTATCTGTTCCAGGACCTCTAGTTTGATCCCCCTATCCTCGACCCGTCCCGCCAGTTCGGAGCGCTGTAGAGACCCCGTCCCGCGACGCTCCCCGCTGCCCCATCCATCAGGTAAATTGACATATTGGAGCTAGCAACTGCATTACCAATCTTGCAACGCTGGTGTATTTTCTCTAAATCAGGGGTACTAACGACGTTTTCAGGATTCGGTAAACTCAGCGAGGACATCATCGTATGGTTTTGCGGCCATCAACCAAAACCCTCCTTTTACCGGTCACCCCGATTTCCGATCATTCCCCCACCCTGAAACCTGATACTATGCCAATTCATCCACTATACATGTATGATGTGCATCTAATTAATCTGAGGTCCTTCCTTGATTTGCAGGACCCCTCGTGCACGACCGTACTGACGATACCTTCTGAGTTTGCCTAGCGGAGTGCCTCCATATGCTTATCAGGTAAAATGAAAGGCCAACCCCTGATGGAAATCTGACCTGGTCGGTCCCTTATTCGAACTCAGCCTTTCTGATATCCCCTACCTTTTTGATAGGACCGCCATGGACCCCACCCGGTCGGCCCGAGCCTACTGAAGTTACCATTGCAATAGCAAGCTTTCCATAAGCACATCCCTTAAATAGGTAATTTTAATTTTAATTCACCCCTGTATCTTGCATCTTTTAACTATCATCCTTAAGCTAATAATAACTCTTATTTCCCCCCATCTCACTGTATGTGCTAGTGCCCGCCACTGCCCGTGGTGTATCCATGATCCTGAATGTGTGATTTGGTTGTTTGAATCTATGTGTGGATTGGTGAACACACTTTTCTTGAATCTACTTTGGATATCCCCCCAAGTGACGCCCACCTGTCTGAGAAGCGAAATGTTCCCTATTGGAGTGAATAATGTGTATGATAAAAAAACTTGAAATGAACTATCTTCTGATATATCAAGGCTGCTATTTATACAAACTAAGTACTCTGCTCTCTTAGTCAGACTTAGAAAAAGTTTTCATGTGATGTGTTTTTTAAAAAATGTTTAGCAATGTCTGATGATTAACTCTAACTATACAGCATCTTAAATCTATCCTTTTTACCCACAGTGTATCCATCAGTGCCTAGTCCCCTGCCCCTCCTGGTCTCCTTCGCCCTGATGAAGATGCAGCCCCATTAGGCTCAGCATCGAAACGCGCGTTGGCGCAACTCTCATGGATGGCACTTATGCAGCACAAGTTCCAATACACCATCTACCGCTGTTCGCCTCCATACCTCTATTACAACCTCTAGTGGTTATTATTTAATATCATTTTTCCCTAGACTGCCATGAGTTCATGTTAGATTGGAGTATGAATGATCTGAATGTCTGAAGCAGTGATAGTGAATGTTTGCCTGGAGTCACTGAGGGAGTATGTGGGATCTGTAATTTCGTGCTTTCCATAAACCCTTGCACCTAGGAAACTCCATGATTTTATGCCTACCTAGAATGTATCCCTTTGATGTACTGTAAATAAAACATATGTATTTTTCTAGAACAGTGGCCTGAGTTTTCTATTCATATTCGCATTGCTCAGACAGGTGTCCCTAGTCTCTTGTTACCTCTATGCAAGGATCCCCCAGTGGGACCTCCTAATTCGCTCTGGCGGGGTTTTTGATTTTCTGTTCAGGTAAAAGGGGTGAAAAAACTGAAACTCAGATACATCGGTCCCTATGGAATAGAAGAAGTGATTAACCCCGTGGCTATGAGGATATCATTACCAGAAAGTTGGCATATCCATCCAGTCTTTCATGTCTCCCTGTTGCAACCATGTCCCTCCAGTATGGGGATACCTGAACGTCCACCTCCTGTAGAGATAGACGGTCAGGAGGAATGTGAGGTACAAGTGCTTCTTGATTCTAGGATAGTAAGAGGGAAGGTGCAATATCTGGTAGAGTGGAAGGGATATGGGGTGGAGGACAGAACATGGGAGCCGGTACATGCATTCAATATCAATTAGTTAATAAATCAGAGTGCAACGCTCAGTTAAAGGAAAGAAACAATAAAAAAACTCAGCAAAGTTCAAATCATCATAATGTAAAGTATTGCAAGTGGGAGAGCAGTCTGTCATGGATTCGCCTCCTCTGGAAAGGATCTCCTGGTACATCAAGAAAACACCTGGCCATCGGGGGCAGCAGCGATTGGGCTACTACAAAGAAATCAAAATAAATCCCAAGAGCAGGAAAGCGCCGCTGGGGGTTGAGAGAAGCTGAGCTCCATCCTGAGAGCGGGGACCCCCAGAGCCACGGGGGGCTTCAGCACCAGCGACGCGAACCGAGACTGCTATCACCTCGTCTTCTACTCCGCAATCAAGTTGCCAGGATGAGGGCTCTTCACCGGGCAGACATGGACAAGATCCTGCGAAAGAACAGCACCTGGAAGCAGGCCATAGACACCTACGAGGAGACATGAAGAAGATACTGCGGAAGCAGGCCATTGACACCTACAAGGAGACATGGAGAAGATACTGTGGAAGCACAGCACCTGGAAGCTGGCCATAACACACCTACGTGTTTTTGGGAAGCTATTTGGGGGTGCTCTAGATTTTTGGGAGTGGGTTTACGGGTCTGGGAGCACTGCTGGGAAGGTCTAATTTTGTGTCAAAATATCAGTTTGGTCGTAGGTTGAGGGGAAAGGGGAATTAGTCCCTGTTTCTGAGGTGCTTTTTTTGCCATTGGCTTACATTGGTGGCCTACAAGGTAGCTGTATTGCGTGTTTTTGGAAGCTATTTGGGGTTGCTCTAGATTTTTGGGAGTGGGTTTAGGGGTCTGGGAGAGCTGCTGGGAGCGGCTTGCAAACGTAAGCCAATGGCAAAAATGCACCTCAGAAACAGGGCCTAATGCACCTTTCCCCTCAACCTACGACCAAACTGCTATTTTAGACCTTCCCAGCAGTGCTCCCAGGCCCCTAAACCCACTCCCAACAATCTAGACCACCCCCAAATTGCTCACCAAAAACACGCAATACTGCTACCTTGCAAGCCGCCAATGTAAGCCAATGGCAAAAATGCACCTCAGAAACAAGGCCTAATTCCCCTTTCCCCTCAACCTACGCCCAAACTGCTATTTTAGACCTTCCCAGCAGTGCTCCAGACCCCTAAACCCACTCCCAAAATGTCTAGAACACCCCCAAATAGCTTCCCAAAAACACGCAACACTGCTACCTTGCAGGGCGCCAATGTAAGCCAATGGCAAAAATGCACATCAGAAACAGGGCCTAATTCCCCTTTCCCCTCAACCTACGACCAAACTGCTATTTTGACACAATATAAGACCTTCCCAGCAGTGCTCCCAGACCCCTAAACCAACTCCTAAAAATCTAGAACACCCCCAAATAGCTTCCCAAAAACACACAATACATTTACCTTGCAGGCCACCAAAGTAAGCCAATAGCAAAAATGCACCTCAGAAACAGGGCCTAATTCCCCTTTCCCCTCAATCTACGGCCAAACTGCTATTTTGACAAAAAATTAGACCTTCCGAGCAATGCTCCCAGACCCCTAAACCAACTCCCAAAAATCTAGAACACACCCAAATAGCTTCCCAAGAACACGCAATACAGCTACCTTGCAGGCCGCCAATGTATCCAATGGCAAAAAAAGCGCCTCAGAAACAGGGCCTAATTCCCCTTTCACCTCAACTTACGCCCAAATTGCTATTTTGACACAAAATTAGACCTTCCCAGCAGTGCCCCCAGGCCCCTAAACCCACTCCCAGAAATCTAGAACACCCCTAAATAGCTTACCAAAACACGCAATACACCTACTTTGCAGGCCGCCAATGTAAGCAAATGTTCAAAATGCACCTCAGAAACAGGGACTAATTTCCTTTTCCCCTCAACCTTCAATCAAACTGCTATTTTGAGACAAGATTAGACCTTCCCAGCAGTACTCCCAGACCCCTAAACCCACTGCAAAAATCTAGAACACCCCCAAACAGCTTCCCAAAACACGCAATACAGCTGCCTTGCAGGCCGCCTATGTAAGCCAATGGCAAAAATGCACCTCAGAAACAGGGCCTAATTCCCCTTTCCCCTCAACCTACGCCCAAACTGCTATTTTGACACAAAATTAGACCTTCCCAGCAGTGCTCCCAGACCCCTAAACCCACTCCCAAAAATCTAGAACACCCCCAAATAGCTTCCCAAAAACACGCAATACAGCTACCTTGCAGGACGCCAATGTAAGCCAAAGGCAAAAATGCACCTCAGAAACAGGGCCTAATTCACCTTTCTCCTCAACCTACTCCCAAACCGATATTTTGAGACAAAATTAGACATTCCCAGCAGTGCTCCAAGGCCCCTAAACCCACTCGCAACAATCTAGAACACCCCCAAATAGCTTCTCAAAAACACGCAATACAGGTACCTTGCAGGCCGCCAATGTAAGCCAATGGCAAAAATGCACCTCAGAAACAGGGCCTAATTCCCCTTTCCCCTCAACGCACGCCCAAATTGCTGTTTTGACACAAAATTAGACCTTCCCAGCAGTGCCCCCAGACCCCTAAACCCACTCCCAGAAATCTAGAACACCCCTAAATAGCTTCCCAAAAACACGCAATACAGCTACTTTGCAGGCCGCCAATGTAAGCCAATGGTCAAAATGCACCTCAGAAACAAGGACTAATTCCCTTTTCCCCTCAACCTTCAATCAAACTGCTATTTTGAGACAAGATTAGACCTTCCCAGCAGTACTCCCAGACCCCTAAACCCACTCCAAAAATGTAGAACACCCCCAAACAGCTTCCCAAAACACGCAATACAGCTGCCTTGCAGGCCGCCTATGTAAGCCAATGGCAAAAATGCACCTCAGAAACAGGGCCTAATTCCCCTTTCCCCTAAACCTACGCCAAAACTGCTATTTAAACACAAAATTAGACCTTCGCAGCAGTGCTTCCAGACCCCTAAACCCACTCCCAAAATCTAGAACACCCCCAGATAGCTTATCAAAAACACGCAATACAGGTAACTTGCAGGCCGCCAATGTAAGCCAATGGCAAAAATGCACCTCAGAAACAGGGCCTAATTCCCCTTTCTCCTCAACTTACACCAAAACTGCTATTTTGACACAAAATTAGACCTTCCCAGCAGTGCTCCCAGACCCCTAAACCCACTCCCAGAAATCTAGAACACCCGTAAATAGTTTCCCAAAAACACGCAATACAGGTACTTTGCAGGCCGCCAATGTAAGCCAATAGTCAAAATGCACCTCAGAAACAGAGACTAATTCCCTTTTCCCCACAACCTTCAAGCAAACTGCTATTTTGAGACATGATTAGACCTTCCCAGCAGTAATCCAAGACCCCTAAACCCACTCCCAAAAATCTAGAACACCCCCAAACAGCTTCCCAAAACACGCAATACAGCTGCCTTGCAGGCCGCCAATGTAAGCCAGTGGCAAAAATGCACCTCAGAAACAGGGACTAATTCCCCTTTCCCCTCAACCTACGACCAAACTGCTATTTAAACACAAAATTTGACCTTCCCAGCAGTGGTCCCAGACCCCTAAACAAACTCCAAAAAATCTAGAACAACCCCAAATAGCTTCCAAAAACACGCAATACAGCTACCTTGCACGCCACCAATGCAAGCCAATTGCAAAAAAGCAGCTCAGAAACAGGCCCTAATTCCCTTTTCCCCTCAACCTACGACTAAACTTCTATTTTGACACAAAATTAGACCTTCCCAGCAGTGCTCCCAGACCCCTAAACCCACTCCCAAAAATCTAGAGCACCCCCAAATAGCTTCCCAAAAACACGCAATACAGCTACCTTGCAGGCCGCCAATGTAAGCCAATGGTCAAAATGCACCTCAGAAACAGGGACTAATTCCCTTTTCCCCTCAACCTTCAATCAAACTGCTATTTTGAGACAAGATTAGAGCTTCCCAGAAGTACTCCCAGACCCCTAAACCCACTCCAAAGATCTAGAACACCCCCAAACAGCTTCCCAAAACACGCAATACAGCTGCCTTGCAGGCGGCAAATGTAAGCCAATGGCAAAAATGCACCTCAGAAACAGGGCCTAATTCACCTTTCCCCTCAACCTACGCCTAAACTGATATATTGAGACAAAATTACACCTTCCCAGCAGTGCTTCCAGACCCCTAAACCCATTCCCAAAAATCTAGAACACCACCAAATAGCTTCCCAAAAACACGCAATACAGCTACCTTGCAGGCCGCCAATGTAAGCCAATGGCAAAAATGCACCTCAGAAACAGGGAATAATTCCCCTTTACCCTTAACCTACGACCAAACTGCTTTTTTGACACAAAATTAGACCTTCTCAGTATTGCTCCCAGACCCCTAAACCCATTCCCAAAAATCTAGAACACCCCCAAATAGCTTCCCAAAAACACGCAATACAGCTACCTTTAGGCCGCCAATGTATCCAATGGAAAAACAGCGCTTCAGAAACAGGGCCTAATTCCCCTTTCCCCTCAACCTACGCCCAAACTGATATTTTGAGACAAAATTAGACTTTTCCAGCAGTGCTCCCAGGCCCCTAAACCCACTTGCAACAATCTAGAACACCCTCAAATAGCTTCTCAAAAACACGAAATACAGGTACCTTGCAGGCCGCCAATGTAAGCCAATGGTCAAAATGCACCTCAGAAACAGGGACTAATTCCCTTTTCCCCTCAACTTACGCCCAAATTGCTACTTTGACACAAGATTAGACCTTCCCAGCAGTGCCCCCAGACCCCTAAACCCACTCCCAGAAATCTAGAACACCCGTAAATAGTTTCCCTAAAACACGCAATACAGTTACTTTGCAGGCCGCCAATGTAAGCCAATGGTCAAAATGCACCTCGGAAACAGGGACTAATTCCCTTTTCCCCTCAACCTTCAATGAAACTGCTATTTTGAGACAAGATTAGACCTTCCCAGCAGTACTCCCAGACCCCTAAACCCACTCCAAAAATCTAGAACACCCCCAAACAGCTTCCCAAAACATGCAATACAGCTGCCTTGCAGGCCGCCTATGTAAGCCAACGGCAAAAATGCACCTCAGAAACAGGGAATAATTCCCCTTTCCCCTCAACCTACGCCCAAACTGCTATTTTGACACACAATTAGACCTTCCCAGCAGTGCTCCCAGACCCGTAAACCCACTCCCAAAAATCTAGAACACCCCCAAATAGCTTCCCAAAAACACGCAATACAGGTACCTTGCAGGCCGCCAATGTAAGCCAATGGCAAAAAAGCACCTCAGAAACAGGCCCTAATTCCCCTTTCCCCTCAACCTACGACCAAACTGCTATTTTGACACAAAATTAGACTTTCCCAGCAGTGCTCCCAGACCCCTAAACCCACTCTCAGAAATCTAGAACACCCCTAAATAGCTTCCCAAAAACACGCAATACAGCTACTTTGCAGGCCGACAATGTAAGCCAATGGTCAAAATGCACCTCAGAAACAGGGACTAATTCCCTTTTCCCCTCAACCTTCAACCAAACTGCTATTTTGACACAAAATTAGACCTTCCCAGCAGAGCTCCAGACCCCTAAACCCACTCCCAGAAATCTAGAACACCCCTAAATAGCTTCCCAAAAACACGCAATACTGCTACCTTGTAGGGCGCCAATGTAAGCCAATGGCACAAATGACCTCAGAAGCAGGGCCTAATTCCCCTTTCCCCTCAACCTACGACCAAATTGCTATTTTGACACAAAATGAGACCTTCCCAGCAGTGCTCCCAGACGCCTAAACCCATTCCCAAATATCTAGAATACCCCCAAATAGCTTCCCACAAACACGCAATACAGCTACCTGCTATTTTGACACAAAATTAGACCTTCCCAGCAGAGCTCCCAGACCCCTAAACCAATTCCCAAAAATCTAGAACACCCCCAAATAGCCTCCCAAAAACACGCAATACAGCTACCTTGCAGGCCGCCAATGTAAGCCAATGGCAAAAAAGCACTTCAGAAACACGCCCTAATTCCCCTTTTCCCTCAACCTACGACCAAACTGCTATTTTGACAAACAATTAGACCTTCCCAGCAGTGCTCCCAGGCCCCTAAACCCACTCCCAACAATCTAGAACACCCCCAAATAGCTTCTCAATAACACGCAATACAGCTACCTTGCAAGCCGCCAATGTAAGCCAATGGCAAAAATGCACCTCAGAAACAGGGCCTAATTCCCCTTTCCCCTCAACCTATGGCCAAACTGCTATTTTGAGACAAAATTAGACCTTCCCAGCAGTGCTCTCAGGCCCCTTAATCCACTCCCAACAATCTAGAACACCCCCAAAGTGCCCACCAAAAATACGCAATACTGCTACCTTGCAGACCGCCAATGTAAGCCAATGGCAAAAATGCACCTCAGAAACAAGGCCTACTTACCCTTTCCCCTCAACCTACGCCCAAACTGCTATTTTGACACACAATTAGACCTTCCCAGCAGTGCTCCAGACCCCTAAACCCACTCCCAAAAATCTAGAACACCCCCAAATAGCTTCCCAAAAACACGCAATACTGCTACCTTGTAGGGCGCCAATGTAAGCCAATGGCAAAAATGCACCTCAGAAACAGGGCCTAATTCCCCTTTCCCCTCAACTTACGCCCAAATTTCTATTTTGACACAAAATTAGACCTTCCCAGCAGTGCTCCCAGACCCCTAAACCCACTCCCAGAAATCTAGAACACCCCTAAATAGCTTCCCAAAAACACGCAAACAAGCTACTTTGCAGGCCGACAATGTAAGCCACTGGTCAAAATGCACCTCAGAAACAGGGCCTAATTCCCCTTTCCCCTCAACTTACGCCCAAATTGCTATTTTGACACAAAATTAGACCTTCCCAGCAGTGCTCCAGACCCCTAAAGCCGCTCCCAGAAATCTAGTACACCCCTAAATAGCTTCCCAAAAACACGCAATACTGCTACCTTGTAGGGCGCCAATGTAAGCCAATGGCACAAATGCACCTCAGAAACAGGGCCTAATTCCCCTTTCCCCTCAACCTACGACCACATTGCTATTTTGACACAAAATTAGGCCTTCCCAGCACTGCTCCCAGACCCCTAAGCCCACTCCCAGAAATCTAGAACACCCCCAAATAGCTTCCCCAAAAAAATGCAATACAGCTACCTTGCAGGCCGCCAATGTAAGCCAATGGCAAAAATACACCTTAGAAACAGGGCCTAATTCCCCTTTCCCCTCAACCTATGGCCAAACTGCTCTTTTGACACAAAATTAGACCTTCCCAGCAGTGCTCCCAGACGCCTAAACCCACTCCCAAATATCTAGAACACCCCCAAATTGCCCACCAAAAACACGCAATACTGCTACCTTGCAGGCCGCCAATGTAAGCCAATAGCAACAATGTACCTTAGAAACAAGGCCTAATTCACCTTTCCCCTCAACCTACGCCCAAATTGCTATTTTGACACAAAATTAGACCTTCCCAGCAGAGCTCCAGACCCCTAAACCCACTCCCAGGAATCTAGAACACCCCTAAATAGCTTCCCAAAAACACACAATACTGCTACCTTGTAGGGCGCCAATGTAAGCCAATGGCACAAATGCACCTCAGAAATAGGGCCTAATTCCCCTTTCCCCTCAACCTACGACCAAATTGCTATTTTGACACAAAATTAGACCTTCCCAGCACTGCTCCCAGACCCCTAAGCCCACTCCCAGAAATCTAGAACACCCCCAAATAGCTTCCCCAAAAAAATGCAATACAGCTACCTTGCAGGCCGCCAATGTAAGCCAATGGCAAAGATACACCTCAGAAACAGGGCCTAATTCCCCTTTCCCCTCAACCTACGGCCAAACTGCTATTTTGACACAAAATGAGACCTTCCCAGCAGTGCTCCCAGACGCCTAAACCCACTCCGAAAAATCTAGAACACCCCCAAATAGCTTACTAAAAACACGCAATACAGCTACCTTGCAGGCCGCCAATGTATCCAATGGCAAAAAAACACCTCAGAAACAGGGCCTAATTCCCCTTTCCTTTCAACCTACGACCAAACTGCTATTTTGACACAAAATTAGACCTTCCCAGCAGTGCTCCAGACCCCTAAACCCACTCCCAAAAATCTAGAACACCCCTAAATAGCTTCCCAAAAACACGCAATACTGCTACCTTGTAGGGCGCCAATGTAAGCCAATGGCACAAATGCACCTCAGAAACAGGGCCTAATTCCCCTTTCCCCTCAACCTACGACCAAATTGCTATTTTGACACAAAATTAGACCTTCCCAGCACTGCTCCCAGACCCCTAAGCCCACTCCCAGAAATCTAGAACACCCCCAAATAGCTTCCCCAAAAAAATGCAATACAGCTACCTTGCAGGCCGCCAATGTAAGCCAATGGCAAAAATACACCTCAGAAACAGGGCCTAATTCCCCTTTCCCCTCAACCTAGGACCAAACTGATATTTTGACACAAAATTAGAACTTCTCAGCAGTGCTCCCACACCCCTAAACCCACTCCCAAAAATCTAGAACACCCCCAAATAGCTTCCTAAAAACACGCAATACAGCTACCTTGCAGGCCGCCAATGTATCCAATGGCAAAAAAACACCCCAGAAACAGGGCCTAATTCCCCTTTCCTCTCAACCTACGACCAAACTGCTATTTTGACACAAAATGAGACCTTCCCAGCAGTGCTTCCAGACCCCTAAACCCACTCCCAACAATCTAGAACACCCCCAAATTGCTCACCAAAAACACGCAATACAGCTACCTTGCAGGCCGCCAATGTAAGCCAATGGCAACAATGCACCTCAGAAACAAGGCCTAATTCACCTTTCCCCTCAACCTACGCCCAAAATGCTATTTTGACACAAAATTAGACCTTCCCAGCAGTGCTCCCAGACCCCTAAACCCACTCCCAAAAATCTATAGCACCCCCAAATAGCTTCCCAAAAACAAGCAATACAGCTACCTTGCAGGCCACCAATGTAAGCCAATGGCAAAAATGCACCTCAGAAACAGGGGCTAATTCCTCTCTCCCCTCAACGTACGACCAAACAGCTATTTTGACACAAAATTAGACCTTCCCAGCAGTGCTCCCAGACCCCTAAACCCACTCCCAAAAATCTAGAACACCCCCAAATAGCTTCCCAAAAACACGCAATACAGCTACCTTGCAGGCCACCAATGTAAGCCAATGGCAAAAATGCACCTCAGAAACAGGGCCTAATTCCCCTTTACCCTTAACCTACGACCAAACTGCTATTTTGACACAAAATTAGACCTTCCCAGCAGTGCTTCCAGACCCCTAAACCCACTCCCAACAATCTAGAACACCCCCAAATTGCTCACCAAAAACACGCAATACTGCTACCTTGCAGGCCGCCAATGTAAGCCAATGGCAACAATGCACCTCAGAAACAAGGCCTAATTCACCTTTCCCCTCAACCTACGCCCAAACTGCTATTTTGACACAAAATTAGACCTTCCCAGCAGTGCTCCCAGGCCCCTAAACCCACTCCCAAATATCTAGAATACCCCCAAATAGCTTCCCACAAACACGCAATACAGCTACCTTGCAGGCCACCAATGTAAGCCAATGGCATAAAAGCACCTCAGAAACAGGGCCTAATTCCCCTTTCCCCTCAACCTAGGACCAAACTGATATTTTGACACAAAATTAGAACTTCCCAGCAGTGCTCCCAGACCCCTAAACCCACTCCCAAAAATCTAGAACACCCCCAAATAGCTTCCTAAAAACACGCAATACAGCTACCTTGCAGGCCGCCAATGTATCCAATGGCAAAAAAACACCCCAGAAACAGGGCCTAATTCCCCTTTCCTCTCAACCTACGACCAAACTGCTATTTTGACACAAAATGAGACCTTCCCAGCAGTGCTTCCAGACCCCTAAACCCACTCCCAACAATCTAGAACACCCCCAAATTGCTCACCAAAAACACGCAATATTGCTACCTTGCAGGCCGCCAATGTAAGCCAATGGCAACAATGCACCTCAGAAACAAGGCCTAATTCACCTTTCCCCTCAACCTACGCCCAAAATGCTATTTTGACACAAAATTAGACCTTCCCAGCAGTGCTCCCAGACCCCTAAACCCACTCCCAAAAATCTATAGCACCCCCAAATAGCTTCCCAAAAACACGCAATACAGCTACCTTGCAGGCCACCAATGTAAGCCAATGGCAAAAATGCACCTCAGAAACAGGGGCTAATTCCTCTCTCCCCTCAACGTACGACCAAACAGCTATTTTGACACAAAATTAGACCTTCCCAGCAGTGCCCCCAGACCCCTAAACCCACTCCCAAAAATCTAGAACACCCCCAAATAGCTTCCCAAAAACACGCAATACCGCTACCTTGCAGGCCACCAATGTAAGCCAATGGCAAAAATGCACCTCAGAAACAGGGCCTAATTCCCCTTTACCCTTAACCTACGACCAAACTGCTATTTTGACACAAAATTAGACCTTCCCAGCAGTGCTTCCAGACCCCTAAACCCACTCCCAACAATCTAGAACACCCCCAAATTGCTCACCAAAAACACGCAATACTGCTACCTTGCAGGCCGCCAATGTAAGCCAATGGCAACAATGCTCCTCAGAAACAAGGCCTAATTCACCTTTCCCCTCAACCTACGCCCAAACTGCTATTTTGACACAAAATTAGACCTTCCCAGCAGTGCTCCCAGGCCCCTAAACCCACTCCCAACAATCTAGAACACCCCCAAATTGCCCACCAAAAACACGCAATACTGCTACCTTGCAGGCCGCCAATATAAGCCTATGGCAACAATGTACCTTAGAAACAAGGCCTAATTCACCTTTCCCCTCAACCTACGCCCAAACTGCTATTTTGACATAAAATTAGACCTTCCCAGCAGTGGTCCAGACCCCTAAACCCACTCCCAAAAATCTAGAACATTCCCAAATAGCTTCCCAAAAACACGCAATACAGCTACTTTGCAGGCCGACAATGTAAGCCAATGGTCAAAATGCACCTCAGAAACAGCGCCTAATTCCCCTTTCCCCTCAACTTACGCCCAAATTGCTATTTTGACACAAAATTAGACCTTCCCAGCAGTGCTCCAGACCCCTAAAGCCACTCCCAGAAATCTAGAACACCCCTAAATAGCTTCCCAAAAACACGCAATACTGCTACCTTGTAGGGCGCCAATGTAAGCCAATGGCACAAATGCACCTCAGAAACAGGGCCTAATTCACCTTTCCCCTCAACCTATGGCCAAACTGCTATTTTGACACAAAATTAGACCTTCCCAGCAGTGCTCCCAGATGCCTAAACCCACTCCCAAATATCTAGAATACCCCCAAATAGCTTCCTAAAAACACGCAATACAGCTACCTTGCAGGCCGCCAATGTATCCAATGGCAAAAAAACACCTCAGAAACAGGGCCTAATTCCCCTTTCCTCTCAACCTACGACCAAACTGCTATTTTAACACAAAATTAGACCTTCCCAGCAGTGCTTCCATACCCCTAAACCCACTCCCAACAATCTAGAATGGTCCAACCTCATCACAGCTCTAAAGTGCACTCCGAAGATTGTGGAGTCAACTAAATCTCTGGGTATCACTCTGGACAAAAACCTTAATATGTCTGTACATATCAACACAATGGCAAAAAACGCCAGGTTCCACTTAAGCTACTTAAGAAAACTAAAGCCTTTCTTAAACAAAGCAGACCTCAAAACAGCAGTTCAGGCATTGGTCATCTCAAGGATTGAATACGGTTGCACAACCTTAGCCGGGCTCCCTAAGATCTCAACAGCCCCATTGAAAGCATGCCTTAATGCAGCCACAAGACTCATAGCGGGATCCAAAAAAGTTGACCATATCTCCCCCCACTTGAAAGCTCTCAACTGGCTTCCTTTCGAAGCACGAATCCAGTTCAAGCTGGCATGTGTCACACACAAAGCAATTCACAACAAATATCCAGTCTACCTCGCCAAGAAACTCACGTTGTCGGGAGGGTCCCGTTCCTCCAGGAGCAATGCTGATCTACTACTGAAACCGGCGCGCTTCCATAAGAAAAGAACTTATGACCGAGCATTCTCAGGGGCGGCACCGAGAATTTGGAACGCCCTCCCCCCGGAGTTGAGAAGAATTCCAACCATCGCAAAATTTAAAAAGGAAGCAAAATCGTTTTATATGAGGAAATTTCTCCCTTAAATCCTTATAACTGTACTTCTTTTATTTCATTCTGCCTGGCGGGTAGAATTTCCACACAAGCAACTCAATGTACTAGGTTGAAATGTTATACTAGTTTTTATCTCATTTAAGTTCCAAAGACTTTATAGAAATCTATATGTGAACTTTTTGGTTATGTTAGCTCTTACGGATTTGCTAATACGTAATCACCTATGGCTAGTAACATGTGAAGTTAAGAATGTTGTTTATATGCTATTGTAAAGCGCTCTGATACCCTGTGCAGGGTCATGTTCGCGCTATAGAAAACACTAAAAATAAATAAAAAAATAAAAATAGAACACCCCCAAATAGCTTCCCAAAAACACGCAATACAGCTACCTTGTAGGCTGCCAATGTAAGCCAATGGCAAAAAAGCACCTCAGAAACAAGCCCTAATTCCCCTTTTCCCTCAACCTACGACCAAACTGCTATTTTGACACACAATTAGACCTTCCCAGCAGTGCTCCCAGACCCCTAAACCCACTCCCAACAATCTAGAACACCCCCAAATAGCTTCTCAAAAACACGCAATACAGCTACCTTGCAGGCCGCCAATGTAAGCCAATGGCAAAAATGCACCTCAGAAACAGGGCCTAATTCCCCTTTCCCCTCAACCTACGGCCAAACTGCTATTTTGAGACAAAATTAGAACTTCCCAGCAGTGCCCCCAGGCCCCTAAACCCACTCCCAACAATCTAGAACACCCCCAAAGTGCCCACCAAAAATACGCAATACTGCTACCCTGCAGACCGCCAATGTAAGCCAATGGCAAACATGCACCTCAGAAACAAGGCCTACTTCCCCTTTCCCCTCAACCTACGCCCAAACTGCTATTTTGACACAAAATTAGACCTTCCCAGCAGTGCTCCAGACCCCTAAACCCACTCCCAAAAATCTAGAACACCCCCAAATAGCTGCCCAAAAACACGCAATACTGCTACATTGTAGGGCGCCAATGTAAGCCAATGGCAAAAATGCACCTCAGAAACAGGGCCTAATTCCCCTTTCCCCTCAACTTACGCCCAAATTTCTATTGTGACACAAAATTAGACCTTCCCAGCAGTGCTCCCAGACCCCTAAACCCACTCCCAGAAATCTAGAACACCCCTAAATAGCTTCCCAAAAACACGCAAACAAGCTACTTTGCAGGCCGACAATGTAAGCCAATGGTCAAAATGCACTTCAGAAACAGGGACTAATTCCCTTTTCCCCTCAACCTTCAACCAAACTGCTATTTTGACACAAAACTAGACCTTCCCAGCAGTGCTCCAGACCCCTAAACCATCTCCCAGAAATCAAGAACACCCCTAAATAGCTTCCCGAAAAACACGCAATACTGCTACCTTGTAGGGCGCCAATGTAAGCCAATGGCACAAATGCACCTCAGAAAATGGGCCTAATTCCCCTTTCCCCTCAACCTACGACCAAATTGCTATTTTGACACAAAATTAGACCTTCCCAGCACTGCTCCCAGACCCCTAAGCCCACTCCCAGAAATCTAGAACACCCCCAAAAAGCTTCCCCCAAAAAATGCAATACAGCTACCTTGCAGGCCGCCAATGTAAGCCAATGGCAAAAATACACCTCAGAAACAGGGCCTAATTCCCCTTTCCCCTCAACCTACGGCCAAACTGCTATTTTGACACAAAATGAGACCTTCCCAGCAGTGCTCCCAGACCGCTAAACCCACTCCCAAAAATCTAGAACACCCCCAAATAGCTTCCCACAAACACGCAATACAGCTACCTTGCAGGCCACCAATGTAAGCCAATGGCATAAAAGCACCACAGAAACAGGGCCTAATTCCCCTTTCCCCTCAACCTACGACCAAATTGCTATTTTGACACAAAAGTAGACCTTCCCAGCACTGCTCCCAGACCCCTAAGCCCACTCCCAGAAATCTAGAACACCCCCAAATAGCTTCTAAAAACAATGCAATACAGCTACCTTGCAGGCCGCCAATGTAAGCCAATGGCAAAAATACACCTCAGAAACAGGGCCTAATTCCCTTTTCCTCTCAACCTACGACCAAACTGCTATTTTGACACAAAATTAGACCTTCCCAGCAGTGCTTCCAGACCCCTAAACCCACTCCCAACAATCTAGGACACCCCAAATTGCTCACCAAAAACACGCAATACTGCTACCTTGCAGGCCGCCAATGTAAGCCAATGGCAACAATGCACCTCAGAAACAAGGCCTAATTCCCCTTTCCCCTCAACCTACGCCCAAACTGCTATTTTGACACAAAATTAGACCTTCCCAGCAGTGCTCCCAGGCCCCTAAACCCACTCCCAACAATCTAGAACACCCCTAAATAGCTTCCCAAAAACACGCAAACAAGCTACTTTGCAGGCCGACAATGTAAGCCAATGGTCAAAATGCACCTCAGAAACAGGGACTAATTCCCTTTTCCCCTCAACCTTCAACCAAACTGCTATTTTGACACAAAATTAGACCTTCCCAGCAGTGCTCCAGACCCCTAAACCATCTCCCAGAAATCAAGAACACCCCTAAATAGCTTCCCAAAAACACGCAATACTGCTACCTTGTAGGGCGCCAATGTAAGCCAATGGCACAAATGCACCTCAGAAAATGGGCCTAATTCCCCTTTCCCCTCAACCTACGACCAAATTGCTATTTTGGCTCAAAATTAGACCTTCCCAGCACCTGCTCCCAGACCCCTAAGCCCACTCCCAGAAATCTAGAACACCCCCAAATAGCTTCCCCAAAAAAATGCAATACAGCTACCTTGCAGGCCGCCAATGTAAGCCAATGTAAGCCAATGGCAAAAATACACCTCAGAAACAGGGCCTAATTCCCCTTTCCCCTCAACCTACGGCCAAACTGCTATTTTGACACAAAATGAGACCTTCCCAGCAGTGCTCCCAGATGCCTAAACCCACTCCCAAATATCTAGAATACCCCCAAATAGCTTCCCACAAACACGCAATACAGCTACCTTGCAGGCCACCAATGTAAGCCAATGGCATAAAAGCACCTCAGAAACAGGGCCTAATTCCCCTTTCCCCTCAACCTACGACCAAATTGCTATTTTGACACAAAAGTAGACCTTCCCAGCACTGCTCCCAGACCCCTAAGCCCACTCCCAGAAATCTAGAACACCCCCAAATAGCTTCCCCAAATAAATGCAAATCAAATTTCAAAGCTTTATTCGACATTTGTCATAAAAGCATCCTCCTAACCCTAATACAATAAATACTATATCTAAAAATACATCCTAAAACACGTATTAACCATTGACAGTCGAATGCTATACAAAAGGATACAAATACATTTTTCCAAAATTCATAAGACAATTATTTTTAGAAGTGGTAATTCATTTGACATGTAAGATTTATATTAGCAGCCATATTTCACTTTACTATATTTGACGTAAGAGTACGAGTGCGGATTACCCAAGCCCAGGCAAGAAATTTTGCTATGGCAACTACAAATGGAGCTGAACAATCGGATTCCAATATTCTAAGGGCTATCGATTGACTGCGGGTACCAATGTTTAGGCACACTGGTTTTAGCCATTTACGCCTAGGGCTGGTATACAATGGGCAACAGAATAACAAATGGGAGATGTGCTCTACTTGGTCTTTACAAAAATAACAATGTTCATCCCACAATGGGGACCAGTGTTTCTTGAACGCATTCACAGTTAATGTTCCTATACGGAACTGAAAATATAGCTTCCTGTCATATGGTCGTTCAATTATATCCCAATATAGTTCACATACCGGATACATTTTTATATCTAAAAAACGAGATGACAATTTTGATTGGGATCCACTACAGAACATTGTTGTATACACCATTTCCCAATATAATTCTTTCAGTTGTGCTTTTGTAGGAAAACTGGCCACATCATTAGAGCCCCATAAATGGTCCAGTTTTAACTTTACAAGAAGTCCCCGCAGATCTTTTAGCCATTCAATGCAATGAAAGCGATCGAACTTAACAACGTCTGCCAGGGCCAAAGCATAATGATTTAGCTCTGGGGTCACCATCAAGCGTCTCCAATATAAAAGTGGCCGTAGCCTGGCAATATCCTCAATATTTTTCCTGCCAAGGTCCAATTTCAGTGGAATTGTGGGTGTGCTTTGGGGGACCATTACAAGCCCTCGCAAGAATCTATTTTCTGCACGTGCCAGCTCTCCCAAGTTTGAGAGCCCCCACAATTCAGAACCATATAGGCAGGCACTCAATACTTTCATATTATAAATTTCAAGCGCACAATTTACTGGCTTAGTTAGCGAGGCTCGATGTTTTAAAGCAACTGCGCCCGCGAGCTGGTTGAACTTCAAAACTGTCGTATTTATGTGAGAATTCCACTTCATATTCCCCTGTAGGATGATACCTAAGTAGGAAAAAGCATCCACTTTCTCTAGGGGGGTGCCTTTGTATTTTATTACACCTTTAAAAGTGGAATGTTGATATAAACACATAAATTTAGTTTTCGTGGTATTCAGTTCAAGACCCCTTTTATCACTGAATTCTCCAAAGGCGTCTACCACTTTTTGGAGACCGCTCGGCGTGCATGAGAGTAAAAGCGTGTCGTCCGCAAACATAAGGACGGGGACACGAGAGCCTGCTATAATTGGCGCATCACTTGAAAGTTTCTTTAGATGGTCGACTATGCCATTTATGTAAATTGAAAATAATGTTGGTGCTATGACACATCCTTGTCTTACCCCTCGTTCCACTGGGAACGGGTCTGTAACTTCCCCCTGCTTGCCCCACCTAATCTTGGCAAAATTATTTTCATGGAGGCGAACTAAGAGGGTGAGGAGTTCCTGGCTTAATCCTACATCGGCCAGGGTCTGCCACAATTTTTCTCTAGGGACCAGATCAAACGCTACTTTTAGATCCACAAACACAGCATACAATGACCCCTTTTTTAGTGCGACATTTCTCCAATAGATAGCTATGAAGTATAAGACTTGGTCAACACTACTAGTCAGGGGTCGAAATCCTGCCTGATATGGTGACAATATATCCCTTTCATCAATCCATTGCTGCAGTTTGTTTTGGACTAAGCGCCCCATCAGTTTTTGGGCTGTGTCAATTAGACTGATGGGTCTATAATTTTTAGCTAGAGTTTTGTCCCCTTTTTTAAATATGGGGACAATTTCTGCTCCCTTCCATGATGCAGGTACCTCCCCTCCCATCGCCACAGCATTAGCCAGCATTTCAAAATAGGTACACCAGGATTTCCGGTCTGATAAAAATACATCAGCCGGGATTCCATCCATACCCGGGGCTTTTCCCCCCGCTATACAGTCTAATGCTTTGCTAACATCCATTTCACTAAATATTTGATGCTTAAAAAAGACAGGTGGCGGAGGTTTAATGGAGATATAGGCTGGGTTTCGAGCATACTGTGGTTGGAAAAATTCAGTCCATTTACATTTAGCAACGTAGTTTTGTGGCTGGGCAGCTATCCCTCCCCTTTCCCATTTTACCAGGGACCAAAAGCGCTTGGAGTCCTTAGCAACACAGGCCTCCTTCAAGTCCTGCCAGCATTCCTCATCCCAGCGTTTCCTAGCCTGTTTCTGGGTCTGTCTATAATTATCCCTAGCCCTCCTTACTGCTATGGCATTGCCTCTTCTCAATTCTGTACTTAAGTTAGATCGTGCCAGCCTACAGCTCTTATCATACCACCCTTGCCTGGGTTGCTCCTTTTTAGTTTTACTAGAATCTACTGTTTTAATAAAAAAACTTTGAATGTTACAAAAGAGATTTTTGTGGGCCTCCATCATGTAATTTTGGAAGTTAGACTTTCCACAATGGGACTTGATGTTGTTTACTTGGTCGACTACTACTTTTTTGAGAGTCTCAAGTTTTGCAACATCTTCTAGTAACATTCTCCATTTCAAATGTCGTTGATTGTTTGAACAAACCACATCTTGCGTGATCATTTCATTTTTATTAGTAGACACTGTACTCTCATTATAAGGGTGAAGGGTCAGGCATAAGGGGTTATGATCGCTTTCTAATCTCTTTTTCACAACCATATCTACCATTTTACTCCAAGCCCTTACATCCAATAGTAAATAGTCAATTCTGCTAGCTGCTCGACCATTATCAAACGTATTATTCCCCTCTAAATCAGAGGGCGAACACCCGTTTACTGCTCTTAAACCTTTTGCTAAACAGAGACTCTTTAGCTGGATTGCCACTGAGCTCCATTTTTTAATAACAGGCACCTCTAGCTGGGGTATGCCTCACTTGGCATCCTCCTCCTCAGATAGGATCCTATCCTCTTCACCTAGGGGTTCAAAAGTGGCGTTTAAGTCTCCGCCTACTATCACATGGGATTTTGCTGTTATCATTTCAATATTCTGGTCTACAATTGTTACAGCCTCTGAAGATTTGCCACTACCAACTCCCCTGGCATAAATATTATACAAGACAAGTTTGTGGCCATTTCCCCAATTGATATCCAGTGTTATGATATCACTTGATGGTACAGATCTTTGTTTTATAGAACAATTCAATGACTGTCGTATCCAGATTAGCAAGCCTCCTGAGGGGCGCCCCACACGATTTCTAGTTGCTGGCATATGGAAGTTTAGTTACCCCTGGCGAAAAGTTGGGGTCGATGACCAAGTTTCTTGTAACATAATTATATCATATTGGTCAATGAAATCCCCCCACTCTGGAGTAGATATTTTATTTGCTAGGCCTGCTATATTCCATGAGACAAGGGACAGTAGTAATGTCTCTTGGTGCTGTGACACCTGACATTTCTCAGCATTATTTATAGGTGCCTCGCATTCAGCAGTTGGTGTTTCACCATCCATCAATATTATTTTATTTTCATTTGCCTTACTGACTCTGTTTATACCTTTAAGTTCTAACTTTGTCCCTCCCTGGACAAAAATGTGGGGTTCCCTAGAGCCTATTTTCCGGTTATTTGGCTGGGTACAACTCATATTTTCTGCTCTTTCATTATTTGGAATTGTCTGTTTTCTAAAAGAGACAGGTTCATAACTTGCGAGTCAGTCGCATTCATTTAAATCAGATAAAGCCGAGTAGCGATTTACCATGTTTAGTCCCCAATCACAGGTGGGATCTACCCTGGCCCTTCTATTTCCCACTACTGACCACTTAGTACTCAGTATACTTGGCTTGGCTACAAGACCTCTTCTAGTATAGAAAAAATCTAACATTAGCGGAATTATTTCAGCCGTTCTACGTTGTGGAGGGAAAATGTTATGCAAAATGTCCGGTAGTACCTCAGGGCCCTTAAGGTTTAATACCACGCAATCACCTGCGAATTTCTTCGGTTTAGTCCCTATCCACTTTACCCGTCTCGCTGATAGCAAGTCGTCTAAAAGCTTTTCTTTTCCCCGGGGAGATATATGCATGTTATTACTCAACCACTGCGAAGCTTTGTTTAATAAGGAATCTGGCGACTCACCCTGGCCTGTTTTTAGAGGTGGGACATTGGCAAGTACTAATATTAATGGTGAAGCTTCTACAATTAATTCCATAGGACTTGTTTCAGTGTTAGAGTCGGGGGATAAGGTATTCCCTTGGTTTTGCAAAGGATCTAGGGTTATATAGTTGCTAGGGACATTGCTAGGTCTGGTACTAGTTGGTTGAATAGGAACTGGAATATCTTCTATTCCTTCAGGGATATTTCCCCCTACTGTGTTTCCCAAAACTCGCTTTTCATCAATTTTATTTAGAACCAGGTTCGGTATCTCTCCCACACTATCATTTGTTGTTTTTAGGAGGGTCTCCAATTTGTTAACTTTATCAGTTAAATGATCTATTTTAGATATGAGTGGTTTGATTAACCGAGATATCTTGGATTCCAACATGCCCATGAACTTACTCGATAACATGTCATCCCATCCATTATTGCCATTCCCTTCCTCCCCTATCCCTTCTGAGGAGCTCTTGTGTTTATTTCTAGGTGGATTTGTTGGTTTATTCCTGCTAGACCTAAGTCCTTCTCTTTTGGGGGGGGCTTTTGTAGACCCTCTTGTTACTCTTGGTGCAGGTACAGGCATTGGGGGAGAGATGCTTTCCTTGTCTATCCCTGGCTCATTACAAGATATGTTTAACTCATCCCCAATCAGTGAGTCGACATTTGTATCGAGTTGTGGAACAATAGATGCCAAAGAAACATTTAGCGCTATACAATCATTGGTCTCTTCCTCATGCAAATCAATGACATTTATTTCGGCTGAGTCCAATTGGCTTGCACCAAGGTCTACTAGTTGGGCAAATGGTGGAGAGCCTACTAGTTGCGCACATGGTGGTGAGTCGCTAAGCCCCAGGGAAGACCTTCGTACACTGTTAATTTTTGTCACCACTTGGACTAAATAATTGTCCATTGTATTGGCAGGGGTGATTGGGGTCTTCTGCCTCGACATATCAGAACCACTCAAACCTAAGACGGAAGAAAAATTTCTTTTCAATAGCAGGATTATCAGGTTTTAGGAACGTAAACAGTTATAACAACTAAACGAGAAGGCGGCTAACTCACAGCACAATAGATGATAGAGTCCTGGCCCAGTCCAGTCGTGGCCAGTCTTGGACTGTCTTAGACTGTCCGCCCTTTGTCCGGGCTTCGTCCGGCGTCCCGCACACGTGTCCCGCTATGCGTCAGTGGTACGTTTTTATAGGAGGAGCAAGGGGCGGGAAGAGACTCCAGTGCGCTATGATGATCCTGCGCGGAACCCTGGGTCTCGCAGTCCCAGCCCCTGTTACAGCAGCCTTTCAGTCGCCCTTTACCAAAAACGCCTTTCCTCGCAGTTCAGCAGGGCGATGGTGGGTCACAGGCAGAGTCACGCACACAATGAGAAGCGAGCGGCTCCCGCGAAGCGGGGGCCGCGAGGAGTTAAAACAGCCGGTCAGCCAATCAGGGAGGAGCAGGGGCGGGAAGAGACTCCAGGTGCGCTATGATGATCCTGAGCGGAACCCTGGGTCTTGCAGTCCCAGCCCCTGTTACAGCAGCCTTTCAGTGGCCCTTTACCAAAAACGCCTTTCCTCGCAGTTCAGCAGGGCGATGGTGGGTCACAGGCAGAGTCACGGACACAATGAGAAGCGAGCGGCTCCCGCGAAGCGGGGGCCGCGAGGAGTTAAAACAGCCGGTCAGCCAATCAGGGAGGAGCAGGGGCGGGAAGAGACTCCAGGTGCGCTATGATGATCCTGCGCGGAACCCTGGGTCTCGCAGTCCCAGCCCCTGTTACAGCAGCCTTTCAGTCGCCCTTTACCAAAAACGCCTTTCCTCGCAGTTCAGCAGGGCGATGGTGGGTCACAGGCAGAGTCACGGACACAATGAGAAGCGAGCGGCAAATTGCTATTTTGACACAAAATTAGACCTTCCCAGCACTGCTCCCAGACCCCTAAGCCCACTCCCAGAAATCTAGAACACCCCCAAATAGCTTCCCCAAAAAAATGCAATACAGCTACCTTGCAGGCCGCCAATGTAAGCCAATGGCAAAAATACACCTCAGAAACAGGGCCTAATTCCCCTTTCCCCTCAACCTATGGCCAAACTGCTATTTTGACACAAAATTAGACCTTCCCAGCAGTGCTCCCAGATGCCTAAACCCACTCCCAAATATCTAGAATACCCCCAAATAGCTTCCCACAAACACGCAACACAGCTACCTTGCAGGCCACCAATGTAAGCCAATGGCATAAAAGCACCTCAGAAACAGGGCCTAATTCCCCTTTCCCCTCAACCTAGGACCAAACTGATATTTTGACACAAAATGAGACCTTCCCAGCAGTGCTCCCACACCCCTAAACCCACTCCCAAAAATCTGGAACACCCCCAAATAGCTTCCCAAAACAGGCAATACAGCTGCCTTGCAGGCCGCCAATGTAAGCCAATGGCAAAAATGCACCTCAGAAACAAGGCCTAATTCCCCTTTCCCCTCAATCTACGGCCAAACTGCTATTTTGACATAAAATCAGACCTTCCCAGCAGCGCTCCCAGACCCCTAAACCCTCTCCCAGAAATCTAGAACACCCACAAATAGCTTCCCAACAACATGCAATGCAGCTACCTTGCAGGCCGCCAATGTAAGACAATGGCAAAAATGCACCTCAGAAACAGGGCCTAATTCACCTTTCCCCTCAACCTACGGCCAAACTGATATTTTGAGACAAAATTAGACATTCCCAGCAGTGCTCCAAGTCCCCTAAACCCACTCCCAACAATCTAGAACACCCCCAAATAGCTTCTCAAAAACACGCAATACAGGTACCTTGCAGGCCGCCAATGTAAGCCAATGGCAAAAATGCACCTCAGAAACAGGGCCTAATTCCCCTTTCCCCTCAACTTACACCCAAAGTGCTATTTTGACACAAAATTAGACCTTCCCAGCAGTGCCCCAGACCCCTAAACTCACTCCCAGAAATATAGAACACCCCCAAATAGCTTCCCAAATACACACAATACATTTACCTTGCAGGCCGCCAATATAAGCCAATGGCAAAAATGCACCTCAGAAACAGGGTATAATTCCCCTTTCCCGGCAACCTACGCCCAAACTGCTATTTTGACACAAAATTAGACCTTCCCAGCAGTGCTCCCAGACCCCTAAACCCACTCCCAAAAATCTGGAACACCCCCAAATAGCTTCCCAAAAACACGCAATACAGCTACCTTGCAGGCCGCCAATGTATCCAATGGCAAAAAAACACCTCAGAAATAGGGCCTAATTCCCCTTTCCTCTCAACCTACGACCAAACTGCTATTTTGACACAATATAAGACCTTCCCAGCAGTGCTCCCAGACCCCTAAACCCACTCCCAACAATCTAGAACACCCCCAAATTGCTCATCAAAAACACACAATACTGCTACCTTGCAGGCCGCCAATGTAAGCCAATGGCAGCAATGCACCTCAGAAACAAGGCCTAATTCACCTTTCCCCTCAACCTACGCCTAAACTGCTATTTTGACACAAAATTAGACCTTCCCAGCAGTGCTCCCAGACCCCTAAACCCAGTCCCAAAAATCTAGAACACCCCCAAATAGCTTCCCAAAAACACACAATACATTTACCTTGCAGGCTGCCAATGTAAGCCAATGGGAAAAATGCACCTCAGAAACAAGGCCTAATTCCCCTTTCCCGGCAACCTACGCCCAAACTGCTATTTTGACACAAAATTAGACCTTTCCAGCAGTGCTCCCAGACCCCTAAACCCACTCCCAAATATCTAGATCATCCCCAAATAGCCCCCCAAAAACACGCAATACAGCTACCTTGCGGGCCACCAAAGTAAGCCAATGGCAAAAATGCACCTCAGAAACAGGGCCTAATTCCCCTTTTCCCTCAATCTACGGCCAAACTGCTATTTTGACACAAAATGAGACCTTCCCAGCAGTGCTCTCACACCCCTAAACCCACTCCCAAAAATCTAGAACACCCCCAAACAGCTTCCCAAAACACGTAATACAGCTGTCTTGCAGGCCGCCAATATAAGCCAAAGGCAAAAATGCACCTCAGAAACAGGGACTAATTCCACTTTCCCCTCAACCTACGCCCAAACTGCTATTTTGACACAAAATTAGACCTTCCCAGCAGTGCTCCCAGACCCCTAAACCCACTCCCAAAAATCTAGATCACCCCCAAATAGCCACCCAAAAACCCGCAATACAGTTACCTTGCAGGCCGCAAATGTATCCAATGGCAAAAAAACACCTCAGAAACAGGGCCTAATTCCCCTTTCCTCTCAACCTACGACCAAACTGCTATTTTGACACAAAATTAGACCTTACCAGCAATGCTCCCACACCCCTAAACCCACTCCCAAAAATCTAGAACACCCCCAAATAGCTTCCCAAAAACACGCAATACAGATACCTTGCAGGCCGCAAATGTATCCAATGGCAAAAAAACACCTCAGAAACAGGGACTAATTACCTTTTCCCCTCAACCTACGCCCGAACTGCTATTTTGAGACAAAATTTAGACCTTCCCAGCAGTGCTCCCAGGCCCCTAAACCCACTCCCAACAATCTAGAACACCCCCAAATTGCCCACCAAAAACACGCAATACTGCTACCTTGCAAGCCGCCAATGTAAGCCAATGGCAAAAATGCACCTCAGAAACAAGGCCTAATTCCCCTTTCCCCTCAACCTATGCCCAAACTGCTATTTTGAAACAAAATTAGACCTTCCCAGCAGTGCTCTCAGACCCCTAAACCCTCTCCCAGAAATCTAGAACACCCACAAATAGCTTCCCAACAACATGCAATGCAGCTACCGTGCAGGCCGCCAATGTAAGATAATGGCAAAAATGCACCTCAGAAACAGGGCCTAATTCACCTTTCCCCTCAACCTACGGCCAAACTGATATTTTGAGACAAAATTAGACATTCCCAGCAGTGCTCCAAGGCCCCTAAACCCACTCCCAACAATCTATAACACCCCCAAATAGCTTCTCAAAAACACGCAATACAGGTACCTTGCAGGCCGCCAATGTAAGCCAATGGCAAAAATGCACCTCAGAAACAGGGCCTAATTCCCCTTTCCTCTCAACTTACGCCCAAAGTGCTATTTTGACACAAAATTAGACCTTCCCAGCAGTTCCCCAGGCCCCTAAACTCACTCCCAGAAATATAGAACACCCCTAAACAGCTTCCCAAAAACACGCAATACAGCTACTTTGCAGGCCGCCAATGTAAGCCAATGGTCAAAATGCACCTCAGAAACAGGGACTAATTCCCTTTTCCCCTCAACCTTCAATCAAACTGCTATTTTGAAACAAGATTAGACGTTCCCAGCAGTACTCCCAGACCCCTAAACCCACTCCAAAAATCTTCCCAAAACACGTAATACAGCCACCTTGCAGGCCGCAAATGTATCCAATGGCAAAAAAACACCTCAGAAACAGGGCCTAATTCCCCTTTCCTCTCAACCTACGACCAAACTGCTATTTTGACACAAAATTAGACCTTCCCAGCAGTGCTCCCAGACCGCTAAACCCACTCCCAACAATCTAGAACACCCCCAAATTGCACACCAAAAACACGCAATACTGCTACCTTGCAGGCCGCCAATGTAAGCCAATGGCAACAATGCACCACAGAAACAAGGCCTAATTCCCCTTTCCCCTCAACCTACGCCCAAACTGCTATTTTGACACAAAATTAGACCTTTAAAGCAGTGCTCCCAGGCCCCTAAACCCACTCCCAACAATCTAGAACACCCCCAAATTGCCCACCAAAAACATGCAATACTGCTACCTTGCAGGCTGCCAATGTAAGCCAATGGCAACAATGCACCTCACAAACAAGGCCTAATTCACCTTTCCCCTCAACCTACGCCCAAACTGCTATTTTGACACAAAATTAGACCTTCCCAGCAGTGCTCCCAGACCCCTAAACCCACTCCCAAAAATCTAGGACACCCCCAAATAGCTTCCCAAAAACACACAATACATTTACCTTGCGGGCCACCAAAGTAAGCCAAAGGCAAAAATGCACCTCAGAAACAGGGCCTAATTCCCCTTTCCCCTCAACCTACGCCCAAACTGCTATTTTGACACAAAATTAGAACTTCCCAGCAGTGCTCCCAGACCCCTAAACCCACTCCCAAAAATCTAGATCACCCCCAAATAGCTTCCCAAAAACACGCAATACAGCTACCTTGCAGGCCGCCAATGTATCCAATGGCAAAAAAACACCTCAGAAACAGGGCCTAATTCCCCTTTCCTCTCAACCTACGACCAAACTGCTATTTTGACACAATATTAGACCTTCCCAGCAGTGCTCCCAGACCCCTAAACCCACTCCCAACAATCTAGAACACCCCCAAATTGCTCAACAAAAACACGCAATACTGCTACCTTGCAGGCCGCCGATGTAAGCCAATGGCAACAATGCACCTCAGAAACAAGGCCTAATTCACCTTTCCCCTCAACCTACGCCTAAACTGCTATTTTGACACAAAATTAGACCTTCCCAGCAGTGCTCCCAGACCACTAAACCCACTCCCAAAAATCTAGAACACCCCCAAATAGCTTCCCAAAAACACACAATACATTTACCTTGCAGGCTGCCAATGTAAGCCAATGGGAAAAATGCACCTCAGAAACAAGGCCTAATTCCCCTTTCCCGGCAACCTACGCCCAAACTGCTATTTTGACACAAAATTAGACCTTCCAAGCAGTGCTCCCAGACCCCTAAAGCCACTCCCAAATATCTAGATCATCCCCAAATAGCCCCCCAAAAACACGCAATACAGCTACCTTGTGGGCCACCAAAGTAAGCCAATGGCAAAAATGCACCTCAGAAACAGGGCCTAATTCCCCTTTCCCCTCAATCTACGGCCAAACTGCTATTTTGACACAAAATGAGACCTTCCCAGCAGTGCTCTCACACCCTTAAACCCACTCCCAAAAATCTAGAACAGCCCCAAACAGCTTCCCAAAACACGCAATACAGCTGTCTTGCAGGCCGCCAATATAAGCCAATGGCAAAAATGCATCTCAGAAACAGGGACTAATTCCCCTTTCCCCTCAACCTACGCCCAAACTGCTATTTTGACACAAAATTAGACCTTCCCAGCAGTGCTCCCAGACCCCTAAACCCACTCCCAAAAATCTAGATCACCCCCAAATAGCCACTAAAAACACGCAATACAGTTACCTTGCAGGCCACCAAAGTATGCCAATGGCAAAAATGCACCTCAGAAACAGGGCCTTATTCCCCTTTCCCCTCAACCTACGGCCAAACTGCTATTTTGACACAAAATGAGACCTTCCCAGCAGTGCTCCCACACCCCTAAACCCAAACCCAAAAATCTAGAACACCCCCAAATAGCTTCCCAAAAACACGCAATACAGCTACCTTGTAGGCCGCCAATGTATCCAATGGCAAAAAAACACCTCAGAAACAGGGCCTAATTTCCGTTTCCTCTCAACCTACGACCAAACTGCTATTTTGACACAAAATTAGACCTTCCCAGCAGTGCTCCCAGACCGCTAAACCCACTCCCAACAATCTAGAACACCCCCAAATTGCACACCAAAAAAAAGCAATACTGCTACCTTGCAGGCCGCCAATGTAAGCCAATGGCAACAATGCACCTCAGAAACAAGGCCTAATTCCCCTTTCCCCTCAACCTACGCCCAAACTGCTATTTTGACACAAAATTAGACCTTCAAAGCAGTGCTCCCAGGTGCCTAAACCCACTCCCAACAATCTAGAACACCCCCAAATTGCCCACCAAAAACATGCAATACTGCTACCTTGCAGGCTGCCAATGTAAGCCAATGGCAACAATGCACCTCACAAACAAGGCCTAATTCACCTTTCCCCTCAACCTACGCCCAAACTGCTATTTTGACACAAAATTAGACCTTCCCAGCAGTGCTCCCAGACCCCTAAACCCACTCCCAAAAATCTAGAACACCCCCAAATAGCTTCCCAAAAACACACAATACATTTACCTTGCGGGCCACCAAAGTAAGCCAATGGCAAAAATGCACCTCAGAAATAGGGCCTAATTCCCCTTTCCCCTTATTCTACGGCCAAACTGCTATTTTGACACAAAATGAGACCTTCCCAGCAGTGCTCTCACACCCCTAAACCCACTCCCAAAAATCCAGAACACCCCCAAATAGCTTCCCAAAAACACGCAATACAGCTACTTTGCAGGCCGCCAATGTAAGCCAATGGCCAAAATGCACCTCAGAAACAGGGACTAATTCCCTTTTCCCCTCAACCTACGCCCGAACTGCTATTTTGAGACAAAATTAGACCTTCCCAGCAGTGCTCCCAGGCCCCTAAACCCACTCCCAACAATCTAGAACACCCCCAAATTGCCCACCAAAAACACGCAATACTGCTACCTTGCAAGCCGCCAATGTAAGCCAATGGCAAAAATGCACCTCGGAAACAAGGCCTAATTCCCCTTTCCTCTCAACCTATGCCCAAACTGCTATTTTGACACAAAATTAGACCTTCCCAGCAGTGCTCCCAGACCCCTAATCCCTCTCCCAGAAATCTAGAACACCCACAAATAGCTTCCCAACAACATGCAATGCAGCTACCGTGCAGGCCGCCAATGCAAGACAATGGCAAAAATGCACCTCAGAAACAGGGCCTAATTCACCTTTCCCCTCAACCTACGGCCAAACTGATATTTTGAGACAAAATTAGACATTCCCAGCAGTGCTCCAAGGCCCCTAAACCCACTCCCAACAATCTAGAACACCCCCAAATAGCTTCTCAAAAACACGCAATACAGGTACCTTGCAGGCCGCCAATGTAAGCCAATGGCAAAAATGTACCTCAGAAACAGGGCCTAATTCCCCTTTCCCCTCAACTTACGCCCAAAGTGCTATTTTGACACAAAATTAGACCTTCCCAGCAGTGCCCCAGGCCCCTAAACCCACTCCCAGAAATATAGAACACCCCTAAACAGCTTCCCAAAAACACGCAATACAGCTACTTTGCAGGCCGCCAATGTAAGCCAATGGTCAAAATGCACCTCAGAAACAGGGACTAATTCCCTTTTCCCCTCAACCTTCAATCAAACTGCTATTTTGAGACAAGATTAGACGTTCCCAGCAGTACTCCCAGACCCCAAATCCACTCCAAAAATCTAGAACACCCCCAAATAGCTTCCCAAAAACACACAATACATTTACCTTGCAGGCTGCCAATGTAAGCCAAAGGGAAAAATGCACCTCAGAAACAAGGCCTAATTCCCCTTTCCCGGCAACCTATGCCCAAACTGCTATTTTGACACAAAATGAGACCTTCCCAGAAGTGCTCTCACACCCCTAAACCCACTCCCAAAAATCTAGAACACCCCCAAACAGCTTCCCAAAACACGCAATACAGCTGTCTTGCAGGCCGCCAATATAAGCCAATGGCAAAAATGCACCTCAGAAACAGGGACTAATTCCCCTTTCCCCTCAACCTACGCCCAAACTGCTGTTTTGACACAAAATTAGACCTTCCCAGCAGTGCTCCCAGACCCCTAAACCCACTCCCAAAAATCTAGATCACCCCCAAATAGCCACCCAAAAACACGCAATACAGTTACCTTGCAGGCCACCAAAGTAAGCCAATGGCAAAAATGCACCTCAGAAACAGGGCCTTATTCCCCTTTCCCCTCAACCTACGGCCAAACTGCTATTTTGACACAAAATGAGACCTTCCCAGCAGTGCTGCCACACCCCTAAACCCACTCCCAAAAATCTAGAACACCCCCAAATAGCTTCCCAAAAACACGCAATACAGCTACCTTGTAGGCCGCAAATGTATCCAATGGCAAAAAAACACCTCAGAAACAGGGCCTAATTCCCCTTTCCTCTCAACCTACGACCAAACTGCTATTTTGACACAAAATTAGACCATCCCAGCAGTGCTCCCAGACCGCTAAACCCACTCCCAACAATCTAGAACACCCCCAAATTGCTCACCAAAAACACGCAATACTGCTACCTTGCAGGCCGCCAATGTAAGCCAATGGCAACAATGCACCTCAGAAACAAGGCCTAATTCCCCTTTCCCCTCAACCTACGCCCAAACTGCTATTTTGACACAAAATTAGACCTTCAAAGCAGTGCTCCCAGGCCCCTAAACCCACTCCCAACAATCTAGAACACCCCCAAATTGCCCACCAAAAACACGCAATACTGCTACCTTGCAGGCTGCCAATGTAAGCCAATGGCAACAATGCACCTCAGAAACAAGGCCTAATTCACCTTTCCCCTCAACCTACGCCCAAACTGCTATTTTGACACAAAATTAGACCTTCCCAGCAGTGCTCCCAGACCCCTAAACCCACTCCCAAAAATCTAGAACATCCCCAAATAGCTTCCCAAAAACACAGAATACATTTACCTTGCGGGCCACCAAAGTAAGCCAATGGCAAAAATGCACCTCAGAAACAGGGCCTAATTCCCCTTACCCCTCATTCTACGGCCAAACTGCTATTTTGACACAAAATGAGACCTTCCCAGCAGTGCTCTCACACCCCTAAACCCACTCCCAAAAATCTAGAACACCCCCAAATAGCTTCCCAAAAACACGCAATACAGCTACTTTGCAGGCCGCCAATGTAAGCCAATGGCCAAAATGCACCTCAGAAACAGGGACTCATTCCCTTTTCCCCTCAACCTACGCCCGAACTGCTATTTTGAGACAAAATTAGACCTTCCCAGCAGTGCTCCCAGGCCCCTAAACCCACTCCCAACAATCTAGAACACCCCCAAATTGCCCACCAAAAACACGCAATACTGCTACCTTGCAAGCCGCCAATGTAAGCCAATGGCAAAAATGCACCTCAGAAACAAGGCTTAAGTCCCCTTTCCCCTCAACCTATGCCCAAACTGCTATTTTGACACAAAATTAGACCTTCCCAGCAGTGCTCCCAGACCCCTAAACCCTCTCCCAGAAATCTCGAACACCCACAAATAGCTTCCCAACAACATGCAATGCAGCTACCGTGCAGGCCGCCAATGTAAGACAATGGCAAAAATGCACCTCAGAAACAGGGCCTAATTCACCTTTCCCCTCAACCTACGGCCAAACTGATATTTTGAGACAAAATTAGACATTCCCAGCAGTGCCCCAGGCCCCTTAACCCACTCCCAGAAATATAGAACACCCCTAAACAGCTTCCCAAAAACACGCAATACAGCTACTTTGCAGGCCGCCAATGTAAGCCAATGGTCAAAATGCACCTCAGAAACAGGGACTAATTCCCTTTTCCCCTCAACCTTCAATCAAACTGCTATTTTGAGACAAGATTAGATGTTCCCAGCAGTACTCCCAGACCCCTAAACCCACTCCAAAAATCTAGAACACCCCCAAACATCTTCCCAAAACACGTAATACAGCTGCCTTACAGGCCGCCTATGTAAGCCAAAGGCAGAAATGCACCTCAGAAACAGGGCCTAATTCCCCTTTCCCCTCAACCTACGCCCGAACTGCTATTTTGACACAAAATTAGACCTTCCCAGCAGTGCTCCCAGACCCCTAAACCCACTCCCAAAGATCTAGAACACCCCCAAATAGCTTCCCAAATACACACAATACATTTACCTTGCAGGCTGCCAATGTAAGCCAATGGCAAAAATGCACCTCAGAAACAGGGTATAATTCCCCTTTCCCGGCCACCTACGCCCAAACTGCTATTTTGACACAAAATTAGACCTTCCCAGCAGTGCTCCCAGACCCCTAAACCCACTCCCAAAAATCTAGATCACTCCCAAATAGCCACCCAAAAACACGCAATACAGCTACCTTGCAGGCCAAAAAAGTAAGCCAATGGCAAAAATGCACCTCCGAAACAGGGCCTAATTCCCGTTTTCCCTCAACCTACGCCCAAACTGCTATTTTGACAGAAAATGAGACCTTCCCAGCAGTGCTCCCACACCCCTAAACCCACTCCCAAAAATCTAGAACACCCCCAAATAGCTTCCCAAAAACACGCAATACAGCTACCTTGCAGGCCGCCAATGTATCCAATGGCAAAAAAACACCTCAGAAACAGGGCCTAATTCCCCTTTCCTCTCAACCTACGACCAAACTGCTATTTTGACACAAAATTAGACCTTCCCAGCAGTGCTCCCAGACCCCTAAACCCACTCCCAACAATCTAGAACACCCCCAAATTGTTCACCAAAAACACGCAATACTGCTACCTTGCAGGCCGCCAATGTAAGCCAATGGCAACAATGCACCTCAGAAACAAGGCCTAATTCCCCTTTCCCCTCAACCGACGCCCAAACTGCTATTTTGACACAAAATTAGACCTTCCAAGCAGTGCTCCCAGGCCCCTAAACCCACTCCCAACAATCTAGAACACCCCCAAATTGCCCACCAAAAACGCGCAATACTGCTACCTTGCAGGCCGCCAATGTAAGCCAATGGCAACAATGCACCTCAGAAACAAGGCCTAATTCACCTTTCCCCTCAACCTACGCCCAAACTGCTATTTTGACACAAAATTAGACCTTCCCAGCAGTGCTCCCAGACCCCTAAACCCACTCCCAACAATCTAGAACACCCCCAAATTGCTCACCAAAAACACGCAATACTGCTACCTTGCAGGCCGCCAATGTAAGCCAATGGCAACAATGCACCTCAGAAACAAAGCCTAATTCCCCTTTCCCCTCAACCTACGCCCAAACTGCTATTTTGACACAAAATTAGACCTTCTCAGCAGTGCTCCCAGACCCCTAAACCCACTCCCAAAAATCTAGAACACCCCCAAATAGCTTCCCAAAAACACACAATACATTTACCTTGCGGGCCACCAAAGTAAGCCAATGGCAAAAATGCACCTCAGAAACAGGGCCTAATTCCCCTTTCCCCTCAATCTACGGCCAAACTGCTATTTTGACACAAAATGAGACCTTCCCAGCAGTGCTCTCACACCCCTAAACCCACTCCCAAAAATCTAGAACACCCCCAAATAGCTTCCCAAAAACACGCAATACAGCTACCTTGCAGGCCGCCAATGTATCCAATGGCAAAAAAACACCTCAGAAACAGGGCCTAATTCCCCTTTCCTCTCAACCTACGACCAAACTGCTATTTTGACACAAAATTAGACCTTCCCAGCAGTGCTCCCAGACCCCTAAACCCACTCCCAACAATGTAGAACACCCCCAAATTGCTCACCAAAAACACGCAATACTGCTACCTTGCAGGCCGCCAATGTAAGCCAATGGCAACAATGCACCTCAGAAACAAGGCCTAATTCACCTTTCCCCTCAACCTATGCCCAAACTGCTATTTTGACACAAAATTAGACCTTCCCAGCAGTGCTCCCAGACCCCTAAACCCACTCCCAAAAATCTAGAACACCCCCAAATAGCTTCCCAAAAACACACAATACATTTACCTTGCAGGCTGCCAATGTAAGCCAATGGCAAAAATGCACCTCAGAAACAGGGCCTAATTCCCCTTTCCCCTCAATCTACGGCCAAACTGCTATTTTGACACAAAATGAGACCTTCCCAGCAGTGCTCTCACACCCCTAAACCCACTCCCAAAAATCTAGAACACCCCCAAACAGCTTCCCAAAACACGCAATACAGCTGTCTTGCAGGCCGCCAATATGAGCCAATGGCAAAAATGCTCCTCAGAAACAGGGATTAATTCCCCTTTCCCCTCAACCTACGCCCAAACTGCTATTTTGACACAAAATTAGACCTTCCCAGCAGTGCTCCCAGACCCCTAAACCCACTCCCAAAAATCTAGATCACCCCCGAATAGCCACCCAAAAACACGCTATACTGCTACCTTGCAGGCCGCCAATGTAAGCCAATGGCAACAATGCACCTCAGAAACAAGGCCTAATTCACCTTTCCCCTCAACCTACGCCCAAACTGCTATTTTGACACAAAATTAGACCTTCCCAGCAGTGCTCCCAGACCCCTAAACCCACTCCCAAAAATCTAGAACACCCCCAAATAGCTTCCCAAAAACACACAATACATTTACCTTGCAGGCCACCAAAGTAAGCCAATGGCAAAAATGCACCTCAGAAACAGGGCCTAATTCCCCTTTCCCCTCATTCTACGGCCAAACTGCTATTTTGACACAAAATGAGACATTCCCAGCAGTGCTCTCACACCCCTAAACCCACTCCCAAAAATCTACAACACCCCCAAATAGCTTCCCAAAAACACACAATACAGCTACTTTGCAGGCCGCCAATGTAAGCCAATGGCCAAAATGCACCTCAGAAACAGGGACTAATTCCCTTTTTCCCTCAACCTACAACCAAACTGCTATTTTGAGACAAAATTAGACCTTCCCAGCATAGCTCCCAGACCCCTAAACCCACTCCCAAAAATCTAGAACACCCCCAAACAGCTTCCCAAAACACGCAATACAGCTGTCTTGCAGGCCGCCAATGTAAGCCAATGGCACAAATGCACCTCAGAAACAGGGACTAATTCCCCTTTCCCCCTCAACCTATGACCAAACTGATATTTAGGCACAACATTAGACCTTCCCAGCAGTTCTTCCAGACCCCTAAACCCACTCCCAAAAATCTAGAACAACCCCAAATAGCTTCCAAAAACACGCAATACAGCTACCTTGCAGGCCGCCAATACAATCCAAAGGCAAAAATGCACCTCAGAAACAGGGCCTAATTCCCCTTTCCCCTCAACCTACGCCCGAACTGCTATTTTGAGACAAAATTAGACCTTCCCAGCAGTGCTCCCAGGCCCCTAAACCCACTCCCAACAATCTAGAACACCCCCAAATTGCCCACCAAAAACACGCAATACTGCTACCTTGCAAGCCACCAATGTAAGCCAATGGCAAAAATGCACCTCAGAAACAAGGCCTAATTCACCTTTCCCGTCAACCTACGCCCAAACTGATATTTTGAGACAAAATTAGACATTCCCAGCAGTGCTCCAAGGCCCCTAAACCCACTCCCAACAATCTAGAACACCCCCAAATTTCTTTTCAAAAACACGCAATACAGGTACCTTGCAGGCCGCCAATGTAAGCCAATGGCAAAAATGCACCTCAGAAACAGGGCCTAATTCCCCTTTCCCCTCAACTTACGCCCAAAGTGCTATTTTGACACAAAATTAGACCTTCCCAGCAGTGTCCCAGGCCCCTAAACCCACTCCCAGAAATATAGAACACCCCTAAATAGCTTCCCAAAAACACGCAATACAGCAACTTTGCAGGCCGCCAATGTAAGCCAATGGTCAAAATGCACCTAAGAAACAGGGACTAATTCCCTTTTCCCCTCAACCTTCAATCAAACTGCTATTTTGAGACAAGATTAGACGTTCCCAGCAGTACTCCCAGACCCCTAAACCCACTCCAAAAATCTAGAACACCCCCAAACAGCTTCCCAAAACACACAATACAGCTGCCTTGCGGGCCGCCTATGTAAGCCAATGGCAAAAATGCACCTCAGAAACAGGGCCTAATTCCCCTTTCCCCTCAACCTACGCCCAAACTGCTATTTTGACATAAAATTAGACCTTCCCAGCAGTGCTCCCAGACCCCTAAACCCACTCCCAAAGATCTAGAACACCCCCAAATAGCTTCCCAAAAACACACAATACATTTACCTTGCAGGCTGCCAATGTAAGCCAATGGCAAAAATGCACCTCAGAAACAGGGCCTAATTCCCCTTTCCCCTCAACCTACGCCCAAACTGCTATTTTGACACAAAATTAGAACTTCCCAGCAGTGCTCCCAGACCCCTAAACCCACTCCCAAAAATCTAGATCACCCCCAAATAGCCACCCAAAAACACGCAATACAGCTACCTTGCAGGCCACCAAAGTAAGCCAATGGCAAAAATGCACCTCAGAAACAGGGCCTAATTCCCCATTTCCCTCAACCTACGCCCAAACTGCTATTTTGACACAAAATGAGACCTTCCTAGCAGTGCTCCCACACCCCTAAACCCACTCCCAAAAATCTAGAACAGCCCCAAATATGTAAATGTAAATGTAAATGTAGTTGAGCTTATATAGCGCACAGCTACCCGCAGTGGGTTTCCCGGCGCTTGCATTAGGGAACTCTTCCTAATATTCCCCTGTGAGATAGCAGGGTATCCACAAAGTTAAAGTCAGGCATCCCACCGCGAGGGGCCGTTGTGGAGATTAAGCAAGCTGTTGCCCAGAGTCGCAGAGTGTGAACCCGTGAGTCGAGGAGGCACCGGGGCGAGAATTATCGAGTCCGTGGAATTTTTAGCCCAAGACCCGCCGAGGTGGGGAATTGAACCCTGGTCCAGGACCGATCTCAGCTTCCGGGTCTGCCGCCTCTAACCCCTGAGCCACACTTCTCCACAATAGCTTCCCAAAAACACGCAATACAGCTACCTTGCAGGCCGCCAATGTATCCAATGGCAAAAAAACACCTCAGAAACAGGGCCTAATTCCCCTTTCCTCTCAACCTACGACCAAACTGCTATTTTGAGACAAAATTAGACATTCCCAGCAGTGCTCCAAGGCCCCTAAACCCACTCCAAAAATCTAGAACACCCCCTACAGCTTCCCAAAACACGCAATACAGCTGCCTTGCAGGCCGCCTATGTAAGCCAATGGCAAAAATGCACCTCAGAAACAGGGACTAATTCCCCATTGATAAAAATCAAATACAAAAATGGTCAGGCGATTCAGTCGATGCTTTTAAGTTAATTTTGCCCGGCGTTAAACGCCTCTGATACCATTACGAGTTATCAAATAAAGAGGCAGGCGCTGGAGACAGGAAGACAGGAAACAAGTTTTATTCGAACAGAGCAGAACATGTCCGATCGGACAACAAGGCATCGTCTCGAGGTGCTCTCTTTAGCCTCTCTGAGGCCTGGTCTTTTATACACTAGTTTAAGACATGTGAACACTCTTTATTACAATAAAGACATTGTGAAGTATGAAGATGACATCCCCGGTACCCCCCCCAGATCCGGCCCATTTCAACACATGGCTACAGTAGAGGCCCTTACCCCTCATACAATAGGAGGGGGCTATCACGCAGCTGAGTGTTCTGCCGATTCCTTTGGAATGTGTGCGCCTGATCGAATCTCAGGGGGTGGGGAGGTCGTGATCAATAGTAGCTCCTTTGAAGAGGGGCGAGTGCATACAGTAGTGGGCAATAAACTGTATCCTCAGGCTAAGGGATGACCAGCGGTCCGTGTAGACAATTAGGCTCAGAGGAAGGGGTCATCAAAGGAGAGATATTCATGAAAGGAAGGATTGGTGTGGACAATCGAGCGTAGAGGAAGGGTTTATCAAAAGAGGGGTATTCATGGAAGGAAAGGAGGTGTTGGTCAGGCGCGGGGTGTGATTCTCAGAGACAGAGTCATGTGGAAGGGGAGACTTCATGACTTGCGCATGTGAGAGCGGGGGCAGCCAGGGTGCATGGGGGATGATTGCAGGGTCAAGGAAGTGCGCTGATGAGCGATCGTGAACGGGGAGACCATGGTACCTAAAATGGCTGTCGTGTATGTTCATACGTGAGTCTGAGGAAGGGGCAAGATGGCACAGATGATGTTCAGTTCACGAACTAAAATTCCACAGTCCTCCCTTTTAACATGTCTCGCCAGCTTGTCAATTCGGATCGATCCCCATAAGACCACGTACTTCTATCTCGTAGAGGGGACTCATGTGCTCAGTTTTAAAGTCCAAAGTCTTAGGGCACGTACAGTTGGAAATGAGTGAACACAAAGGTGGCAAACATTGAATACCTAAGCAACACCCACACAGTATCATGATTGGTATCAATATAAATGTAAACAACCTCCATCCCCAGTCCTTCAAAGTGTCCCAAAGCCAGCTTCCAAGCGACCATCTTTCCTGTTCCTGGTGAACCTCTGAGGACAGTCTGTGGAGGTGTTCGATTGCTTTGTAGACTGAAGGCGAGTTGTCTGTCACGTAGGTGCAACAGCTGGAGCCGATGATGCTGTGGTGTTGGGTTCAAATCAGGCCTACATACTCTGCTAAACTCACGAACACCTTAGTATAGAAGTTGGCACGGACACTGGAAAATGCAAAAGACAAGTTTATTAGGACCCCATGGGGTGGTGGTATATTCCTACAGCACCCTTCGGCAATGTAAGAAGTAGCACACCGAACATCGGTGCGCGACCTCTTTTATACAGTTTAATGGCAATAAAAAGGTAGGCGTTTACAAGTTACACATTTTAGGTACATATAAGGTCATTTTTGGAACACAGCCAGCATGTGGGAGGAGTTCAGTAGCACTGGTCAGTTTGTGCTAACATTCCTAAAAAATGACCAGTTGATGCATAGTGCGCATGTGCGCTTGACCAGTACTAAAAATAGCCTGTTGCCGAGCAGAATAGATGACCATGGGTATCGAGAAAGGATGAAAGGGCACACTGACCACGAGGCAGCGTGTTCATATAACATGGAAGCCAGAAGGATTCAAAATGGCCCCCGTTCGTTTTGGTCAAGTTAACTAAAAAGGCCGTGTAGCTGTGCTAAACGCTAACTCAGGAGCTGCCAAAACACGACAGACGGCCCTTTTAGCGTTTAGCAAAAGCTACCTCATAACGAACGTAATCAGGATTCTCATCATCAATATTGACGGCCATTATTTTCAGCACTTCATCGTTGACCAGTCTCTCTTGCTTAATAATAGCACGTTTGGATGGGATACAGGCTGTAATACATACAGAACATAATGTTGGGCCACATTGAATACATAAACAAAGGGAAAACAATACTCCAATGAAAATACATAGAATGGTTAATAATTTCCAACCCCAAGTACTGAGTAGGGTCCAGAACCAACCAGAAAAGGTCCATGTTCCATTTTCTGGGTGGATCTCAGCAGCTATCTGATGCAGTTTCGTAATTGAATCATACACGGAAGGTGAATTATCTGGCACATACACACAGCAACTACTTCCGATAATGCGGCATGCTCCACCCCGATCAGCTAGTATCACGTCTAGAACCATCCGGTTCTGGAGCGTCACAATTCTGGTAATTTGCAATTCTTCAGTAATATTCCCTAAAGCAGAGGCAGTTTCATTAGCGACGGCTTCCACCACACGTGTAAGCCGCCTTATCTTTCTGCTATTCAGTGCAGCTCCTACAAATGAAAATAAACCCAAATTGAAATCTACATATTGCTGTAAAGTGGTATCAGTTTGGTCTATTCCATCAAGATCTAATGTTCTTTTAACTCTGTTTAGAACGAAATCATGATACAGAACGTAATCATTGTGATACATAGGAGGAGCAATAAATACAGGTGGCAATACAAAAGCTATGTAACATGTTCCTAACCATCCCAATGGCAGACGATGGTATCCCTTATTTCCACAAATGAAATATGTATTACGTGAAGCTACAAATGCAATTCCATTTGGCGTATCAAAGGTAAGTGTAATATTACATTTGCTGCGGCCTACAGGGATTGTACCTTTATTTCTAATACAAAGATCTGCTTTTGTATCAATAACCGTTATCACATGTAAGCTCGTTACATTTATAAGTCTTTGATTCGTATAGACACGAGGTGCAGAAACATTGTCCGGACGATATTCTTCCCATTCAAATTTAGTTCCTTCAGCTTGTGGATAACCATCTTTGTCATTGAAACATATCTTGTTCAATCGAAAGAGTAGTCCACCTTTCGTTGGCCATCGTAAAGTGAAAAGAAGAGTGTACCAAGCATTGCAAGAACCATTATGAGAAAACGGGAGAGGAATGAGTGGAGTTCCTCCCCTCTTCTGATGTCCGGGCAACATTCCACATACCCAACAATTTGATGTGTTGGTCATGTTGTGAGTATGATGCAAAATCTGAATAAAACTGTTATTCAAATAAGTCTGTCTATGTCTCTCTTCATGATAAGGCAAAGTAAAATGAAAATGTTCAGATGGGCTTGGAGTGGTGGGCAGTAGGTGTTCTCGTACAGGAAACAATTGTTCTATAGTCCAAGCTACTACTGCGATCACCATTATGGTCAAGACAAACAAAACAGTACCAAGAATTCTCCCTTTTCGTGTCGAAGGAGATGCCATAGTTCACAAAACAATAATCTTCAAGAGCAACACTAAACGAAAAAATAAAAACGATGGTTCTGGACTGAGGCTGCCGTTGGTTTGTTCTCCGAGATTCAAGACGGGTGTCGCTACACTGGACAGAACTGATCCCCCCCCCCTTGATATTCCCGGCTTCCGTTTCACAAACCTCAGCGCGGTCACCAACCAGTTCAAAAATGCAAAAAGAAATTATTTCCTGGGACGTAGATTGTACTTCACTCCATCAGAAACAGTATGGTTCGGGAAGGCTCCCTTCAATTCATCGGACGTAACAGCTGGGCTCTTTTCTGCATCCAAAATCTTTCTGTAGTCGGATAGCACCACAGGGCTCACCAGATCCGGAGAAACACGACGACAATGGCTGGAATGAATCCACCGTTTCTTGTTGGTGACTCTTACTGCGGTCCGAGTCGCCAGCAGCACCTGCTCAGGGCCATGCCATCTCGGTTCCAAACTGCTGGATCGCTCGAACACGCGGACCATCACGTGGTCCCCAGGATGAAGATCGTGAGCCTCACCAGTGGAGTTATCAGGGAGCGCTTCTCGAACCTGTTGATGAATAGAAAGTAAATCATTTGTTAATCGTGCCAGATAGTCGCTCATCATTATACAAGGCACATCATGTATCAAACGAGGTTTAGGAACTCCCCAAATATTCATCGGCCTTCCAAACACCACTTCATAGGGTGTGAGGCCAGATCGAGAATGTGGCACTGATCGAATAGACAGCAATGCCAAAGGCAAAGCGTCCGGCCATTTCAAAGATGTGGATGCCACAATCTTTGCTAGCTTCAGCTTCAGAGTTGCATTGTATCTTTCTACCAAACCTGCTGATTGCGGATGAAAGACAGCATGGAATAGTTGCTTGATTCCCAATCCTTTCAGGACGTACTCCACTACTTTCCCAATAAAATGAGGACCATTATCATTCCACATAAATTTACAAACACCATAGCGCGGGAAGTACTCTTTGAGCAACACCTTAGCTGTTGTCAATGCTGTATTGTCTTTCGTAGGGTAAGCCTCGATCCATTTACTGAAGGCGCACACCACCACTAGGACATACTTTTCTTTTTTTTTTAAACCTTTATTGACATCAAAAGGAAAGACAAGTCGAGGCCTACAACCTAACCGGCCCGACGCAGTGTGCAAAGCAAGCAGAGGTCCCAATGCACATAATACAGAATCAATCAGCACAAAGCAGAGGCAATATAATCGTAAAAGGGGAGAAGAGACGTGGGAACCAAAGGGCCAAGACACGGGAGCAAAAAAGGGTTACTTTTATAATATGGGGAAAAGGCGTATGACAGGCATACTTTCAATATATAGACATCCGATAACCCATAACCAACCTCAGCGTCAATAAGGGGGTAAGGGGCCGCATTATAGGGGAGACAACACCATGCACACAAGAAAGTCAGGATATTTGAGACTTATCCGGCCCCTGAGCATTATCATCGTCACATGCCCACCACCCAAAACACCACCAAGCCAGAACAGAGGGATCGGAAAAACAGTACATCAAAACCAGCCCGTCATTGTGACCTCTAGGAAAAGGGAAGGGAGAGGGGAGGGGACGAGGAAAAGAGGGGGAAAAGAGGGGGAAGAGGGAGGGAAGGCAGGGGAAGGGAGGACAAGATGAAACAATGAAAAAGGGAAAGGAGATATAAAAACGAAAGGAAGAAGACACGTCGACACAGGCCTCCCGTGGCGGGAAAACAGGAGACAACAGGAGTATCAGCACAAAGTGAGGGTACGGCAGTCGAGAAGAAAAGCAGCTCACTCACCGAAGGAGGATGAACGACGCCACACACCCCACCCCAAACACACCACAGGAGGCCGGGACAGATGCGGCCTCACGAAAAAGGGATACAAAAGGGCCATAGAACCAGAAAACAAACAACAAATAGAACCCAGCCCACCCATCCCACCCTGCACCCCTGCAGAAGGCTATGGCCTACCCTTCCAACAGCGTGCCTGTCGCCCTAAACCAGAACCCGAAATATAGCAAGAAGGAAGGAAGAAAAACGAGACAAAGAAGGAACAGACGCAGAAAAAAGAAAACAAGAAAACATGAGGGAGGAGCATAATAACAGTAATCAAAAAGGTCGGCTGCTGCCCTCCGCCCAACCAAACAATCACAGCCAGAAGCAGACCAGAACGACACCCCATCCAGTGCCACAAAACGTAGAGAGAAGGGGACCTCCCACATCCCCACTGGTAGAAACAAATGCGCCGCTAAGTCGTATACCAGGAATCAACCAGGAGACGTGCATATCACCCCCAACCCTTTCGAGCCACAAATCCCACCCACCATACGGCAATGTGAAACAAAATACTAAATACAAAACCAATACATAATCGAGAAAGATGGTGACTAGCATAGCGACATGGGGTAGATCGGTCCGCAAGGGAGTAGAAGTCCAAAAGGAGAGTTGAGATGTATCAGCAATCGCAGCACGGTTATTGGAAAACAGGAGTTCAGTTTCGCCGCCGGGGCGGGCAAGGGGGTCTCTGTGATAGACAAAGGCAAAGTCATCGGAGCAGGCACAGGAGGTAGTCCACAAATAGTTCCAGGCATCCATGTCGGACAGGGCCGCGGCACAATGTCCAAGTCCCCGGGGTCAGAACCCCAAAAAATCGAGAGTTCCAAAGTCACCGGCACACAACACGATCGTCGATCAGTGGTGGGAACACTCACAGCAAGCGAGGGGGGCGAGGCAATGGAGTCATTGAAACAAGAGGGCGATGAGAAGAAACGGCTGCCCAAAATGGCGGCATTTCGTGGCGGGCCCACCGAGACATCAGGGTCCAGGGATGCGTGCAGGGATCTCAGGGCTTCCAGGATATCTCTGACCGTAAGCTCACGCTCACCAGATCCGATCCCTGCACAATTCGGCCACACGCGCCCGCCACCACAGGGGGAGTCCCGTTCCAGAGGGTCGGCCGCCATTTCGTGAGATCAGCCCAGTCCCCCGGAAAGAACAGTTCAAAAATGTAGGACTTTACAAGCTCCGGGGGTCCCAGCAACGGCGGCCCCACTTGCAAAAAGGATGTCCGTCCAAGACGGGTCTCCGCCAACACCAGCACCGGCGCCCCCAGCAAGCAGAGTCCGGGCGCCGAGGACCAGGGCCGCCGGACAAAGCAGCGGCGGGGGGAAGACCCCAACACCGAGTCAATTCCCGGGGCTTCTCACCCACATCGGCCGCGCGGCCACCAGGGCAGGCCCGGACCAGGATCGCCGGGATTTACGCACAACGGCTCCCATCATTGGTTCACGCTCTCGGCCGGGGCCGAGAGCCGTCGGATCACACCGTCCAGGTTCCCGTCCAGGCTCCACGGCGGCCCCGATCTCGCGGAGGGCACAACTCCGGAGCCGCTGCACCCCGAGACCCCGGGGCAAGTTGGTGAGTACAAACAAGTCGTTCTGTTTACAATTCCCCGAAGAGGAGTCGTCCCCGGACAGGATAAGAGACAGGATAGGCAAGCAGGCCGGAGGGCTGCAGGAGCCGAGCTAAAAGGCGACCATCACGCTCGCGAGCTTGGCTCCTCCCTCCACTAGGACATACTTGAGGTTATTACAGCGCTCCAGCTGGATGTAATCCATTTGCAGTACTTCGAATGGTGCAGTAGGTGGAAAGAACCCTCCTTTAGGAGTATGAGTCCATTGTCCAGGATTGTGCTGTAAACATATCAGACAGGTCTGCACTACTCTCTTAGCCATACTAGCAATTTCAGGATTTTCCCAAACCCGTGTAAGCAATTTAGTAATTGCGAGAGCTCCAATATGTGCCAGCCCATGTGTCATTTGCACCATTGTTTGTAAATAGGCCATAGGTAATTTCCATCTTTCCATATCTTTACTTCTCCAGCAACCCTCATCATCCAACATTCCTTCAGTGGCCCATTTCGTAAGTTCTGCTTCAGATGCTGATCTCTGTATATCTAATATTTCTTCTCTAGCATCATGCCACCGCTCGGCTTGTGATTTCACCACGTACATGGGGGAATTATTGTGTAGCATAGCGGTCTCTCTCGCAATGCGATCTGCGAAAGCATTGCCTTGTCCTATTTTATCCGTCACCTTTTTGTGTGCACTGCATTTGACTATTGCTACTTTCTTTGGACACAATAATGCATTCAGAAGATTGCGTACCAATTCTCCATGCATAATGTGTACTCCATGTGAAGTCAAGAATCCTCGTTCCTTCCAGAGTAGGCCAAAATCATGCACTACTCCAAAAGCGTAACGACTATCCGTGTAAATGTTCACACATAGCCCAGCACTTAACTCACATGCTTTCGTTAAGGCTATCAATTCAGCTGCTTGGGCCGATTTCTGGGGTATTCGTGCTGCTTCTACCACTGTCTTAAGTGTCGTGATCGCATAAGCTGCGGAAGTCGTACCATCTGGTAACCTCACACACGATCCATCAACCCACAGTTCCCCATCTACATCTTCAAATGGCGTATCCTGTAAGTCGATACGACCCTTTGTTTGTTCCTCAGTCAGAAAAACACAATCATGTTGTTCTTCCTTCTGAGTCTCAGCAACAGGATCCGGCAGTAAAGTCGCAGAGTTCAGTGTCGCACATCGTTTTGGTGTGATGTGCGGCGCCAACAACGTTAGCTCATATCCTGTTAGGCGGGCACTGGTTAGATGCTGTGTTTTCGTTTCATTCAACAACGCATCTACCGCATGGGGAACTAACACCAACAATTTGTGTGACAGAACTATTCCCTCACTTTGTCGTATCGCTACTGCTGTTGCTGCGACTGCTCGAAAACATCCAGGCAATCCTCGAGCCACAGGGTCGAGTACCGCCGAGAAGTATGCACAAGGTCTCTGTTTGTCTCCGTGTGCTTGCACTAAGACTGACAATGCGCACCCATCCTTCTCGTGTACATACAATGTAAAGATCTTCGTATAATCAGGTGTACCTAACACTGGTGCAGAACAAAGAGCTTGTCTCAATTATTCAAAAGCATTCTGACATTCATCCGTCCATTCAATGGGAATCAGTGTATCTTTAGACAACAATGCCAACAAAGGCTTAACAATGTGTGAAAAACCCAATATCCATTGCCTACAAAAAGACGTCAGACCTATGAAGGCACGAACATCTTTCTGAGTGCAGGGGACTGGTGTGTCTAAAACTGCTTGAATTTGAACCGGTGTTAATGCACGGCCCTCCTTAGACAAAAGATGACCGAGGTAGGTCACCTTGGGTCTACAATACTGTAACTTTCTCTTCGAAACCTTATGATTATTTTTGGCTAAGAAGGAAAGCAAGGAAAAGGTACTTTTCTCACATTGTTCCGGCGTGTCTGCTGCAAGTAAGATGTCATCCACATACTGAATAAGAGCCACACCATCTTGCAATTCAAAGAAATCAAGTTGCCTTTTTAAAGCCTGACTATAGATGCTAGGACTTTCTGTATAGCCTTGAGGAACTCAACAGAATCTATACTATTTATTATTTAATGTAAATCCAAAGAGATATCTACTATCAGGATGTACAGGAATCGAGAAAAATGCGTTTTTCAAATCGACAACCGTAAAAGTAGTTGCCGTCGGTGGAACCAACGTAAGCAACGTGGTGATGTCAGACACCACCGGGTACTGAGGCACTACTATCTTGTTGATTTCCCTCAAATCAATAATAAAACAGTAAACCTTAGCATCTGTATCTCTTTTAAGGATCGGTAGAATTGGGCTGTTGCAAACATTGTAGGGGACTTCCTCAACTACTCCTGCCAAAATCAAATCATTCACAATGTGTATCAAAGCAATTTCACCTTCTCTCGAAATTTTATATTGTGGGACACGTGGCAGAGATACTCCCTCCTTTACAGTAATACGTACTGGGGGAATACTCATCTGTCCTACGTCAGTATCAGAAGTGGCCCACAATGTTTTCGGTAGGGAGGCTAATACTTCAGATTCATGGAGAAGACACACTCGCTCAACTTCTGGATAATTTTCGTTCAACACAACTCGCACTCCTTCCGGGGCACAGCGAATAGTAGCTCGAAAATGTTTTAACATATCGAGTCCCATAATATTATCTGGTGTATTTGGAGACAGCAAAAAGGGACAAGGGGCAGCAAATTTATCAACATGAAATGCAACGGGTTGAGACAGTGGGCTAGAAGTAGGTGTTCCATCGAACCCTATAGCTGTAATTACCTCGCCAGACAGGGGAGCCCTTGGAACCAAGTGTTTGGACAAAGCGCTACGAGTAGCTCCTGTATCAACCAGAAATTGATCAGTGGAACGCAAAACATGTGCTTCTATATATGGACCCCTTTGATCAACTGGTACTTCAACCGATTCCACACCCCATCCTATGCAATCCTATGCATAGCGCTCATCGCGTGGCTCAGCAGAGCCACCCTCATTTATCTGATATTGATTGCGATTATCAAACGTATTATAATCTGCCTGACCACGACCCCTTGCTCCATATCCTCCACGATCATTTGATCCATAACCTCCTCGATCATTTGATCCCCATCCTCTTGGCCCTCCATAATTACTCCTAGACCTTCCACTTCCTCGTCCCCTCAAATTACACTGTTCTCGAAACACCGGACAGTCTGCAATCCAATGTCCAAACTGCTTACAGTATGCACACTGATTCACAGATATGTCAGAACGAGGAGGAGGAGCATTATTATACGATCCTCGTCCCCCTCCATTGTTTCCCCTCGTAGTCTGAACCTGAGCCAACATTACCTTTGTCTTCAAATCCTTCGCTTTCTTATCACTACTTTCCTTTGCCTCCAATTCCTGTCGCTCGTAATATTGAGCCATAGTCAATAAAGAAGCAGGGGTTGCCGTGGTCCACGAACTTTCACTCGCTTTTAATCGTTTTGCAATCTCCGGTAGGAGATTAGCCACATACTTGTCAACGAATAAATGCCTGCCTGTATCTTCTGTTAATGATTGTCCACTGTAATCATGGAACGCTTCCTCAAAGCGAGAGAAGAAATCAGAAACCGATTCATCCGTTTTCTGCTTACAAGAGGCTAATATAGTCACATCAATCTTTTTAGCGGGAACAAGAGTCTTTAATTTTTTTAGTATGGCCCCTGGAAGGTCTAATATTAATTGACAAGGCTTGCATGCTGGTTCCCTATCTAAATCCGCTTGAACTAGATCCTTCCAACTGGCCCCGAGAGTCGTGTGGTCATCAAACTTACGAATCGCCCTCCACATATCAGGTGGCAATATTAACCCAAAAAACAGATCAATATCAACTAACGTCATAATACACGATGAAATTGCACTTTCAACACTTTCATAGAAAGCCGCTGGATTTTTACGGGGATCAGGCAAAGCATTCTTAAGCGCCATAACGTCTGCTCTATTCCAAGGCGTATAAACCCAGTTATACACAAAATACCCTTTCGCGTCTTTAGATCTTTTATCATCATCTGTGCCATCCCCTTTATGAGGGACATATAAAGGCGCAGCTTCTCGCATAGGTCTAACATTAATCGCAGCGATCTTATCTGTTCCAAAGATAGAACATTCTTTGGATATCTCCGTCGATCCGGACGCAGGCGGACCCGATGACTTTTCCAACTCCCGTAGCCGTGTCGCCTCATTCCGTAGCTGAACCAAGCGTTTGAAATATTCATCCGCATCTGAAAGAACAAAGAGACCTTTATGAAAGTTATCACGACCCTTGGATATATCCTTTGGTTCTAATTCTGTAGAATACCTTCTAAATCGGTCAACAACCTCATCACCAAAATGATCTAAAAAATACAACCTCTCCCTATCGGACCATTCTTCCATTTGCTTACTAATGTCAGAGACAGTTACAGAATTAACATTTAGCTTTCATGCAAACGAACGCAATTCCGCCGTTCGATCCGACGATAACCTTGTACGCTGTGCATTCTGATCGTCCTCATCCGAGTCCTTGCTCGGAGCCGTAGGTGGGACGTACGGAGGCGGACAGCGATCTAGTAATGAAAAATCATCTGTTTCATTAGTAAGGACCGGATAAAGAGGACGCCAGATGGGAAACTGACCATTAACCTGCAAATTGTGTTCTCGAGTCTCCCTCTCTTTCTGTTCCTGTAACTCCTTCTCCTGTAGCTGTAAAGCTTTGTCACGTGCAGCCTTCCGCTGCACCTTCTCCGCCAAGGCTTCCTCACGCTTCACTCGTTCACGCACCTCTTTCTCCCACATACGCACACAATCAAACATATCTTGCCTAGACCTTCGCTGAAACAAACACTGCTCTACATATTGAACCTTTCGAAGATCAAATGACCCATGTAGTGGCCACTGTAATCCACAATCGGTTTTAGTATACTTATGCCATAACGTGCTGTACATTATTGGCGGAATACCGAATTTTACATACATCTCACGATTTGGAGTCCCCTCTGGGGGAGCCGGCTGTGATTTATTTAATCGATAATTGGTACCATTTTCAAAACAGCACATCCTTCGGAGCATGCTGAAAACAGGCATGTTCAAAAGTACCACGAAAACGCGATACTACACAAAATGGCACTTAATGTGCTTCATACACGGTGTGCCGTTCAAATCAAATAAATCAGAGAAATATCCCTACATGCCTGCCTATGTGAGGTGCACTCCACATATTCAAATTCAAATTCAAAGATTCAACGTTAGCTAACTTCAAACAAATTCAAATTCAAATTCAAAAGCCATAGTAAGTGTCAGTAGACTACCTCACCAGTCAAAAGCTTACCAAATATCTTCAAAACGTCCAAGGTCCAACTGCCAAGTTCTGTAATCGAATCAGCCAAAACGGCACATCACGACAATCCAAGATCAGAATCTCAGTCGAGGACCGGCGCCACCTGGAAGGTCAGATCAGAAGGAAGGAAAGAAACACCGTGGATGCCAAGACTCGGGTCACTCAATGGCAGCGATCGCTTCCATGGCGAGTTTCCAAACCTTCGTCGCGACCTCTCCTTCGGGCATCCGAGTCGCCGATGAGTCCCTTCGTGGTCGCCAATTGTGGTGTTGGGTTCAAATCAGGCCTACATACTCTGCTAAACTCACGAACACCTTAGTATAGAAGTTGGCACGGACACTGGAAAATGCAAAAGACAAGTTTATTAGGACCCCATGGGGTGGTGGTATATTCCTACAGCACCCTTCGGCAATGTAAGAAGTAGCACACCGAACATCGGTGCGCGACCTCTTTTATACAGTTTAATGGCAATAAAAAGGTAGGCGTTTACAAGTTACACATTTTAGGTACATATAAGGTCATTTTTGGAACACAGCCAGCATGTGGGAGGAGTTCAGTAGCACTGGTCAGTTTGTGCTAACATTCCTAAAGAATGACCAGTTGATGCATAGTGCGCATGTGCGCTTGACCAGTACTAAAAATAGCCTGTTGCCGAGCAGAATAGATGACCATGGGTATCGAGAAAGGACGAAAGGGCACACTGACCACGAGGCAGCGTGTTCATATAACATGGAAGCCAGAAGGATTCAAAATGGCCCCCGTTCGTTTTGGTCAAGTTAACTAAAAAGGCCGTGTAGCTGTGCTAAACGCTAACTCAGGAGCTGCCAAAACACGACAATGCGGCATGCTCCTCCACGGTCGGCCAGAACCACATCTAGAACAAGACGGTTTTGAAGAGCCACCAGGCGGACTGCCTGAAGCTCAGCCGTGTTGTTAGCGAGGATACCAGCCGTGATGTTAATGGTTGTTTCCACTGCCTGAGTTAGGTGTCGGATAGCGCGGCTATTTGCCATTGGGCCCCACAGAGGAACAAGTCCCTTCACCGCATCCAGGAACTGTGCGCCGGTGGAGTCGGCTTGTCCAATGTCTCCGGCGTGCTTTTGCCGGTGATGGTAGGCTGGGGCCACATACGTGGGAGGAAGAATAAAGGCGATGTAGCACGTACCCCTCCAGCCTTTCGGGAGCCAAGTGTAAGCTTTGGTGCCACAAACAAAGTACATATTCGGAGAAGCAACAAAGGAGGGGGGATCAATTGAGACCAATGTTCTGGTGATGTGGCAGGAACTGTGACCCACCAGCTGTGTTCCCTGGCCTTCGAGGCAAACGAGACCTGTGACATTGATGACAGACAGGGCCACAGTCAGAGTGGCAGCCGTTCGCTTCCGCAGGTAGGAGAAGGTGGGTCTAGCTGGATTGTGGAGCACTTGCATTTCAACTCGCTCTTTGGCAGGGATGTTCATATGGAAGGCGGAACCTGAGGTCACAGGACAAAAGGGGGCAGACGTCCTTCCTGTTTTGTTCAGCCAGAACCCATAGTAGAAGTGTGACACTGTTTGACCAGAAGTGGCTTTGTCCTTGTGGCTTTCCTGCAAGAGGATCAACCAGGCGAGGCAGGAGCCGTGAACTGAGAAAGGAGAAGGGATGAAGGGGATGGAGTGTCCAGTGGCATGCGGGAGCAACCCGCAGATCCAGCAGTTCGTGGCATTTGCAGCAAGGTTGTGCTGGTGCAATAGCTGCACGAAGGAATTGTTCCAGAACTCCTTGCGCCTTTCTCGGAGCTGAGGCGAAAGGGAGATTAGGTGGTGCTCTTTCGTGGTGGTTGGCTGTGCAGTGGTCGGCAATATTTGATGCGCGGGTGTGCTTTCCTCCAAGATCCAGAAGGAAGTCATGAGGAGGAGGCAAAGGAGGAAGATAATGAAGAAAGCGATTGTCTTTGATTTGTGCAAATTGTCAGCCTTTGGGTTCCTGTAGTGGGTATTTCCGGTTGCGTCCATCATCTTCTTATCTGGCGCTTCCATCATCTTCTTATCTGGCGCTTCCATCATCTTCAAGGTGCTCGGTAGTGGGCAGAACCACAGACTTTGTTTAGCTTCTCTCCGGGTAACCCTTAGTTGTTTTGGGCCACCGTTCTGAGATTTTAACTTAGTCCGTGGCATACTTAGCCGAAGCTCCCTCCTTTCGACGCAGGAAATACCCTTCCCGGGATGGCACAGTGGGATCAGAGTGTTTTGCAAGTTCAAGTGCCTCGGTATCAGGATAGCAGTTCAATGTTGGTCGGTCTTTGTTCAGGAGCTCTTCTTGGGTGTCCACGTTTTCTGTCGTGGCCAGGGTCGAGGAGACCTTCTTGCAGTGGTGTGCGTGCAGCCAGTGCCTCTTCCCCTCTACTCGAAGAGCCGTCCGAGTGGTGATCAGTACTTGCCAGGGGCCCGTCCACCGGGGCTCCAGACTCTTTGCCCGTTGAAAATTCCAGACTAGGACATAATCTCCCGGTTGGATATCGTGACCGGGACCCCTGGAAGCATCGGGGATGGCCTGCTGCACCTGTTGATGAATGACAGACAACGTTTTAGGTAATTTGTATAAATAATCTGACAGTAGGACGTCGGGGACGTCGTGAATGGAGGTCGGTTTGGGGGCAGTCCTGAGGTTCATTGGTCGCCCAAACACAACCTCGTAGGGGGTCAAGTGGTGCTTAGTGGGAGTGGAGCGCATCGATAGTAATGCCAGTGGGAGGGCATCTGGCCACTTAAGTCCTGTGGTGGCCACTATCTTTGACAGTTTCAGTTTCAGTGTAGCATTGTGTCGTTCAACTAGGCCAGCGGATTGGGGGTGGAAGACCGCATGGAACCTCTGCTTTACCCCCAACCCCTTCAATATTAGTTGGATAACTTCAGCTATGAAGTGGGGGCCATTGTCGCTCCATAAAATTCGACAAAGGCCGTAGCGAGGGAAAAACTCTTTCAGTAGTACTTTGGCAGTAGTCATGGCAGTGTTGTCACGGGTTGGATAGGCTTCCACCCATTTGCTGAAGGCGCATACAATGACTAATACGTACTTCAAGCCTTGGCATCTCTCCAGCTGGATGTAATCCATCTGGAGGACCTCAAAGGGGTGGTCGGGGATCCCAAACCCTCCCCGGGGTACCATAGTTCCTTTCCCGGGGTTGTGTTGTAGGCAGATAAGGCACTGCTGGACCAGGCGTTTGGCTGAGTCGGGGATCTTGTTGTTGTGCCAGACTTTGGAAATGAGTTCAATCATGGGGGCAGAACCTATGTGTGCAGGGGAGTGTGCCATAGTCAGTATGGGGATCAAGTATGAGTCAGGCAGCAACCATTTGTTTGTGTCCTTTGTCCGCCAGCAGCCTTCATCGTCCCTTAGACCCACCCGTGCCCACTCAGTCAGTTCGTGAGGTGTGCTGGCTGACTGGATGTCCCTAATCGTTTCCCTAGCGTCAGTCCATTTTTCTGCTTGTGACCTGGTCACATACATGCGTGTCGTCGTCCTATTCTCAGCTGTGGTTCGGGCAGTGATGTCGGCTAGTGCGTTTCCCTGTCCAACTAAGTCCGTTACCTTCTTGTGTGCCTGGCATTTGATCACTGCTAATCGTTTGGGGAGGAGAACTGCTTCAATCAGGGCGGAGACTAGATCTCCGTGAAGGATGGGCGTGCCGTGGGACGTCAGGAATCCCCTTTCCCTCCACAGGAGCCCAAAATGATGAACCACCCCGAAGGCATACTGGCTGTCCGTGTAGATGTTCGCCGTGGTTCCTGCTGCTATGATACATGCTCGTGTGAGGGCAATTAGCTCTGCCGCCTGTGCGGATCGTTGCGTGATGCGGGCTGTTTCAACTACTGTTCGGGCTGTCGTCACCGCATAGGCAGCTGAAGTGGTGCCGTCTGGGAGTTTGATACAAGAGCCATCTATCCATAGTTCTCCATCAGGGTCTGTAAAAGCAACGTCTCGGAGGTCAATTCTACTCCTGGTCTGTTCGTCCGTGAGGGTCACACAGTCGTGTATAGGGGGCACATCGGGGTCATTTTCAGGCAAGGGCAACAGTGTAGCAGGATTCAATGTTGTGCATCTCTTCAGAGTGATGTGGGGTGCAAGTAGAGTCAATTCGTACCCCGTCAGTCGTGCACTAGTGTGGAATTTTAGTTTGCGATCTGAACATTATCTGCGCCAACTTGTCACCTATGCACTACGTGCACGGCAGCCATTCTAGGTCACCTATGTACTACGTGCACGGCAGCCATTTTAGATATCATGGTCCCCCTACCCACGATCGATCGCCAGCGCGCCCCTGTGACCCAGCAAGCATCCTCCGCGCGCCCTGGCTCCCCCTCCCTCCTCCTTATGAGCATGACCCTTCTGCATGACCCTGTCCTTGGGAGTCATGCCAGCGCCTGACCAACACCTCCTCCCCTCCCATGAATGCCCCTCTGTTGAGCAACCTCCCCTCTGCGCTGGATTGTCCACGCGGCATGAATACCACTCCATTGATGGCCCCTCACCCCGTGTCCGACTGTCCACACAGGTCCGAGGCCATTGCCTAAGCCGAGAGATATCATTTACTACCCTTATTGTATGAGGTCGCTCTCCTTCAAAGGACCCTCTATTGATCCAGGCCTCCCCACCCCCTGTGACATGATCAGGCGCACACATCCTAAGACTCGACGAAACACTCAGCTGCGTGATGACTCTTCCTCTTATCAGCAGGTTGAGGACCTCTATTGTGAAGGTATATGGGGGTGGGATTAACACGAGGATTACGGGGATGTCTTTTCCTTGCCTTACAAAGTTGTGATTGTAATAAAGGAAGGTCACATGCCATAAACCAGTGTATAAGAGGCCAGGCCTCCGAGAGGCTGTTAGAGCACCTTGAGACGATACCTTGTTGTCTGATCTGATGTGTTCTGCTCCGTCGGAATAAACTTCTGTTTCCTGCCTTCTGGTCTCCGGCGCCTGCCTCATTGCTTGGTAAATTTGAATGGTACAAGGGCGGTTAGCGCCGGGCAAATCTTGAGAAAGGTCCTAGCCCTACCTTTTTCCACAATTTGGCGTCCCAAAGCGTGGGGCCCATCAGCGACACGTGGATCCAGTGGGAGAGGTCCCGATGACAGAGTGAACGACTGCAACGATCGGGAAGAGCTCATGTCCGATAGACCCTCGTCTGACAGCCGATCATCCGACCTTCACTAGTTCTGAACAGACCTCTCTCGAGTGATCTACGGTCCTGACTGGGAACCATCAGGAGTGCCGCGAACATCACGAAGGAGAGAGGACGATCGGGCGCTGGATCCAGAGGACAGGAAACCGTCCATGCGGTCCGGGTAAGGTCGTGTAAACACGACGAATTGAGGAAAATTGTTTTTGTTTGGATAATACTAGTATTACGCTTTGTTGAAACCTCTGGAGATTCGCTGTCTGCAAACGGGGAAAAACAAACAGGCTCTCTCTTTGCAAACAGTGAAGGATAGGTAACGCAGACTTTTGTCCCCATTGTAATCCGTCGTGCCTATCTTCCTCCCCCACTGTTTCCCGAACTGTCGTTCGTGGATTATTGTCTGGAGATTCTTTGTCTGCAAACAGGGAAGAACAAGGTCTCTCTTTGCAGGTAGAGAAAGAGTGGGTAGCGATAACTTTTCGTGCCCACTTATTCTCCCCACTGAATTGTTTGATTGGCCGATTATTCGGTATTGGTTCGTTTGAGGTATTCACCGCCGCCAAACAACGGAGAATAGAAATATTCTGCCTAGTCTTTGCCCGCTGTGATAAGATAGGTAGTGCAGACTTTTGTCCCCGGTGTAAACCGTCATGCCTATCTTCTCCCCACTGGTTGGTAGCCTGTTTAGCCCGGACCGCTTATTAGAGATGAACCATCCAGCTCCACTGGAGGGCACCCCTAATAAGGACATGTTCACTAAGTATGGACTAGTCGCTATAGCTTACACTAGACTATGGCATAAATATACGAAAAAGAACCCTGAAAGTCAGTGGCCACTGATAGGTTCCTTTAACGAAAATAAAATAAAAACATTAGAAATAGCGCTCCAGAAGAATAAGACCACGCCCACTATGCTCGACAGTATCGGCATGTGGCGCAAAGAAACGGAACAACGAAAGAAAAGAGAAGAAGCAAAAGTAGGGAAAGAACTACGAAAGGCAGCCCACCTAGCCGCAAAACAACTAGAAGAAGAAATAAAAGAAAGAAAAGAAGCTACACAAAACCAAGAATCAGGGTCAACGGGCCAATGTCCTGTTAGGACCCCCTCTGCGCTCTACCCTGAACTGCCCTCCAAACAACGGGCAAACGATGAGTTACTGCTAGGTCCCCCAATCATCTACATGCCCCCTCCATACGCTCCCAGCCAACAAAACCTGCAAGCCCCGAGTGTGAGTGAAAGTGACCCTAGTGCTAGTGCACCGGCCCTCACGGCCTCCGCACCAGCCACATTAACAACTTCATCAGACGACCCCGAGGCTAGCAAACAATCATCAGCCAGGTTAAATAGGTTAAGCAAAGATGAGCGGGATGGGATCGACAAAATAGCAAAGACATTGGTAGAACGAAGGGAGAGCGAAGAATACACAATGAGCGTGTATAATTCACATGCCGACAGCCACAGACGGCATTTCATTTTGCGATTCAGCTTCCACACCCTGAACGCGTATGAAGATAGGTATCAGAGTAAGGGTCCCGCTAAACTAACAACACTGTATAGGAAGATTGATGTCGGAGATGGGACTGAACGTGAGGCGACGGAGCTCTTCATGCAAATGCTTGAGGTCTTCCGCCACCTCGCAGAACAGAAACCAAGGTTGCGGCCCCTGAAACAACCTCGGCAGAGGTAGCCAATACTATGATGCCTATCAGAGAAGCGGCTCCTTACTGGATCCCGCCACGGGGCCAGGGAACGAGCGATGATATTAATAATGAACATGCAAAGGGAAGGGTTGTGTACAATTGGGTTTACCAACCATGGGACCGACAAGACATCCTAACCTTCAAGCAAACCTTGCCCGACTTAAGAAAGAACCCGACGGCATTTTATACTGAATTAGGCACAGCCTTGGGTTCGACAATAATGACTTTAGCAGATATTGACTTGTTCTTTGGGTTATGCCTGCCAGCTGATGTGTGGAAGCAAATCCGGAAAGTCGACCACACGGATCTGTTTGGACATACCTGGGACCAACTCGGTAAACTAGATAGACAGCGAGAGCCGGGTAGTAAACCAGTGAAGGACATACTGGAACTCCCAGACAAACTGGTCCAGAAGCTAAAAACCCTGGTCCCGGAAAGAAAAGTAGACTGGTCGATAGTCACGGCCTGTCGACAGAAACCCCAGGAGGATGTGTCAGAATACTTCTCCCGATTCGAGACAGTGTTCTCCGACTACAGTGGCCAAGACATGACCACCGCAACCGGACAGCACCTGTTTGTGCAAAACTACGTAAAGGGGCTAACACAGGAGGTCTCCCAAAAACTACAGACGAGTGAGAGTAGTTGGGGGGCCTCCAAACCCGCAGCTATCCTTCAGATGGCTCAGTATTACGAGCACCAAAAGAATGAGAATGATAGGGCGTCCGAGAAAAAGAAGAAAGATTTGAAGGAAAGGGTAATGATAGCCCAGATACAGGGTATAGCGCTAGGACGGGAACACCAAAGGGGGAACTACCCATCAACCACCCCCAGAGATCTACCTCCTAAAGATCACACCCCAGCACCCCACACTGGACGTAGAGACGTTAGCAATGACCAATGCGCCTTCTGCAAAGGGCTCGGCCATTGGAAATTCCAGTGTCCAGTTCTGTTAGAAATGAATAGGAATAGGGATTCCAGGGATGTGACGGGTGGTCCGAGGAATAGAGTACAGGGACGAGGGAGCCCCAACGACACCAATAATGACAGATCAGGAAGACCGAACACATTTGACCGTCCCCGACAGAACCAATATCAGCTATCTGAAGGTGAACATGCCCCCGACTTTGCATAGGACTGCCAGGGGCAAGGGAGGGATCCAGTCGAGCTCTGTGTTGACCAGCAAGGTCCTTATGTCACCGCTAAGGTCTTGGGTACAGAGTCTCCATTCTTGGTAGACACTGGGGCGACACGTAGTGTGTTATCAAAACGACTGATTCCAAGGGCACCCTTGTCTGGCTCACACGTAACGTCGGTAGGTTTCGATGGGACGCCCTCCACTAACCCCCTGTCCGTACCTATTACCTTTGACCTAGAAAACAACACTACTGACGCGACATTTCTACTCTCCTCCAACTCCCCTGACGCCATTATGGGTATTGACTTACTGAAACATTTTCGAGCTACCATTAGGTGTTCCCCAGATGGAATACGAGTCATCCTGTACGACAACCCAGACATGCCCAGATCCCCTCCCCCACGACACATGTGCTCCGTAACTGACGCTGACCTGTCCCTGCTTGACACCCTACCCCCGTACCTGTGGGCCAAAAATGACTCTGATGTGGGGCGAATGATGATTGATCCTATTCACATAACTGTACGACAGGACGCTATGCTCCCGAAACTCCCGCAGTATCGGATATCACCAGAGGGTGAGAAGGCACTGGTAGCGATCATTCAGTCTCTGGTAGATGCAGGAGTGGTTGAAGAGGTGGTTAGCAACGTCTGCAACAGCCCAATCCTACCCATTGTTAAGAAGCAAGGTGAAGGAGATGAGAAAGCGTACCGCTTCATCATCGACCTGCGAGAAATTAACAAAGTGGTTGTACCCCAATATCCTGTGGTCTCTGATATCACCACCATTCTGACCCTCATCCCGTCCACTGCCACCACCTTCACTGTTATCGACCTTAAGAACGCGTTTTTCTCTATCCCCATTCATCCAGATAGCCGTTATCTGTTCGGTTTCACCTTAAAATCCCGTTCGTACCGATTTTGTAGAGCTCCCCAGGGGTACACTGAAAGTCCCAGCATTTACAGCCAGGCCCTCAAAAGACAGCTGGATGCCTTCCAGCTACCGGAGGGAGTGGTGTTGATCCAATATGTCGATGATATCCTTTTGGCGGCTGACACCACCCCGCTTGCAACGACAGCCACCGTCCAACTCCAACACTTTCTTGCAGAGAATGGCCATAAAGTCTCCAAAAAGAAGTTACAGTTCTGCCAGCCACAAGTGACTTACCTAGGCCATCTTCTGTCCAAAGAAGGGAGGAAACTTACACCCGACCGAATCCAAACCATCCTAGACACCCCCATCCCGAAAACACAAAAGCAGGTCCGCTCTTTGGTTGGCCTGACATCTTTTTGCAGACAGTGGTTGCCTAATTACAGCCTCATTGTGAAACCATTGCTTGCCCTACTGACCAAAGATGTCCCCTCCCCGCTTCCTTGGACCACTGAGTGTCAAGCCTCCTTTAAAGAATTACGGGATGCACTCTGCTCAGCGCCTGTCCTAGGAACGCCGGATTACTCCAAACCCTTCTCCCTCTTCACCCACGAAAGGGAGGGATGCGCATTGTCTGTCCTAACTCAATCAATTGGTCCTAAGCAGCGCCCTTGTGCCTACTTCTCCGCCACTCTTGATCCTGTAGCCAGAGCCTTGCCTGCCTGCCTTCGAGCAGTAGCCGCCGCTGCTGTCTCTATCCGTCAGAGCGAGGGAATTGTACTTTCCAACTCCCTCACAGTGCTAGTACCCCATGCAGTCGACACCCTCTTGAATCAGACAAAGACCCAGCACCTGACTAGCGCACGACTGACAGGGTACGAGTTGACTCTACTTGCACCCCACATCACACTGAAGAGATGCACGACTTTGAATCCTGCCACATTACTGCCTCTGCCTGAAAATGACCCCGACGTGCCTCCCATACACGACTGTGTGACCCTCACGGACGAACAAACTAGGAGTAGGGTTGACCTCCGAGACACTGCTTTTCCCGACCCCGATGGAGAGCTATGGGTAGACGGCTCTTGCATCAAGCTCCCAGATGGCACCACTTCAGCTGCCTATGCAGTAACGACAGCCCGAACAGTAGTTGAGACAGCCTGCATCACACAACGATCTGCCCAAGCAGCAGAGCTGATAGCCCTCACTCGAGCATGCATCATAGCCGCAGGGACCACCACGAACGTATATACGGACAGCCAGTATGCCTTCGGAGTGGTCCACCATTTTGGGCTCCTGTGGAGGGAGAGGGGATTCCTGACATCCCACGGCACCCCGATCCTCCACGGAGATCTAGTTTCCGCTCTGATTGAAGCAGTTCTCCTCCCCAAACGACTAGCGGTGATCAAATGTCAAGCACACAAAAGGGTGACAGACTTAGTTGGGCAAGGGAATGCATTGGCCGACGTCACTGCACGAACCACAGCTGAGAATAGGACGGTGACGCGCATGTACATGACCAGGTCACAAGCAGAAACGTGGAGTGACACAAGGATAATGATTAGAGACATACAATCGGCCAGCACCCCTCACGAGCTGACTAAGTGGGCAAGGATGGGTTTGAAGGATGAGGAGGGCTGTTGGCGAACGAAGGATGCAAGCAAATGGTTGCTGCCCGACTCATACCTGATCCCCATACTGACAATGGCTCACTCCCCCGCACACATAGGATCTGCACCCATGATCGAACTCATTTCCAAAGTCTGGCACAATGACAAAATCCCTGACTCAGCCAGACGCCTAGTTCAGCAGTGCATCATCTGTCTGCAACACAACCCCGGGAAAGGAACTGTAGTGCCCCGGGGAGGGTTTGGGACCCCCAATCACCCCTTTGAGGTCCTTCAGATGGATTACATCCAACTAGAGAGATGCCAAAGCCTGAAGTATGTACTAGTCATCGTATGTGCCTTCAGCAAATGGGTAGAAGCCTATCCAACCCGTGACAACACTGCCATGACTACTGCCAAAGTACTACTGAAGGAATTCTTCCCTCGCTATGGCCTTTGCCGAATTTTATGGAGTGACAATGGCCCCCACTTCATAGCTGAGGTTATCCAGCTAATCCTGAAAGGGTTGGGGGTGAAGCAACGATTCCATGCGGTCTTCCACCCCCAATCCGCTGGCCTAGTGGAACGCCACAATGCCACACTCAAGCTGAAACTGGCAAAAATAGTGGCCACCACTGGACTTAACTGGCCGGATGCCCTCCCACTGGCTTTGTTATCAATGCGCTCCACTCCCACCAAGCACCATTTGACCCCCTATGAGGTCGTGTTTGGGCGGCCTATGAACCTCTGGACTGCTCCCAAACCGACCTCCATTCATGACGTCCCAGACGTCCTACTATCTGATTATTTGTGCAGGTTGACTAAAACGTTGTCTGTCATTCATCAACAGGTGCAGCAGGCCATCCCCGATGCTTCCAGGGGCCCCGGTCACGACATCCAACCGGGAAATTTTGTATTGATACGAAATTTCCAGCGAACCAAGAGTCTGGAACCTCGGTGGACGGGCCCCTGGCAAGTGCTGATCACCACCCGAACAGCACTCCGAGTGGAGGGGAAGAAGCACTGGCTGCACGCGCATCATTGTCGGAAGGTCCCTGCAAACCTGGCCACGACAGAAAACGTCAGCACCCAAGAAGAGCTCCTGACCAAAGACCGACCGATATCGGACTGTTATCCAGATACTGGGGCACTCGAACTTGCAAAATTCTCTGATCCTACTGTGCCATCCAGAGAAGGGTATTTCCTGCGTCGAAAGGAGGGAGTCTCGGCTAAGTAGGCCACGGACTAAGTTAAAATCTCAGAACGGTGACCTACACACAATCAAGGGTTGCCGGGAGAGAAGCTAAACAAAGTCTGTGGTTCTGCCCACTACCGAGCCCCTTGAAGGTGATGGAAGCGCCAGATAAGAAGATGATGGAAGCGCCAGATAAGAAGATGATGGAAGCGCCAGATAAGAAGATGATGGAAGCAACGGGAAATACCCAGTATAGGAATCCAAAGACTGACAACCTGCACAAATCGAAGACAATTGCACTCTTCATTGTCTTCCTCTTCTGCCTCCTTCTCATGACCTCCCTCTGGATTCTGGAAGAGAGCACACCGGCTCATGAGACATTGCTACCTACTGCACAACCAACACCCCTGAAAGAGCATCACCTAATCTCTCTGTCGCCTCAGCTCCGAGAAAGGCGTAGGGAATTCTGGAACAATTCCTTTGTGCAACTGTTGCACCAACATAACCTTGCTGCAAATGCTATGAACTGTTGGATCTGTGGGTTGCTCCCACATGCCACTGGACACTCCATCCCCTTCATCCCTTCACCCTTCTCAGTTCACGGCTCATGCCTCGCCTGGTTGATCCTCATGCAAGAGAGCCACAGGGACAACGCCACCTCCAGCCGGACAGTGTCACTCTTCTACTCTGGGTTCTGGCTGAACAAAACAGGAAAGACTCCAGCTGCCCTGTGTCCAGCACTCGCAGGCACCACCTTCATCAAAGACATTCCAGCCAAAGAACGAGTCGAAGTACAGGTGCTCCACAATCCAGCCAGAACCACCTTCTCTCATCTGCAGAAACAAACTACCGCCACCCTGACTGTGGCTCTGTCCGTGATCAATGTCACTGGCCTCGTGTGCCTAGAAGGCCAAGGAACGCAGCTGGTGGGTTACAGCGCCTGCCGAGTCACCAGAACATTGGACTCAGCTGAACCCCCTTCTTTTGTTGCTTCTCCGAATATGTACTTTGTGTGTGGCACCAAGGCTTACACCTGGCTCCCGAAAGGATGGAAGGGCACCTGTTATATTGCCTTCGTTCTTCCACCCACATATGTAGCCCCTGCCAACCACCACCGGCAGAGGCGTGCAGACGACCTTGGGCAAGCCGACTCCACTGGAGCACAGTTCCTGGATGCAGCAAAGGGACTTGTTCCTCTGTGGGGCCCAATGGCTAACAGCCGTGCTATCCGACACCTGACCCAGGCAGTAGAAACAACGATCAATATCACGGCTGGCATCCTCGCCAACAATACTGCGGAGCTTCAGGCGGTCCGCCTCGTGACCCTCCAAAATCGTCTTGTCTTAGACGTGGTCCTAGCCGACCGAGGAGGAGCATGCCGCATCATCGGATCCAGCTGCTGCACCTACGTGCCTGACAACTCGCCTTCAGTCTACAAAGCCATTGAACACCTCCACAGACTGTCCTCAGAGGTTCACCAAGAGCAGGAAGGATGGTCGCTTGGGAGCTGGTTTTGGGACACTTTGAAAAATTGGGGTTGGAAGTTGTTTTCCTTCGTACTGATACCTATTGTAATATTATGTGGGTGTTGCTTAGGTATCCAATGTCTGCCACCTTTGCTCGGCCTTGCTTCTAACTGTATGTGCCCAAAGACTTTGGACTTCCGAAATGAGCACATGAGCCCCCTCTATGAAGTAGAAATACGTGGCCTTATGGGGATAAATCCAAACTGACAAGTTGGCGAGACATGTTAAAAGGGAGGACTGTGGAATTTTAGTTTGCGATCTGAACATTATCTGCGCCAACTTGTCACCTATGCACTACGTGCACGGCAGCCATTCTAGGTCACCTATGTACTACGTGCACGGCAGCCATTTTAGATATCATGGTCCCCCTACCCACGATCGATCGCCAGCGCGCCCCTGTGACCCAGCAAGCATCCTCCGCGCGCCCTGGCTCCCCCTCCCTCCTCCTTATGAGCATGACCCTTCTGCATGACCCTGTCCTTGGGAGTCATGCCAGCGCCTGACCAACACCTCCTCCCCTCCCATGAATGCCCCTCTGTTGAGCAACCTCCCCTCTGCGCTGGATTGTCCACGCGGCATGAATACCACTCCATTGATGGCCCCTCACCCCGTGTCCGACTGTCCACACAGGTCCGAGGCCATTGCCTAAGCCGAGAGATATCATTTACTACCCTTATTGTATGAGGTCGCTCTCCTTCAAAGGACCCTCTATTGATCCAGGCCTCCCCACCCCCTGTGACATGATCAGGCGCACACATCCTAAGACTCGACGAAACACTCAGCTGCGTGATGACTCTTCCTCTTATCAGCAGGTTGAGGACCTCTATTGTGAAGGTATATGGGGGTGGGATTAACACGAGGATTACGGGGATGTCTTTTCCTTGCCTTACAAAGTTGTGATTGTAATAAAGGAAGGTCACATGCCATAAACCAGTGTATAAGAGGCCAGGCCTCCGAGAGGCTGTTAGAGCACCTTGAGACGATACCTTGTTGTCTGATCTGATGTGTTCTGCTCCGTCGGAATAAACTTCTGTTTCCTGCCTTCTGGTCTCCGGCGCCTGCCTCATTGCTTGGTAAATTTGAATGGTACAAGGGCGGTTAGCGCCGGGCAAATCTTGAGAAAGGTCCTAGCCCTACCTTTTTCCACACTAGTCAGGTGTTGAGTCTTGGTCTGGTTCAAAAGGGTGTCAACTGCGTGGGGTACTAACACCGTGAGAGAGTTCGAAAGTACAATTCCCTCACTCTGACGGATAGAGACAGCAGCGGCGGCTACTGCTCGAAGGCAGGCAGGTAAAGCTCTGGCGACTGGGTCAAGAGTGGCAGAGAAGTAGGCACAAGGGCGTTGTTTGGCGCCGATGGGCTGAGTTAGAACAGACAATGCGCATCCCTCCCTTTCGTGAGTGAAGAGGGAGAAGGGCTTGGAGTAATCTGGTGTTCCTAGGACGGGTGCCGAGCAAAGGGCATCCCGCAACTCCTTAAAGGACGCTTGGCATTCGGGGGTCCAAGGGAGTGGGAAAGGAACATCTTTGGCCAACAGGGAAAGTAGGGGTTTTATAATGAGACTGAAATTTGGTAACCATTGTCGGCAAAAAGAGGTAAGGCCCACCAATGAACGGACTTGCTTCTGTGTTTTTGGGATGGGGGTGTCTAGGATGGTTTGGATTCGGTCGGGCGTAAGTTTCCTCCCTTCTTTGGACAGGAGATGGCCTAGGTATGTCACTTGAGGCTGGCAGAACTGCAGTTTCTTTTTGGAGATTTTGTGGCCGTTTTCGGCAAGAAAGTGCAAGAGTTGGATAGTGGCCGTGATTGCAAGTGGAGTGGTGTCGGCCGCCAAAAGGATATCATCGACATATTGGATCAACACCACTCCATCTGGTAGCTGGACAGCGTCCAGCTGTTGAAAATAGCAATGTGTATGTACATAAGCGGTGTTCATTTGTGTTCACAGTACCCCTCGGTGTAAGCAGAACAGATATCGCTCAAACACTGACTGTGTTATCCCGCTAGCATAGACCCATGCACACACGTACATGACAGCCATTTTAGGTACCATGGTCTCTCAGTTTGCGGTCGATCACCAGCGCCCCTTCCCTGACCCTGCAAGCTTCCCCCATGCACCCTGACTGCCCCGCTCTCACATGCACAAGTCATGAGCCCTCCCCTCCTGCATGACTCTGTCTCTGAGAATCGCACCCCGCGCCTGACCAAACACCTCCTGTCCCTCCATGAATACCCCTCCTTTGATGACCTCTTCCTCTGAACCTAATTGTCTACATGGACCGCTGGTCATCCCTTAGCCTGAGGATACAGTTCATTGCCCACTACTGTATGCACTCGCCTCTCTTGAAAGGAGCCACTATTGATCATGACCACCCCACCCCCTGAGATTCGCTCAGGAGCACACATTCCAAAGGAATCAGCAGAAACACTCAGCTGCATGACAGCCCCTTCCTATTGTATGGAGGATAAGGGCCCCTACTGTAGCCACGTGTTGGAATATCTTCGTACTTTACAATGTCTTGATTGTAATGAAGGATGTGTGTGTGCCATAAACCTGTGTATAAAAGACGAAGCCTCAGAGAAACTTGTTAGAGCACCTCCCGAAGACACTATGCGAGTGTCCCAAATGACAGGCTCTTCTCATGAGTAATAAACCTTTTTCCTTGTCTTCCTGCTTCCAGTGCCCGTCTCTTTATTTGGTAATTATTCAAGATGGAAACGAAGAGTCGCCCTGCACCAGCAGCCTGGGCATCGGGTGCGATATGGGTTAACTTTTCTACAATTGGCGCCCTACGTTGGGCCCATCAGCGACATAAGGTCCGGTAAGAGAGGTCCAGACGATGAGGTGAACATCTAAATGATTGGAGTATACCTGCCTTGAGAGGGCCCTCGTCCGGCTGCCGATTGAATGAACTTCACCGATTCCGAACGGACCTCTCTCAAGTGACCTATTGTCCTGACTGGAATCCCACAGGAATGCTGCGGTAAAAACATGGAGAAAGAGAACGATCGGGCGCTGGAAAAAGGAAGGCGAAGAACTGTCCACATGGTCCGGTCCGGGTAAGGTCGTGACACACGACAAATTGCGAAATTGATTGATTGATTGTTTGAAAATACTAGTATTACTTATTGATTGTTTCTGAGAGATTCTCTATTTGCAAACAAGCACAGAATCGCCATACTCTGTTTAGTCTTTGCAGATAGTGAAGGATAGGTAATGCAGACTTTTGTCCCCATTGTAATCCGTCATACCTATTTTTCTCCCCATTGATTGATTGATTGAATCGAGCATTGAATTGTTCGAAGTTGGTTCTCTTAAGGATCTTCTCTGCCTGCAAACGGGGAAGAATAGGAATATTCTCTCCCCCTTTGCAGATAGTGAAGGGTAGGTAACGCAAACCTTTAACACGTCGTGCCTATTTCGTTCCTCATTGATTGATTGTTTGCCCGAATATTGACTGTTTGGGAATTGGTTCTTTTTGGAGGTATTCCCTGTTTGCAAATAAACGTAGGAAAATCTTTGCAAGTAGTGAAAGGGTAGGTAATGCGGACCTTTGTCCCCCGTTGTAATCTGTCATGCCTATCTACTCCCCACTGATTGATGCACCAGTCTCACCCGGACCATTCACTAGAGGTAGGTCATCTGGCCCAACCAGAGAGCACCCCTAGTGAAAAGGACATATGCAATAATAACGAAGTGATCACTGTATCCTGTTAACGGAAACTTTAGCATGAAACAACCTGGAAAGAAAGGAATAGGAAAACAAAATCAGTAGGCCACTGATGAACTTTTTATTAAATAACGAACGAGGAAACGATAACAATACGTAATGATAAAACCTATTGTTGTCCTAGAAACAAGAAACGTTAGAAATAAGCCCGTAATGAGAAACCTGAAAACAGTAAGAGAAACCAAGCGTGACATTGCAACGGCCACAAGGCAACGAGGCTTCATCGCCCCTCACTGCCCCAAATGTGTCTGTCCCACCGCCTGCCACGCCCAAATAACGGCAAACTAGGAAAGATACAAGTCAGCAGACATCCGCCCCTTTCTGGAAACTTCCAAAGTGCAACAGGTTTACGGCTACGCCCAGCCGGAAGCAGTACATATAGGGCGGGTCCTGCTGCCAACCGTCGGCCGGAGATCATCACGTAGGGTGTAGCCGGAGGAGAGGCCGAGGCCAACGGGACCCGGCCAGGGGGATTGCTACGACAACCCTGGAGAGTTGCAGGGGGGGAATGTCCGTGTCCTCGACCCCCCCCCTCTCTCTCCCAGTCTGGACCAGCACCCATGGAGGGCCTGGGAGTGGAGAGGCCACTGCACGAAAGGCCCAGGAGAGGCGCCACATGCCAAGACCTGCCCCACCGGATGAGCCAAGGAACCCGTTCATGGGGCCAGGGCAAGGAGCGTCCGGCCACCATCCACCAGAGGCCCGGCCCAAAGACGGACGGGACATTTCTTCTTTCTTCAATAATGGCTGCTACAACCCTGAGGGGGGATGTCTTGCACATGCCTCCGACCCCTCCCTTGTCCTCATCACCTGGTCCGGCCATAACAAATGTCAAGCGAGACGCCGTGGGGTGCACTGGGAGGGAGAGACGGTGCGAACAAGCCTCTCCCGCCTCCCCAGGTGGAGGCTTCCCAGCTGCACCCTCAGCGCTCCAGGCGCCCGGAAAAGGGTTCTTCCACTATGGCGATGCTGCAACGCCTTGCCCGGAAAGGTGGAGCCCGTCCGCTCATTTGACCCCGCGATCGCCGGTAGCTGCCGAACTCTCAAAATGGCGATCGACCTGGCAAGAGCGGGCCCAGCAGGAAGGAATGGCCCGGTCACTTGTTGACTCCACCGTCATAGTCCTCCACAACCTCGAAGATTCTAGAGGAGCCGCGGGAGTCCCCGACCCCCGCAGACACCCCCGATGGGGAATGACTGCCATGATCGCCCGTGGAACGACGAAACTGTAGCCGCGGGACGTCGGCGCTCCCATGCTGGCGCCAGCCTCAGTTTGAATGACTAGAATCCTGCAGACTACAGTTCGGATCAGTTCCGGTGAAAGCACAGTATGACCCGGTAGGAAAATTGTTGCACCCCCTCCCCTTTTTGACTGATGGTTCAAACCACCGATCCCTTCTTTTGCCCTTTAACGGAACTTTGGACTGCCAAAAGAAGCTCTGGGCCAACCACGAGTTAATAGAGATTTAGACTATGCCTGGTTCTGCCTGACTGCACCCAAAATGGCGCCGATGCAAATGAAACTCTCAACTCCTTATTGTACCCCGATTGCTCAGCCTTGGTGTCATAGGATATGTATGAAGTTTTCAAACATATAGATTGATATAGGATGTGTACTGATTATGAGTTCGGACAATGGATTGATATAGGATGTATACTGTCAGCTAGGACAATGAATTGATATGAGATGGGTACTGATTGTGTGTTCGGACAATGAAGGACAATGAATTGACATGAGATGGGTACCGATTGAACATTCGGACAATGAATTGTTGTTGAGTTTGGCGCATCATGATTATTGAAAGTTCGAAATTTCGATGCTTATGATATTCGCTCACACTAAAGATTCAATATGATTTTTATTGCACTTGGCGCACTTTTTATGAAATTAACGACCACCGACTCCATTAAGTTTTCTACTAATAAAGTATCCCCACATTTACAGTTCCAGCCTGCTCCGTGGCCGGCCCACGGGGTTGTAGGCCCGTATTTGTGCACCGACATTCTTATTAAAGATTGTTTTTGAGAAAGCAATTATAGTTGTCCGCGTAAATTGATAAGTCTTGAATGAATGATCACTATTTTCGATATAACTAGAATATAGGTGAAATGACTCTGTTCGATTAGATAAGGGTATAGTACGCAGAAATACTGCAAACATGAACGGTCCAGGTTTTTGTTGTATGTACTTTGCACATTTTTGTACAGCCTAAAGCAACCACTAAAAGACCCTGGAATTCAGTCTATACTTTATATGCCACCTGTATCAGGAAAATTGTGCTAAAATGTCCTAAGTCGCCCCGAAGGAGTGCCACCTGGCCTCCCTACATATGGTCCATAATACCACACACCGGCTTCCGATAATCATCTCTCACACACTAAAAGGTTCATCTGGGCTTAAATGCCGAGTTGGCAAGAACTGCGTTCCGTGGAGATGGACCGGGTATGTAGTAAGTAAAAGCCTTTTCGGGTTCATGCGCGCTGATGTGTTCTTAAATGCTGCCCCCGCCCCCTTTCTTTTTCCCTCTTTCTGCAGGTCACTTTGGAACATCGATTAAAGATACGAAAAGGAAAATGGTGATCTAATGAACGACGAGACGGGAAAAAGGCGTTTGATTATGGTGCCTGACCACGACAAACCCCGAATATTGCAACGAAAAATAAACATACAATAATGAATACATTCCTACTTTTAACTAAAGTAGGGGAAAGTTTAGGGTATTTCGAGGTAAGGGTTACACAAGTATCCTCCGCCGAGAGGACTAGGGATATTGCCAATATTTGAAGACCTACTACCTCCTTTTCGCATCCTCATAGACATATAACTAAAAGCTGTCCCATTGTTCTCAAATTGACACCAACTGTTGTCTCAGCCTGGAAACACATTTGCTAAAATGACTCGAAAAGACCACCATGAGCATTAGCCCGACCAGGTTAGTTCATGACCAAGTGGCAAAGATGTAAGTGTGCGCAACCACAACCTCCAGTAAAGGCAGCCGACAATAAAAAGAGAAGAAAAAGTAAAGAGAGCTTAAAATACTGAGAACGCGCAGCGTACAGGAGGAGATCATTTTTTGGTCAATAACTGTTCTATGTTTTGTCTTGGATTTTTGTATATAATACATGTACTGTCTCCCCCGTCCGAGTTTGTGTGTGCGTGATGCATGAATCTACGTCATCCCTCTGCCTGTGTTTCCGTGTTACTTAACCCCTGTTGTTCTGTGTTGTGCGCGCACTGAATGGCCCATTATTGTACACGTCCCCCTCTCTCTCTCTTTCTCTCTCCATGTCATACGTGTACCGAATGGACCATTTAGGGTGCGGTCTCTCTCTCTCTCTCTCCCTCTCTCCCTCTCTCTCTCTCTCTCTCTCTCTCTCTCTCTCTCTCTTTCTCTCTCCAAAAAGCCCCTGTTTCCTCTTTTCGTGTCTGGTGACGTTGTGCCCCTCCGGCACAAAACATAATTGGGTTTCCTCGAACGCAAAGGTGTTCAGCAAAATTGACCAAAAACCAAAACGATTGTGACTTGCCATATTACTACCTCTCCTTTCTTCAAACGATAGAACCCGAGTTGGTAATGAAGGAAAGGACAGGTAAGTCGACGGATGTCCCCTAATCTGGCCTTTTGTAAGGGAACTATAACGTCAATGGTCTTCTGTTTCTCAGTTCGTTAGAAATGCGATCCCCAATGCCCCGATTGCCCCAGCCCCCTGCACCTAAGTGCGGATGTCCAGAGTACCCCACTTCTCCCGATCGACCCCGGCTCCCTGTCCAAAGCACCCACGCGCCCCCGATCAACCCTAGCATCATGTCAGCTACCCACGAAACGTAATTGATGACCTTGATTAACGGTCATTCCCCAGGAAAGCCATGTTTTACATCTGCCCCTTCCCCCTTCTTCTTGACGATAACGCCCCTGCTTGCAAGAGTTAGCCGACCCCGAAGGGAGATGTAAGATTGTCGATACTTGGGTTAAAGGGAAGGACGAGTCTCCACATAAGGACTCGATTTTGAATTTGATGTAATACACTGTGTATAAAATTCCAACTTCTTTCATCATATGTCGCGAATGAACGCTAAGCAGGTCTATGAATTCAATAAGCCATGCCCTTCTACAGACTCCATAAGTGACGACTTCTGACTGTGACCGATGAACCTTTTCCCCACCTACATAGGATTGGGGACGGAATTGAGATGTATAAATGTCTTCTCCTGCCAGTTTTTCTAAAACTTGTTTTCTACCCATTCAAAGATACAATCACCGGAGGAGAGGAGCTGGACGTGACGCACAGCCTGGCCACAGATCATGGAGCACGTGTGACGACCAAAGGTGGAGCCGCAGAGCAACGAGACGCGGGACGAGGCATAACTTTCAAAACTCAGCAGATGGAGGAATGAAGGGCTGCCTTGAAGCCCTCGACTCGCTGACCCACTCGTGCCTGAAGTCCCCCGTCCCCTTTTGAGTCCGACTGTTGTGCTTGCCTGCTCGTTGTCCTTTGCTCCCTTGGTCCCTTGGTGTGTTCAAAGATCTGGCCCCGCTCCGCCCTCTCTTCCTTCGATTATCCAACAAACTCACCCTTTTCGCATAAACTTTTGACTATAGAATGAGGTTTTGCCACGGAAAAAGAAAAGACACGCAGGTGCCCAGCTTGAGGCACCCCTAAGAAAATATGTTAGGAAACAGGACTGTGATCTAACAGCAGAGGACTGATCGCACCCTGCAACGTGTAAGGATGAACCCGAGCTGGACCTATAGCTCCACCGCCGGTGCTCAGCAGCGCCAACAAGAGAAGACGGACTCTGTTAAAAGACATTGCGACAAAGACCCTCCCCCTTTCCAGAACTTTCTACTCACCCCTTGACTAAATTGCTTGTATCGAATTGAATCCCTCCCTCAACCATTTTTTGTATTGCCTTTCAAAATGTTTCATCGGTCACTCATGTAGTTAGTTTTTCAAACGTCTCTTATAGTACTGACAAGACCCGAAGGTATCAGAGCAATTTTCCCTGTATGTTGATGTCACTGGAGAGAAAATGTGAACCTGATTTTTTTAATATGTCGGAACATTCTTCCTTGATTCTACACCGACTAAAACATTATGCCAATCTCTAGGCTTGTATGAAGAACCAACAAATGTAAATTAACATGTATTGCATTCTGCCTATAGCATCGACTAGATAGAAATTGAACTTGCGTATGTAAAAAAGCGGCAACTGTTGAAAATAGCAATGTGTATGTACATAAGCGGCGTTCATTTGTGTTCACAGTACCCCTCGGTGTAAGCAGAACAGATATCACTCAAACACTGACTGTGTTATCCCGCTAGCATAGACCCATGCACACACGTACATGACAGCCATTTTAGGTACCATGGTCTCTCAGTTTGCGGTCGATCACCAGCGCCCCTTCCCTGACCCTGCAAGCTTCCCCCATGCACCCTGACTGCCCCGCTCTCACATGCACAAGTCATGAGCCCTCCCCTCCCGCATGACTGTCTCTGAGAATCGCACCCCGCGCCTGACCAAACACCTCCTGTCCCTCCATGAATACCCCTCCTTTGATGACCTCTTCCTCTGAACCTAATTGTCTACATGGACCGCTGGTCATCCCTTAGCCTGAGAATACAGTTCATTGCCCACTACTGTATGCACTCGCCTCTCTTGAAAGGAGCCACTATTGATCATGACCACCCCACCCCCTGAGATTCGCTCAGGAGCACACATTCCAAAGGAATCAGCAGAAACACTCAGCTGCATGACAGCCCCTTCCTATTGTATGGAGGATAAGGGCCCCTACTGTAGCCACGTGTTGGAATATCTTCGTACTTTACAATGTCTTGATTGTAATGAAGGATGTGTGTGTGCCATAAACCTGTGTATAAAAGACGAAGCCTCAGAGAAACTTGTTAGAGCACCTCCCGAAGACACTATGCGGTGTCCCAAATGACAGGCTCCCCTCATGAGTAATAAACCTTTTTCCTTGTCTTCCTGCTTCCAGTGCCCGTCTCTTTATTTGGTAATTATTCAAGATGGAAACGAAGAGTCGCCCTGCACCAGCAGCCTGGGCATCGGGTGCGATATGGGCTAACTTTTCTACACAGCTGTCTTTTGAGGGCCTGGCTGTAAATGCTGGGACTTTCAGTGTAGCCCTGGGGAGCTCTACAAAATCGGTATGAACGGTTTTTTAAAGTGAAGCCGAAGAGATAACGGCTGTCTGGTTGGATGGGGATAGAGAAAAATGCATTCTTGAGATCAATAACGGTGAAGGTGGTGACAGTGGACGGGATGAGGGTCAGAATGGTGGTGATGTCTGAGACTACAGGGTACTGTGGCACCACTACTTTGTTGACTTCTCGCAGGTCGATGATGAAGCGGTACGCTTTCTCATCTCCCTCACCTTGCTTCTTAACAATGGGTAGGATAGGGCTGTTGCAGACATTACTAACCACTTCCTCTACCACTCCTGCATCTACCAGGGACTGAATAATCGCTACCAATGCCTTCTCGCCTTCGGGCGATATCCGGTACTGTGGGAGTTTCGGGAGTATTGCATCTGGTCGAACAGTTATGTGTACAGGGTCGATCATCATTCGTCCTACATCCGAGTCGTTTCTGGCCCATAGGTACAGGGGTAGGGTGTCGAGCAAGGATAGGTCAGCATCTGTTATAGGATACATATGTCGTGCGGGGCGGGATCTGGACATGCTCGGGTTGTCGTACAGGATGACTCGGACTCCATCTGGGGAAAACCTAATAGTAGCTCGGAAATGTTTTAGTAAATCAATACCCATAATGGCGTCAGGGGAGTTGGAGGAGAGCAGAAATGTTGTGTCAGTGGGGTTGTTTCCTAGGTCAAAGGAGATAGGTACAGACAGGGGATTAGTGGAGGGCGTTCCATCGAAACCTATCGATGTAATGTGTGAGCCAGACAAGGGTGCCCTTGGAATCAGTTGCTTTGATAATACACTACGTGTCACTCCAGTGTCTACCAAGAATGGAGACTTTGTACCCAGGACCTTAGCGGTGACGTAAGGACCTTGCTGGTCAACACAGAGCTCGACTGGATCCCTCCCTTGCCCCTGGCAGTCCTATGCAGAGTCGTGAGCATTGCTGCAGTCAGACTGTTGGCACTGATTCTGTCGGGGGCGGTCAAATGTGTTCGGTCTGCCAGGTCTGTCATTGTTGGTGTCGTGGGTGTGCCCTCGTCCCTGCCCTCTAGTCCTGGGGCCATTTGCCATGTCCCTTGTCTCTTTATTTTTAATCATTTCCCGGAGGGCCGGGCATTGAGACTTCCAATGGCCAAATTCTTTACAAAATGCACACTGGTTCTCATCGAGGTCTGTTCGTGGAGCGCCGGGTGTGGGTGTGCGGTCTCTAGAGGGTGGATTCCTAGGGGCATTCGACTGGTAGTTTCCCCTATACCGTTCCCTTCCTGTAGTTACTCCCTGCAATTGAGCAATCATCACTCGTTCCTTTAAGTCCTTTTTCTTTCTCTCAGTCGCCCTCTCGTTCTCGTTCTTTTGGTGTTCGTAATACTGAGCCATCTGAAGGATAGCTGCAGGTTTGGAGGCCCCCCAACTACTCTCGCTCGTTTGTAACTTTTGGGAGACCTCTTGCGATAGCCCCTTTACGTAGTTTTGCACGAATAGGTGTTGTCCGGTTGCGGTGGTCATGTCTTGGCCACTGTAGTCGGAGAACACCGTCTCAAATCGGGAGAAGTATTCTGATACGTCCTCCTGGGGTTTCTGACGGCAAGCCGTGACTACCGACCAGTCTACCTTCTTCTCTGGGATCAACGTCTTTAGCTTCTGCACTATTTTGTCCGGGAGTTCCAGAATGTCTTTTACAGGTTTCTTTCCGGGCTCTCGCTGCCTATCTAGTTCACTGAGTTGATTCCAGGTATGTCCGAACAGATCTGTGTGGTCGGCTTTCCGGATATGCTTCCACACATCGGCCGGCAGACATAACCCGAAAAACAAATCAATATCCGCTAGAGTCATTATGGTTGAGCCCAAGGCTGTACCTAGTTCGGTATAAAATGCTGTTGGGTTCTTTCTCAAATCGGGCAGGGTTTGCCTAAAAGTTAAAATATCTTGCCGATCCCATGGTTGGTAAACCCAATTGTACACAACCCTCCCTTTTGCATCTGCGTGGTTGATATCGTCGTTTGTTCCCTGACCTCTTGGGGGAACCCAGTAGGGGGAGGCTTCTCTGATAGGCATCATAGTGTTGGCTGCTTCTAATGGGGGCTCAACCGTCTCAGGGACTGTGATCTTGACCTCTGGTTTCTGTTCCGTGAGGTGGCGGAAGACTTCAAGCGTTTGTATGAAGAGGTCCGTCACATCGCTCTCAGTCCCATCTCCAACATCGACCCTTCTATATAGAGCCGTCAGCTTAGCAGGACCCTTATTTTGATACCAATCCTCATATGCGTTCAGGGTGTGGTAGCTGAACCGTAAAATGAAATGCCGTCTGTGACTACCGGCGTGTGAATTGTGCATATCCATTGTATATTCTTCACTCTCCTTCCGTTCTACCAGTGTCTTTGCTATCTTGTCAATTCCATCCCGCTCGTCTTTGCTCAACCTATTTGGTCTGGCTGTTGGCTGCTTGCCAGTCTCGAGTTCATCTGATGTTGTTACCAATGTGGCCGGTGCGAAGGCCGCAAGAGCCGGGGCACTAGCACTAGGGTCACCCTCGCCCGCACTCAGAACTGGTAAGTGCTGTGCTAGAGGCTGGCAGGGAGCATAAGGAGGGGGCATGTAGATAATCGGAGGACCGAGCAGTAACTCGTCATTTGCCCGCTGTTTGGAGGGCATCTCCGGGTAGAGCGTAGAGGGGGTCCTAACAGGGCATTGGCCTGCCAACCCTGATTCTTGCGTTTGTTTAACTTCCTCTCTCTTTTTTATTTCTTCATTTAGTTCTTTAGCGGCCAGGTGGGCTGCCTTTCGTAATTCTTTCCCTATTTTTGCGTCTTCTCTTTTCCTTCGTTGCTCTGCTTCTTTGCGCCACATGCCGATACTATCGAGCATGGTGGGCGTTGCCTTATTTTTTTTACAGCTGCTTCTAATGTTTTTATTTTATGATCGTCAAAGGAACCTATCAGTGGCCACTGACTTTCGGGATCCTTTTTTGTATATTTATGCCATAACTTACTATAAGCTATAGCGACTAGTCCTTGCTTAGTGAACATGTCCTTATTAGGGGTGCCTTCCAATGGAGCTGGATGGTTCATCTCTAATAAGCGGTCCGGGTTGACCCAACTACTAACCAATGGGGAGAAGATAGGCATGACGGATTACAACGGGAGACAAAGGTCTGCACTACCTATCTTTTCACTACTTGCAAAGACTAGACAGAATATTTTTATTCTACGTTATTTGCAAACAGAGAATACCTCCAAAAAGAACCAATTCCAAACAGTCAATGTTCGGACAAACAATCAATCAATGAGGAATGAAATAGGCACGACGGGTTACAATGGGGGCAAAAGCCTGCGTTACCTACCCTTCACTTTCTGCAAAGGGAGAGAGAATATTCCTATTCTTCCCCGTTTGTAGGCAGAGAAGATCCTTTAAGAGAACCAACTTCGAACAATTCAATGCTCGATCAAACAATCAATCAATGGGGAGAAAAATAGGTACGGCAGATTACAATGGGGGACAAAAGTCCGCGTTACCTACCCTTCACTATCCGCAAAGGGAGATAGAATATTCCTATTCCTCCCCGTTTGCAGGCAGCGAATATCTCAAAGAGCGACAAAGCAAATACTAGTATTTCAATCAAAAAACAATCAATCAATTCGCAATTCGTCGTGTGTCACGATCTTACCCGGACCGCATGGACAGTTTCTCGTCTTCCGCTTCCAGCGCCCGATCGTCCTCTACTCTCTGTTGCTACCGTGGCACTCCTGGTGGTTCCCAGTCAGGACCGTAGATCACTTGGGAGAGGTCTGCTCAGAATCAGTGAAGTTCAGATGATCGGCTGTCAGACGAGGGTCTATCGGACAGGAGCTCTCCCGATCGTTGCAGTCATTCACTCTGTCGTCGGGACCTCTCCCACTGGATCCACGTGTCGCTGATGGGCCCCGCGTTTGGGACGCCAATTGATGAAAATCAAATACAAAAATGGTCAGGCGATTCAGTCGATGCTTTTAAGTTAATTTTGCCCGGCGTTAAATGCCTCTGATACCATTACGAGTTATCAAATAAAGAGGCAGGCGCTGGAGACAGGAAGACAGGAAACAAGTTTTATTCCGACGGAGCAGAACATGTCAGATCGGACAACAAGGCATCGTCTCGAGGTGCTCTCTTTAGCCTCTCTGAGGCCTGGTCTTTTAAACACTGGTTTAAGACATGTGAACGCTCTTTATTACAATAAAGACATTGTGAAGTATGAAGATGACATCCCCGGTACCCCCCTCCAGTTCCGGCCCATTTCAACACATGGCTACAGTAGAGGCCCTTACCCCTCATACAATAGGAGGGGGCTATCTGGCAGCTGAGTGTTCTGCCGATTCCTTTGGAATGTGTGCGCCTGATCGAATCTCAGGGGGTGGGGAGGTCGTGATCAATAGTAGCTCCTTTGAAGAGGGGCGAGTGCATACAGTAGTGAGCAATAAACTGTATCCTCAGGCTAAGGGATGACCAGCGGTCCGTGCAGACAATTAGGCTCAGAGGAAGGGGTCATCAAAGGAGAGATATTCATGAAAGGAAGGATTGGTGTGGACAATCGAGCGTAGAGGAAGGGTTTATCAAAAGAGGGGTATTCATGGAAGGAAAGGAGGTGTTGGTCAGGCGCGGGGTGTGATTCTCAGAGACAGAGTCATGTGGAAGGGGAGAGTTCATGACTTGCGCATGTGAGAGCGGGGGCAGCCAGGGTGCACGGGGGATGCTTGCAGGGTCAGGGAAGTGCACTGATGAGCGATCGTGAACGGGGAGACCATGGTACCTAAAATGGCTGTCGTGTATGTTCATACGTGAGTCTGAGGAAGGGGCAAGATGGCGCAGATGATGTTCAGTTCACGAACTAAAAATCCACACCTTTCCCCTCAACCTGCGCCCAAACTGCTATTTTGACACAAAATTAGACCTTCCCAGCAGTGCTCCCAGACCCCCAAACCCACTCCCAAAAATCTAGAACACCCCCAAATAGCTTCCCAAAAACACACAATACATTTACCTTGCAGGCTGCCATTGTAAGCCAATGGCAAAAATGCACCTCAGAAACGGCCTAATTCCCCTTTCCCGGCAACCTACGCCCAAACTGCTATTTTGACACAAAATTAGACCTTCCCAGCAGTGCTCCCAGACCCCTAAACCCACTCCCAAAAATCTAGAACACCCCCGAATTGCTTCCCAAAAACACGCAATACAGCTACCTTGCAGGCCGCCAATGTTATGTTATGTTATGTTAAAATGGTTTGTGTAGAGCGCGCGGCTACTCAAAAAGAGTGTCCCGGCGCTTTTAATTGAAGAGGCTGCAGTAAACTAACATAACACATTAAAAGATAAGAATTACAGACAAAAAGAAAACAACAAGGAAAAAAAAAGGAGGCCTACTGGGTGAACAACCAGGTTTTAAGGTCCTTTCTAAAAGCTAGTAAGCAAGTGGCTCCCCGAAAGGAAAGAGGCAGAGAGTTCCATAATTGGGGCGCCAGTAATCCAAAGGAGCGACCTCCCAGGCGCGCTCTCTTCACTCATGGGACAGTCGCCAAAAATAGGGATTCTGACCTCAGAGAGCGAGCCGGTTGGTAAAAGGCAAGTCTCCTTTGGAGATACTTGGCTCCCGTCCCATGGAGGGCCTTGTATGTCAGGGTCAGAGCTTTAAAGGCAATCCGCTTACGGATTGGGAGCCAGTGCAAGGTCTGGAGCAAGCCCGCGGCACTGGCACGTCTGTTCAGTCCGTAGATCGCTCTCGCCGCAGCATTCTGCACAACTTGTAGCCGCTGTAACAGGTACTCTGGCAGGCCCAGGTATAGAACGTTTGAATAATCCAACCTGGAGCCTATCAGGGCCTGTACAGTCAACTTCCTGTGCTCCTCCGATAATAGGGGAAGAAACCTCCGTAGCATCCTGAGGAGACCGAAACACATGCCCGACACCCCCAGAATCTGGGCCTTCATTGTCAGCCCCGTGTCCATCTTAACACCCAAGTTCTTAGCCATTTGGGATGAACACGTTGGGGGGAACATGTTAATAGGCCACCAAGCCTGCCAGTCTGGCTCCATGTCGCACCCAAAGAAGAGTACCTCGGACTTATCGGAATTGCACTTGAGGCTGTGCAGTTGGAACCATTGAAACACAGCCCCAAGGCAATCCCGAATACTCTCCCCCTCAAAATCTCCTCCTCTCTTACACGAGAAGAGGAGCTGGGTGTCGTCGGCATAAGATACGATCCAGGCCCCAAACGACTCCGCCAACGCCGCCAAAGGGGTCATGAAGATATTAAAGAGGGTCGGGCTCAAGATAGAGCCCTGAGGGACCCCGACACCCAGAGGCGGCATCGCGGCGGAATCTGGCGTGGCCCAGACCGTTTGCCGGCGGCCAGCTAGAAAGGAAGAAAACCAGCTGAACACCGTCCCCCGAAGTCCTATCTCATAGAGTCTTGTGAGAAGACCATCATGGGGGACGGTGTCGAAAGCCGCCGACAAATCCAGCATCACCAGCATGGCTTTGCCCCCTGAATCCAAGATCCCCTTGATTGTTTCGGAGACCTCGAGGAGCGCAGTCTCCGTGCTGAGATTAGGGCGGAAACCTGACTGGGTGGCGTGCAGAATCTCATTCGACTCTAGAAAATTGGAGAGCACCGTCTGCACGTGCTTTTCAACAATTTTTGTAAGAGCCGGCAGCAGAGAGATAGGCCGATAGTTAACAGGGGCCTTAGGGTCCAGACCAGGCTTCTTGAGCAGCGGGATGACCATTGCCTGCTTCCAAGCCTGCGGGACTACTCCCTGGCTCAGCGAGAGATTCAGCAACGGATTAGCCAATGGATTAATCACCTCAGCCAATTTCGCCAGAATTTTAGCAGGGCAAGGGTCCAAGGGCGAGCCTGATTTCAAGTTGCCCATAAGTGCTAAAGAGGCGGGCGCCGATATAGGTGGAAATGCGCCCAGTGTCAGGCCTGGCGAAGCCAGGGGCGATCGATTGGCCTCAGTGATAGTCCGCTCCGCGGGTGTAACCGGCGGAAAGGAAGCCTGTATAAGTTGGATCTTGCTAGTGAAAAAACCCGCAAGATCCGCGGCCCAAGAGTCAGAGGGCCTCTCCTCAGCGATGTTTATCCGTGGAGATGTAAATTCCCTGACTATAGAGAAAATCTCCTTGCAGGAGTTGGAGGCAGCTTCTATCCTCCCTGCCAGGTAGACTTTCTTACCTAGGCGAATGTCCGATGATACTCCTTAACCACGCTCTTAAAAGTCACCTTAGCCTCCACATCATATTTTACCCGCCAAGCTCTTTCAGCTACCTTGCACTGCTGCCGCTTAGCCGACAATGCTACGGTAAACCAAGGGGCGGAAACTCGTTTAGGAGTGAGACGGGGGCTAGTTCTGGGGCGAGATCGTTAAGCCTGTCAGCCAGCCACACCTGCAGGGACTCCAAATCCTTCGTCAGGTCTCCAGAGAGAGGGCAGGGAGGATCCAGAGCAGCCTGAGCCAGCATCTCAGGGGTCGCTCGATGGTACGCCCTATGGGTTCGACCATGCTGCTGTGGGGCGGCAACAGTCAGTTTAACTGTGCCTTTGATCGAGAAGTTAACCAGCAAATGGTCTGACCATAGTACCGGGATAATCTCTACCACCTCTAAAGGGGAAGTCGAGAAAACCTGGTCCAGAGTGTGCCCCCTGTCATGCGTCGGCCCATGTAAATAGGGAAGCAATCCCAATGGTGCCGTAGCCTCTAAGATTTTAATTGCGACCGCGTCCGAAGGATCATCCATCCGGAAGTTAAAATCCCCGGCCACGATGCAGTGTTCTGCTTTCAGGGCCAGTCTCAATAAGACGGAGTCAAGATCTTCAAAAAACATTCCGGTTGGGCCAGGCGGTCTGTAGACCAATAGCCCCTTAACTGATTGATGCGGAGCCAGAGCGATGGAAAAAGCAAGGGCCTCCGAACCACGAATATCCTCCACTGGCAAGATAGTACAAGCTGTGTCTTTCCTCACCACCAGTGCCACTCCACCGCCCCTTCCCATAGCTCTGTCCCTCCTGAAAACATTGTAATCAGGCGGGATTGCCATGGCGACGTCTGGATTCGAAAATTCTCCCCACCATGTCTCGGTGAGCATGAGACACAGTGGCTTAGCCGTGTCCAGTGTAAAAACAGGTCAGGGACAATCAATATTTGCCCGGCGGTATCGCCTCTTTAACCCACAAAATATTAATCAATGAAGAGGCAGGCGCTGGGGACTGGAAGGCAGGAAACAAGGTTTATTCTCTCCGGAGGAGAACACATCAGTTCGGACAGCCAGTATCGTCACGAGGTGCTCTAACCGCATCTCTGAGGCCTGGCCTCTTATACACAGTTTACGAATTGTATTGCAGGTAACACATTCTTGCAATGCTTTGAAGTATGAAAGGACATCCTAGGAATCTCCCCTTCAGGCCCGTTCCCACACACATTTACAGTTGAAGTCCCCACCCCGGTCACAACAGGTGATGATCATCGCGCAGCTGGACATTCCGCCGATTCACGGAAGGTGGGGGGTTGATCGGATCTCATAGGGTGGGGACTTTGATCAACTCGAGGGTCCTTTAATGGGGGAAGCTTCCTACTGTACGGGGGGGGGCAATAAACAGTATCCGCAGAGCTAGGTGGCGGCCTGGGAACGAGGAAGACAAACGGGCACACAGGAAAAGGGGTTTGTATCAAAGGGCCTGGGATCATGAAAGGAATGAAGGGAGGTTCTCAGTTCTGGAACCTCACTTGAGGCACCTATTACTAACTTCCTTTTCAACCTCTTGTCTCCCGGAGGAATGGAAACAGGCTATAGTGCTACCTATTAAGAAAAAGCCCAACATCAGTGTGGACGTAATGGATAATTTACGACCCATATCCCTTCTACCGTATGTCGCCAAGTTGGCAGAGAAAATCGCTAACACCCAACTGATGGAACATCTGGAGACCCATAATGCTTTCCATAAATCCCAGTCGGGTTTTAGATCAGGGTTTTCAACGGAGACAGCCCTCTTGAGGGCCACAGAAACCCTACGTGAGGGAGCAGATGAGGGAAAGACAATGGCCCTCATCATGCTTGATCTCAGTGCCGCTTTTGACACTGTAGCACACTCCATCCTGCTACAGTGTCTAAATAAAGCTGGATTCACCAATAAGGCACTGGGATGGCTGAAGGCTTTCTTGACTAACAGAAGCTTTCAAGTCCAAAGGGGGAGCTTTCTCTCCGATAGGGTGAGGCTTGAGCAGGGGGTGCCTCAGGGCTCTGCCCTGAGCCCTACCCTGTTTAATCTATATATGGCCCCACTGGCAGAGGTAGTGCAATCGTTCGGCGTGGAGCTTGTCTCCTACGCCGACGACACGCAGCTCCTTATTTCTCTGACCCAAGCCCCTTCCAAGGAAGCTGATAATTTCAATGCCTGCATGACTAAACTTGCCACTTGGATGAACGACCACTGTCTGAAACTTAACGGGACTAAGACAGAGGTCCTCATCATGGGAGGCAATGAGGCTAAATAGACGAATGAGTGGTGGCCCAGCTGCCTTGGTCCTTTGCCCTCCCCATCCCGAGAGGCCAAGAACTTGGGTGTGTGGGTGGACAATAAATTGTCCTTTGACAGCCACATAAGAAAAACGGTGGGCAAATGCTTTGGGGTAATGAAAACTCTGAACCGTACCCTTGACCTGTTACCTATCAATTCCAGGCGTACCATGACGCAAGCACTGATAACGTCCCGTATTGATTACGGAAACGTGCTGCTCATGGGTACATCTGAGAAAAATATTAAAAAGCTTCAGGTGTTACAAAATTCGGCAGCTCGCCTGGTCTTAAGGCTCCCTCGGCGAGCTCCATCTCGCCCCTCTCTTGTAGCCCTCCATTGGCTGCCCATCAGGAAGAGGATTGACTTTAAAGCTATGCTGTGGTGCCATAAAATAATTCATCACCGAGCACCGGCCTACATGTCGGATTTGGCTACTGTCTATGAACCGAGCAGGTCGCTTAGATCTAAAGGTATGGGTCTGCTCAGAACCACACGCCCCAAAAAAGCCAGAATGGGAGGCAAATCCTTCCGGACTTTGGCGGCCAGGAAATGGAACCTTCTTCCTGCGGATATCAGGATGGAGACTAATGAAATCCTGTTTAGGAAGAAACTAAAAACCTGCCTCTTTACTTGGTGATGGGTTTTCCTCTACTCCTTCTCACACTCTCTCCACAGCGCGGGGACACGCCGGGAGGCGTCACCAGGCGCTCTACAAGCTCCTTTAAATTAAATTAAATTAAGGTGTCGCGCTGGGAACAGGATGGGGTTCTGAGGCAGAGCTGCGCTGAAGAGGGGTTTATGACCCAAGGCATGTGAGAGTGGGGGGGTTTGTGAGGGCGAAGGGCTGTGCTGGGGGGCCAGTGGCGTGCAGAGGGTGGTTCTGATCGAGGCACCTAAAATGGCGGGTGCGCACAACAAAAAGTGTGGCATCAGGGGAAAAGGCAAGATGGCGCAGATAATGTTTACCAAATCGTACTAATTTTCCACAGTCCTCCCTTTAACATTTCCAAGACATCTTGCTGGCCTATTTCCTATCCATGTCTACTGCGGCGGTCATAAGTAAAGAAGTAGGAACCCAGGTGAAGGAGCTATAAACATTACATTTAAAATCTTTCGTCTTAGGAGGCGGGCCTATCGTTAAGCTCGTTGCAGGAAAGTCATAGTAATGCAATATCGGACAAAAACAATTCTGTAGTGAGAGCATTAGGTACATTTCATAGATGCTTATAGTCATTCGGAATATGGACTGATAGGTTATTACATATGTAAGTTCATTTCGTATTCGGTTGGAGCATAATCAATACAATGGTGGCTGGGAGAGAAATGAGACGTAGTAAAAACGATAGTCAGGGGTGTCATTGTTCGAAGGGGAAGTCCTATGGTCATGGACCATTATTAGTGAGTTCTCAGCATTCTTTGTCGTCTTCTGTTGGCACTGTGGAGCACCGGCGGTGGAGCTATGTGTCCAGCTCTATTCTAGGTCCCGCGTTGCAGGGCATGACCTTTTCCTCGCTTTCCTGGTCAAAAAGGTCCTTTTCGCCCTGTGTCCTTTCGAGTCGATTGTCAAAGAGTTCGGGTGGAAGAAGGGGTGGGTGAGTAGTCCTTAGGGTAGGTCGGAGAAAAAGGGGGGATGGAGCAGGGCCAGATCGGGAACAGACCAGGGGGACGGAAAATTTTAGGTAGGCGGGCCCATGACCGAGTTCAGAGAGCGGGGACTTTTCGGCACACGTTGATCATCGAGCAGGGGCATCAGGTCAGCCCTTTCCTCTCATTTTGTCGGAAACAGTGCCTCGTCCTGCGACTCCTTACTGTTGCGGTCTCGCCTTGGCCAATGTCGCAGATGTTCCACGATCTGTAGTCAGGCCGCATGCTCCCACATCCGGTCCCTCTCTCCTCCGACAGTGGTACCCTTAAATGAGTTTGAAAAGACAGTCTTTAGAGAATTGGCAGAGGAAGGTAATCACATAAGTCTATTTCTCTCCCAGCTCCAAGCAAATGAGGAACATCCGTTACATTGGGGTTCACAACCAATATATAAATAATTGATGATGGGCTTGCTGGATTTCCTATAACTTTCCTTCGTAACTATTTCTTTGGTGTTTGTTGGTGTTACATTCATTGTCGTGGTACGAGATCTGGTACTTATTCATTGCATTTTGTTTATTACAGTCACGTCAGTTCTTCTGGCAGAGACCCACTTTCCTAGTACGAGCCTTACGAAGCTATACCGTTCTCCAGGGCTTTATATGTTACGAAAAAGTGCAACGGGCTATCACCATGGTCTGATAGGCATCTTTCTGAGGAACGAACATAGGCTAAACAATTTTTCATTCTACCAATGCCTCCTACCTTTCAGCTAAACATTTCACTTTTAACAGGGTTTATTGCAACAATTTCTTCATTTCGGTCTAATCTTAACTTTGCAAACATCATTCTAATTCCTACAGAGTCTCTTACAACCTGACTACTTCATTAAAAACCGGGGTCTTATGGAAAACAACTAGGAACATAGCAAACTGGGGTGAGGGACTATCGTCTTGCTTTGTGTCATGAGGGTGTTATCTAGCAGAAGGCCACAGTTCAGTTGGTAAGCGTTCAGTGACATTTCTCGAATTCTAAACTCTGTAGCTTGCTCATCAACAAATCATTTCTAGGAACAACGGCTGGCCTGTGTTAGTTGTAAGTTGACCCATCTCTTACAACCGGGGGTGAGGGACAGTTTTTAAACTCTCGTCCGGGGCAGCTGATACAAAACTGGGGGCGTTCTAGGAAGATGGGGATGTTTCGATCACCTTTACTGTTTGGGTATTGGGACAATTCGGGACGGGGAAGGTCGTGTTACCTGAGGCATTTTTATCATAAAAGCCACTGACATGTAGTTCCCTTATTACGGGTCAGATTAGGGAACCTCAGTCGTCTTACCTGTCCTTTCCTTTTTCTTTTTTGGCCAGTTCTTAGGTTTCATCAATATTTAGCAGAAAGGAGAGGTAGTAACATGGCATCAAGGTGATTTTATTTAAGATGAATTTGTGTAATTACTTGCGGTATTTGGAGCCAATCGGGTGGTGCACCAGGGGTGGCGGTTTGCCAATTAGGTGCTAGTCGTTCAGAAGAGTGAGAGTGTGGAGGAGAGAGAGAGAGAGAGAGAGAGAGAGAGAGAGAGAGAGAGAGAGAGAGAGAGAGAGATGTGCAACAATAGGCTAAATAGTACACGTGCGACATGGGGGGGTGGCCGTGTATTAAGATAGGCTATTCAGCGCATTACACAACATGAGACATTACGGGTCTGTGTTAGAATTTCGAAAGCATGCAGTTTGGGACGGGCGAGCATTAGGCCGGGTACAAGGGACATGCATTGAGTAAAAGGCACCATTGTGTCGCACTTCTCGCACTCTCGGTCCTTTGACTAGTTAAGTCAACGCTTCAGTCGCATAAAAACATTTTCTCATAGTTCCAGACATACGTGACATGTGCTCATTCACGCAACACGGATTAGGGGTGATCGTGTTTCATCATATCATACAACTTATTGGCTCTTTCGTTACAAGAGTAGTTTGTGGGTGTCCTTAGGTGCCATCTTGCAGCGTTAGTCCGCTTCATGTATCAGACATGGCGAGGCTTCAGATCTTCACCATGCCTCAGTCGTGATTCCAATGTAACCTGTAGAGGGAGGAAAAAGGGGAAGGGGGGGGACAACATTCGAGCATATCAAATGCATGGGCACGAAAACCCTTTACTTACCACATACTCGTCTTATCTCCTCGGGATAGAATCCCTGGGGTCTTGGTTTCTGAAGCCAGGGGGGGCAGTGTGTCCTTATAGGCCGTGTGTAGGGAAACGTTAAAAATCAGAGGCACTTAGTGCGAGGTATCTAGTTTGTAGATGTATCTAGCTATCGGGGTCCTTAAGTCTTTTCCAACGCTGTGATGTCCTAAGGCATATCAGCTCTTCGGCCAACTCTGTTCCCTCGTACCTTTGAGTACCATACCCTTATAACATTCTATCATTTACACCGTTTCACTTTACCCATCCTCAACATTCTATCATTTACACCGTTTCACTTTACCCATCCTCAACATTCTATCATTTACACCGCTTCGCTTTACCCATCCTCAGAAGTCGAGGTCCTTCTCCATGCGTTAGTTCCTGAGCCAGTCGCATATTTGAAGGCAGAGTATCGTGTCTTAGATTCGATCCTCCATCCGGGGCTGAGCAACCATCTTCTAATAACCTTAAAAAGAGAGCAAAGCAGGGTGCACAGAAAAACTCTCCCGCTGATCCCATATTTAAAAAGCATGCAATACCTGTTCATAGTTTGGAAAACCTTTATTTGCACAATCGTTCAGCATGTAGATATGAGGGTGCAATCGTATTTGGCCGGACACGGCGATGGCTGAAGCACGTACAGTAAGGGGGGTATTTTGCAGCATTAAAAACATGTAAAAAGGTTCATTCATTCATTTGCAGGAAACTAAAAACGTCTATCAATAGTTAAGGGGTCAAGGGGCATTCATTTCATAATTGGGAGCACAGTCGGACTAGTTGCAATCAGAGTTCCTATATGCATACCGTGGGTGTGTGTCATAAGCGAGGTTATGTATCAGTTACAATAATATCATAATAAATCGTACATTGAAACCAACATTTTTAACAGGATCCTTTTTACATGTTCGTCAAGTGAACCCTCCCTCTTTTTCGTCAAGTGTACAAAGGATCCTATACATATCTCAGAACATCAAGTCTTATTAGCAAAAACACCACGAGGTGTTCGTAAGTTCTCATTGACACCGGCGCCATTTTGGGCGGGGCCGGGTTAGTCCGGAAGTAGCATCAGGGACAAAATGTTTCCCACAACCGGCGGTTGGACCAGAGTCCTTTTCGGCAGTTCAAAAACTCGTGCTAACAGAAGGGGTGGCTATGTCGTGGTTATTTCGTTAGCGATCAAGGCAATTGTTCCTCACCGGAAGCCTGCAGGGTCCGAGGGCTCCGGGGACTTTTGTAGAATCTTCAAGGCTGTGGAGATGCTGTCGGAGGTGGGGGCTCGTGCCCCGGTGGGCAAGCGTCCGAGTTACACTGCTGGTCAGAGTTACTTTAGCGGCCTAGACCCGCCTTCCAGGGGGCCCAGACGCCATTTTGAGGCCCTGCAGCAGCCGCCCTTCGTCGAGCCTGCAAGAGTGGAAGAGACCTTTTGGGGTGAAAAAATGGAACACCGTGCCGTAGGAGCAGGAAATTCGGCTAGGGTGCAGCTGTGGCGCCCCCACCTGGGGGGGGGGCGAGGGAGACTCGTTCGCGCCGTCTCCCTCTCCCGGTGCACTCCACGCTGCCCTCTTTCATGGGCATGCATGATGGCCACTCCACATCCCGTGCTCCACAAGTACACTTGAGGGCCATCGTATGTCTTGTGCTGCGCAAGTATGGCCGGCGCCATCCCATGTCCTGTGCTGCGGAAGTATGGCCGCCTGTGGTATGTCCTGTGCTGCGGAAGTATGGCCGCCGCAGTGCATGTTCTGTGCTGCGCAAGTATGGGCGCCGCCTGGCTGGAGGATTTCGGCGCCTGGCCGGGGCTGGGAAACCTCCTATCCGAGGAGGTGGGAGAGGCTCGTCCGCGTCGCCTCTCCCTCCCAGCCCAACCTGGACCAATTTCAGCGGAGGTATTTGTGATGGCCGGACCGGGGCTGGGAAACCTCCTATCCGAGGAGGTGGGAGAGGCTCGTTCGCGTCGCCTCTCCCTCCCAGCCCACCCCATGAAGAAGAGGATGGGATGGCCATTTCATGCCGGGCCCGTGGTGCCTCCTGGACATCCCACTGGCGATTCGATCGATGGCTGTCAGCAGGCCCCGCCCCACACGTGCTGTGTGTTTCACCTTCCGGATGGGCGTGACCGGTGACCTGCATTTTCGGGAACTTCCGGAGTGGGGGTAGGTATTTTGTTTGGACAGGCATGTCTGGGTAATGGGGGGTTGTCTATGCAGGCCTGTAATTGCTTCCTTTTTTACAGAGTGGGGGGGGGCAGCAGAGAGTAATCAGTCCCATTGCACTCGAAGTTTGAGTTCATTAATGGAATGTATACTAATCTGTCCGAGACTACTCTGTGTATTGTTTCTGTAGGTTATCCGAAAAGGGTGGCTTTTTGTGTTAGGGAACAGTAGCGGTAGTACGGGGTTCGTCACCGGGTAACTTAGAGCTAGACTGGGTTTTCCGTCTTAGCGTTGTTCGATCTATGAGGTCTCAAACATGTCGCTGAAATCGGTCTGGCGAAATCTGTGCCATCGGGCATAATCAAACGTGGTGGTTCTATCTGGCCTGTCCGTGTCAGTCTGATTCATCTTTGTCTCACGCCTTTTCCCTTTCTGCCGGCCTGTTATTTCTGTCGGCCCTCTGCTCTTACCCTCGTTCAGTAGAGTCGGGCATTGGGCTTTCCAGTGCCCGGAACATTTACAAAAAGCACATTGGTTTTGCCCTAAGTCTGGTCGTCCTGTGCGTAGTGTCGGGGGATTACTTTCGGGTCGTTGTGTCTTAGGGTTGTCCTGTCGATATATCCCTTTACCTACTCTGACTTAGTCTCTTTTCTTTCGTTGCATTGCTTCTTTGCGCCACATACCGAGACTGTCGAGCATAATAGGCGTTGTCTTATTACTACAAAGGGCTATTTCTAACGTTTCTATTTTATCAAGATCGAAGGATCCTATCAGTGGCCACTGTTTCTCTTGATTTTCTTTGGTACACTTGTGCCACAGCTTACTGTAGGCTATGGTAACTAATCCATATTTTGTGAACATGTCTTTATTAGGGGTGCCTTCCAGCGCAGCTAGATGGTCCACCTCTAATAAACGGTCCGGGCTGAACCAACTACCAATCAGTGGGGAGAAGACAGACATGACGGCTCGCAACGAGGACAAAAGTCAGCACTGCCTATCTTATCACTGCGTGCAAAGACTAGACAGAATATTTCTATTCTACGTTGTTTGCAGGCAGTGAATACCTCATGAACCAATAACAAAACAGTCAATAAACAATCAGTGGGGAGAATAAGTAGGCCCGCAAAAGGTCTGCGTCCTCTACCCTTTCACTATCTGCAAAGAGGAACCTGTTCTTTCCTGTTTGCAGACAGAGAATCTCCAGAAAACAATCCGCGAACAGTAGCTCGGGGTCAAAAACAATTAATCAGTGTGGGAGAGGGAAATCTCCCGAAAACAATCCGTGAATAAACAACCAATCAGTGGGGGAGAAAGATAGGCACGCTGGCTGCGTTACCTATCCTTCACTGTTTGCACAGAGAAAGAGCCTGTTGTTTCTCCGCTTGCAGACAGTGAATCTCCAAACAAGTCGACAAAGAGTAATACTAGTATTTTCCGAACAATTAAACAATCATTTCGCAATTCGTCGTGTTTACACGACCTTACCCGGACCGTATGGACAGTTTCTTATCTTCCGAATCCAGCGCCCGATCGTCCTCTTTTCCTCGCGGCACTCCTGATGGTTCCCAGTCAGGACCGTAGATCACTCGAGAGAGGTCTGTTCGGAACCAGTGAAGTTCGGATGATCGGCTGCCAGACGAGGGTCTATTGGGCAAGAGCTCTCCCGATCGTTGCAGTCGTTCACTCTGTCGTCAGGACCTCTCCCACTGGATCCACGTGTCGCTGATGGGCCCCACGCTTGGGACGCCAATTGTAAAAACAGGTCAGGGACAATCAATATTTGCCCGGCGGTATCGCCTCTTTAACCCACAAAATATTAATCAATGAAGAGGCAGGCGCTGGAGACTGGAAGGCAGGAAACAAGGTTTATTCTCTCCGGAGGAGAACACATCAGTTCGGACAGCCAGTATCGTCACGAGGTGCTCTAACCGCATCTCTGAGGCCTGGCCTCTTATACACAGTTTACGAATTTTATTGCAGGTAACACATTCTTGCAATGCTTTGAAGTATGAAAGGACATCCTCGGAATCTCCCCTTCAGGCCCGTTCCCACACACATTTACAGTTGAAGTCCCCACCCCGGTCACAACAGGTGATGATCATCGCGCAGCTGGACATTCCGCCGATTCACGGAAGGTGGGGGGTTGATCGGATCTCATAGGGTGGGGGCTTTGATCAACTCGAGGGTCCTTTAATGGGGGAAGCTTCCTACTGTACGGGGGGGGGCAATAAACAGTATCCGCAGAGCTAGGTGGCGGCCTGGGAACGAGGAAGACAAACGGGCACACAGGAAAAGGGGTTTGTATCAAAGGGCCTGGGATCATGAAAGAAATGAAGGGAGGTGTCGCGCTGGGAACAGGATGGGGTTCTGAGGCAGAGCTGCGCTGAAGAGGGGTTTATGACCCAAGGCATGTGAGAGTGGGGGGGTTTGTGAGGGCGAAGGGCTGTGCTGGGGGGCCAGTGGCGTGCAGAGGGTGGTTCTGATTGAGGCACCTAAAATGGCGGGTGCGCACGACAAAAAGTGTGGCATCAGGGGAAAAGGCAAGATGGCGCAGATAATGTTTACCAAATCGTACTAATTTTCCACACCAGAAGTTCAAAGATATCTTGTGCATGTCTGCATGCCGATCTAGTGTTTAGTAGCATGCAGTGATATCGCACACTGGCGCTGGTATTGCCAGGGGGCCATGGCAGAGCACGTGAGGGACGCCAACCGCAACCGGGGCAGATGGACTTACCACGGTGACGCCCAGGGAAGACAGTACAGCAGCCACTGGAAGCAGTGAGGAGAGCACGAAGCTCCCCCGCAGTGTAGCGCAATGCAGGAGGTCCTGTTCGGCACATATTGAAAGGCCGAGCCCGCCCCGCGCGCCTTCGGGTCGCTGACGGGCGCAGACGGGCAGGACTCTGGCTTGACTCAGGCGCCGACCAGGCGCTACCGCTGCGCGTCACCGCTGCGCGGGTAGAGCGAGCATTAAGTAGGGCACACCTGTAGTTGGAATAAGCGCTAGAGCGCTCTACAAGTGGCACACTCGCCACTAGCCACCCCCAAGATGGCGGCCACGCGCCAAAACGATGGCAAAAAGATTACAATTCCGCTAAAGGCAAAAATGCACCTCAGAAATAGGGCCTAATTCCCCTTTCCCCTCAACCTACGCCCAAACTGCTTTTTTGACACACAATTAGAACTACCCAGCAGTGCACCCAGACCCCTAAACCCACTCCCAAAAATCTAGATCACCCCCAAATAGCCACCCAAAAACACACAATACAGCTACCTTGCAGGCCACCAAAGTAAGCCAATGGCAAAAATGCACCTCAGAAACAGGGCCTAATTCCCCTTTTCCCTCAACCTACGCCCAAACTGCTATTTTGACACAAAATGAGACCTTCCCAGCAGTGCTCCCACACCCCTAAACCCACTCGCAAAAATCTAGAACACCCCCAAATAGCTTCCCAAAAACACGCAATAAAGCTACCTTGCAGGCCGCCAATGTATCCAATGGCAAAAAAATACCTCAGAAACAGGGCCTAATTCCCCTTTCCTCTCAACCTACGACCAAACTGCTATTTTTACACAAAATTAGACCTTCCAAGCAGTGCTCCCAGGCCCCTAAACCCACTCCCAACAATCTAGAACACCCCCAAATTGCCCACCAAAAACACGCAATACTGCTACCTTGCAGGCCGCCAATGTAAGCCAATGGCAACAATGCACCTCAGAAACAAGGCCTAATTCACCTTTGCCCTCAACCTACGCCCAAACTGCTATTTTGACACAAAATTAGACCTTCCCAGCAGTGCTCCCAGACCCCTAAACCCACTCCCAACAATCTAGAACACCCCTAAATTGCTCACCAAAAACACGCAATACTGCTACCTTGCAGGCCGCCAATGTAAGCCAATGGCAACAATGCACCTCAGAAACAAGGCCTAATTCCCCTTTCCCCTCAACCTACGCCCAAACTGCTATTTTGACACAAAATTAGACCTTCCAAGCAGTGCTCCCAGGCCCCTATACCCACTCCCAACAATCTAGAACACCCCCAAATTGCCCACCAAAAACACGCAATACTGCTACCATGCAAGCCGCCAATGCAATGTAAGCCAATGGCAAAAATGCACCTCAGAAACAAGGCCTAATTCCCCTTTCCCCTCAACCTACGCCCAAACTGCTATTTTGACACAAAATTAGACCTTCCCAGCAGTGCTCCCAGACCCCTAAACCCTCTCCCAGAAATCTAGAACACCCCCAAACAGCTTCCCAAAACACGCAATACAGCTGTCTTGCAGGCCGCCAATGTAAGCCAATGGCAAAAATGGACCTCAGAAACAGGGACTAATTCCCCTTTCCCCTCAACCTATGACCAAACTGATATTTAGGCACAACATTAGACCTTCCCAGCAGTGCTCCCAGACCCCTAAACCCACTCCCAACAATCTAGAACACCCCTAAATTGCTCACCAAAAACACGCAATACAGCTGCCTTGCAGGCCACCAAAGTAAGCCAATGGCAAAAATGCACCTCAGAAACAGGGCCTAATTCCCCTTTTCCCTCAACCTACGCCCAAACTGCTATTTTGACACAAAATGAGACCTTCCCAGCAGTGCTCCCAGACCCCTAAACCCACTCCCAAAAATCTAGAACACCCCCAAACAGCTTCCCAAAACACGCAATACAGCTGTCTTGCAGGTCGCCAATGTAAGCCAATGGCAAAAATGCACCTCAGAAACAGGGACTAATTCCCCTTTCCCCTCAACCTATGACCAAACTGATATTTAGGCACAACATTAGACCTTCCCAGCAGTGCTCCCAGACCCCTAAACCCACTCCCAACAATCTAGAACACCCCTAAATTGCTCACCAAAAACACGCAATACTGCTACCTTGCAGGCCGCCAATGTAAGCCAATGGCAACAATGCACCTCAGAAACAAGGCCTAATTCCCCTTTCCCCTCAACCTACGCCCAAACTGCTATTTTGACACAAAATTAAACCTTCCAAGCAGTGCTCCCAGGCCCCTATACCCACTCCCAACAATCTAGAACACCCCCAAATTGCCCACCAAAAACACGCAATACTGCTACCTTGCAAGCCGCCAATGCAATGTAAGCCAATGGCAAAAATGCACCTCAGAAACAAGGCCTAATTCCCCTTTCCCCTCAACCTACGCCCAAACTGCTATTTTGACACAAAATTAGACCTTCCCAGCAGTGCTCCCAGACCCCTAAACCCTCTCCCAGAAATCTAGAACACCCACAAATAGCTTCCCAAAAACATGCAATGCAGCTACCTTGCAGGCCGCCAATGTAAGACAATGTCAAAAATGCACCTCAGAAACAGGGCCTAATTCACCTTTCCCCTCAACCTACGCCCAAACTGATATTTTGAGACAAAATTAGACATTCCCAGCAGTGCTCCAAGGCCCCTAAACCCACTCCAAAAATCTAGAACACCCCCAAACAGCTTCCCAAAACATGCAATACAGCTGCCTTGCAAGCCGCCTATGTAAGCCAATGGCAAAAATGCACCTCAGAAACAGGGCCTAATTCCCCTTTCCCCTCAACCTACACCCAAACTGCTATTTTGACACAAAATTAGACCTTCCCAGCAGTGCTCCCAGACCCCTAAACCCACTCCCAAAAATCTAGAACACCCCCAAATAGCTTCCCAAAAACACACAATACATTTACCTTGCAGGCTGCCAATGTAAGCCAATGGCAAAAATGCACCTCAGAAACGGCCTAATTCCCCTTTCCCGTCAACCTACGCCCAAACTGCTATTTTGACACAAAATTAGACCTTCCCAGCAGTGCTCCCAGACCCCTAAACCCACTCCCAAAAATCTAGAACGCCCCCAAATAGCTTCCCAAAAACACGCAATACAGCTACCTTGCAGGCCACCAAAGTAAGCCAATGGCAAAAATGCACCTCAGAAACAGGGCCTAATTCCCCTTTCCCCTCAACCTACACCCAAACTGCTATTTTGACACAAAATTAGACCTTCCCAGCAGTGCTCCCAGACCCCTAAACCCACTCCCAAAAATCTAGAACACCCCCAAATAGCTTCCCAAAAACACACAATACATTTACCTTGCAGGCCGCCAATGTATCCAATGGCAAAAAAACACCTCAGAAACAGGGGCTAATTCCCCTTTCCTCTCAACCTACGACCAAACTGCTATTATGACACAAAATTAGACCTTCCCAGCAGTGCTCCCAGACCCCTAAACCCACTCCCAACAATCTAGAACACCCCCAAATTGCCCACCAAAAACACGCAATACTGCTACCTTGCAGGCCGCCAATGTAAGCCAATGGCAACAATGCACCTCAGAAACAAGGCCTAATTCACCTTTCCCCTCAACCTACGCCCAAACTGCTATTTTGACACAAAATTAGACCTTCCCAGCAGTGCTCCCAGACCCCGAAACCCACTCCCAACAATCTAGAAAACCCCCAAATTGCTCACCAAAAACACGCAATACTGCTACCTTGCAGGCCGCCAATGTAAGCCAATGGCAACAATGCACCTCAGAAACAAGGCCTAATTCCCCTTTCCCCTCAACCTACGCCCAAACTGCTATTTTGACACACAATTAGACCTTCCCAGCAGTGCTCCCAGACCCCTAAACCAACTCCCAAATATCTAGAACACCCCCAAATAGCTTCCAAAAAACACACAATACATTTACCTTGCGGGCCACCAAAGTAAGCCAATGGCAAAAATGCACCTCAGAAACAGGGCCTAATTCCCCTTTCCCCTCAATCTACGGCCAAACTGCTATTTTGACACAAAATGAGACCTTCCCATCAGTGCTCTCACACCCCTAAACCCACTCCCAAAAATCTAGAACACCCCCAAATAGCTTCCCAAAAACACGCAATACAGCTACTTTGCAGGCCACCAATGTAAGCCAATGGCCAAAATGCACCTCAGAAACAGGGACTAATTCCCTTTTCCCCTCAACCTTCAATCAAACTGCTATTTTGACACAATATTAGACCTTCCCAGCAGTGCTCCCAGACCCCTAAACCCACTTCCAAAAATCTAGAACACCCCCAAACAGCTTCCCAAAACACGCAATGCAGCTGTCTTGCAGGCCGCCAATGTAAACCAATGGCAAAAATGCACCTCAGAAACAGGGACTAATTCCCCTTTCCCCTCAACCTATGACCAAACTGATATTTAGGAACAACATTAGACCTTCCCAGCAGTTCCTCCAGACCCCTAAACCCACTTCCAAAAATCTAGAACAACCCCAAATAGCTTCCAAAAACACGCAATACAGCTACCTTGCAGGCCGCCAATATAAGCCAATGGCAAAAATGCACCTCAGAAACAGGGCCTAATTCCCCTTTCCCCTCAACCTACGCCCGAACTGCTATTTTGAGACAAAATTAGACCTTCCCAGCAGTGCTCCCAGGCCCCTAAACCCACTCCCAACAATCTAGAACACCCCCAAATTGCCCACCAAAAACACGCAATACAGCTACCTTGCAAGCCGCCAATGTAAGCCAATGGCAAAAATGCACCTCAGAAACAAGGCCTAATTCCCCTTTCCCCTCAACCTACGCCCAAACTGCTATTTTGACACAAAATTAGACCTTCCCAGCAGTGCTCCCAGACCCCTAAACCCTCTCCCAGAAATCTAGAACACCCACAAATAGCTTCCCAAAAATATACTATGCAGCTACTTTGCAGGCCGCCAATGTAAGCCAATGGTCAAAATGCACCTCAGAAACAGGGACTAATTCCCTTTTCCCCTCAACCTTCAATCAAACTGCTATTTTGAGACAAGATTAGACCTTCACAGCAGTACTCCCAGACCCCTAAACCCACTCCAAAAATCTAGAACACCCCCAAACAGCTTCCCAAAACACGCAATACAGCTGCCTTGCAGGCCACCAATGTAAGCCAATGGCAAAAATGCACCTCAGAAACAGGGCCTAATTCCCCTTTCCCCTCAACCTACGCCCAAACTGCTATTTTGACACAAAATTAGACCTTCCCAGCAGTGCTCCCAGACCCCTAAACCCACTCCCAAAAATCTAGAACACCCCCAAATAGCTTCCCAAAAACACGCAATACAGCTACCTTGCAGGCCGCCAATGTAAGCCAAAGGCAAAAATGCACCTCAGAAACAGGGCCTAATTCCCCTTTTCCCTCAACCTACGCCCAAACTGCTATTTTGACACAAAATGAGACCTTCCCAGCAGTGCTCCCACACCCCTAAACCCACTCCCAAAAATCTAGAACACCCCCAAATAGCTTCCCAAAAACACGCAATACAGCTACCTTGCAGGCCGCCAATGTATCCAATGGCAAAAAAACACCTCAGAAACAGGGCCTAATTCCCCTTTCCTCTCAACCTACGACCAAACTGCTATTTTGACACAAAATTATACCTTCCCAGCAGTGCTCCCAGACCCCTAAACCCACTCCCAACAATCTAGAACACCCACAAATTGTTCACCAAAAACACGCAATACTGGTACCTTGCAGGCCGCCAATGTAAGCCAATGGCAACAATGCACCTCAGAAACAAGGCCTAATTCCCCTTTCCCCTCAACCTACGCCCAAACTGCTATTTTGACACAAAATTAGACCTTCCCAGCAGTGCTCCCAGGCCCCTAAACCCACTCCCAAATATCTAGAACACCCCCAAATAGCTTCCTAAAAACACACAATACATTTACCTTGCGGGCCACCAAAGTAAGCCAATGGCAAAAATGCACCTCAGAAACAGGGCCTAATTCCCCTTTCCCCTCAATCTACGGCCAAACTGCTATTTTGACACAAAATGAGACCTTCCCATCAGTGCTCTCACACCCCTAAACCCACTCCCAAAAATCTAGAACACCCCCAAATAGCTTCCCAAAAACACGCAATACAGCTACTTTGCAGGCCGCCAATGTAAGCCAATGGCCAAAATGCACCTCAGAAACAGGGACTAATTCCCTTTTCCCCTCAACCTACAACCAAACTGCTATTTTGAGACAAAATTAGACCTTCCCAGCAGTGCTCCCAGACCCCTAAACCCACTCCCAAAAATCTAGAACACCCCCAAACAGCTTCCCAAAACACGCAATACAGCTGTCTTGCAGGCCGCCAATGTAAACCAATGGCAAAAATGCACCTCAGAAACAGGGACTAATTCCCCTTTCCCCTCAACCTATGACCAAACTGATATTTAGGCACAACATTAGACCTTCCCAGCAGTTCTTCCAGACCCCTAAACCCACTCCCAAAAATCTAGAACAACCCCAAATAGCTTCCAAAAACACGCAATACAGCTACCTTGCAGGCCGCCAATATAAGCCAATGGCAAAAATGCACCTCAGAAACAGGGCCTGATTCCCCTTTCCCCTCAGCCTACGCCCGAACTGCTATTTTGAGACAAAATTAGACCTTCCCAGCAGTGCTCCCAGGCCCCTAAACCCGCTCCCAACAATCTAGAACACCCCCAAATTGCCCACCAAAAACACGCAATACTGCTACCTTGCAAGCCGCCAATGTAAGCCAATGGCAAAAATGCACCTCAGAAACAAGGCCTAATTCCCCTTTCCCCTCAACCTACGCCCAAACTGCTATTTTGACACAAAATTAGACCTTCCCAGCAGTGCTCCCAGACCCCTAAACCCTCTCCCAGAAATCTAGAACACCCACAAATAGCTTCCCAAAAACATACAATGCAGCTACTTTGCCGGCCGCCAATGTAAGCCAATGGTCAAAATGCACCTCAGAAACAGGGACTAATTCCCTTTTCCCCTCAACCTTCAATCAAACTGCTATTTTGAGACAAGATTAGACCTTCCCAGCAGTACTCCCAGACCCCTAAACCCACTCCAAAAATCTAGAACACCCCCAAACAGCTTCCCAAAACACGCAATACAGCTGCCTTGCAGGCCACCAATGTAAGCCAATGGCAAAAATGCACCTCAGAAACAGGGCCTAATTCCCCTTTCCCCTCAACCTACGCCCAAACTGCTATTTTGACACAAAATTAGACCTTCCCAGCAGTGCTCCCAGACCCCTAAACCCACTCCCAAAAATCTAGAACACCCCCAAATAGCTTCCCAAAAACACACAATACATTTACCTTGCAGGCTGCCAATGTAAGCCAATGGCAAAAATGCACCTCAGAAACAGGGCCTAATTCCCCTTTCCCGGCAACCTACGCCCAAACTGCTATTTTGACACAAAATTAGACCTTCCCAGCAGTGCTCCCAGACCCCTAAACCTACACCCAAAAATCTAGAACACCCCCAAATAGCTTCCCAAAAACACGCAATACAGCTACCCTGCAGGCCGCCTATGTAAGCCAAAGGCAAAAATGCACCTCAGAAACAGGGCCTAATTCCCCTTTCCCCTCAACCTACGCCCAAACTACTATTTTGACACAAAATTAGAACTTCCCAGCAGTGCTCCCAGACCCCTAAACCCACTCCCAAAAATCTAGATCACCCCCAAATAGCCACCCAAAACACGCAATACAGCTACCTTGCAGGCCACCAAAGTAAGCCAATGGCAAAAATGCACCTCAGAAACAGGGCCTAATTCCCCTTTTCCCTCAACCTACGCCCAAACTGCTATTTTGACACAAAATGAGACCTTCCCAGCAGTGCTCCCAGACCCCTAAACCCACTCCCAAAAATCTAGAACACCCCCAAACAGCTTCCCAAAACACGCAATACAGCTGTCTTGCAGGCCGCCAATGTAAGCCAATGGCAAAAATGCACCTCAGAAACAGGGACTAATTCCCCTTTCCCCTCAACCTATGACCAAACTGATATTTAGGCACAACATTAGACCTTCCCAGCAGTTCTTCCAGACCCCTAAACCCACTCCCAAAAATCTAGAACAACCCCAAATAGCTTCCAAAAACAAGCAATACAGCTACCTTGCAGGCCGCCAATATAAGCCAATGGCAAAAATGCACCTCAGAAACAGGGCCTAATTCCCCTTTCCCCTCAACCTACTCCAGAACTGCTATTTTGAGACAAAATTAGACCTTCCCAGCAGTGCTCCCAGGCCCCTAAACCCACTCCCAACAATGTAGAACACCCCCAAATTGCCCACCAAAAACACGCAATCCTGCTACCTTGCAAGCCACCAATGTAAGCCAATGGAAAAAATGCACCTCAGAAACAAGGCCTAATTCCCCTTTCCCCTCAACCTACGCCCAAACTGCTATTTTGACACAAAATGAGACCGTCCCAGCAGTGCTCCAAGACCCCTAAACCCGCTCCCAGAAATATAGAACACCCAAAAATAGCTTCCCAAAAACATACAATGCAGCTACTTTGCAGGCCGCCAATGTAAGCCAATGGTCAAAATGCACCTCAGAAACAGGGACTAATTCCCTTTTCCCCTCAACCTTCAATCAAACTGCTATTTTGAGACAAGATTAGACCTTCCCAGCAGTACTCCCAGACCCCTAAACCCACTCCAAAAATCTAGAACACCCCCAAACAGCTTCCCAAAACACGCAATACAGCTGCTTTGCAGGCCGCCTATGTAAGCCAATGGCAAAAATGCACCTCAGAAACAGGGCCTAATTCCCCTTTCCCCTCAACCTACGCCCAAACTGCTATTTTGACACAAAATTAGACCTTCCCAGCAGTGCTCCCAGACCCCTAAACCCACTCCCAAAAATCTAGAACACCCCCAAATAGCTTCCCAAAAACACACAATACATTTACCTTGCAGGCTGCCAATGTAAGCCAATGGCAAAAATGCACCTCAGAAACAGGGCCTAATTCCCCTTTCCCGGCAACCTACGCCCAAACTGCTATTTTAACACAAAATTAGACCTTCCCAGCAGTGCTCCCAGACCCCTAAACCCACTCCCAAAAATCTAGAACACCCCCAAATAGCTTCCCAAAAACACGCAATACAGCTACCTTGCAGGCCGCCAATGTAAGCCAAAGGCAAAAATGCACCTCAGAAACAGGGCCTAATTCCCCTTTTCCCTCAACCTACGCCCAAACTGCTATTTTGACACAAAATGAGACCTTCCCAGCAGTGCTCCCACACCCCTAAACCCACTCCCAAAAATCTAGAACACCCCCAAATAGCTTCCCAAAAACACGCAATACAGCTACCTTGCAGGCCGCCAATGTATCCAATGGCAAAAAAACACCTCAGAAACAGGGCCTAATTCCCCTTTCCTCTCAACCTACGACCAAACTGCTATTTTGACACAAAATTATACCTTCCCAGCAGTGCTCCCAGACCCCTAAACCCACTCCCAACAATCTAGAACACCCACAAATTGTTCACCAAAAACACGCAATACTGGTACCTTGCAGGCCGCCAATGTAAGCCAATGGCAACAATGCACCTCAGAAACAAGGCCTAATTCCCCTTTCCCCTCAACCTACGCCCAAACTGCTATTTTGACACAAAATTAGACCTTCCAAGCAGTGCTCCCAGGCCCCTAAACCCACTCCCAACAATCTAGAACACCCCCAAATTGCCCACCAAAAACACGCAATACTGCTACCTTGCAGGCCGCCAATGTAAGCCAATGGCAACAATGCACCTCAGAAACAAGGCCTAATTCACCTTTCCCCTCAACCTACGCCCAAACTGCTATTTTGACACAAAATTAGACCTTCCCAGCAGTGCTCCCAGACCCCTAAACCCACTCCCAAATATCTAGATCACCCCCAAATATCCCCCTAAAAACACGCAATACAGCTACCTTGCGGGCAACCAAAGTAAGCCAATGGCAAAAATGCACCTCAGAAACAGGGCCTAATTCCCCTTTCCTCTCAACCTACGACCAAACTGCTATTTTGACACAAAATTATACCTTCCCAGCAGTGCTCCCAGACCCCTAAACCCACTCCCAACAATCTAGAACACCCACAAATTGTTCACCAAAAACACGCAATACTGCTACCTTGCAGGCCGCCAATATAAGCCAATGGCAAAAATGCACCTCAGAAACAGGGCCTGATTCCCCTTTCCCCTCAGCCTACGCCCGAACTGCTATTTTGAGACAAAATTAGACCTTCCCAGCAGTGCTCCCAGGCCCCTAAACCCGCTCCCAACAATCTAGAACACCCCCAAATTGCCCACCAAAAACACGCAATACTGCTACCTTGCAAGCCGCCAATGTAAGCCAATGGCAAAAATGCACCTCAGAAACAAGGCCTAATTCCCCTTTCCCCTCAACCTACGCCCAAACTGCTATTTTGACACAAAATTAGACCTTCCCAGCAGTGCTCCCAGACCCCTAAACCCTCTCCCAGAAATCTAGAACACCCACAAATAGCTTCCCAAAAACATACAATGCAGCTACTTTGCAGGCCGCCAATGTAAGCCAATGGTCAAAATGCACCTCAGAAACAGGGACTAATTCCCTTTTCCCCTCAACCTTCAATCAAACTGCTATTTTGAGACAAGATTAGACCTTCCCAGCAGTACTCCCAGACCCCTAAACCCACTCCAAAAATCTAGAACACCCCCAAACAGCTTCCCAAAACACGCAATACAGCTGCCTTGCAGGCCACCAATGTAAGCCAATGGCAAAAATGCACCTCAGAAACAGGGCCTAATTCCCCTTTCCCCTCAACCTACGCCCAAACTGCTATTTTGACACAAAATTAGACCTTCCCAGCAGTGCTCCCAGACCCCTAAACCCACTCCCAAAAATCTAGAACACCCCCAAATAGCTTCCCAAAAACACACAATACATTTACCTTGCAGGCTGCCAATGTAAGCCAATGGCAAAAATGCACCTCAGAAACAGGGCCTAATTCCCCTTTCCCGGCAACCTACGCCCAAACTGCTATTTTGACACAAAATTAGACCTTCCCAGCAGTGCTCCCAGACCCCTAAACCTACACCCAAAAATCTAGAACACCCCCAAATAGCTTCCCAAAAACACGCAATACAGCTACCCTGCAGGCCGCCTATGTAAGCCAAAGGCAAAAATGCACCTCAGAAACAGGGCCTAATTCCCCTTTCCCCTCAACCTACGCCCAAACTACTATTTTGACACAAAATTAGAACTTCCCAGCAGTGCTCCCAGACCCCTAAACCCACTCCCAAAAATCTAGATCACCCCCAAATAGCCACCCAAAACACGCAATACAGCTACCTTGCAGGCCACCAAAGTAAGCCAATGGCAAAAATGCACCTCAGAAACAGGGCCTAATTCCCCTTTTCCCTCAACCTACGCCCAAACTGCTATTTTGACACAAAATGAGACCTTCCCAGCAGTGCTCCCAGACCCCTAAACCCACTCCCAAAAATCTAGAACACCCCCAAACAGCTTCCCAAAACACGCAATACAGCTGTCTTGCAGGCCGCCAATGTAAGCCAATGGCAAAAATGCACCTCAGAAACAGGGACTAATTCCCCTTTCCCCTCAACCTATGACCAAACTGATATTTAGGCACAACATTAGACCTTCCCAGCAGTTCTTCCAGACCCCTAAACCCACTCCCAAAAATCTAGAACAACCCCAAATAGCTTCCAAAAACAAGCAATACAGCTACCTTGCAGGCCGCCAATATAAGCCAATGGCAAAAATGCACCTCAGAAACAGGGCCTAATTCCCCTTTCCCCTCAACCTACTCCAGAACTGCTATTTTGAGACAAAATTAGACCTTCCCAGCAGTGCTCCTAGGCCCCTAAACCCACTCCCAACAATCTAGAACACCCCCAAATTGCCCACCAAAAACACGCAATCCTGCTACCTTGCAAGCCACCAATGTAAGCCAATGGAAAAAATGCACCTCAGAAACAAGGCCTAATTCCCCTTTCCCCTCAACCTACGCCCAAACTGCTATTTTGACACAAAATGAGACCGTCCCAGCAGTGCTCCAAGACCCCTAAACCCGCTCCCAGAAATCTAGAACACCCAAAAATAGCTTCCCAAAAACATACAATGCAGCTACTTTGCAGGCCGCCAATGTAAGCCAATGGTCAAAATGCACCTCAGAAACAGGGACTAATTCCCTTTTCCCCTCAACCTTCAATCAAACTGCTATTTTGAGACAAGATTAGACCTTCCCAGCAGTACTCCCAGACCCCTAAACCCACTCCAAAAATCTAGAACACCCCCAAACAGCTTCCCAAAACACGCAATACAGCTGCCTTGCAGGCCGCCTATGTAAGCCAATGGCAAAAATGCACCTCAGAAACAGGGCCTAATTCCCCTTTCCCCTCAACCTACGCCCAAACTGCTATTTTGACACAAAATTAGACCTTCCCAGCAGTGCTCCCAGACCCCTAAACCCACTCCCAAAAATCTAGAACACCCCCAAATAGCTTCCCAAAAACACACAATACATTTACCTTGCAGGCTGCCAATGTAAGCCAATGGCAAAAATGCACCTCAGAAACAGGGCCTAATTCCCCTTTCCCGGCAACCTACGCCCAAACTGCTATTTTGACACAAAATTAGACCTTCCCAGCAGTGCTCCCAGACCCCTAAACCCACTCCCAAAAATCTAGAACACCCCCAAATAGCTTCCCTAAAACACGCAATACAGCTACCTTGCAGGCCGCCAATGTAAGCCAAAGGCAAAAATGCACCTCAGAAACAGGGCCTAATTCCCCTTTTCCCTCAACCTACGCCCAAACTGCTATTTTGACACAAAATGAGACCTTCCCAGCAGTGCTCCCACACCCCTAAACCCACTCCCAAAAATCTAGAACACCCCCAAATAGCTTCCCAAAAACACGCAATACAGCTACCTTGCAGGCCGCCAATGTATCCAATGGCAAAAAAACACCTCAGAAACAGGGCCTAATTCCCCTTTCCTCTCAACCTACGACCAAACTGCTATTTTGACACAAAATTATACCTTCCCAGCAGTGCTCCCAGACCCCTAAACCCACTCCCAACAATCTAGAACACCCACAAATTGTTCACCAAAAACACGCAATACTGGTACCTTGCAGGCCGCCAATGTAAGCCAATGGCAACAATGCACCTCAGAAACAAGGCCTAATTCCCCTTTCCCCTCAACCTACGCCCAAACTGCTATTTTGACACAAAATTAGACCTTCCAAGCAGTGCTCCCAGGCCCCTAAACCCACTCCCAACAATCTAGAACACCCCCAAATTGCCCACCAAAAACACGCAATACTGCTACCTTGCAGGCCGCCAATGTAAGCCAATGGCAACAATGCACCTCAGAAACAAGGCCTAATTCACCTTTCCCCTCAACCTACGCCCAAACTGCTATTTTGACACAAAATTAGATCTTCCCAGCAGTGCTCCCAGACCCCTAAACCCACTCCCAAATATCTAGATCACCCCCAAATATCCCCCTAAAAACACGCAATACAGCTACCTTGCGGGCAACCAAAGTAAGCCAATGGCAAAAATGCACCTCAGAAACAGGGCCTAATTCCCCTTTCCTCTCAACCTACGACCAAACTGCTATTTTGACACAAAATTATACCTTCCCAGCAGTGCTCCCAGACCCCTAAACCCACTCCCAACAATCTAGAACACCCACAAATTGTTCACCAAAAACACGCAATACTGCTACCTTGCAGGCCGCCAATGTAAGCCAATGGCAACAATGCACCTCAGAAACAAGGCCTAATTCCCCTTTCCCCTCAACCTACGCCCAAACTGCTATTTTGACATAAAATTAGACCTTCCAAGCAGTGCTCCCAGGCCCCTAAACCACTCCCAACAATCTAGAACACCCCCAAATTGCCCACCAAAAACACGCAATACTGCTACCTTGCAGGCCGCCAATGTAAGCCAATGGCAACAATGCACCTCAGAAACAAGGCCTAATTCACCTTTCCCCTCAACCTACGCCCAAACTGCTATTTTGACACAAAATTAGACCTTCCCAGCAGTGCTCCCAGACCCCTAAACCAACTCCCAAATATCTAGAACACCCCCAAATAGCTTCCTAAAAACACACAATACATTTACCTTGCAGGCCACCAAAGTAAGCCAATGGCAAAAATGTACCTCAGAAACAGGGCCTAATTCCCCTTTCCACTCAATCTACGGCCAAACTGCTATTTTGACACAAAATGAGACCTTCCCATCAGTGCTCTCACACCCCTAAACCCACTCCCAAAAATCTAGAACACCCCCAAATAGCTTCCCAAAAACACGCAATACAGCTACTTTGCAGGCCGCCAATGTAAGCCAATGGCCAAAATGCACCTCAGAAACAGGGACTAATTCCCTTTTCCCCTCAACCTACAACCAAACTGCTATTTTGAGACAAAATTAGACCTTCCCAGCAGTGCTCCCAGACCCCTAAACCCACTCCCAAAAATCTAGAACACCCCCAAACAGCTTCCCAAAACACGCAATACAGCTGTCTTGCAGGCCGCCAATGTAAACCAATGGCAAAAATGCACCTCAGAAACAGGGACTAATTCCCCTTTCCCCTCAACCTAAGACCAAACTGATATTTAGGCACAACATTAGACCTTCCCAGCAGTTCTTCCAGACCCCTAAACCCACTCCCAAAAATCTAGAACAACCCTAAATAGCTTCCAAAAACACGCAATACAGCTACCTTGCAGGCCGCCAATATAAGCCAATGGCAAAAATGCACCTCAGAAACAGGGCCTAATTCCCCTTTCCCCTCAGCCTACGCCCGAACTGCTATTTTGAGACACAATTAGACCTTCCCAGCAGTGCTCCCAGGCCCCTAAACCCACTCCCAACAATCTAGAACACCCCCAAATTGCCCACCAAAAACACGCAATACTGCTACCTTGCAAGCCGCCAATGTAAGCCAATGGCAAAAATGCACCTCAGAAACAAGGCCTAATTCCCCTTTCCCCTCAACCTACGCCCAAACTGCTATTTTGACACAAAATTAGACCTTCCCAGCAGTGCTCCCAGACCCATAAACCCTCTCCCAGAAATCTAGAACACCCACAAATAGCTTCCCAAAAACATACAATGCAGCTACTTTGCAGGCCGCCAATGTAAGCCAATGGTCAAAATGCACCTCAGAAACAGGGACTAATTCCCTTTTCCCCTCAACCTTCAATCAAACTGCTATTTTGAGACAAGATTAGACCTTTCCAGCAGTACTCCCAGACCCCTAAACCCACTCCAAAAATCTAGAACACCCCCAAACAGCTTCCCAAAACACGCAATACAGCTGCCTTGCAGGCCACCAATGTAAGCCAATAGCAAAAATGCACCTCAGAAACAGGGCCTAATTCACCTTTCCCCTCAACCTACGCCCAAACTGCTATTTTGACACAAAATTAGACCTTCCCAGCAGTGCTCCCAGACCCCGAAACCCACTCCCAACAATCTAGAAAACCCCCAAATTGCTCACCAAAAACACGCAATACTGCTACCTTGCAGGCCGCCAATGTAAGCCAATGGCAACAATGCACCTCAGAAACAAGGCCTAATTCCCCTTTCCCCTCAACCTACGCCCAAACTGCTATTTTGACACACAATTAGACCTTCCCAGCAGTGCTCCCAGACCCCTAAACCAACTCCCAAATATCTAGAACACCCCCAAATAGCTTCCAAAAAACACACAATACATTTACCTTGCGGGCCACCAAAGTAAGCCAATGGCAAAAATGCACCTCAGAAACAGGGCCTAATTCCCCTTTCCCCTCAATCTACGGCCAAACTGCTATTTTGACACAAAATGAGACCTTCCCATCAGTGCTCTCACACCCCTAAACCCACTCCCAAAAATCTAGAACACCCCCAAATAGCTTCCCAAAAACACGCAATACAGCTACTTTGCAGGCCACCAATGTAAGCCAATGGCCAAAATGCACCTCAGAAACAGGGACTAATTCCCTTTTCCCCTCAACCTTCAATCAAACTGCTATTTTGACACAATATTAGACCTTCCCAGCAGTGCTCCCAGACCCCTAAACCCACTTCCAAAAATCTAGAACACCCCCAAACAGCTTCCCAAAACACGCAATGCAGCTGTCTTGCAGGCCGCCAATGTAAACCAATGGCAAAAATGCACCTCAGAAACAGGGACTAATTCCCCTTTCCCCTCAACCTATGACCAAACTGATATTTAGGAACAACATTAGACCTTCCCAGCAGTTCCTCCAGACCCCTAAACCCACTTCCAAAAATCTAGAACAACCCCAAATAGCTTCCAAAAACACGCAATACAGCTACCTTGCAGGCCGCCAATATAAGCCAATGGCAAAAATGCACCTCAGAAACAGGGCCTAATTCCCCTTTCCCCTCAACCTACGCCCAAACTGCTATTTTGAGACAAAATTAGACCTTCCCAGCAGTGCTCCCAGGCCCCTAAACCCACTCCCAACAATCTAGAACACCCCCAAATTGCCCTCCAAAAACACGCAATACTGCTACCTTGCAAGCCGCCAATGTAAGCCAATGGCAAAAATGCACCTCAGAAACAAGGCCTAATTCCCCTTTCCCCTCAACCTACGCCCAAACTGCTATTTTGACACAAAATTAGACCTTCCCAGCAGTGCTCCCAGACCTAAACCCACTCCCAACAATCTAGAACACCCCCAAATTGCCCACCAAAAACACACAATACTGCTACCTTGCAAGCCGCCAATGTAAGCCAATGGAAAAAATGCACCTCAGAAACAAGGCCTAATTCCCCTTTCCCCTCAACCTACGCCCAAACTGCTATTTTGACACAAAATTAGACCTTCCCAGCAGTGCTCCCAGACCCCTAAACCCTCTCCCAGAAATCTAGAACACCCACAAATAGCTTCCCAAAAACATACAATGCAGCTACTTTGCAGGCCGCCAATGTAAGCCAATGGTCAAAATGCACCTCAGAAACAGGGACTAATTCCCTTTTCCCCTCAACCTTCAATCAAACTGCTATTTTGAGACAAGATTAGACCTTCCCAGCAGTACTCCCAGACCCCTAAACCCACTCCAAAAATCTAGAACACCCCCAAACAGCTTCCCAAAACACGCAATACAGCTGCCTTGCAGGCCGCCTATGTAAGCCAATGGCAAAAATGCACCTCAGAAACAGGGCCTAATTCCCCTTTCCCCTCAACCTACGCCCAAACTGCTATTTTGACACAAAATTAGACCTTCCCAGCAGTGCTCCCAGACCCCTAAACCCACTCCCAGAAATCTAGAACACCCCCAAATAGCTTCCCAAAAACACACAATACATTTACCTTGCAGGCTGCCAATGTAAGCCAATGGCAAAAATGCACCTCAGAAACAGGGCCTAATTCCCCTTTCCCGGCAACCTACGCCCAAACTGCTATTTCGACACAAAATTAGACCTTCCCAGCAGTGCTCCCAGACCCCTAAACCCACTCCCAAAAATCTAGAACACCCCCAAATAGCTTCCCAAAAACACGCAATACAGCTACCTCGCAGGCCGCCAATGTTAGCCAAAGGCAAAAATGCACCTCAGAAACAGGGCCTAATTCCCCTTTTCCCTCAACCTACGCCCAAACTGCTATTTTGACACAAAATGAGACCTTCCCAGCAGTGCTCCCACACCCCTAAACCCACTCCCAAAAATCTAGAACACCCCCAAATAGCTTCCCAAAAACACGCAATACAGCTACCTTGCAGGCCGCCAATGTATCCAATGGCAAAAAAACACCTCAGAAACAGGGCCTAATTCCCCTTTCCTCTCAACCTACGTCCAAACTGCTATTTTGACACAAAATTATACCTTCCCAGCAGTGCTCCCAGACCCCTAAACCCACTCCCAACAATCTAGAACAACCACAAATTGTTCACCAAAAACACACAATACTGCTACCTTGCAGGCCGCCAATGTAAGCCAATGGCAACAATGCACCTCAGAAACAAGGCCTAATTCCCCTTTCCCCTCAACCTACGCCCAAACTGCTATTTTGACACAAAATTAGACCTTCCAAGCAGTGCTCCCAGGCCCCTAAACCCACTCCCAACAATCTAGAACACCCCCAAATTGCCCACCAAAAACACGCAATACTGCTACCTTGCAGGCCGCCAATGTAAGCCAATGGCAACAATGCACCTCAGAAACAAGGCCTAATTCACCTTTCCCCTCAACCTACGCCCAAACTGCTATTTTGACACAAAATTAGACCTTCCCAGCAGTGCTCCCAGACCCCTAAACCCACTCCCAAATATCTAGATCATCCCCAAATATCCCCCTAAAAACACGCAATACAGCTACCTTGCGGGCAACCAAAGTAAGCCAATGGCAAAAATGCACCTCAGAAACAGGGCCTAATTCCCCTTTCCCCTCAATCTATGGCCAAACTGCTATTTTGACACAAAATGAGACCTTCCCAGCAGTGCCCTCACACCCCTAAACCCACTCCCAAAAGTCTAGAACACCCCCAAATAGCTTCCCAAAAACACGCAATACAGCTACTTTGCAGGCCGCCAATGTAAGCCAATGGCCAAAATGCACCTCAGAAACAGGGACTAATTCCCTTTTCCCCTCAACCTACAACCAAACTGCTATTTTGAGACAAAATTAGACCTTCCCAGCAGTGCTCCCAGACCCCTAAACCCACTCCCAAAAATCTAGAACACCCCTAAACAGCTTCCCAAAACACGCAATACAGCTGTCTTGCAGGCCGCCAATATAAGCCAATGGCAAAAATGCACCTCAGAAACAGGGACTAATTCCCCTTTCCCCTCAACTTATGACCAAACTGATATTTAGGTACAACATTAGACCTTCCCAGCAGTTCTTCCAGACCCCTAAAAACACTCCCAAAAATCTAGAACAACCCCAAATAGCTTCCAAAAACACGCAATACAGCTACCTTGCAGGCCGCCAATATAAGCCAATGGCAAAAATGCACCTCAGAAACAGGGCCTAATTCCTCTTTCCCCTCAACCTACGCCCGAACTGCTATTTTGAGACAAAATTAGACCGTGCCAGCAGTGCTCCCAGGCCCCTAAACCCACTCCCAACAATCTAGAACACCCCCAAATTGCCCACCAAAAACATGCAATACTGCTACCTTGCAAGCCGCCAATGTAAGCCAATGGCAAAAATGCACCTCAGAAACAAGGCCTAATTCCCCTTTCCCCTCAACCTACGCCCAAACTGCTATTTTGACACAAAATTAGACCTTCCCAGCAGTGCTCCCAGACCCCTAACCCCTTTCCCAGAAATCTAGAACACCCACAAATAGCTTCCCAAAAACATGCAATGCAGCTACCTTGCAGGCCGCCAATGTAAGCCAATGGCAAAAATGCACCTCAGAAACAGGGCCTAATTCACCTTTCCCCTCAACCTACGCCCAAACTGATATTTTGAGACAAAATTAGACATTCCCAGCAGTGCTCCAAGGCCCCTAAACCCACTCCCAACAATCTAGAACACCCCCAAATAGCTTCTCAAAAACACGCAATACAGGTACCTTGCAGGCCGCCAATGTAAGCCAATGGCAAAAATGCACCTCAGAAACAGGGCCTAATTCCCCTTTCCCCTCAACTAACGCCCAAATTGCTATTTTGACACAAAATTAGACCTTCCCAGCAGTGCCCCCAGGCCCCTAAACCCACTACCAGAGATCTAGAACACCCCTAAATAGCTTCCCAAAAACACGCAATACAGCTACTTTTCAGGCCGCCAATGTAAGCCAATGGTCAAAAATCACCTCAGAAACAGGGACTAATTCCCTTTTCTCCTCAACCTACGACCAAACTGCTATTTTGACACAAAATTAGACCTTCCCAGCAGTGCTCCCAGACCCCTAAACCCACTCCCAACAATCTAGAACACCCCCAAATTGTTCACCAAAAACACGCAATACTGCTACCTTGCAGGCCGCCAATGTAAGCCAATGGAAACAATGCACCTCAGAAACAAGGCCTAATTCCCCTTTCCCCTCAACCTACGCCCAAACTGCTATTTTGACACAAAATTAGACCTTCCAAGCAGTGCTCCCAGGCTCCTTAACCCACTCCCGACAATCTAGAACACCCCCAAATTGCCCACCAAAAACACGCAATACTGCTACCTTGCAGGCCGCCAATGTAAGCCAATGGCAACAATGCACCTCAGAAACAAGGCCTAATTCACCTTTCCCCTCAACCTACGCCCAAACTGCTATTTTGACACAAAATTAGACCTTCCCAGCAGTGCTCCCATACCCATAAACCCACTCCCAACAATCTAGAACACCCCCAAATTGCTCACCAAAAACACGCAATACTGCTACCTTGCAGGCCGCCAATGTAAGCCAATGGCAACAATGCACCTCAGAAACAAGGCCTAATTCCCCTTTCCCCTCAACCTACGCCCAAACTGCTATTTTGACACAAAATTAGACCTTCCAAGCAGTGCTTCCAGGCCCCTAAACCCACTCCCAAATATCTAGAACACCCCCAAATTGCCCACCAAAAACACGCAATACTGCTACCTTGCAGGCCGCCTATGTAAGCCAATGGCAACAATGCACCTCAGAAACAAGGCCTAATTCACCTTTCCCCTCAACCTATCAATCAATCAATCAATCAAAGCATTTATATAGCGCACTACTCATCCAGAGGGTCTCAAGGCGCTAGGGGAGGGGGGTCCGCTACTGCTCGAACAGCCAGGTCTTGAGTTGCTTCCTGAAGGCGAGGTGGTCCTGGGTCAGGCGAAGGTGGGTCGGGAGGGAGTTCCATGTCTTGGCGGCGAGGTAGGAGAAGGACCGTCCCCCTGTGGTGGCTCTTCGGATGCGGGGGACGGCGGCGAGGGCGTGGCCGGTCGATCGGAGCTGGCGTTTGGGAGCGTAGAAGTTGAGGCGACTGTTGAGGTAACCTGGGCCTTGGTTGTGTAGGGCTTTGTGTGCGTGGGTGAGGAGACGGAAGGTGATTCTCTTGTTGACCGGGAGCCAGTGCAGGTCTCTCAGGTGTTCGGAGATGTGGCTGCGACAGGGGATGTCCAGGATGAGTCGTGCTGAGGCGTTCTGGATCCGCTGGAGTCTCTTCTGGAGTTTGGCGGTGGTTCCGGCATAGAGGGAGTTGCCGTAGTCCAGGCGGCTGGTGACGAGGACCTGGGTGACCGTCTTCCTGGTCTCGGTGGGGATCCACCGGAAGATCTTACGTAGCATGCGCAGGATGTTGAAGCACGACGAGGAGACGGCGTTGACTTGTCTGGTCATGGAGAGGGAGGAGTCCAGGATGAATCCCAGGTTGCGTGCGTGGTCTGTTGGTTTGGGTGCGCTGCCTAGGGCGGGGGGCCACCAGGAGTCGTCCCAGGCGGAGGGTGAGGATCCCAGGATGAAGACTTCCGTCTTGTCCGAGTTCAGTTTCAGGCGGCTGTTCTTCATCCATTCGGCTACCTCTTTCATCCCTTCGTGAAGGTTGGCTCTGGCAGTGGCGGGGTCGTTGGTGAGGGAGAGGATCAGCTGGGTGTCATCGGCGTAGGTGATGATGTTGAGGTTGTGCTGGCGTGCGATGGCTGCGAGGGGGCTCATGTAGACGTTGAAGAGGGTTGGGCTGAGCGAGGAGCCTTGGGGAACGCCGCAGATGACTTCGGTGGCTTCAGATCTGAACGGGGGGAGGCGGACTCTCTGTGTCCTTCCGGCGAGGAAGGAGGTGATCCACTCCAGTGCCTTCTCCTGGATTCCGACGTTGCTGAGTCGCTGTACTAGTGTACGGTGGCAGACAGTGTCGAAGGCCACGGAGAGGTCTAGGAGGATGAGGGCTGCTGTTTCTCCGTTGTCAAGCAGTGCTCGGATGTCATCGGTGGCTGCGATTGGTGCTATGGTTGGCCCGGAATCCAGACTGCGAGAGGTCGAGGGATCCGTTCGTCTCGAGGAAGGCGGCCAGCTGCTTGTTGACGGTCTTCTCGATGACTTTTGCAGGGAACGGGAGCAGCGAGATAGGGCGGTAGTTCTTGAGGTCGGTGGGGTCGGCTGATGGCTTCTTGAGAAGAGCGCTGAGTTGGGCATGCTTCCAGCTCTCCGGAAAGGTAGCGGTGTCGAAGGAGGTGTTGATGATGTCCCGCAGGTGGGGTGCGATGACAGCGTCGGCCTTGTTGAAGACGTGGTGGGGGCAGGGGTCGGTCGGAGATCCGGAGTGGATGGAGTTCATCGTGCGGAAGGTGTCTTCGGTGCTGATCGGGGTCCAGGCGCGGAGGGTGGTGGTGGGGGGCAGTGGTTCGGACGTGGGTTGCGTCAGTTGAGTGCTGAAGCTGTTGTGTATGTCCGCGATCTTGTTGTGGAAGTAGGAGGCAAGGGAGTTGCAGAGGTCTTGCGAAGGGGTGATGTCGTTGTTTCCGGCGTTGGGGTTGGGGAGCTCTTTAACAATGTTGAAGAGTTCCTTGCTGTTGTGTGCGTTGTAGTCCAGTCGTTCCTTGAAAGCAGTTTTCTTGGTGGCGCGGATGAGTTGGTGGTGTTTTCAGGTGGCGAGCTTGAGGGCAGTCATGTTGTCCGGTGTTGGGTCTCTGCGCCAGGTTCTCTCGAGGGCTCGGCAGTTCTTCTTGGAGCTCTTGAGTTCGTCGGTGAACCATGGGGCTTTCTTGCTGCCGGGTCTGCTGGGCGGGGTCCTCAGGGGGCGAGGTCGTCTGCGCAGTCGCTGATCCACTGCGTAAGGTTGTTGGCCGCTTGGCTGGGGTTCGTTGCGCTGGTGGGTGGGTTCTTGCTCAGGGAAGTCGCAAGCTGGTCGGCTGAGATCCTGTTCCAGTTTCTGCGTGTAACCTGTTGCTGGTGGTGGTGGATCGTGGTCCTTCTGAAGCTGAAGTGGACGCAGCTGTGGTCCGTCCAGTGGAGTCCGGTGGCGTGGCTGAAGGTGATGTCCTTGTTGGATGAGAAGACGGGGTCGAGTGTGTGTCCGGCGTAGTGGGTGGGGGTGGTCACCAGCTGCTTGAGTCCCAGGTTGGCGAGGTTGTCCAGCAGCGTGGTGGTGTTGCGGTCGTTGTTGTTCTCCAGGTGGATGTTGAGGTCCCCGAGGAGGATGTAGTCAGCGGAGAGGAGGGCGTGTGGGCTGATGAAGTCGGCGATGTCCTCGCTGAATTGTGTGCGTGGTCCCGGGGGTCTGTAGATGAGGGTGCCTCTGAGGGTGATCTTGGGGTTGATGTGGACCTGGAAGTGCAGGTGCTCGGCGGGTGCGAGGGAGTCGTCGGTGTTGGTCGTGATGCGGATCGTGTTCTTGTGGATGATGGCGATGCCTCCTCTGGTTTGGTTGATACGGTCCCTACGGATGATCTTGTAGCCGTCTGGGATGGCGATGGCGATGCCGGGCGCTGAAGAGGCGTTCATCCAGGTTTCCGTGAGGAAGGCGACGTCTGGTGAAGTTGTGTCGAGCAGGTTCCAGAGCTCGACGGCGTGTCTGTGAATGGAGCGGGTGTTGAGCAGGATGCAATTCAGGTGGCTGCTGCTGTTGCTCGTCTTGGTCTTGGTCGGTGCTGGAGAGGTGCAGGTCCGGATGCAGGTGAACTTGCAGGAGTGGCAGCAGAAGGGTCCGTGGGTGCGTCTCGGGGTGGCTCGATAGCAGCCCGGGAATCTACCGGCGTTGAGTGCGTAGAGTTCGGTGGCGTCGTAGGTCCAGCGGGTGGGCTGGTTTCTGCGGGGGCCAGGGGTCCTGGCGCTGGGCGCGGTCCAGGCGTGGACGGGCGCAGACGGGCTTACCTTTGGCGCACCTTTGGCGCTCAATCGGTGCTCCCGCTGTGCGGTCGCTCTGGGGGCGTCATAAGAAGGGGGACGGGAGGGTGGGTCAGCTGGGCGTCGGTCGCGGTTCGGCCAATGGGCCGGTGGTGGGCGGAGCCTGTGTGGAGCTGCGGCGGGAAAAACTGGCGAGCGGGCGGCTCTGCTGTGGCTGGGCCGCTCGGGGGGGCAGGGGGGCGTCGGCGGCGGAAAATGCGGCAAGAGGCTGGCTTGTCAGGAGCAGGAGGCGGCAGGAGGAGCAAGGGGGTGTCCCGGCCTGGTGAGAGGCGCAGCGGTCACTCCCGAGCACTCCTTGCTGTCTCCTTAGGAAAGGGGGACGGAAGGGCGGGTCAGCTGGGCGTCAGTCGCGGTTCGGCCAATGGGCCGGTGGTGGGCGGGGTCTGTGTGGAGCTGCGGCGGGAAAAACTGGCAAGCGGGCGGCTCTGCTGTGGCTGGGCCGCTCGGGGGGGCAGGGGGGGCGTCGGCGGCGGAAAATGCGGCAAAAAGGCTGGCTTGTCAGGAGCAGGAGGTGGCAGGAGGAGCAAGGGGGTGACCCGGCCTGGTGAGAGGCGCAGCGCCCAAACTGCTATTTTGACACAAAATTAGACCCTCCCAGCAGTGCTCCCAGACCCCTAAACCAACTCCCAAAAATCTAGAACACCCCCAAATAGCTTCCCAAAAATACACAATACATTTACCTTGCGGGCCACCAAAGTAAGCCAATGGCAAAAATGCACCTCAGAAACAGGGCCTAATTCCCCTTTCCCCTCAATCTACGGCCAAACTGCTATTTTGACACAAAATGAGACCTTCCCAGCAGTCCTCTCACACCCCTAAACCCACTCCCAAAAATCTAGAACACCCTCAAATAGCTTCCCAAAAACACGCAATACAGCTACTTTGCAGGCCGCCAATGTAAGCCAATGGCCAAAATGCACCTCAGAAACAGGGACTAATTCCCTTTTCCCCTCAACCTACAACCAAACTGCTATTTTGAGACAAAATTAGACCTTCCCAGCAGTGCTCCCAGACCCCTAAACCCACTCCCAAAAATCTAGAACACCCCCAAACAGCTTCCCAAAACACGCAATACAGCTGTCTTGCAGGCCGCCAATGTAAGCCAATGGCAAAAATGCACCTCAGAAACAGGGCCTAATTCCCCTTTCCCCTCAACCTACGCCCGAACTGCTATTTTGACACAAAATTAGACCTTCCCAGCAGTGCTCCTAGACCCCTAAACCCTCTCCCAGAAATCTAGAACACCCACAAATAGCTTCCCAAAAACATGCAATGCAGCTACTTTGCAGGCCGCGAATGTAAGCCAATGGTCAAAATGCACCTCAGAAACAGGGACTAATTCCCTTTTCCCCTCAACCTTCAATCAAACTGCTATTTTGAGACAAGATTAGACCTTCCCAGCAGTACTCCCAGACCTCTAAACCCACTCCAAAAATCTAGAACACCCCCAAACAGCTTCCCAAAACACGCAATACAGCTGCCTTGCAGGCCGCCTTGTAGAAAGGTGAGGCAGGTTTCGATCGTTTACTCTTTAAGTATTGCCCGGCGTTAGCCGCCTCTTAAACCCTTAAGAATACCAAACAAAGAGGCAGGCGCTGGAGACTGGAAGGCAGGAAACAGAGGTTCTGTGGTCCTGGCAGTAATGTCAGCTAGTGCATTCCCTCGCCCAATTATGTCTGTCACCTTTTTGTGTGCCTGGCATTTGATCACAGCAAGTTGCTTGGGAAGAAGGACTGCTTCAGTCAGAGGGGAGACTAGATCTCCATGTAGGATGGGTGTGCCATGTGAAGTCAAGAATCCCCTTTCCTTCCACAGGAGCCCAAAATGATGAACTACCCCGAAGGCATACTGGCTGTCCGTATAAACGTTTGCTGTCGTTCCTGCTGCTAGGATACAGGCTCATGTGAGGGCAATCAGTTCTGCGGCTTGTGCCGATTTTTGTGCAATGCGAGCGGTCTCAACTACAGTTCGAGCCGTGGTAACTGCGTAAGCAGCTGAGGTGGTGCCATCGGGGAGTTTTGATACAGGAGCCATCTACCCATAGTTCCCCGTCGGGATCTGAAAAAGCAGTATCTCGGAGGTCAACTCTACTCCTAGTCTGTTCGTCCGTAAGGGTCACACAGTCATGTATGGGGGGTACATTGGGGTCGTTTTCAGGCAGGGGTAACAAGGTGGCTGGGTTCAGAGTGGTGCATCTTTTTAACGTAATGTGGGGTGCAAGCAGAGTCAGTTCGTACCCAGTCAGTCGTGCACTAGTCAGATGCTGTGTCTTAGTCTGGTTTAGGAGGGTGTCGACCGCATGGGGCACTAACACCGTAAGGGAATTCAAGAGTACGATCCCCTCACTTTGTCGGATAGAGATTGCAGCGGCAGCTACAGCTCAAAGGCAGGTAGGCTCTGGCTACGGGGTCAAGAGTGGCAGAGAAGTAGGCACATGGACGTTGCTTGGGGCCAATGGACTGAGTCAGAACAGACAAAGCACATCCCTCCCTTTCGTGGGTGTAGAGAGAGAAGGGCTTCGTGTAATCGGGGGTTCCTAGGACTGGAGCGGAACAGAGGGCGTCTCGTAGTTCTTTAAAGGAGGATTGGCATTCAGGGGTCCAAGGGAGCGGGAAGGGGACATCTTTGGCTAGCAAGGAAAGTAAGGAAAGTAGTGGTTTCACAATCAGGCTGAAGTTTGGCAACCACTGCCGGCAGAAAGAGGTGAGGCCTACTAGGGAGCGGACTTGTTTCTGAGTCTTAGGGACAGGGGTTTCTAGAATGGTCTGAATTCGGTCGGGTGTAAGTTTCCTCCCGTCTTTGGATAGGAGGTGGCCTAGATAAGTGACCTGGGGTTGGCAGAATTGCAACTTCTTCTTGGAGACCTTGTGGCCATTCTCCGCGAGGAAGTGCAGGAGTTGTATGGTGGCTGTGACTGCAAGTGGAGTGGTGTCGGCCGCCAAAAGGATATCATCGACGTATTGGATCAACACCACTCCATCCGGTAACTGGACTGCATCCAGTTGTCTCTTGAGGGCCTGGCTATAGATGCTGGGACTTTCAGTGTAGCCTTGGGGAGCTCTACAAAATCTATACGAGCGGGATCTCAAGGTGAAGCCGAAAAGGTAGCGGCTGTCTGGGTGGATGGGAATGGATAAGAATGCGTTCTTGAGGTCGATTACCGTGAAGGTGGTGGCCGTGGAAGGAATCAGAGTCAGAATGGTGGTGATGTCTGAGACTACGGGGTACTGAGGTACAACTACCTTGTTAACTTCTCGCAGGTCGATGATGAAGCAGTACGCTTTTGCATCTCCCTCGCCCTGTTTCTTAACTATGGGTAGGATAGGGCTGTTGCAAACGTTGCTAACTACTTCCTCTACCACTCCTGCATCTATTAGTGACTGGATGATCTCTACCAATGCCTTCTCGCCTTCGGGTGATATCCGATATTGTGGGAGTTTCGGGAGCATCGTCTCTTGTCGAACAGTTATATGTACAGGTTCGATCATCATGCGTCCTACGTCTGAGTCAGTCTTTGCCCATAGATACGAAGGTAAGGTGTCGAGAAGGGACAAGTTAGCATCGGTAATGGAAAACATGTGTCGTGTGGGACAAGGTCTGAGCAGTGTCGGGTTGTCGTACAAAATGACTCGAACTCCGTCTTGTGAACACCTAATAGTAGCTCGGTAATGTTTCAACAAATCGAGTCCCATAATGCCGTCGGGGGTGTTGGCGGAGAGCAAGAATGTCGTGTCAGTGATGTTACTATCCAGGTCAAAAGAGATTGGTGTGGACAAGGGATTAGTGGAGGGCGTTCCATCAAAACCTATTGATGTTACGTGTGAGCCAGACAAGAGTGCCCTTGGAATCAGCCGTTTAGATAACGCACTACGTGTTGTAGGACCGGGCACTGGGATTTCCAATGACCAAATCCTTTGCAGAATGCACACTGGTTTTCGTCTAGGTCTGTTCGTGGAGCGTTGGGTGCGGATGCGTTGTTTCTATGGGGTGGATTCCTAGGGGGATTCGATTGGTAACTTCCTCTGTAATGCTCTCTACCACTAGTTGTCCCCTGCAGCTGAGCAATCATCACCCTTTCTTTCAGGTCCTTTTTCTTTTTCTCTGTCGCCCTATCATTCTCGTTCCTTTGATGTTCGTAGTACTGGGCCATCTGAAGGATAGCCGCAGGTTTAGAGGCTGCCCAACTACTCTCGCTGGCCTGTAGTTTCTGCGAGACCTCCTGCGATAAACCCTTAACGTAATTCTGAACAAACAGGTGGTGTCCGGTCGCGGTGGTCATGTCCTGGCCACTGTAATTGGAGAACACCGTCTCAAACCGGGAGAAGTATTCTGATACGTCTTCCTGGGGTTTCTGGCGGCAGGCCGTTACTATCGACCAGTCCACTTTCTTTTCTGGGATTAGGGTTTTCAATTTCTGGACGATCTTGTCCGGGAGATCTAAAATGGCTTTCAAAGGTTTCTGTCCAGGTTCTCTCTGTTTATCTATGCCCTCAAGTTGTGACCAGGTATGTCCAAGCAGCTCAAGGTGGTCGACTTTCCGGATTTGCTTCCACACATCAGCTGGCAGACATAGCCCGAAAAACAAGTCGAGATCCGCCAGAGTCATATTCGTCGAACCCAATGCTGTGCCTAATTCAGTATAAAAGGCAGTGGGGTTCTTTCGTAGATCAGGCAAGGACTTTCGGACAGTCAGGATGTCTTGCCGATCCCATGGTTGATAGACCCAGTTATACACTACTCTCCCTCGTGCATCTTGGTGATTAATATCATCGTGCGTTCCCGTTCCTCGTGGGGGAAGCCAGTAGGGAGCCGCTTCTCTTATAGGCATCATTGTGTCAACTATTTCCGTTCGAGGTTCGGTCGCTACGGGAGTTATAGCGTTAGTGCCTAACTTTTGTTCGGTGAGGTGGCGGAAAACTTCTAGCGTACGCACGAAGAGGTCCGTCACATCACACTCGCCTTCCTCCCCGATGTCAACTTTTCTATACAGAACTGTAAGACTCTCAGGACCCTTGTCGTGGTATCGGTCTTCATAGGCATTAAGGGTATGATAACAAAAGCGCGCAACAAAGTGTCGTCTGTGGTTGTTGGCATATGAATTGTACATATCCGTTACGTATTCTTCGCTCTCTTTTCGTTCCACTAGTGTCTTTACTACCTTATCGATCCCTGCTCGTTCATCCTTGCTTAATCTGCTTAGTCTAGCGGGGTCTGTCTTCCTAGATTCAGAGTTACCTAACGCTATTGTTTGCGCCGTGCTAAATGCGGGGTTCGGTCGGCGCGGAGGCCGTGAGGACCGAAGTTCCTGTGCTAGTTTCGCTGGTACTTGGGGGTTGCGGGTGTTGTACTAGGGGTTGGGAAGGGGCATATGGAGGGGGCATGTAGATAATCGGGGGACCTAATAATAAATCATCGTTTGTTCGTTGCTTTGAGGGTAACTCAGGGTACAGCGCAGAAGGTGTTCTAACGGGACACTGGCCCGAGATTTCGGACTCTCGCTTCTGTTTGGCTTCCTCTCTCTCCTTTATCTCTTCTTCTAGTTTTCTAGCGGCTAGGTGAGCTGCTTTTCGTAGTTCTTTATCTAATCTTTATCTAATCTGGCTTCGTTTCTCTTCTTTCATTGCTCTGCTTCTTTGCGCCACATGCCGAGACTATCAAGCATAGTGGACGTCGTTTTATTGCTACGAAGGGCTGTTTCCAGTGCGTTTATTTTGTCGTTATCAAAGGATCCTATCAGTGGCCACTGACTTTCCTGATCCTTTCTGGTATATTTGTGCCATAGTTTACATGTCCTTATGAACATGTCCTTATTAGGGGTGCCTTCCAGCGGAGCTGGATGGTTCATCTCTAATAAACGGTCCGGGTTGTCCCAACTACTAACCAATGGGGAGAAGATAGGCATGACGGATTACAACGGGAGACAAAAGTCTGCACTACCTATCTTTTCACTACTTGCAAAGACTAGACAGAATATTTCTAATCTACGTTGTTTGCAAACAGAGATTACCTCCAAAAAGAACCAATTCCAAACAGTCAATGTTCGGACAAACAATCAATCAAATGAGGAATAAAATAGGCACGACGGGTTACAACGGGGGCAAAAGCCTGCGTTACCTACCCTTCACTATCTGCAAAGGGAGAGAGAATATTCTTATTCTTCCCCGTTTGTAGGCAGAGAAGATTCCTAAGAGAACCAACTTTGAACAATTCAATGTTCGGTCAAACAATCAATCAGTGGGGGGAGAAAAACAGGCACGACGGATTACAACGGGAGACAAAAGTCTGCGTTACCTATCCTTCACTATCTGCAAAGGGGGAGTAGTCAGCCTCGTTTGCGGACAGAGAATCTCCCAAGAACAAACAAATGAGTAAATACTAGTATTTTTCAAACAATCAAACAATCGTTTCGCAATTTGTCGTGCTACACGACCTTACCCGGACCGCATGGTCAGTTTCTTGTCTTCCGCTTCCAGCGCCTGGTCGTCCTCTATTCTTCGTAATTGCCACGTCACTCCTGATGGTTCCCAGTCAGGACCGTAGATCACTCGAGAGAGGTCTGTTCGGAACCAGTGAAGTTCGGATGATCGGCTGCCAGACGAGGGTCTATCGGGCAGGTGCACTTCCGGATCGTTGCAGTCGTTCACTCTGTCGTCAGGACCTCTCCCACTGGATCCACGTGTCGCTGATGGGCCCCACGTTTGGGTCGCCAATTGTAGAAATGTGAGACAGGTTTCGATCGTTTACTCTTTAAGTATTGCCCGGTGTTAGCCGCCTCTCAAACCCTTAAGAATACCAAACAAAGAGGCAAGCGCTGGAGACTGGAAGGCAGGAAACAGAGGTTTATTCCGACGGAGCAGAACACGTCAAATCAGACAACGGGGTATCTTCTCGAGGTGCTCTAACAATATCTCTGAGGCCTGGCCTCTTATACACAGTTTTATGGCTTTATTGCAGGTTACATGTTATTGTTAATACCTTTGAAGTACGGAAAGGCATTCCCGGAATCCCCGCCTTGGGCTCGTTCCCACACATATCTACAGTAGAGATTCCCACCCTAATCTCAGCATGTGATGGCTATCGCGCAGCTGGACATTCCGCTGGGAACGGGGATGCGTGTGATCAGTCGGATCTTTGGGGTGCGAAATCGTTGATTGACCTCCGCTCCTTTGATGGGGGTGAGTTTCCTACTGTAGGAGGCAATAAACTACATCTGCGGGGCCAGGTGGTGGTCTGGGAACTGCTCGGACAATCGGATAGGGAGGAAGAGGTTATCAAAGGAAGTGAGATGAAAGGAGTGTGGGGGTTCAGCGCGGGATGTGGCTCCGAGGCTGGGTCGCGCTGGGGATGCGTTTATGATTCAAGGGGGAGAGATCGGGGGCCGTCGGAGCGCGGGGGATGCTTGCGAGGCCAGAGGGTGAGGGGGGGAGAGACGCGCTGGCTATCGATAGTGAGCAGAGAGGCCATGGCAATCAAAATGGCTGCTGCTTACGCGCACGTGCAGGTCTGGAAAGGACAAGATGGCGCCGATAATGTTTATGCCACAGTCTAGATTTTAACAGCCTATGTAAGCCAATGGCAAAAATGCACCTCAGAAACAGGGCCTAATTCCCCTTTCCCCTCAACCTACGCCCAAACTGCTATTTTGACACAAAATTAGACCTTCCCAGCAGTGCTCCCAGACCCCTAAACCCACTCCCAAAAATCTAGAACACCCCCAAATAGCTTCCCAAAAACACACAATACATTTACCTTGCAGGCTGCCAATGTAAGCCAATGGCAAAAATGCACCTCAGAAACAGGGCCTAATTCCCCTTTCCCGGCAACCTACGCCCAAACTGCTATTTTGACACAAAATTAGACCTTCCCAGCAGTGCTCCCAGACCCCTAAACCCACTCCCAAAAATCTAGAACACCCCCAAATAGCTTCCCAAAAACACGTAATACAGCTACCTTGTAGGCCTCCAATGTAAGCCAAAGGCAAAAATGCACCGCAGAAACAGGGCCTAATTCCCCTTTCCCCTCAACCTACGCCCAAACTGCTATTTTGACACAAAATGAGACCTTCCCAGCAGTGCTCCCACACCCCTAAACCCACTCCCAAAAATCTAGAACACCCCCAAATAGCTTCCCAAAAACACGCAATACAGCTACCTTGCAGGCCGCCATTGTATCCAATGGCAAAAAAACACCTCAGAAACAGGGCCTAATTCCCCTTAACTCTCAACCTACGACCAAACTGCTATTTTGACACAAACTTAGACCTTCCCAGCAGTGCTCCCAGACCCCTAAACCCACTCCCAACAATCTAGAACACCCCCAAATTGTTCACCAAAAACACGCAATACTGCTACCTTGCAGGCCGCCAATGTAAGCCAATGGCAACAATGCACCTCAGAAACAAGGCCTAATTCCCCTTTCCCCTCAACCTACGCCCAAACTGCTATTTTGACACAAAATTAGACCTTCCAAGCAGTGCTACCAGGCCCCTAAACCCACTCCCAACAATCTAGAACACCCCCAAATTGCCCACCAAAAACACGCAATACTGCTACCTTGCAGGCCGCCAATGTAAGCCAATGGCAACAATGCACCTCAGAAACAAGGCCTAATTCACCTTTCCCCTCAACCTACGCCCAAACTGCTATTTTGACACAAAATTAGACCTTACCAGCAGTGCTGCCAGACCCCTAAACCCACTCCCAAATATCTGGAACACCCCCAAATAGCTTCCCAAAAACACACAATACATTTACCTTGCAGGCAGCCAATGTAAGCCAATGGGAAAAATGCACCTCAGAAACGAGGCCTAATTCCCCTTTCCCGGCAATCTACGCCCAAACTGCTATTTTGACTCAAAATTAGACCTTCCCAGCAGTGCTCCCAGACCCCTAAACCCACTCCCAAATATCTAGATCATCCCCAAATAGCCCCCCAAAATCACGCAATACAGCTACCTTGCGGGCAACCAAAGTAAGCCAATGGCAAAAATGCACCTCAGAAACAGGGCCTAATTCCCCTTTCCCCTCAATCTACGGCCAAACTGCTATTTTGACAAAAAATGAGACCTTCCCAGCAGTGCTCTCACACCCCTAAACCCACTCCCAAAAATCTAGAATCCCCCCAAATAGCTTCCCAAAAACACGCAATACAGCTACTTTGCAGGCCGCCAATGTAAGCCAATGGCCAAAATGCACCTCAGAAACAGGGACTAATTCCCTTTTCCCCTCAACCTTCAATCAAACTGCTATTTTGAGACAAGATTAGACCTTCCCATCAGTACTCCCAGACCCCTAAACCCACTCCAAAAATCTAGAACACCCCCAAAGAGCTTCCCAAAACACGCAATACAGCTGCCTTGCAGGCCGCCTATGTAAGCCAATGGCAAAAATGCACCTCAGAAACAGGGCCTAATTCCCCTTTCCCCTCAACCTACGCCCAAACTGCAATTTTGACACAAAATTAGACCTTCCCAGCAGTGCTCTCAGACCCCTAAACCCACTCCCAAAAATCTAGAACACCCCCAAATAGCTTCCCAAAAACACGCAATACAGCTACCTTGCAGGGCGCCAATGTAAGCCAATGGCAAAAATGCACCTCAGAAACAAGGCCTAATTCCCCTTTCCCCTCAACCTTCACCAAAACTGCTATTTTGACACAAAATTAGAGCTTCCCAGCAGTGCTTCCAGACCCCTAAACCCACTCCCAAAATCTAGAACACCCCCAGATAGCTTATCAAAAACACGCAATACAGGTAACTTGCAGGCCGCCAATGTAAGCCAATGGCAAAAATGCACCTCAGAAACAGAGCCTAATTCCCCTTTCTCCTCAACTTACGCCCAAACTGCTATTTTGACACAAAATTAGACCTTCCCAGCAGTGCTCCCAGACCCCTAAACCCACTTCCAGAAATCTAGAACACCCCTAAATAGCTTCCCAAAAACACGCAATACAGCTACTTTGCAGGCCACCAATGTAAGCCAATGGTCAAAATGCACCTCAGAAACAGGGACTAATTCCCCTTTCCCCTCAACCTACGCCCAAACTGCTATTTTGACACAAAATTAGACCTTCCCAGCAGTGCTCCCAGACCCTTAAACTCACTCCCAAAAATCTAGAACACCCCCAAACAGCTTCTCAAAAACACGCAATACAGGTACCTTGCAGGTCGCCAATGTAAGCCAATGGCAAAAATGCACCTCAGAAACAGGGACTAATTCCCTTTTCCTCTCAACCTTCAATCAAACTGCTATTTTGAGACAAGATTAGACCTTCCCAGCAGTACTACCAGACCCCTAAACTCACTCCAAAAATCTAGAACACCCCCAAACAGCTTCCCAAAACACGCAATACAGCTGCCTTGCAGGCCGCCTATGTAAGCCAATGGCAAAAATGCACCTCAGAAACAGGGCCTAATTCCCCTTTCCCCTCAACCTACGCCCAAACTGCTATTTTGACACAAAATTAGACCTTCCCAGCAGTGCTCTCAGACCCCTAAACCCACTCCCACAAATCTAGAACACCCCCAAATAGCTTCCCAAAAACATGCAATACAGCTACCTTGCAGGGCGCCAATGTAAGCCAATGGCAAAAATGCACCTCAGAAACAGGGACTAATTCCCCTTTCCCGGCAACCTATGCCCAAACTGCTATTTTGACACAAAATTAGACCTTCCCAGCAGTGCTCCCAGACCCTTAATTCCACTCCCAAAAATCTAGAACACCCCCAAACAGCTTCTCAAAAACACGCAATACAGGTACCTTGCAGGCCGCCAATGTAAGCCAATGGCAAAAATGCACCTCAGAAACAGGGCCTAATTCCCCTTTCCCTTCAACTTACGCCCAAATTGCTATTCTGACACAAAATTAGACCTTCCCAGCAGTGCCCCCAGATCCCTAAACCCACTCCCAGAAATCTATAACACCCCTAAATAGCTTCCCAAAAACACGCAATACAGCTACTTTGCAGGCCGCCAATGTAAGCCAATGGTCAAAATGCACCTCAGAAACAGGGACTAATTCCCTTTTCCTCTCAACCTTCAATCAAACTGCTATTTTGAGACAAGATTAGACCTTCCCAGCAGTACTACCAGACCCCTAAACCCACTCCAAAAATCTAGAACACCCCCAAACAGCTTCCCAAAACACGCAATACAGCTGCCTTGCAGGCCGCCTATGTAAGCCAACGGCAAAAGTGCACCTCAGAAACAGGGCCTAATTCCCCTTTCCCCTCAACCTACGACCAAACTGCTATTTTGACACAAAATTAGACCTTCCCAGCAGTGCCCCCAGACCCCTAAACCCATTCCCAGAAATCTAGAACACCCCTAAATAGCTTCCCAAAAACACGCAATACAGCTACTTTGCAGGCCGCCAATGTAAGCCAATGGTCAAAATGCACCTCAGAAACAGGGACTAATTCTCTTTTCCCCTCAACCTTCAATCAAACTGCTATTTTGAGACAAGATTAGACCTTCCCAGCAGTACTCCCAGACCCCTAAACCCACTCCAAAAATCTAGAACACCCCCAAACAGCTTCCCTAAACACGCAATACAGCTGCCTTGCAAGCCGCCTATGTAAACCAATGGCAAAAATGCACCTCAGAAACAGGGCTTAATTCCCCTTTCCCCTCAACCTACGCCCAAACTGCTATTTTGACACAAAATTAGACCTTCCCAGCAGTGCTCTCAGACCCCTAAACCCACTCCCAACAATCTAGACCACCCCCAAATAGCTTCTCAAAAACACGCAATACAGGTACCTTGCAGGCCGCCAATGTAAGCCAATGACAAAAATGCACCTCAGAAACAGGGCCTAATTCCCCTTTCCCCTCAACTTACGCCCAAATTGCTATTTTGACACAAAATTAGACCTTCCCAGCAGTGCCCCCAGACCCCTAAACCCACTCCCAGAAATCTAGAACACCCACAAATAGCTTCCCAAAAACATACAATACAGCTACTTTGCATGCCGCCAATGTAAGCCAATGGTCAAAATGCACCTCAGAAACAGGGACTAATTCCCTTTTCCCCTCAACCTTCAATCAAACTGCTATTTTGAGACAAGATTAGACCTTCCCGGGGCGTGGCTTAGCCAGCGGCAATGGCGGTCGCAGCTTTCTAGAGCTCCCGCTTGCCCGCGCTATAATCCTTCTATTATCCTGTTCCCCGAGCCCATCTGCCTTACCCGGAGAGCGGAGACAATTGCAGCGGATGTCGGTGTCCCTCCGGTGTGCTTGGCGGAGCCCCGTACGCCTCGAACACCCCCGGGAGACGGCGGAGGAGGAGCGGCTCGGTGGGCGGCCGGGAAGCCGCGGACTTGCGTGGGCGCACCGGCAGCGATACCGCCGGCGCGGTGCGACCTCCCTGCCAGTTGTTGGGCGCCGGGGCAGCCCTGCGGGTCACCCGCTTGATGCGCACACCACCCCTGGGCGCGAAACGGCGCGCTTGAATTTCTGAGGAGCTTGCCTCCGTCCTACTAACAGCTGCGGCCTGGTGACGCCTGGGAAGCCGGGAGCCTCGAGTTTCGCGACGCCCGCCTGGGGCTCGCGCTGGACGGCGGCTGCCTCCGGGGCCGGTCGGGCCTCGGCGCTGCATTTCTGCGACGGCCCCCTCCAGCTCCTACTCAGCAAACGGCCTGGAGTGCGGTGGGGCGGCCGTTGGTGGGCCAGGTGGCCGGAATAGAACCGTGAGTACCAGCGTTGGGCCCCCTGGACGTCTGTGGTGGTGGTCACTGGGCTATCTCTACCCGAGGGGTGCAACACGGCCCAGCGGGCTGCTGGCAGCGTGGGAGTAGATCCTGAGGTCTGCGGTCGGCCTTCCTGAGCCGTACCACGAGCTTGGAGCCTCGAGGGACAGCACCGGGCGGAGGGTGAGCCCTAGCTGCGCTGCATAAACGACGTAAGAGGCCCATTGCTGTGGAGCCCGTGGTCGTGGGAGAAAGAAGCCGCCTGGCCCGCCAGGGGACTGGGTGCCTTGATTGTTGACAAGTGGGGGGCTGGTCTCGGGGCCTGCCTGGACCTGGCCTAGGCACAGAACTGTACCACGAAGGAGATTATCCGGGGCCCTCTGAAGGGACAGTTGCCCCACGCGCCCCTCGCTGGAGTAGACTCTAGTTGGTCTGTTGGGGACTGGCAGCCATGACCCGAGGGGGAGGCGGTGGCTCAACTAAGCAGCCGACCATCGACAAATTCACAGGACCCTCTGGGGGCCCGGGCCCTTCGAGTGGAGGACAACAACAGTCACAATCCCTCCCGGGGGGGGGGCCGGACAATACAGCTCTCATGGCAGCCATCACTCAGTCCAGAGACATGCTGGACGCCAAGATAGGCGCAGTTGGCGTAGATGTGACCCTGATCCGCCAGGACCTGAGAAACACGGTGGAGCGGATAACCGAAGCTGAATCCAGGATTTCGGTTGTGGAGGACGATATGGGCTCATTGAAGAAGCGTCTGGCAGTGGTGGAATCCGTGCAAAAGAATCTAGCGCTTAGGGCGGAGGATGCGGAGGGACGCGCTCGGCGCAACAACCTCCGCTTCATTGGTTTTCCGGAACGCTGTGAGAAGGGAGACATGGCGCGGTTTCTGGCTCAGTGGCTGCAGAGCTGGATGCCTCCTGAGGCCCTGTCCAACTGTTTCATCATTGAACATGCGCATCGTGCCCTGACCCAGAGGCCCCCGGAGGGTGAGCGGCCCAGGGCGGTAATAGCCCGACTGCTGAACTATCATGACCGCGATGCCATATTGCGGGAAGCGAGGTCCAGGGATGCTCTCCTCTTTGAGAATTGCAAGATAATGATCTTCCCAGACTATACTAAACTTGTGCAGCAGAGGCGTCAATCATTCATGGATGCGAAGGCGAAGCTGCGGGGCCTGCAGCTCCAGTACTCTTTGCTGTACCCGGCTCGCCTGAGGGTGATCTTTCAGTCCAAGACGCTGTTTTTTGACTCCCCGGAGGATCTTTTCAGGTGGACGGACGAAACGGTGGCGCTGCGGCCGCATGCTCAGCCGGGCCTGAATCCGGGTTCCTCGAGGGGATCGTCTCAGGAGCCGGGGGAGCGACCGCCCAAGGGCAAGAGGAATCGACGGTCCCGAATACGGAAGCGGTCGGCCTCCGTCTCTGGTGCGCATGGAGGTGGCAGAACTGAAGACCCCGACCAATCTGGGAAGTGACATTGCTGAACTCAGGTACTCTGTGTCCCCTGCTTGATGGGGTGGCTCCCGGGGTCTAGAGTGGTGGTGGCTGTGGCCCGTTGGACTTGTGGCCTATTTGATGCCTCCGCGACATTCGAGACTGTGCTGGTGACCTGAAATGGGGGGTGAAGATGGCTCGGGGACCGCAGATTGGGGGCAGTCCCTCTCCTACATTGGTAGGACTTGTTGGGGGGGGGTAGTGACAACTGGGTTTTCAAGTTTCGGGATCCATTGGTATGGTTGGTCCTAGGTCCTCCGTTTTGGGCCTGGGAGTGCCCATGCCGCGACAGATGCTTCATGGTTTTGTGAGGTATAGGGGGGGTGTTGGGAGGCGAGAGGGGGGGTTATGAACCTGGTTGCAGTAGGGGGAGTTTGGGGGTTAGAGGAGGGAATGGCGGTTGCTGTCCCTGAAGTTATTGAGTTCCAGGGTGATAGGGGGGGTGCACGTACTTATTATGAAGATGCCGTTGTTGTTGAGTGGTGGGTGGTGTGGGCGCAGGGGGCATTCATGGTGGCCTCCGTCTGATTATGGCTGATTCAATACACGGACTCCCGTTGGAGTCTCTGCGAGTAGTTACATGGAATGTGAGGGGGATGCTTGACAAAGTGAAATGTGGGGCTGTCCTGCGCTGGGGAAAGAGGGCCGCCGCAGATGTGCTTCTGCTTCAAGAGACTCATATGATGGGATCGAAGGTGCTCAGCCTGCAGAGATTGGGTTATCAACAGGTATACCATGCCGGCTTTACCAGGGGGTCCAGAGGGGTGGCTATCCTCATCCATCGTAGGGTGGCGTTTGTGCACGAGAAGACATGGGCCGACCCGCAGGGTCGTTATTTGTTTGTGAAGGGCATGGTGGGTACGGAGCCCGTGGTTCTGGGAAGTGTCTATGCCCCCCCCTGCAGTGGGCCCTGGCTGAGAGACTATTCCAGGTGTGGAGTGATATCCCGGAGTCCCTGGCGGTGGTCGGGGGAGATTGGAACGAGGTTATGGACGTCTGTATGGACCGCAGGGGGCGCCGAGACCTGGGTGGGCTGACCTCCCCTTCCCCTCTCTCTACTAGGCTGCGAGCGATGTGTGATGGAGTGGGCTGGATTGATGCCTGGCGACATATGCACCCTACTGCGCGCGAATATACGTTTGTGTCTGCTGTGCATGGCTCCTTTTCCCGCTTGGATTATATGTTTGTTCCCCGGTTGTGTATGTGCAGGGTGCGTGCAGTGGAGATTTTGCCGAGGGGACTGTCTGATCACTCCCCAGTATTGCTTGAAGTAGAACTCATTAGGAGACGCCAGCCCTTTCGGTGGAGGATGTCCTCGTGGCACCTTCAGCAGCCTAGCTATGTCAAGCATCTACGGGAGGCCATTGATCTTTACTGGCGGGAGAACCTGGTTGAGGATGTGGACGCAGTAGTGGTATGGGAGGCTATGAAACCCACTGTGCGAGGGGTGGATATTGCCTGGACCACTGCGGCTCGTCGTGGTCGTCGTGAGGCGATCGCGACGGCTGCAGCTCTGGTGGAGACATTGGAGCGGCGGAGTCGGGGAGGTGGGGACGAGGTTGCCGTGCGGCTACTTTTCCAGGCACAGCAATCCTACGCGTCGGTCCTACTGGACGAGGCCAAACAGGCGTGGCTGGCCACGCGGAGCCGGATATACCAATGGGGGGACAAATCGGGCTCCCTGCTTTATAGACTGTGCCAATATAACACCAAACCCGACACGCTGCCTGGTCTTATTGCGGAAGATGGAGTGGTTATCACGGACCCCGCCAGCCTGGCGGCGAGTTTCGCAACCTACTTTGCGACGCAATACGCTCCGTGTGATAGCCTATCGGGCGAGGAGGTGGCTAAATTCATTGATGACCTACCCCCTAAAGCTGTGTCTGACGAAGCCAGGAATTCTCTGGATGCTCCTCTCACAGCGGAAGAACTGGGAGATGCTCTGGGACAGCTTAACGCGGGCAAGGCCCCCGGACCGAGCGGTTACCCTTGTGAATTCTATAAAAAGTTCCACACGCAACTAGGGCCCCACTTTCGGCGTGCGCTTGAAGCGGCGCGTGCACAGGGTAGGCTGCCGCCTGATTGGCATCATGCCGAGATTGTGGTTTTCCAGAAACCGGGTAAGCCCCCTGATAGGCACGACTCTTATCGCCCTATCTCGCTACTTAACATAGAAGCCAAAATACTGGCCAAGGCCCTGGCTAATCGGTTGCTTCCGTATATCACGGAACTGGTACACCCCGATCAATCGGGCTTTATGCCCGGCAGGGCTACACGCCATAATATTCGGCACGCGTGGGCTGCGATTGATGCCATGGGGGCCACTGGTGAGCAGGCGGCTTTGTTGCTTGCGGATATTAACAAAGCGTTTGACTCGGTGAGCTGGACATTTCTGTTCGCGCTCCTGCCCCGTCTTAAACTGGGCCCCGTATTTCTATCATATATTAAGCTGCTCTATACGGACATCACTGCTACTGTGCGTGTTGCCGGGGCGGTGTCGGAGACCTTCCACATTGGCCGGGGGACCCGGCAGGGATGCCCTTTATCCCCATACCTCTTTGCCCTTGTTATGGAGCCGTTGGCCGCCTGGGTCCGTATAGACGCACAGATGCGTGGCTTTGTGTGGCCCTGGGGCCTCTCTGATAGGATCGCGTTATACGCTGATGACGTTCTCTTCTTCCTTACAGACCTGCGACGCTCCGGGCCGCGAGTGTTGGAAATTATGCGGGTCTTTGGGGAGGTCTCAGGCCTATATTTGAACATGGGTAAATCTACCCTGTGGGTTCTTGGAGGTGGTACAGTGTCGGACCCTTGGACATTGGAAGGCAGGTGGCGACCACTGGCCTGCAATACCTGGGAGTGTTTCTGTCGGAATCTGCGACCCTCACGTGGGAACGTTCTGTCCTTCCGGTTTGGGAGCGGGTGCAAGCCGATGTGAAAACTTGGTCCCGAATGCCTCTTAATATCTTTGGCCATTCCGCCATCTTTAAGATGGTAGCGCTTCCACGCCTTCTGTATCAACTGCAAAATTATCCCCATCCGGTCCCGACCTCGTGGTTTCGGCAGGTGAACTCGGTCTTGGGGCGGTTCCTATGGGCTGGGGGCTCTGCCAGGGTGGCGCTGCGTACGTGCTTTTTATCTACTTACTGTGGGGGCCTCGCCACATTGGACCTCCTGTCCTACTACCAAGCAGCTCACCTGCTCATCCTAAATGACTGGTGGTACGGTAATAGGGGTGACCCGGCCTATGCCCTGGAACGCGCACGGATGGGTGACAACACCCTTCACATGCTCCTCTACTCTGCTCGGCTGCGACGGGAGTTGCCCAGAGTCACGAAGACGGTCTTCCTTGTTTGGCATCAGGCTCTGAAGCGCATGGGCTGGTGGGGTAAGCTGACTGCGTAAACACCACTGTGGCGTAACGGTAGACTGCCTGCACTGGCCTCCTTGTCGGGTTTCAGTGGGTGGGACGCGATCGGGATCTCGTCGCTGGGCCATGTGATGTCTGGTACTGCTCTTAAGTCGTTCCAGGACCTCAGTGCGGAGTTCCGCATGCCACGGTCCCAATTCTTCCGGTATTTGCAGCTCCGGCATGCGCTAACACCACACATTGCCGACCTTGACTCGCTCCCTGAATTCAGCCCTATTGAGGCGAAGTTGTTCATGGGTGATCTCGGGGACAAAAAAGTATCCCGAATATACCAAACGGTGGTCACTCATTGCGCCTCTGATTTACTTCCCCTGCGGACGGCCTGGGAGGCAGATGTTGGTCCCATGGATGAGGATGATTGGCGGGAGGCCCTGGAATCCCCACGAGGTGCTGCCATCGCAATGAGGCTCAGGTTTATTCAATTTAAAATTCTCCACAGGGTTTATTTTACCCGTGAACGCCTCTGGAAAGCGGGACTGATTGAATCGCCGGAATGCCTGCGTTGTGGGACGGAGATGGGCTCACTGCTTCATACGGTGTGGCTGTGTCCTGGGATAGCTGGCTTTTGGAGAGGTGTGTGGAATTGCCTGTCTGAGGTGCTACACTGGGACCTACCCCGCACTCACCGGTTGGGATTGCTCCATATTCTTGCAGGAGTGGGGGGGAACTGCTATAAGCGCCATCTGTTGCTGTTGGGACTTGTATTAGCCAAAAGAGACCTAGCACGGGCATGGAAAGACGAACGAGCACCTCCTTTGTGTGTATGGAAAGCGGGACTAGATTTCTGTATGGGTCTGGAGCTCCCGATTTTTGAAGCGCGAGGGTGCCCTCGCAAGCACTTTAAGATATGGAAGAGATGGGCCGATTACAGGGACTTGCCACTGGACCCCCCGATCGACCCCCGAAGAGGAACCCTAAGCTCCCCCATTGCATGGGCCTGTGTCTTGCGCCTTGCCGCATACACTATACTCACACAACGCTGTTTTTCCCCCCTTTTTTTTTTACGTGCACAGGGTTAGGGTGGGATTGTGGGGTGGAATTAGTTGAGGGTGGTGGGGAGTTGGGATGGGATGGGGTAGGGGGCTGTTACTAATAAATAAGATTTGAGATGCTTTCATTTCGACCTTTGATCCTGCTAGGTGTAATGTATCCAAATGCTTGGTGGTTTCTCCTGATTGTGGGGTGCCACATTGATTGCCTTGCTTGAATTCCTTAATAAAATCTGTTGTGAAAAAAAAAGATTAGACCTTCCCAGCAGTACTCCCAGACCCCTAAACCCACTCCAAAAATCTAGAACACCCCCAAACAGCTTCCCAAAACACGCAATACAGCTGCCTTGCAGGCCGACTATGTAAGCCAATGGCAAAAATGCACCTCAGAAACAGGGCTTAATTCCCCTTTCCCCTCACCCTACGCCCAAACTGCTATTTTGAAACAAAATTAGACCTTCCCAGCAGTGCTCTCAGACCCCTAAACCCACTCCCAACAATCTAGAACACCCCCAAATAGCTTCTCAAAAACACGCAATACAGGTACCTTGCAGGCCGCCAATGTAAGCCAATGGCAAAAATGCACCTCAGAAACAGGGCCTAATTCCCCTTTCCCCTCAACTTACGCCCAAATTGCTATTTTGACACAAAATTAGACCTTCCCAGCAGTGCCCCCAGACCCCTAAACCCACTCCCAGAAATCTAGAACACCCCTAAATAGCTTCCCAAAAACACGCAATACAGCTACTTTACAGGCTGCCAATGTAAGCCAATGGTCAGAATGCACCTCAGAAACAGGGACTAATTCCCTTATCCCCTCAACCTTCAATCAAACTGCTATTTTGAGACAAGATTAGACCTTCCCAGCAGTACTCCCAGACCCCTAAACCCACTCCAAAAATTTAGAACACCCCCAAACAGCTTCCCAAAACACGCAATACAGCTGCCTTGCAGGCCGCCTATGTAAGCCAATGGCAACAATGCACCTCAAAAACAGGGCTTAATTCCCCTTTCCCCTCAACCTACGCCCAAACTGCTATTTTGACACAAAATTAGACCTTCCCAGCAGTGCTCTCAGACCCCTAAACCCACTCCCAACAATCTAGAACACCCCCAAATAGCTTCTCAAAAACACGCAATACAGGTACCTTGCAGGCCGCCAATGTAAGCCAATGGCAAAAATGCACCTCAGAAACAGGGCCTAATTCCCCTTTCCCCTCAACTTACGCCCAAATTGCTAATTTGACACAAAATTAGACCTTCCCAGCAGTGCCCCCAGACCCCTATACCCACTCCCAGAAATCTAGAACACTCCTAAATAGCTTCCCAAAAACACGCAATACAGCTACTTTGCAGGCCGCCAATGTAAGCCAATGGTCAAAATGCACCTCAGAAACAGGGACTAATTCCCTTTTCCCCTCAACCTTCAATCAAACTGCTATTTTCACACAAAATTAGACCTTCCCAGCAGTGCTCCCAGACCCCTAAACTCACTCCCAACAATCTAGAACACCCCCAAATAGCTTCCCAAAAACACGCAATACAGCTACCTTGCAGGCCGCCAATGTATGCCAAAGGCAAAAATGCACCTTAGAAATAGGGCCTAATTCACCTTTCCCCTCAACCTACGCCCAAACTGATATTTTGAGACAAAATTAGACATTCCCACCAGTGCTCCAAGGCCCCTAAACCCACTCCCAACAATCTAGAACACCCCAAATAGCTTCTCAAAAACACGCAATACAGGTACCTTGCAGGCCGCCAATGTAAGCCAATGGCAAAAATGCACCTCAGAAACAGGGCCTAATTCCCCTTTCCCCTCAACTTACGCCCAAATTGCTATTTTGACACAAAATTAGACCTTCCCAGCAGTGCCCCCAGACCCCTAAACCCACTCCCAGAAATCTATTACACCCCTAAATAGCTTCCCAAAAACACGCAATACAGCTACTTTGCAGGCCGCCAATGTAAGCCAATGGTCAAAATGCACCTCAGAAACAGGGACTAATTCCCCTTTGCCATCAACCTACGCCCAAACTGCTATTTTGACACAAAATTAGACCTTCCCAGCAGTGCTCCCAGACCCTTAAACCCACTCCCAAAAATCTAGAACACCCCCAAACAGCTTCCCAAAACACGCAATACAGCTGTCTTGCAGGCCGCCTATGTAAGCCAATGGCAACAATGCACCTCAAAAACAGGGCTTAATTCCCCTCTCCCCTCAACCTACGCCCAAACTGCTATTTTGACACAAAATTAGACCTTCCCAGCAGTGCCCCCAGACCCCTAAACCCACTCCCAGAAATCTATAACACCCCTAAATAGCTTCCCAAAAACACGCAATACAGCTACTTTGCAGGCCGCCAATGTAAGCCAATGGTCAAAATGCACCTCAGAAACAGGGACTAATTCCCTTTTCCCCTCAACCTTCAATCAAACTGCTATTTTCACATAAAATTAGACCTTCCCAGCAGTGCTGCCAGACCCCTAAACTCACTCCCAATAATCTAGAACACCCCCAAATAGCTTCCCAAAAACACGCAATACAGCTACCTTGCAGGCCGCCAATGTATGCAAAAGGCAAAAATGCACCTTAGAAATAGGGCCTAATTCACCTTTCCCCTCAACCTACGCCCAAACTGATATTTTGAGACAAAATTAGACATTCCCACCAGTGCTCCAAGGCCCCTAAACCCACTCCCAACAATCTAGAACACCCCAAATAGCTTCTCAAAAACACGCAATACAGGTACCTTGCAGGCCGCCAATGTAAGCCAATGGCAAAAATGCACCTTAGAAACAGGGCCTAATTCCCCTTTCCCCTCAACTTACGCCCAAATTGCTATTTTGACACAAAATTAGACCTTCCCAGCAGTGCTCTCAGACCCCTAAACCCACTCCCAACAATCTAGAACACCCCCAAATAGCTTCTCAAAAACACGCAATACAGGTACCTTGCAGGCCGCCAATGTAAGCCAATGACAAAAATGCACCTCAGAAACAGGGCCTAATTCCCCTTTCTCCTCAACTTACGCCCAACCTGCTATTTTGACACAAAATTAGACCTTCCCAGCAGTGCCCCCAGACCCCTAAACCCACTCCCAGAAATCTAGAACACCCCTAAATAGCTTCCCAAAAACACGCAATACAGCTACTTTGCAGGCCGCCAATGTAAGCCAATGGTCAAAATGCACCTCAGAAACAGGGACTAATTCCCTTTTCCCCTCAACCTTCAATCAAACTGCTATTTCGAGACAAGATTAGACCTTCCCAGCAGTACTCCCAGACCCCTAAACCCACTCCAAAAATCTAGAACACCCCCAAACAGCTTCCCAAAACACGCAATACAGCTGCCTTGCAGGCCGACTATGTAAGCCAATGGCAAAAATGCACCTCAGAAACAGGGCCTAATTCCCCTTTCCCCTTAACCTATGCCCAAACTGCTATTTTGACACAAAATTAGACCTTCCCAGCAGTGCTCCCAGACCCCTAAACCCACTCCCAAAAATCTAGAACACCCCCAAATAGCTTCCCAAAAACACGCAATACAGCTACCTTGTAGGCCGCCAATGTATCTAATGGCAAAGAAACAGGGCCTAATTCCCCTTTCCTCTCAACCTACGACCAAACTGCTATTGCTCACCAAAAACACGCAATACTGATACCTTGCAGGCCGCCAATATAAGCCAATGGCAAAAATGCACCTCAGAATCAGGGCCTAATTCTCCTTTCCCCTCAACCTACGCCCGAACTGCTATTTTGAGACATAATTAGACCTTCCCAGCAGTGCTCCCAGGCCCCTAAACCCACTCCCAACAATCTAGAACACCCCCAAATTGCCCACCAAAAACACGCAATACTGCTACCTTGCAAGCCGTCAATGTAAGCCAATGGCAAAAATGCACCTCAGAAACAAGGCCTAATTCCCCTTTCCCCTCAACCTACGCCCAAACTGCTATTTTGACACAAAATTAGACCTTCCCAGCAGTGCTCCCAGGCCCCTACACCCACTCCCAGAAATCTAGAACACCCACAAATAGCTTCCCAAAAACATGCAATGCAGCTACCTTGCAGGCCGCCAATGTAAGCCAATGGCAAAAATGCACCTCAGAAACAGGGCCTAATTCCACTTTCCCCTCAACCATTGTGGAAAAAGGTAAGGCTAGGACCTTTCTCAGGATTTGCCCGGCGCTAACCGCCCTTGTACCATTCAAGTTTTACCAAGCAATGAGGCAGGCGCCGGAGACCAGAAGGCAGGAAACAGAAGTTTTATTCCGACGGAGCAGAACACATCAGATCAGACAACAAGGTATCGTCTCGAGGTGCTCTAACAGCCTCTCGGAGGCCTGGCCTCTTATACACTGGTTTATGGCATGTGACCTTCCTTTATTACAATCAGAACTTTGTAAAGCAAGGAAAAGACATCCCCGTAATCCTCGTGTTAATCCCACCCCCATATACCTTCACAATAGAGGTCCTCAACCTGCTGATAAGAGGAGGGGGTCATCACGCAGCTGAGTGTTCCGTCGAGTCTTAGGATGTGGGCGCCTGATCATATCACAGGGGGTGGGGAGGCCTGGATCAATAGAGGGTCCTTTGAAGGAGAGCGACCTCATACAATAAAGGGCAGTAAATGATATCTCCCGGCTTAGGCAATGGCCTCGGACCTGTGTGGACAGTCGGACACGGGGTGAGGGGCCATCAATGGAGTGGTATTCATGCTGCGTGGACAATCCAGTGCAGAGGGGAGGTTTATCAACAGAGGGGCATTCATGGGAGGAGAGGAGGTGTTGGTCAGGCGCTGGCGTGACTCCCAAGGACAGGGTCATGCTCATAAGGAGGAGGGAGGGGGAGCCAGGGTGCGCGGAGGATGCTTGCTGGGTCAGAGGGGCGCGCTGGCGATCGATCGTGGACAGGGATACCATGATATCTAAAATGGCTGCCGTGCACGTAGTACATAGGTGACAAGCTGGCGCAGATGATGTTCAGATCGCAAACTAAAATTCCACACCTTGAATCAAACTGCTATTTTGAGACAAGATTAGACCTTCCCAGCAGTACTCCCAGACCCCTAAACCCACTCAAAAAATCTAGAACACTCCCAAACAGCTTGCCAAAACACGCAATACAGCTGCCTTGCAGGCCGACAATGTAAGCCAATGGTCAAAATGCACCTCAGAAACAGGGTCTAATTCCCCTTTCCCCTCAACCTACGCCCAAACTGCTATTTAGGCACAACATTAGACCTTCCCAGCAGTGCTCCCAGACCCCTAAACCCACTCCCAACAATCTAGAACTCCCCCAAATAGCTTCCAAAAACACGCAATACAGCTACCTTGCAGGCCGCCAATATAAGCCAATGGCAAAAATGCACCTCAGAATCAGGGCCTAATTCTCCTTTCCCCTCAACCTACGCCCAAACTGCTATTTTGAGACATAATTAGACCTTCCCAGCAGTGCTCCCAGGCCCCTAAACCCACTCCCAACAATCTAGAACACCCCCAAATTGCCCACCAAAAACACGGAATACTGCTACCTTGCAAGCCGTCAATGTAAGCCAATGGCAAAAATGCACCTCAGAAACAAGGCCTAATTCCCCTTTCCCCTCAACCTACGCCCAAACTGCTATTTTGACACAAAATTAGACCTTCCCAGCAGTGCTCCCAGACCCCTAAACCCTCTCCTAGAAATCTAGAACACCCACAAATAGCTTCCCAAAAACATGCAATGCAGCTACCTTGCAGGCCGCCAATGTAAGCCAATGGCAAAAATGCACCTCAGAAACAGGGCCTAATTCCACTTTCCCCTCAACCTTGAATCCAACTGCTATTTTGAGACAAGATTAGACCTTCCCAGCAGTACTCCCAGACCCCTAAACCCACTCAAAAAATCTAGAACACTCCCAAACAGCTTGCCAAAACACGCGATACAGCTGCCTTGCAGGCCGACAATGTAAGCCAATGGTCAAAATGCACCTCAGAAACAGGGTCTAATTCCCCTTTCCCCTCAACCTACGCCCAAACTGCTATTTAGGCACAACATTAGACCTTCCCAGCAGTGCTCCCAGACCCCTAAACCCACTCCCAACAATCTAGAACTCCCCCAAATAGCTTCTCAAAAACACGCAACACAGCTACCTTGCAGGCCGCCAATGTAAGCCAATGGCAAAAATGCACCTCAGAAACAGGGCCTAATTCCCCTTTCCCTCAACTTACGCCCAAATTGCTATTTTGACACACAATTAGACCTTCCCAGCAGTACCCCCAGACCCCTAAACCCACTCCCAGAAATCTAGAACACCCCTAAATAGCTTCCCAAAAACACGCAATATAGCTACCTTGCACGCCACCAATGTAAGCCAATGACAAGAATGCACCTCAGAAACAGGGGCTAATTCCCCTCTCCCCTCAACCTACGACCAAACTGCTATTTTGACACAAAATTAGACCTTCCCAGCAGTGCTCCCAGACCCCTAAACCAACTCCCAACAATCTAGAACACCCCCAAATAGCTTCCCAAAAACACGCAATACAGCTACCTTGCAGGCCGCCAATGTAAGCTAAAGGCAAAAAAGCACCTCAGAAACAGGCCCTAATTCCCCTTTTCCCTCAACCTACGACCAAACTGCTATTTTGACACACAATTAGACCTTCCCAGCAGTGCTCCCAGGCCCCTAAACCCACTCCCAACAATCTAGAACACCCCCAAATAGCTTCTTAAAAACACGCAATACAGCTACCTTGCAGGCCGCCAATGTAAGCCAAAAGCAAAAATGCACCTCAGAAACAGGGCCTAATTCCCCTTTCCCCTCAGCCTACGCCCAAACTGCTATTTTGAGACAAAATTAGACCTTCCCAGCAGTGCTTTCAGCCCCCTAAACCCACTCCCAAAATCTAGAACACCCCTAGATAGCTTATCAAAACACGCAATACAGGTAACTTGCAGGCCGCCAATGTAAGCCAATGGCAAAAATGCACCTCAGAAACAGGGCCTTATTCCCCTTTCTCCTCAACTTACGCCCAAACTGCTATTTTGACACAAAATTAGAACTTCCCAGCAGTGCTCCCAGACCCCTACACCCACTCCCAGAAATCTAGAACACCCCTAAACAGCTTCCCAAAAACACGCAATACAGCTGCCTTGCAGGCCGCCTATGTAAGCCAATGGCAAAAATGCACCTCAGAAACAGGGCCTAATTCCACTTTCCCCTCAACCTACGCCCAAACTGCTATTTTGACACAAAATTAGACCTTCCCAGCAGTTCTCCCAGACCCCTAAACCCACTCCCAACAATCTAGAACACCCCCAAATAGCTTCTCAAAAACAGGCAATACAGCTACTTTGCAGGCCGCCAATGTAAGCTAATGGTCAAAATGCACCTCAGAAACAGGGACTAATTCCCTTTTCCCCTCAACCTTCAATCAAACTGCTATTTTGAGACAAGATTAGACCTTCCCAGCAGTACTCCCAGACCCCTAAACCCACTCAAAAAATCTAGAACACTCCCAAACAGCTTCCCAAAACACGCAATACAGCTGCCTTGCAGGCCGCCTATGTAAGCCAATGGCAAAAATGGACCTCAGAAACAGGGCCTAATTCCCCTTTCCCCTCAACCTACGCCCAAACTGCTATTTAGGCACAACATTAGACCTTCCCAGCAGTGCTCCCAGACCCCTAAACCCACTCCCAACAATCTAGAACGCCCCCAAATAGCTTCTCAAAAACACGCAATACAGCTACCTTGCAGGCCGCCAATGTAAGCCAATGGCAAAAATGCACCTCAGAAACAGGGCCTAATTCCCCTTTCCCCTCAACTTACGCCCAAATTGCTATTTTGACACACAATTAGACCTTCCCAGCAGTGCCCCCAGACCCCTAAACCCACTCCCAGAAATCTAGAACACCCCTAAATAGCTTCCCAAAAACACGCAATACAGCTACCTTGCACGCCACCAATGTAAGCCAATGACAAAAATGCACCTCAGAAACAGGGGCTAATTCCCCTCTCCCCTCAACCTACGACCAAACTGCTATTTTGACACAAAATTAGACCTTCCCAGCAGTGCTCCCAGACCCCTAAACCAACTCCCAACAATCTAGAACACCCCCAAATAGCTTCCCAAAAACACGCAATACAGCTACCTTGCAGGCCGCCAATGTAAGCTAAAGGCAAAAAAGCACCTCAGAAACAGGCCCTAATTCCCCTTTTCCCTCAACCTACGACCAAACTGCTATTTTGACACACAATTAGACCTTCCCAGCAGTGCTCCCAGGCCCCTAAACCCACTCCCAACAATCTAGAACACCCCCAAATAGCTTCTTAAAAACACGCAATACAGCTACCTTGCAGGCCGCCTATGTAAGCCAAAAGCAAAAATGCACCTCAGAAACAGGGCCTAATTCCCCTTTCCCCTCAGCCTACGCCCAAACTGCTATTTTGAGACAAAATTAGACCTTCCCAGCAGTGCTTTCAGCCCCCTAAACCCACTCCCAAAATCTAGAACACCCCTAGATAGCTTATCAAAACACGCAATACAGGTAACTTGCAGGCCGCCAATGTAAGCCAATGGCAAAAATGCACCTCAGAAACAGGGCCTAATTCCACTTTCCCCTCAACCTACGCCCAAACTGCTATTTTGACACAAAATTAGACCTTCCCAGCAGTTCTCCCAGACCCCTAAACCCACTCCCAACTATCTAGAACACCCCCAAATAGCTTCTCAAAAACAAGCAATACAGCTACTTTGCAGGCCGCCAATGTAAGCCAATGGTCAAAATGCACCTCAGAAACAGGGACTAATTCCCTTTTCCCCTCAACCTTCAATCAAACTGCTATTTTGAGACAAGATTAGACCTTCCCAGCTGTACTCCCAGACCCCTAAACCCACTCAAAAAATCTAGAACACTGCCAAACAGCTTCCCAAAACACGCAATACAGCTGCCTTGCAGGCCGCCTATGTAAGCCAATGGCAAAAATGCACCTCAGAAACAGGGCCTAATTCCCCTTTCCCCTTAACCTACGCCCAAACTGCTATTTTGACACAAAATTAGACCTTCCCAGCAGTGCTCTCAGACCCCTAAACCCACTCCCAACAATCTAGAACACCCCCAAATAGCTTCCCAAAAAAACGCAATACAGCTACCTTGCAGGGCGCCAATTTAAGCCAATGGCAAAAATGCACCTCAGAAACAAGGCCTAATTCCCCTTTCCCCTCAACTTTCACCAAAACTGCTATTTTGACACAAAATTAGAGCTTCCCAGCAGTGCTTCCAGACCCCTAAACCCACTCCCAAAATCTAGAACACCCCCAGATAGCTTATCAAAAACACGCAATACAGGTAACTTGCAGGCCGCCAATGTAAGCCAATGGCAAAAATGCACCACAGAAACAGGGCCTAATTCCCCTTTCTCCTCAACTTATGCCCAAATTGCTATTTTGACACAAAATTAGACCTTCCCAGCAGTGCTCCCAGACCCCTAAACCCACTCCCAGAAATCTAGAACACCCCTAAATAGCTTCCCAAAAACACGCAATACAGATACTTTGCAGGCCACCAATGTAAGCCAATGGCAAAAAAGCACCTCAGAAACAGGCCCTAATTCCCCTTTCCCCTCAACCTATGACCAAAGTGCTATTTTGACACAAAATTAGACCTCCCCAGCAGTGCTCCCAGACCCCTAAACCCACTCCCAGAAATCTAGAACACACCCAAATAGCTTCCCAAAAACTCGCAATACAGCTACTTTGCAGGCCAACAATGTAAGCCAATGGCAAAAATGCACCTCAGAAACACGGCCTTATTCCCCTTTCCCCTTAACCTACGCCCAAACTGCTATTTTGACACAAAATTAGACCTTCCCAGCAGGGCTCCCAGACCCCTAAACCCACTCCCAAAAATCTAGAACACCCCCAAATAGCTTCCCAAAAACACGCAATACAGCTACCTTGCAGGGAGCCAATGTAAGCCAACGGCAAAAATGCACCTCAGAAACAAGGCCTAATTACCCTTTCCCCTCAACCTTCAGCAAAACTGCTATTTTGACACAAAATAAGAGCTTCCCAGTAGTGCTTCCAGACCCCTAAACCCACTCCCAAAATCTAGAACACCCCTAAATAGCTTCCCAAAAACACGCAATACAGCTGCCTTGCAGGCCGCCTATGTAAGCCAATGGCAAAAATGCACCTCAGACACAGGGCCTAATTCCACTTTCCCCTCAACCTACGCCCAAATTGCTATTTTGACACAAAATTAGACCTTCCCAGCAGTGCTCCCAGACAACTAAACCCACTCCCAGAAATCTAGAACACCCCTAAATAGCTTCCCAAAAACACGCAATACAGCTACTTTGCAGGCCGATAATGTAAGCCAATGGTCAAAATGCACCTCAAAAACAGGGACTAATTCCCTTTTCCCCTCAACCTTCAACCAAACTGCTATTTTGAGACAAGATTAGACCTTCCCAGCAGTACTCCCAGACCCCTAAACCCACTCCCAAAAATCTAGAACACCCCCAAACAGCTTCCCAAAACACGCAATACAGCTGCCTTGCAGGCCGCCTATGTAAGCCAATGGCAAAAATGCACCTCAGAAACAGGGCCTAATTCCCCTTTCCCCTTAACCTACGCCCAAACTGCTATTTTGACACAAAATTAGACCTTCCCAGCAGGGCTCCCAGACCCCTAACCCCACTCCCAAAAATCTAGAACACCCCCAAATAGCTTCCCAAAAACACGCAATACAGCTACCTTGCAGGGAGCCAATGTAAGCCAATGGCAAAAATGCACCTCAGAAACAAGGCCTAATTCCCCTTTCCCCTCAACCTTAGCCAAAACTGCTATTTTGACACAAAATTAGTGCTTTCCAGCAGTGCTTCCAGACCCCTAAACCACTCCCAAAATCTAGAACACCCCCTGATAGCTTATCAAAAACACGCAATACAGCTACCTTGCAGGGCGCCAATGTAAGCCAATGGCAAAAATGCACCTCAGAAACAAGGCATAATTCCCCTTTCCCCTCAACCTTCGCCAAAACTGCTATTTAGGCACAACATTAGACCTTCCCAGCAGTGCTCCCAGACCCCTAAACACACTCCCTAAAATCTAGAACAACCCCAAATAACTTCCAAAAACACACAATACAGCTACCTTGCACGCCACCAATGTAAGCCAATGGCAAAAAAGCACCTCAGAAACAGACCCTAATTCCCCTTTCCCCTCAACCTACGACCAAACTGCTATTTTGACACAAAATTAGACCTTCCCAGCAGTGCTCCCAGACCCCTAAACCCACTCCCAAAAATTTAGAACACCCCCAAATAGCTTCCCAAAAACACGCAATACAGCTACCTTGCAGGCAGCCAATGTAAGCCAATGGCAAAAATGCACCTCAGAAACAGGACCTATTTCCCCTTTCCCCTAAACCTACGACCAAACTGCTTTTTGACACAAAATTAGACCTTCTCAGCAGTGCTCCCAGACCCCTAAACCCACTCCCAATAATCTAGAACACACCCAAATAGCTTCCCAAAAACACGCAATACAGCTACCTTGCAGGCCGCCAATGTATCCAATGTCAAAAATGCGCTTCAGAAACAGGGCCTAATTCCCCTTTCCTCTCAACTTACGACCAAACTGCTATTTTGACACAAAATTAGACCTTCCCAGCAGTGCTCCCAGACCCCTAAACCCACTCCCAGAAATCTAGAACACCCCTAAATAGCTTCCCAAAAACACGCAATACAGCTACTTTGCAGGCCGACAATGTAAGCCAATGGTCAAAATGCACCTCAGAAACAGGGACTAATTCCCTTTTCCCCTCAACCTTCAACCAAACTGCTATTTTGAGACAAGATTAGACCTTCCCAGCAGTACTCCCAGACCCCTAAACCCACTCCCAAAAATCTAGAACACCCCCAAACAGCTTGCCAAAACACGCAATACAGCTGCCTTGCAGGCCGCCTATGTAAGCCAATGGCAAAAATGCACCTCAGAAACAAGGCCTAATTCCCCTTTCCCCTCAACCTTTGCCAAAACTGCTATTTTGACACAAAATTAGTGCTTCCCAGCAGTGCTTCCAGACCCCTAAACCACTCCCAAAATCTAGAACACCCCCAGATAGCTTATCAAAAACACGCAATACAGCTACCTTGCAGGGCGCCAATGTAAGCCAATGGCAAAAATGCACCTCAAAAACAAGGCATAATTCCCCTTTCCCCTCAACCTTCGCCAAAACTGCTATTTTGACACAAACTTAGTGCTTCCCAGCAGTCCTTCCAGACCCCTAAACCCACTCCCAAAATCTAGAACACCCCCAGATAGCTTATCAAAAACACGCAATACAGCTACCTTGCAGGGCGCCAATGTAAGCCAATGGCAAAAATGCACCTCAGAAACAGGGTTTAATTCCCCTTTCCCCTCAAACTATGACCAAACTGCTATTTAGGCACAACAATAGACCTTCCCAGCAGTGCTCCCAGACCCCTAAACACACTCCCAAAAATCTAGAACAACCCCAAATAGCTTCCAAAAACACACAATACAGCTACCTTGCACGCCAACAATGTAAGCCAATGGCAAAAAGCACCTCAGAAACAGACCCTAATTCCCCTTTCCCCTCAACCTATGACCAAACTGCTATTTTGACACAAAATTGACCTTCCCATCAGTGCTCCCAGACCCCTAAACTTACTCCCAAAAATCTAGAGCACCCCCAAATAGCTTCCCAAAAACACCACTACAGCTACCTTGCAGGCAGCCAATGTAAGCCAATGGCAAAAATGCACCTCAGAAACAGGACCTATTTCCCCTTTCCCCTGAACCTACGACCAAACTGCTTTTTTGACACAAAATTAGACCTTCCCAGCAGTGCTCCCAGACCCCTAAACCCACTCCCAATAATCTAGAACACACCCAAATAGCTTCCCAAAAACACGCAATACAGCTACCTTGCAGGCCGCCAATGTATCCAATGTCAAAAATGCGCCTCAGAAACAGGGCCTAATTCCCCTTTCCTCTCAACTTACGACCAAACTGCTATTTTGACACAAAATTAGACCTTCCCGGCAGTGCTCGCAGACCCCTAAACCCTCTCCCAGAAATCTAGAACACCCACAAATAGCTTCCCAAAAACAATCAATACAGCTACCTTGCACGCCACCAATGTAAGCCAATGGCAAAAAAGCACCTCAGAAACAGGCCCTAATTCCCCTTTCCCCTCAACCTACGACCAAAGTGCTATTTTGACACAAAATTAGACCTTCCCAGCAGCTCTCCCAGACCCCTAAACCAACTCCCAAAAATCTAGAACACCCCCAAATAGCTTCCCAAAAACACTCAATACAGCTACCTTGCAGGCCGCCAACGTAAGCCAATGGCAAAAATGCACCTCAGAAACAGGGCCTAATTCCCCTTTCCCCTCAACCTACGCCCAAACTGCTATTTTGAGACAAAATTAGACCTTCCCAGCAGTGCTCCCAGGCCCCTAAACCCACTCCCAACAATCTAGAACACCCCCAAATTGCCCACCAAAAATATGCAATACTGCTACCTTGCAGGCCGCCAATCTAAGCCAATGGCAAAAATGCACCTCAGAAACAGGGCCTAATTCCCCTTTCCTCTCAACCTACGCCCAAACTGCTATTTTGAGACAAAATTAGACCTTCCCAGCAGTGCTCCCAGGCCCCTAAACCCAATCCCAACAATCTAGAACACCCCCAAATTGGTGTTTTAACCTTTTCTTTTTCCATTTTTTCATTTCCATTGTTGTTATTTGGTAGTGTCTTAGACCAGCTTAGGATTTGGTAAAATTTTAATTTGGATAGTGTATTGTTTGTCAACTCTTGAAACTCTGACCATGATTTCAGATTGGATCCGTTTAGTATTTGCCCCCAATACTTTACGTTGTTTTTTTTTAGGGGGAGTACTAATGTGTCTTTAAAACATTCAGGGGTTCCTGGCGAACTCCATATAGGAGCCATTTTGCTATAGTACGAGATTTTCAGGATTCCCCTGATTTGTGACCACATCTTTGCTGCATCCCTTAAGATCTTTAGTTTTATTTTTTTAAAGTACTTGGGATGTCCGTACTTAAACAAGACATGATCTTCTGATTCCGTGATCGCTTGTAAGTACCTCGGGTAATTTTCGTGACTCATTAGAAGTACTCTAATGTTCTTAAATTGAAAGGCTCTGCAATATTCCACCAAATCCGGGCTAGCCAGTCCTCCATCTTTCTTCTCCCTTCTTATTTTCTTCCAAGAAATCCTCGTGCTTTTCGCAGCCCATATAAAACTTGTGATCTCTCTCTGTGCCTGGACTAATGCCTTTTTCTCAAACTCTAACGGTATCGCATTAAATAGGAATGTAAATTTTGGTATGATGGTTGTGGTACTGAAAAATCTGGATTCATATAATAGTACTAGACTCGAGAATAAAAACTTCGTCGAAATAGAACGAATTTGGTATCAAAAGACCGAGAATGACGAGTACATCAAGTACATGTATTTTCGGCGTATTCGAGTGACGATGTCACCTCGAAATCGTCATTTACCTTCTAAAACCCTTAGCTGCATGTTGCCCTTTACATAGGCCTTAATCCAGTTGATTTGATTCCACAAGGACACATACTCCTTAATCGACTTCTTCCTGACCCCAGTACAAGTTAGAACCATTGCCCCAGGCCGAACTCGTTAGGTCAGTCCCCTCCCAGTGGCCGAGCAAGATAGCATCTAGGCTCAACCAGCCATAAAACCATTTCAGCGCGAACACCTGCCATATCTCGCTCACATCTTTCTCCACTCCTTTTCTTCACTTGCTTTATGATGGGGAGGTGACCATTTTTATTAGGGGTCCAGCGATATCTGATGAAATGTTGGGCCTTGCCTGATGATTTGTTATGGGCAGCACGACGTGAAATATGTACATGTCATTATGACTCTGCTTTTCTTTTGTAATCAGTAACCGTAAATGAAATACCACGAATCCAAGGAATGTCTTGCCCAAGGCTGAATACTATGTATAAGAAGAGAAGCCTGACTTCGTAAAAGTGTGCAGTCTCCTGAATATACTTGCTTTGTACTTCTAGGACCCTGTCACCTTGGTTGCAGCCAATAAACGAATCTTTGACTCCACCTGGAAGACTCTGAAGTTTCTGTAGGTCTGACTCAGGAGAACCCGAGGTCTCTGGTGTGTTGATCCCCTGGCACCGCTGGGTTGCCGGTTCTTTGCCGGTTCTTAAAAACCCAGTACCTCAATTGGCGCCCACGTTTGGGGCGATTCCAGTGGTACCAATCAGCCTGAAGATCGTGAGGAGCTTTGTGTGAAAATTCCGGAAGAGGGCCCACCACCTCATCGACCCCTGCATGTCGACGTGGTCCGAAGGTCTTTACTGCGAGGTTCCCCGCTTCCCGACGGCTACAAGGACTGCTGCCCTGGCTATCGCCCTGATGTTGGACCCTTGAAATTTTCGGTAGAGCGAAACGCTGAGACGAGTCTTCTGGTGAAGCCATCGATATTTTCAGTTAAGTATAAGTGGAGCGTCTCCCAGTCCTTAGTTGGACTTACTTTGTGGTATCTTGGAGATACATAAGGTTTTATTGGTACTTGCAAGCACCATAACCGAAGGACTCGTGTTTTCACGAGAAATATCGTAATCGATAAATCCTTTGAAGTTTTGGAACTAGACTAGAGAGAAAGGATGCCTAGTCTTAGACTCGGGAATTGGTTTTGTCTTGGTAGTAATAATAGGGACTCCCGATTGGAGGACTCATGTCCGGTTCCTCCAGTTGGAACTCCAACTTACGAGCTATACGTTAAACATGGGGTAGGCCCCATCGTTTACAACGAGGTATGGATTAAATACACTAGGAAAGATGGTGCCTTACAATGGCCCCAATATGGTAGCTTTGATTCTGAAATCTTAGACAACCTTGAAGTTAAGCTCTTCAAAAAGAAAGCCCGGCCGGCGATGTTTGACTCTTTCCGCTTATGGCGCAAAGAAGCCAAACAAAAAGAAGTTAAATTAGCTAAGAAGAATAAGAGAGAAGGGAGACTTTCAGTAATGCAAGCTGCCGTGCAGTTTAAAGATAATGAGGAAGAGCAGATAAATGAACAGTTGCACAGGCAACGTAAACTGGCAATAGATAAGTGTTATCCAGTTTTGCCGTTTCTTCAGCAAGAGACAGCAAAAGAGCGTGAAAAAGACCAATTAATGTCGCAATTATTAACTTCACCACCCCCCTATGCGCAGAATTCTACAGCACCCCCGCAACCTTTAGTTGCACAAGCTGCGCCTCTGGCTCTTCCACAGCACCCACCAGCTGTTCTTCAGCTGGCTCCTACCTCTTCGGTGCAGCCTCCTCCAGGCCCACCGACCACTTCTGTTTCACCTGTGTTTTCTACGATTTCACCTACTGTGTTTTCTACATTTCCTAATGCCCCCTCTATGATTTTGCCTAGTACCACATCTATTATTGCTGATACCTCTTCTGCCATCTCTACCCCCGTCTTATCTCACCCCGTTTTTTCATCTGTTTGTCCTTCAGTTTCACCTTCCCTTCGGCAGAAAATGGCCAGCCCTGTTACTAATCTTCTTTTACCTCTTGGAGATACATAAGGTTTTATTGGTACTTGCAAGCACCATAACCGAAGGACTCGTGTTTTCACGAGAAATATCGTAATCGATAAATCCTTTGAAGTTTTGGAACTAGACTAGAGAGAAAGGATGCCTAGTCTTAGACTCGGGAATTGGTTTTGTCTTGGTAGTAATAATAGGGACTCCCGATTGGAGGACTCATGTCCGGTTCCTCCAGTTGGAACTCCAACTTACGAGCTATACGTTAAACATGGGGTAGGCCCCATCGTTTACAACGAGGTATGGATTAAATACACTAGGAAAGATGGTGCCTTACAATGGCCCCAATATGGTAGCTTTGATTCTGAAATCTTAGACAACCTTGAAGTTAAGCTCTTCAAAAAGAAAGCCCGGCCGGCGATGTTTGACTCTTTCCGCTTATGGCGCAAAGAAGCCAAACAAAAAGAAGTTAAATTAGCTAAGAAGAATAAGAGAGAAGGGAGACTTTCAGTAATGCAAGCTGCCGTGCAGTTTAAAGATAATGAGGAAGAGCAGATAAATGAACAGTTGCACAGGCAACGTAAACTGGCAATAGATAAGTGTTATCCAGTTTTGCCGTTTCTTCAGCAAGAGACAGCAAAAGAGCGTGAAAAAGACCAATTAATGTCGCAATTATTAACTTCACCACCCCCCTATGCGCAGAATTCTACAGCACCCCCGCAACCTTTAGTTGCACAAGCTGCGCCTCTGGCTCTTCCACAGCACCCACCAGCTGTTCTTCAGCTGGCTCCTACCTCTTCGGTGCAGCCTCCTCCAGGCCCACCGACCACTTCTGTTTCACCTGTGTTTTCTACGATTTCACCTACTGTGTTTTCTACATTTCCTAATGCCCCCTCTATGATTTTGCCTAGTACCACATCTATTATTGCTGATACCTCTTCTGCCATCTCTACCCCCGTCTTATCTCACCCCGTTTTTTCATCTGTTTGTCCTTCAGTTTCACCTTCCCTTCGGCAGAAAATGGCCAGCCCTGTTACTAATCTTCTTTTACCTCTTTTCGGGTCGCCTGCTACGACCCCTATGTGGAAAAGTAAATTTTGCCATGTTCTGTGTCCCTACGTGTTCCACATCCTAAGTTATATGTGCATGCTTAATATGCATATGTACTCCTTATGATCGAATAAAGACGCAATCCTAGTTGTGTCCAACTCTAGTATGCCAGTTTCTAGTTCCCGTGAAAGCAACGAATATTAGGCCTATGTAAACCTACGTTGCCACATTTTACAGTGTGCACGATAATTCAGTAAAAGGCCCCGTTTCTAGGCCTCAAAAGGGCCCGGACATCAGATTCAGCTCCTGTCTCCTGAACCCTCTCCGAGGAGCGATACAGCCCCCACCTGCATCCCTGACCCTTCACTTACTTCCTGCCTCACAGTGCCCGGCCCGGCCTGGCTCTGCCTCCCAGTCTGCCAAGAGTATGTTATGCTTCTAGTTATCAGTCCAGCCCTCCTTCTCTGCATTCCTAAGCTACTGAATCGCATCAATAATTTCCGTTATGGTCTAGCCTTTCTGTCTCCATGTAAGAGAAATACTGTATTAATGTTCATAGAATGTTCCTCGCACACACAATACATTTAGAATAATGTATGCACCAGTCTTAGTGTCAAGTAGCCTTCGCCCTGATAACTTTTGGATTCTATCAACATGTTCTCCAAACACCAGATACTAGATATGCTTTAGGTACATGTTGCCCTGACTCCGCAGACTTTAGTCTCCTCTTCTAGTGCAGAAGTCATAGCCCCCAGTTCTCCCTGGTAACACGTCATTGCCCGTTTGCGCGCACCACTAGGTCAGAGGTCCCAGCTCCTTAGGTAGCCCCCTCCATGTTTCCGCCCCATTCATGACACTTCTGTGACGTTCATACCACATGTCTATGTACACGCCTCTTGTTACACCCACTTTATGCCTTATCTTTCGCGACTGCTACAAGACACGCCCACTGTTACGCCTCCTGTATTGAATGAAATGTAATTGTTTTAGTATATATACTAATGCACTGTTAATTTGATGTTAGCACTATTCTCCTGCCCCCGGCAGCTGCCATCCTATTCCCATGCAGGCTGTCCTGTTCCTGTCCTTTATGCCTGATTAAAGCCTGTTAACTCTAGCTACCTCGAATCTTGACTCTTATTTATTGAGCTATCTGTTTATATTGTATCCAGTCAAAAATAGAACCGGTATTTAATTATTTATTTACCACATAATGGCGCCCGAACAGGGACTTGCCCTTTCCCCACGCGCCGGAGAAGCCACGCGAGCCCTCTGACCCTCTGCAGCCGTGACGGAACCATACCGTGCACGTGCAGATATTTCTGCTTCAAGTATCCCTCAGGCCCACGGAGGAGACGGAGGTTGCGGTCCAGCATCCAGACGAGGCGGTGGAGGAACGCGGCGAGTCCCGACCAGAGCCCAAGCCGAGAGTACAAGGTCCGAGGTATCCGGAGGCCCACCCGTAACTGAAGTCCGAAGTTCGTAGTCCGTCGTCGTAGCAGTCCAGTCCAGTCCGAGGCCTTCCATTCTTGCTGCCCGGTGAGTACCGTTGCTGGGGTAGTATCCAGACAGGGTCAATTAATTTGTCTCTGGTCCGTGGGTTTGGGTACACAGATCCAACACGAAGTGTCCACCTAGGTGGATGCGGGTCCTGACGTGTCTCTTTATGGGACCGGTATGTTTCGTACTGTTTCAGCAGTGCATCTAGTAACTCTAGTAAGTTCCGTTCTCGAGAAATTCATGTGTTCTGTTCTCAGTATTCCAGGTAATATTCTGTCCGAACTGTTATTTTAAATGTTTATTAATGTGTTTTCAATGTCGTGGTATGAATGATTTGTTTTCTCCAGTTATTATTGTGTTTATCGTGTATTGTATTGTGTTCAGATTCTAGCATAAAAGAATGCCTCTGTTCTCTAAATTACGTCAGTTAAAAACCAGAAAAGGGCTGCTCGAGGAAGCAGTCCCTGTCCCTCCTAGGGACAGTCCAGGACATTTTATGTATCACAAGCATGGCTTAAGTGCCATAATATATCTAGACTTATGGTCTGATTATACCAGACATCTCGAAGAGAAATATAGATGGCCTGTATCAGGCACATGGGATGCCGAGTGCATCATGCGAGTAGAAGAAGCATTATGGAAAAAGAAATCCAGACAGTCCCAGAAAGATGCTATCGAGTTATGGCGCAAAGAATCTCATAAAAGAACCGAAAAAGAATTCAGAAAAACAGAATTAAGTAGAGAATGCTCAGAGAAAGCCCAAGAAAGGGAATTAATCGAAATAGGTGAATGAGTCAAAGCAGAACAGTCAGACAGACAGAGAAATGCCCTTGTTAAGGGTATGTACCCTCTTCTTGCCGAGGGCTTGCCAAAAGCAACCCCGGAAGCATCCAGTAATTTTCCGCCATCACTAGTTCCGACTAAGCTACGTCATAAACCGACCGCAGCTGATATTTTTCTCTCGTCCTATTTGGACGACACAGTCCCAGAATATGCAAATCCTGTCCCGCCAGCTCTTGTAAATAATGTAATTCCTGTTCCTCCAGCCACTGGTCCTGTGGGTCCAGTTAATGTTACAGCACCCCCGGTCCAGCCTACAGTACATGTACCCGTTCTACCAGTCACTCTGCCAGCACTTACAGTGCACACCGACGATTCCAGTTTAGGAGCCGCGGGGGGAGGTTCTCCTCGTACCCCGCCTCAACACAGACGTATGACGCTACATGAACTAGCGTTACAGCGTACGCCAAAAGTTCATACCTTCCTAGATATCAAGCGAGCACTTACTGAATGTCGTTATGATCCAGTTTCAGGCGATGGCCACATGGTCATATATTCATTACGTTTAAGAAGGGTGACCGACTATTTGGACACCCTGCCCAATATGAAAGAATATCTAGACAGAATATATCGTTTTATCCGTACAGGAAGAGATCCAGAAAGTATTCGCGAAGCCATGGTTCAGAGAAAAGTCGAGACTCAGCTCATGCTTTTAAAGTTCTTAATTAACTGTTTAATAAGAGAACAAGATTATCCAGGAAAAGATCCAGAAGAAATGAAAGTCCTGACTAGGTGGAGTGACCATATAGCCGAGGGAAGACACAAGACACAGAACTTTATAGAGAGTATGTACAAGAAAATCCGTAAAGAAATAATAAAGTTACACGAGAAACGAGAAGCAATACAAGCAACCGAGAAAGAAAATGACTCTTCTACGGAAGAGGTAGACGACGAGAATCCTTCCAGAATAGCGTATGTAGGTAGAACTAGACTTTCCGACAGACATTCACGTCCAGACTACAAGAAAACTGTTCCCACTCCAGTACCAGAACAATGTTCCCTAGAACAAGTATTCCAAGCTACCGATCACATTCTGAAATCACGAATAGGTTATGGTGAACTTAGTACTATGCGTGAACAAGAACTAGCCCGATCAGCAGTCCGGTGGACTACTGATTCTACCACTTTTGCAGACGAAATAGTGGCACAAATGTTTCTGAAACTGCCCCCAGCCGAGCAGCGACTGGTGGGTATGTATATGACCCAGCACCTCATCACACTGTATGAGGATCAGCATTCCGATCCAGGTCCGCTACATGATGTATTAAACGAGTTACTACAGTACAGATGGAAAGGTCTAGGTACCGATTTAATTAGTGTCATTCTAGAACAGCGCCACAAATACCGAACGTTCCTGAACCCGCATTTTGTTCATGTCTCACCCCCAGAAAGTAAATCATTCTACATAGACAGACAGAATCCGTTACGAGAAGTACATCCAGTCAAGAAAGAGGGTGGTGGTCTAGAACGAGTGTTTGTTTACACCCCCATCACAAAGATGGAACTCTTAGAAATGAAAAAGTTAATTCCCTGTCATGATAAAGATCCAGCAGGGTTCCATCGAGAATTAAAGGACATGCTCCGTATGGGAGAATACACGTATCCTGATATCATTAAAATTTTAAAGGTCCTGTTGCCTGCGGGCATATATGAGAAACTCAAAGAAAAAGAATGGGAGGTGGGAGAGAAAAAGATAGATTGGACAGCCCTAGAAGCTGAAGATAATACACGAGTACCAGGTACCGGTCTTGGGGATAAATGTAAAGAATTGCCCGAACTGTTAATACAAGTTTTGCCAAGATTACTAGCCACGAAAAAGGAAGACTGGGATGCTATCTCAGCCTGCAAACAGAAACAAGACGAAGATACTAGTGATTTTTATTCTAGATTCGAGAAATGTTTTATTATTAATAGTGGTTTGAAGACAAGTAGCGAGTCATACCCTCATATTTTTGTCACTAAACTAGTCGAGAATTCAAGCCCACAAGTTAAAAATCGAGTTTTAAAAGTCGAAAGTACATGGCAAGCTAATACTCCGTCACAGATGCTACAGATGCTCCAGTATCACCAGAACAGAATCAGGGAGGAACAAGAACACGAAAGGAGACGTATGAAAGACACGAAAATGAAAGTATTAGTTGCACAATCTGTTCCCCAAGACAGTCAGAAGAGGGGTACGAATCAAGCCAGTCATCCTGCAGCTCCCGTTAAAGGGACCTGCAATTATTGTAAACAGCCAGGTCATTTTATAAACGAGTGTGCAGTTCTGAAACACAATATAGCTACTGGTAAGACTAAAGAGAGACCACGTCCGCCTAGACAAGAACAAGTTTCACAGACTTCCCAGTTACCACAGAATGCACAACAGACAGTTACAATACCGCAGCCTATCGCTGCAACACAGCATGTTACACAGCAGATGTACCAGTATGCACAGTCCGAGTATCCAGAATACCAGCAGTATTCATGAAACAGCCTAGAGAGGGAGGTAGGCTTGCCTCTCATCGAGATACCTGTAGATCAAGAGGGTCCCTATGTACACAGTCAAGTATTAGGGAAAGACAGAAAGTTTCTGATTGATACAGGGGCAAGTAGGACTACCATCAGTCATGACGAGGTTCCAGGGGCTCCGCTCTCAGGCTCTAGAAATGTTTCCCTTGGATTTTCAGGAAAGCCCATTGTAAATGAAATTTCAAAACCAGTTACTCTAGAAGTAGGTCCATTGTCCCGAACTACTGATTTGTTACTTACAAAGTCATGTCCAGAAAATGTATTAGGCATCAAGACATTAAAAGAATTAGGTGCAATTATATGCTGCTCCCCAGAGGGAGTCCGCCTGTTCCTCCGCGACTTTAAAGGTCACTATGTACTACGTGATTTTGATCCAAGATTATTGAATGTTCCACAGCATCTATGGGCACAAGGTCCAACTGATGTTGGTTGTATGCACATCACACCCCATCGTGTGACTCTGAAACAAGGTATAGTTTTGCCACGAATCAGACAGTACAGATTGCCACCTGAGGCTGTAGCAGCCTTATCCAAAATTATTGACGAGCTTATTGTTCAAGGAGTGGTTGTAGAAACTGACTCCAATGTATGTAATTCTCCTATCATTCCAGTCATGAAACGTACTGATCCAAATGCACCTCCAGTATATCGATTAGTGATTGACCTTCGAGAACTTAATAAATGTATCATTCCTCAGTACCCAGTAGTCCCAGATATTTCTTCCCTATTGACAGCCATTGATTCTGAAGCTACGTTCTTCACAGTTATCGACCTCAAGAATGCATTTTTCAGTGTTCCCATTCATCCAGACAGTCAGTTCCTTTTCGGTTTCTGTTTAAATGGAAGGAGCTATAAATTCACACGAGCTCCTCAAGGTTTCACAGAAAGCCCTAGTATTTACAGTCAAGCACTCAAGAGACAACTAGACAATATTCACATGCCAACTGACACTGCCCTGCTCCAGTATGTCGATGATCTACTGATCACAGCCCGTTCTGAACGTGATTGCGAGCGTGCGTCACTTACAGTTCTGTATTTCTTAGCCGAGATGGGGCACAAGGTGTCCCCTTCGAAGCTTCAATTCTGTGTCCAGCAAGTGGTCTACTTAGGACACTTACTGTCCAAGAGGGGTAGGCAGTTGACACCTGACCGTATCCAGTTAATAGCATGTCTTCCGCAGCCCAAGACCCAGAAGGAGGTACGAGCTTTTATCGGCCTCACTTCTTACTGTAGACAATGGATTCCTCAGTACGCATATCTAGCCAAACCACTGATACAGTAAACGACACAGGAGACAGCTGTATCGACTGTTCTCCCTTGGACATCCGAACATACACTTGCTTTTAATGAGTTAAAGAAAGCTTTATGCCAAGCTCCTGTTCTAGCTACACCGAACTACAGTAAGCCTTTTACACTTTTTGTCACAGAACGTGAAGGTACTGCATTATCTGTTCTCACACAAGATCAAGCAGGACAGTACAAGCCCTGTGCTTATTTTTCTAGCACATTAGATCCAGTAGCCCAGGCTCTGCCTGCGTGCCTCAAATCAGTTGCAGCCACGGCACTAGCTATCAGACAAAGTGATTCCATAGTGTTAGGACACTCCCTGACAGTACAAGTTCCACACTCTGTGGAAGTTCTTTTAAACCGAACACAGACCCAGCACTTGACAATTGCACGTTTAACAGGTTATGAACTGACACTGTTCCAGCCACACATAGAAATCAGACGCTGCAACGTTTTAAATCCAGCTACACTATTACCGTCAGTTAATTCAAATCCTGCCACACATGATTGTGTGGAAGTTGTTAACACTATGACAAAGCCAAGACAAGACCTGACAGATATTGCATTACCCGATCCCGACCTGACACTTTATGTGGATGGTTCATGTATGAGAACAAGTACAGGAGAACTAGTAGCCGCGTATGCAGTGACTACTGAAACTGAAGTTATAGAGACACACCGTATTGACACCCTGTCTGCTCAAGCAGCAGAGCTAGTCGCTCTGACCCAAGCCTGCATACGTGCCAAGAACCTGAAAGTAAACATATATACAGATTCACGTTATGCATTCGGAGTCGTACACGACTTCGGAGTACTCTGGCAGGAGAGAGGTTTCATGACTTCTCATGGAACCAAGATTCAGCATGGTCTCCTCATTCAAGCTCTGTTAGATGCAATACATTTACCGACAGCTATCGCTATCATGAAGTGCAAAGCACATACGAAAGTTACTGACATTATTTCTCAAGGTAATGATCTAGCAGATCGAACAGCCAAGCTTACAGCTCAGACTCCAGACATTCCAGTTAACACAACACAGACACCCATTCCAGAACAGACTACTTGTATGACAGTTAAGGACCCTACACAAGATGTTATAGACATACAGTTACATGCTACTCCCGATGAAATCAAGAAATGGTCCGAACAAGGAGGGGTCCAGACAGATCAAGGATGGTTGACGAAGGGAAAAGCCACATGGTTTCTCCCCGACTCAATGGTTCAAGTCATTATTAATACCGCACATAGTCCTGCACATTTAGGAGAAAAAGCCATGTTAGACAGTATCCAGAACATTTGGTTTAACAAACATTTACGAGCTGCAGCCAAGCAGAAAGTCCGTACCTGTATGATATGTTGTCAGTTCAATCCAGGTAAAAGTGTCCCGGTGGAACAAGGTGGATTCCAACCTCCTGACCACCCTTTTGAAGTCCTCCAGATGGATTATATTCAGATGGAGCGATGTCGAGGTTTCAAGTATGTCCTCGTAGTTGTATGCGTTTTGTCCAGGTGGACAGAAGCATATCCAGTTCCAGATTACACAGCTGCGACCACTGCCAAGCAGTTGGTTCGTGAGTTCTTTCCCCGCTATGGACTCCCTAGGGTCGTGTATTCAGATAACGGCCAGCCATTCTCATCTGAGTTAATGAAGCATGTTTCCCTTCTGTTAGGGTACCAGTGGAAGTTCCATTGTGTGCGCCATCCTGAAGCAGCCGGTCTCGTAGAGAGACATAATCAGACTCTGAAAATCCGCATTGCCAAAGTTTGTAAAGAGAAAGGTGTAGACTGGCTAGTTGCCCTGCCAGTTGCTTTATTCTACATGAGGATGGTTGCACATTCCAGATCAGGTCTGTCCCCGTATGAGGTCGTATTCGGCCGCCCCCCAAATATGTGGGGTACACCTAGACCCCGCAGTATTACAGACGTTTCCAGTAATATGCTGACAGATTACCTAGCTTCCTTGATGTCTGCCCTACACTCTTTTCGTTCACAGGTTGCCGCCGCATTTCCAGACAACACCGAGGTGAAACCGCATGAAATCGTTCCAGGAAACCTCGTATTGGTCCGGAATTTTGATCGTTCAAGTCCACTGGAGCCCCGTTGGAAGGAGCCTCGTATGGTCTTGCTCACAACCAGGACTGCGGCCAAACTGGAGGGAAGAAAAGGATGGGTCCATCTGTCCCACATCAAGAAGTTTCATGGACTCCGACAAAAGACATTTGCTAAGGACTGTCCAATTTCTAAAGACTGCCTAAAAACAGACTCTGAACTCAAAGTTCCCCAGTCAGAGGAAACTCCGCAACAGGAGTATAAAAAGAAACTCCGGTCTAGTAAAATAAGTCAGCCAGTTTAATTGTCTAAGTCCCTCTCGGGTGAAACGGGTAGACAGGTTTCTGACATGTATGAGATAGACCCCCATAGTGAGAGAGTTAGTCAAAACTCTAAGAGAATCCGTTATCGGAAAAATGTATGCAGTAGATGCATCGTTACTTTGTTATTTCTTATGTTTTTGAGTCTTATGGTTTCCTGCACAAGTTATGCTTTTCATTTATGTTTTCCAATGTCACATGTACATATGTTTTCTAATACTACAGTAGAGCACACATTTAGTGATCTGCCTCCTCATGAGCTATCCTATCGTCTTGCTATGCGAAATAATACCTTTATCAGAATGTTACATTATTCACACCAGACCAGCAATGCCACTAATTGTTGGGTGTGTGGTCGACTCCCCCCTTTCCAGACACCGAAGGGAGTTCTGCCACTCTTTCCTTATCCGTTTTCACATAATGGTTCGTGTGGAGCATGGTCCACGTTAACGTCATCCTCAACTGATATGTCCCTTCTGAATAGAACATGTTTCCCAGATAACCAAGGTCTTCCCCATAGAACAGGGTTGGATCTAGAAAATGAAGTATATGATTTAGGTAATTATTCCTCGAATTTCATGGTCCTGAATGTTCAATCCGATACCACTCCAGATTTGCCTGCTATTTCAGTATTACCAGTCAAAGGCGAATTATGTGTCAGAAAGAATGGTTCCGCACATGTAGGACATAGTGATTGTACTATTATTGTCAAGTATAGTGACAGTGGGAAATCTATTTTCAAGGCCTCACGTCATTCTTATTTTGTTTGTGGTCAGACCGCATATGTTCGTCTGCCCCTCGATTGGGATGGAACATGTTACATTGCCTTCCTACTGCCACCAGTTTTTCTAGCCCCATCTGATTATCATAGAAACACACATCTAGTACACCTTAGACATAGAAGGGAGATTGAGTCCCCGATTGTCGATCAAACTGAAACTACTCTAGAACAGTATCAAGACTTCAATAAAGGTTTCTTCTTCTTTATAGGCCCTCTCCAGAATAGTAAGCTAATACGTAGGTTAACCAGAACCCTTGAAGCAGTAGTGAATGAGACTACTTCTGCTCTAGGTAACTTAACCGAAGAGCAATCTGCTATGAGATTTGTCGTGCTCCAAAATCGTCTCGTTCTTGACGTCATACTGGCCGATAGAGGAGGAGCATGTAGAGTCATTGGATCTAGTTGCTGCATTTTCATTCCTAATAACGCGCCGTCTGTTTATTCAGCTATAACCAGACTTCATAAAATTGCCCATCAGTTACACCAGAATCCAGGCACCTGGACATGGTCCGGTTGGCTCTGGAGTATAATTTCTGTCTGGGGATGGAAAGTATTGTCATTCCTAGGTATAGCAGTAATGATCATATTCAGTTGCTGCCTCTGTTTACAATGTGGCCCTGCGATTTGCGGCATTTGTGCTATATCCTGTATTCCTAGTCCTAAGTCCCGTTCCAAGACAATTCGAGACGAGCAAATGATGCTATATGAAATGATAGATGGTATCATGAATATTGATGTTTCCTGATGGAAACGTAGGGCACAAGGAGGGAATGTGGAAAAGTAAATTTTGCCATGTTCTGTGTCCCTACGTGTTCCACATCCTAAGTTATATGTGCATGATTAATATGCATATGTACTCCTTATGATCGATTAAAGACGCAATCCTAGTTGTGTCCAACTCTAGTATGCCAGTTTCTAGTTCCCGTGAAAGCAACGAATATTAGGCCTATGTAAACCTACGTTGCCACATTTTACAGTGTGCACGATAATTCAGTAAAAGGCCCCGTTTCTAGGCCTCAAAAGGGCCCGGACATCAGATTCAGCTCCTGTCTCCTGAACCCTCTCCGAGGAGCGATACAGCCCCCACCTGCATCCCTGACCCTTCACTTACATCCTGCCTCACAGTGCCCGGCCCGGCCTGGCTCTGCCTCCCAGTCTGCCAAGAGTATGTTATGCTTCTAGTTATCAGTCCAGCCCTCCTTCTCTGCATTCCTAAGCTACTGAATCGCATCAATAATTTCCGTCATGGTCTAGCCTTTCTGTCTCCATGTAAGAGAAATACTGTATTAATGTTCATAGAATATTCCTTGCACACACAATACATTTAGAATAATGTATGCACCAGTCTTAGTGTCAAGTAGCCTTCGCCCTGATAACTTTTGGATTCTATCAACATGTTCTCCAAACACCAGATACTAGATATGCTTTAGGTACATGTCGCCCTGACTCCGCAGACTTTAGTCTCCTCTTCTAGTGCAGAAGTCATAGCCCCCAGTTCTCCCTGGTAACACGTCATTGCCCGTTTGCGCGCACCACTAGGTCAGAGGTCCCAGCTCCTTAGGTAGCCCCCTCCATGTTTCCGCCCCATTCATGACACTTCTGTGACGTTCATACCACATGTCTATGTACACGCCTCTTGTTACACCCACTTTATGCCTTATCTTTCGCGACTGCTACAAGACACGCCCACTGTTACGCCTCCTGTATTGAATGAAATGTAATTGTTTTAGTATATATACTAATGCACTGTTAATTTGATGTTAGCACTATTCTCCTGCCCCCGGCAGCTGCCATCCTATTCCCATGCAGGCTGTCCTGTTCCTGTCCTTTATGCCTGATTAAAGCCTGTTAACTCTAGCTACCTCGAATCTTGACTCTTATTTATTGAGCTATCTGTTTATATTGTATCCAGTCAAAAATAGAACCGGTATTTAATTATTTATTTACCACACCTAACATAAGTAGAAGACAGTTGCGAAGTCAACTACCTGATTATCAAGAGAGAGATTCACTGAATAGTTTAGCTCGGAAATGGGTCATGGACACTGCAAAGTATGATTTACAGTCTGTCATGGAAGTCTTTCATCAATGGGAAGCAGCGACACAGAGATATGTGTTCGAACAGATGTGTGTTTTTCTTTGCGAGGATTTAGAAGACAATGATCAGGATTGCCTCCCACAAGAGATGTGTCGTATAAGGTTTAAGTTTGGACAGGGTATGATTGTAGGTCCCGATGTGGAAAAAGCAGTTGAAATGCTATTATCATATCGAAGTAAGGGAAGCAGTTCTGGGTCACCATCGGAATCTAGTACATCTAGTAGGAAAAAGGCACGACAATTCCCTATGAGAGAAGTTCCCCCACAGTGGAGAGAGGGTGACGCGACAGCTGTCCCACCTATTCTGCCACACTTTCACCGCGTATGGGTACACGTCCCATGGAAGCGAGCTGAAGTTTTAGTACTCAAACAAACGCTACCAGATCCGCGTAAAAATCCTGCAGGGTACTATAAAGAATTGTCGCAAACTGCTGGGTCATGTATAATGAATTTGGCTGATATCGATATGTTATTCGGGAACGTTGTTCCACAGCCGTTATGGGGAAAAATTCGTCATGTAGATCATGACCAAGAATTAGGTGACACGTGGGCTAATATTACTGCTACGGATGCTCGACAAGTCGGTGGTGCCAAGCCTGAGCCTCTGATAGCGGAACTACCTGGTAGAATAATAGATTACATGAAAACGATAATGCCTGCAATACGCGTAAATTGGGATAAGTTATCTGCATGCAAGCAGAAGAAAGAAGAAACTGTTTCAGATTTCTTCACCAGATTTGAAGAAACATTCATTGACCACAGCGGTCAGGATATGACCACAGAAGGTGGTCAGAGATTGTTTGTCGATAAATTTGTGCACGAAATTAAAGGATTCGGAAAGTTCTTGGGCAGTCTCATCTTCAGCCCAGATACTAGCTACCGCACAGTACTACGAGAATAGAGACAAAGATGAGAAAGATAAAGTAGAGAAGAAAACTAGAGAACTCAAAACGAAGGTTTTGCTACAGCAAGCCTATCCGCCACGTGGTGGTGGTAATAAAAATAATAATGGTCCGAATCACTATCAGAACACTTTTCAGCAGCCTCCGAGGAACTTGCAGAGATTCGATTACAATCAAAACCGCGTAGGTCCTAATCAGTGTTTATACTGCAAACAAGAGGGTCATTACAAATATGACTGTCCTGCCCTACCACAACGCGCAAATGGATTTTCTGGCGTAAGAGGTCGTGGTAGTCAGCAAGCGCCTAGAGGTAAAGGGCGTGGAAACGCCCCTCAGGACGCACGTCCCCTTCCACCACAAAACTCTATGAACAGGTTTGATCAGCAAAATAACGTATCTGACAGGACAGCTCAATACTACGTTGATGAGTATTACACAGAAAATGAGCAGTGGGAGAATAACGATTGCTAGGACAGCCTTAGACAAGGAGAGGGAGTTGTTTCAGTTCCAGTAGATCAGAGTGGACCTTACGTTGAGGTGATTACATCGGGTGTGTCAGAACCTTTTCTGCTGGATACTGGTGCTACAAAGAGTTCTATTATGCACTCCAAACTCCCTGGCGCACCTTTGTCTGGCGAAATGAATGTTTCCGTAGGTTTTTCTGGCGCCCCGGTTAGAAATCCGATTTCTGACCCGTTATCTCTTTCTGTTGGTCCTTGTGAATTCGAAGCACCCCTTATTTTGACAACAGGTTGTGGTGAAAATTTGCTAGGATTAGATTTACTGAAAAGATTGTATGCGACTTTGTACTGTTCCCCCTCAGGAGTACAACTTACTTTAGGTAAGAAAGTGGTTTCTCCCATGTATTTGTCAAGAGATGCACTTCCAGCAGAATTGGCACTTCTCCCAGATATTCTTTGGGCTACTGGTCCGAATGATGTAGGTCTCTTAGAAATTCCACCATATGTTGTAACATTGAAGTCGAATGTCAAAATGCCACGAATTCCCCAATACCGAATATCCAATGAGGGCGAAAAAGCTTTGCTAGCGATTGTTTACGAGTTGATTGAAAAAGACGTAATTGAAGAAACACGAGGAAATGTTTGCAATAGTCCTGTTCTGCCTGTTTTAAAACTAACTGACCCTTCTCAGCCACCTGTGTATAGATTCGTGATTGATCTTAGAGAAGTAAATAAGATAGTAGTGCCACAATTCCCAGTTGTCCCCGACATTACAACTTTATTGACGATGATTCCAGCATCTGCCTCCTGGTTTTCGGTGATTGACCTGAAGAATGCCTTCTTCAGTATCCCGATTGCTGAGGAAAGCAGGGATATTTTTTCCTTTAGTTTAGGTGGTCGCAGCTTCCGCTTTAAGCGCGCCCCTCAAGGCTACTGTGAAAGCCCCTCAATATACAGTCAAGCACTGAAAAGTCAGCTTGACACAATGGCTTTGCCCAAAGGTTCCACCCTCGTACAGTACGTGGACGATTTACTCATCGCTGCAGATACTGAGGAAATTTGTAAAATGGCCATGTTGACGTTACTGCGTCATCTATGTGACCTGCATCACAAGGTGTCACTTTCCAAACTTCAATATTGCCGACAAGAAGTGACCTACTTAGGTCATCTCTTATCGAAGGAGGGGAGGAAACTGACCCCAGAAAGAATTCAGGCAATAGCAAATTTGCATGTGCCAAGAACGCAGAGAGAAGTACGCGCTTTCTTGGGCATAACATCGTACTGTAGACAGTGGATTCAAAATTTTTCACTATTAGCCAAACCCTTATTGACACTAACGTGCAAAAATACACCCAATCCCATTCCTTGGTCTGACGAGTGTCAGAAAAGTTTTCTCGAATTACGCACAGCATTATGTTCGGCTCCTGTGTTAGGTAACCCCAACTACAGTAAGCCTTTCACATTATATGTCCACGAGAAGGAGGGCTGTGCATTGTCCGTACTGACTCAGTTATACGGAGATAGACAGCGGCCATGCGCCTATTTTTCATCAACTTTGGATCCGGTAGCAAGAGCGTTGCCAAGTTGTTTAAGGGCCACAGCAGCAGCAGCTGTTTCTATTCGACAGTCTGCAGGACTAGTAATGAATAATACACTAATCGTGATGGTCCCGCATTCGGTAGAGACATTGTTAAATAGGACAAAGACACAGCACTTAACTAGCGCTCGACTGACCAGTTATGAATTGACGCTACTAGCGAGCCACGTGCACATAAAAAGGTGCAGTACCTTGAACATAGCCACATTGTTACCAATTGCTGAGGAATCAGATGCTTCAGAACAGCACGATTGTTTCCTCAGAACAGAGGAAGAGACGAAAGGGAGAGTTGATTTATTCGACACTCCTCTTGCTGAATGTGATGGTACATTGTGGGTAGATGGTTCATGCTTTAAACTCCCAAATGGTAATGTGACTACCGCATATGCTGTCACAACTTTGCACACAATCGTTGAAACTGCGCGAATACCACATGGTTCAGCTCAAGCCGCTGAACTCGTGGCACTGACGAGAGCATGTGTGTTATCCAAAGGAATGAAAGTGACTGTCTATACCGACAGCCAGTATGCCTTTGGAGTGGCTCACAGTTTTGGACGATTGTGGAGAGAACGTGGGTTCCTGACTTCGCATGGAGCTAAGATTCAGCATGGTCAGTTGGTGAATGAGCTTCTTGAATCACTGACGTTGCCCCTGAAAGTAGCGGTCGTGAAATGTAGTGCACACAAGAAAGTGACTGATGATGTTGGTCGTGGAAATGCATTTGCTGATGAAACTGCTAAGGAAACTGCAAAGAATATGATGAGCCGAATGTATGTTGTGAGCCCAGAAAGATGGACTGGTGATGTTGGAATATGTGAAGACACGGTAGAAAGTGTAAAGTCCATCCAAGCTGAGGCCACGGAGAAAGAGTTAAGCATGTGGAAAGAAAGTACAGGGAGAATGGATGCAAATGGTTGTTGGACTGAATCGACAGAGCGACAGAGATGGTTGTTACCCGATGCATATGTGCCTGCAGTGGTTACAATGGCTCATGGGATGGCCCATATCAGCGCGAAAGGGATTTGCGAGTTGTTGGCCCCAGTGTGGAAGAATTCAGGGATTCCCAAGTGTGCAGAGAATGTCGTCAAGAATTGCATGGTATGCCTGAAGCACAATCCTGGTAGGGGAACCCCAACTCCAGCTGGTCATTTTGCACCTCCTACGTATCCGTTCGAGGTTTTGCAGCTAGATTTCATACACATGGAGAGGTGCAACAGCTTAAAATATGTGCTCGTGGTTGTTTGTGCCTTCTCAAGATGGGTAGAAGCCTATCCCCTAAGGGACAATACTGCCTTGTCCACAGCGATAGCCCTTGTGAAAGAGTTCTTCCCCAGGTTCGGAATGCCTAGAATGGTCTGGTCGGACAACGGAAGTGAATTTGTGGGTTGTGTGATGAAAAGAGTGTGTGAAGGGCTAGGCATTAGGCAGAAGTTTCACGCTGCAAATCACCCCCAATCAGCTGGATTAGTGGAATGTTACAATGGCACGCTTAAACGTAAATTGGCCAAAATCCAAGCAAGCACAGGTCTTAAATGGCCTGACGCTCTACCCTTAGCACTCCTATCCACCAGAATGACTGTGCATTCGCGAATGAAACTCAGCCCCTACGAAATAATCTTTGGTCGGCCAGCCAACATATGGGGAGTGCCTAGGCCCACGAAGTTTAGCGAGCTGCAACACCCAATTTTGCTTGACTATTTGTATGACTTGACGGCTAAATTGCGTGTTTTGTATCAACAGGTCCACAACACCTTGCCTCCGGTCTCTGAGACACCGGATCACTCCATTGACCCCGGTTCCTGGGTGTTGGTCCGGAATTTCCGGAGAACAAGAAACCACCAGCCCAGGTGGACCGGGCCTCACCTCGTCCTCCTGTCTACAAGGTCGACTGTTAGAGTGGAGGGGAAGGCCAATTGGGTCCACGGGATCTATTGTAAGAAGATACCCTTCCCTCTGCCACATGACCAATGGGTCCGGAAAGGAGGCACTGACTCAGAGCGCACAAAACGTGTAAAAGAAGCTAATCCTGATTACGAAAGTGGGAACATTCTTCAAGACACTACGCCACCACCAGAACAATTGAACTCTGTGGAACCTGAGCTACTGTTTCTGGACCAGACAGTACCCGGGAAAAGACGCTACAATTTACGACCAAGAAAAACAGACTAAAGTAAAAGTGATTTATTTTATGATCCGAGAAAAAACCTGTGGACTAATAAAAAATTGTGTGTTTTTCCCAAATCCTATTTTTGAAAGTGCAGATTCTCCCATCTAGGTAACTTGCTTATTTTTGTTTTTTCGAACCGCCATCCGGGTTCCGCTGCTAGGGTCGCGGTTGATTAAAGACTTTTGGGTGCAGCTGACGACGATAGGTCGCTGGTTCCAGTTGGTCCAAGGGAGCTGCCCTAGACTGACAGAAGCATCCTTTAGCAGAAACAACCTACCACCGCGGGCAGCACCTTAGAGAGGATGGAGTTTCCTGATGTGGAGAGGCCTGCCAAATAAATGAACTTTAAGCAGAGACTTTTGAAAACAGTAACGAAGAGAAATTTTATAATAATGTGTATTTTTATGCTATTTAGCGTAATGGTCTTTTTGATAAGCTATGTTTTGTTCTCTTTTCATGTGACATTTGCGCCCACTACATCACCCATACCTCCTCCTACTGTTCCCTCTCATTCTTTCCACCCTTTTCCTGACCACGAATCAAATAGGAGATTAGAGTTCATTAATAACTCTTTCGTTCAGTTATTGCACCAACACCAACTTGTAATGAACACAACCAACTGTTGGGTGTGTGGTCTCATGCCCCACACCACGGATAGAGGTATCCCCTATCTGGTCCTGCCATTTAGTCACAATGGTCAGTATGGGCATATAGGACAATGTTCATATATGCACGAGAAATCCAACCCCTACGTTCTGTAAAAGATAACCTCAAGACTAGTGCCCTAGTCAAGGGTATAGTTGACATGATCAAGGAAGTAACTTCTTACGAAGATACCCCGGATGATGAGATACTTGCATAAGTAGGTTGGAACGTGACCGGATATGGCACTACCTTAAGTGAAAAGCAGCAAGCCAAAAGATCGTCCCCTATCTGGATCATACCCCATCAAGGTCACCTGTGTCTGCAAGGCATTGGTAGGAATCCCAGTGTTCAGCTTGGGAAGAGTGTCTGTACAGAAACCTACGTTTTTGGATCCCAGACTTCCCCTGCCGTTTTTAGCAGCTAAGGGCACTTATTTCATCTGCCACGATAGAGCCTATACATGGTTGCCCCCTGACTTCTCGGGCTCATGTTTTGTTTCATTCCTGTTACCTCCCACCTACACAGCAGCGGCGGATTACCATCGGACAAGGGTAGTTAGAGGTGTCTTGAGTAAAGAAGACACTACAGGTCAAGAATTTGGTGATTTTGCATTTGGGTTTCTGCCGTTCTGGGGACCCATGGTTAACAGCAGAAACATTAGGCAATTGACAAGGGTAGTTGAATACACCGTGATTGAAACTGCTGGTGCCCTTAGTAACCTGACTGCTGAGCTCCAGTCGGATCGACTTATGACCCTTCAGAACCGGGTTGCTTTGGATGTAATACTTGCGGACCGAGGTGGAGTATGCAAATTGATCCAGTCCAGTTGTTGCATTTTTATTCCAGATAATGCTCCAACAGTATACGGGGCCATCTCCAAACTACATAAAATTTCCGAATCTATTCATGTGGATAAAGGAGATTGGTCATTAATGGGATGGTTCTGGGGACTGATATCTGCCTGGGGATGGAAAATTTTGATGGTCATTGGGATGGTTTTAGCCATTCTTTTCCTGTTCTGTCTATGCATATAGTGTGCTCCTGCAATATGTGGCCTCTGCGCTACATTATGTGTAAGGAAACCTGTGTCAGGACATGAGCTCAGCACTAGAATGATGTTGTAGCAACATCTCAATGACTTTAAAAATATAGATCTGGACTCAGATTAACATGAGGATAGATTAATTCCCTATGTTAGGGCAAAAGGAGGGTCTGTGGTACTGAAAAATCTGGATTCATATAATAGTACTAGACTCGAGAATAAAAACTTCGTCGAAATAGAACGAATTTGGTATCAAAAGACCGAGAATGACGAGTACATCAAGTACATGTATTTTCGGCGTATTCGAGTGACGATGTCACCTCGAAATCGTCATTTACCTTCTAAAACCCTTAGCTGCATGTTGCCCTTTACATAGGCCTTAATCCAGTTGATTTGATTCCACAAGGACACATACTCCTTAATCGACTTCTTCCTGACCCCAGTACAAGTTAGAACCATTGCCCCAGGCTGAACTCGTTAGGTCAGTCCCCTCCCAGTGGCCGAGCAAGATAGCATCTAGGCTCAACCAGCCATAAAACCATTTCAGCGCGCACACCTGCCATATCTCACTCACATCTTTCTCCACTCCTTTTCTTCACTTGCTTTATGATGGGGAGGTGACCATTTTTATTAGGGGTCCAGCGATATCTGATGAAATGTTGGGCCTTGCCTGATGATTTGTTATGGGCAGCACGACGTGAAATATGTACATGTCATTATGACTCTGCTTTTCTTTTGTAATCAGTAACCGTAAATGAAATACCACGAATCCAAGGAATGTCGTGCCCAAGGCTGAATACTATGTATAAGAAGAGAAGCCTGACTTTGTAAAAGTGTGCAGTCTCCTGAATATACTTGCTTTGTACTTCTAGGACCCTGTCACCTTGGTTGCAGCCAATAAACGAATCTTTGACTCCACCTGGAAGACTCTGAAGTTTCTGTAGGTCTGACTCAGGAGAACCCGAGGTCTCTGGTGTGTTGATCCCCTGGCACCGCTGGGTTGCCGGTTCTTTGCCGGTTCTTAAAAACCCAGTACCTCATGGTCATCTTGACTATGTTTGATCTCCCAATCAGACTTAATGGTAAGGATGTCCATGTCTTGAGCAGTTTCCTTACTTCTCCGGCTACCTTGGTCAAGTTGCGTTGCGAGATCTTTTCTATGTCTTGATTCACTAGGATTCCTAGGTATCTGATTTCATTTTTTATGTTGTGACTTTTAAATCGGGTGTTCCAAGTCATAATCTCTGTTTTTGTTTGGTTTACCAGGTATCCTGAAACTTTCCCAAATGCTCCTATTGTTTCTTCTATTGTCTTTTTCGCTCTTAGGTAATCGTCTGTAAAAATCATTAAGTCATCCGCATATAAGGCGATTTTCTTCTCCCACGTGTGATGCTTAAATGGAGTGATTTCTTTACTATTTCTTAGTTTGTTCGCTAGTGGTTCAATATACAAATTGAAGAGTAAAGGTGAGAGTGGGCAACCCTGCCTCGTTCCTCTGCTTATCCTTATATTTTCCGTGAGATTACCATTTATTAAAACCTTGGATCTTGGAGCTTTGTATATTTGCTTTACCATATTTATAAAAGTTAGTCCAATGTTATTTTTGACCATAACTTTCTCTAGGAAGGCCCAATTGACCCTGTCAAAAGCCTTTGCGGCATCAACAGTGAGTATAGTGAGAGGAGTTTTTTTCGTTAATTGCGATATCTATTGCAGTTAAAAGTTGTTGTGTGATTTCGTGCAAATTCCTCCCTTTGACGAACCCTTTTTGATCTTGATGCAGCAGTTTTGGCAGTACTTTCCCCAATCGCGATGCCATGATTTTAGTAAAGATTTTATAATCTGCGTTCAGCAGTGAAATCGGGCGGTATGATTCGCATCTGGCTGGGTCTTTTCCTGGTTTTAGAATAATTGTAATTATAGCATCATTCCAGGAATCTGGTATGGCTTCGTGCTGTTTAAGAATTATATTGATTAATTCTGTAATATGTGGAAGTAGAATATCTCTTAATGCCAGATATAGTTCGTACGGTAAAGCGTCCGGTCCCGCTGCTTTTCCTTTTTTTAGACTTTTGATGGCATCGGCCACTTCGCCTTCTTGGACTTCTTTGTTCAGATCTTCCTTTTCTTCCTCCGTAAGTTTTAGGAGTGGAACATCTTCCAAGTAGGAATTAATCAACGGATCTTGCGGGTTCCGTATAAAGCTCTTTAAAGAATTTACAGAATTCTTGCCTAATGATGTTTTCATCGGAGTTTTGCCCTGTTTGATCATCTTGGGTTATACTTCTCACTTTGTTTCTGACTAAGTCAGTTTTAAGTTTCCATGCCAACCACTTTCCGCAGCCCTCACCATATTCATGCTTTGCTAGTTTGCTAGAGTCCTATTTCTTTCTTAATTTTTCTTCCAAGACCTCTTTAATTTTATCCTCCTGATGCTGTTTTTGTAGGAGAAGTTCTTGTTTCCTGCCTTCGTCTCGTTCGTTGGAAATGGCGATGTCTAAAGAGTGAATGTTGTTTTCCAGATCTGAGATCTCTTGCTTTAATTGCTTATTTTTGCGAGCCCCTAGACTCAGCAGTTTACCTCTTAGAATAGCTTTGAAAGCATCCCATGTTATTTGTTTTGTGGTACCTATGGCATTTAATTCAAAGAAATGTTTTGTTTCAGTTTCCAGTTCACTTATTATATGTTCATCTTGTAGCAAGGTCCTCTCTACTGTGAATCTTCTTTCCATTTCTTTTGCTCTGACGTGTAGTTGTATTTGCACAGCCGAATGGTCGGACAAAAGAGCTGGTAGGTGCGATACTTTTTTGACGTTCTCTGTGAGTTCGCTGCTGATCCAAAAGTAGTCAATCCTTGACTTATGCCCTAGCTTTTTATTATGCAGGGTGAAAGGATGCATTTTTTCTCCTTTTTTTCTCCAAATGACGACTAGGTCGAGATCTTTTTTATAGATCCCAATCCACTCTCTCATTTTTTTCAAGTTGGCCTGTCTCCCAGGTGGTGATCTGTCTAGACTTATATTATTATTATATTATTATTATTATTATTATTATTATTATTATTATAAACCATTTTATAGCGCGCTCTGCTACTGGGGAGTATCCTGGCGCGGGGGAAATAAAAGAGGCAGAAAACAGACCCTCACAGAAGTAGATGAACTCCTAGATAGCACTGTTAAACAAATACGTTTTCAGAAGTTTTTTAAATGCGGCTACAGTGGGTGTGGAGCGCAGGTGAAAAGGAAGAGCATTCCAGGCGCGAGCCACAACCACCGCAATCGACTGACCACCAAGTCTGGCACGCTTGAAACGGGGAAGGGACAGTTGAAACATGGTGGAGGATCTCAGAGTCCGTGCGGGAACGTAGCTAATGAATCTTTTTCTCAGGTACTGGGGGCCTTGATCATGAATAGCACGAAATGCCAGAACCAGTGACTTAAACCGGATGCGCTGTGCAACCGGGAGCCAGTGAAGTGTACGCATCTCCGCACGAACGCTCTTCCATCTAGGAATGTTGAATAGAAGACGGACTGTCGCGTTCTGGATGATTTGCAGGCGCTTGACCAGGTAAGAGGGGATTCCGCTGAACAATGCATTAGCATAGTCCAGCCTGGACAGTATAAGCGCTCGCGCAACAGACTCCTTTGCTTCTCTAGGAAGCAGGGGAAAGAATTTGCGAAGCATTTTTAGGGTCGCAAAACAAGTGCCAGTCAGTTTTTTAATGTGATGTTTAAATCTTAAGTCCTCGTCAAACCAGATGCCCAAGTTTTTGGCGGGTCTCCCCATCTCTTTCGGGCCTGGGATGTCAGAGGGCCAAAGAGTGCTCATGAACGAGGAGGGAAAGGAGCCATAGAAAAGAACCTCAGATTTGTCCTCGTTGCATTTCAGCTGGGCCTTCGTCAACCAGCGAAATACCGAGGACAAACACAAATGAACTGTAGAGGTATCCAAGTTATCATCAGGCCAGGTGAACAACAGTTGGGTATCGTCTGCATACCCAATAATCTTGGCCCCAAACTGTTCAGCTAGATAGATCAAAGGTGTAATATAGACATTGAACAGAAGGGGGCTGAGAGTGGAGCCCTGCGGGACACCTGTAAGCAGAGGTTCAGGCTCAGAGGCATAGGGAGGCAACCAAACCTGCTGGGTCCTATCCGACAGGAAGGAGGACAGCCAGTCTAACACCACCCCTCCAATGCCTATATCCGCTAACCGGTTAAGGAGGAGCTCATGGGGGACGGTGTCGAACGCGGCAGAGAGGTCCAATAGAATTAGGACTGCTCTGCCGCCCCCGTCTAAACAGTCCCGGATGGCCTCGCTCATCTCCAAGAGGGCTGTCTCGGTGCTGTAAGCAGCCCTGAAGCCCGATTGGGCCGGATGGAGGGCATTGGAGGTTTCAACAAACCTCTCTAGTTGTCGAAATGCCACCTTCTCGCAGATTTTAGTGAGTGCCGGTAAAAGGGAAATAGGTCTATAATTCCCGGGGGCCGTCCAGTCTAGGCCTGGTTTCTTTAGGAGAGGTAAGAGTTTAGCCTGTTTCCAAACAGTAGGGACCACGCCCGTCCTCAGAGAAAGGTTGACAATCTGCGTGGTCTCCATACAGACTAATTCCGCCACCTCCGAAAGCACCCGAGCCGGGCAAGGATCGGCGGGTGAACCAGATTTCAGGGACTGAATTAGGGGGGAAATGGTGTCCTCCGCAATCTGCTCGAAGATCGTGAACTGCTGTTCCGAACTAGGGCCGAGAGAGGGACACAGACCTGCTATTTCCAGGTCAGTGGGAAGGGCAGCTGTAAGGTCTTGCTGAATCCTCTTTATTTTATTAATAAAAAAGGAGGACAGTTCCTCACACCATTGCTGCGAGGATGGATGGGAGACGGCCTCAGCGACGGGTGCCACGAAGCTTTTCACAATGGCAAAGATCTCTTTGCTACTGTTATCTGCCTTGGCGATACGCCCAGCATAATATTTCCCCTTCGCATCCGTAATGGCTGAATAATATTCTTTTTGCGCCAGCCGAAGAGCGGATTTAGCCTCAGGGCTATAATCACGTCTCCATGCTCGTTCCAACTTCTTACACCCCAGTTTTAGTTCCCTCAATTCAGGGGAAAACCAGGGTTGGGAGGGGGTACGTCTAGATCTAGACAGTATGGTCTGCCTAATGGAGGCGGTAGCCGCCTGCTGAAGCCACTCATTAAATTTGCAAATCGCATCACCCAGGAGCAGATTCAAATTGGGGCGAGTATTACTCAGAGCCTGTCTAAATGCAGGTAGGTTGATCTTTTGGGAGTGAGGAATGGAAGGTGGAGGACAAGGCTCCGCAATCTCCCAGTTAAACCTGACCAAGTCATGATCTGACCAGGTCGTTTTTTCAACCACCACCGATTGGATAGGGAAGTTAGAACAGACCAAATCGAGCAAGTGGCCCCCCATGTGCGTCGGGGCTGTCACCCATTGCCTGAGTTGGGCAAGCTCCAAAATTTCACCTAGTCTGTGGGCATCAGACAGATCTGGGACATCCATGTGAATATTCAGGTCCCCAACCAGTAGGAACCTAGGAAAACCTAGGGCTCGAGGGACCAGATATTCTTCTAGGGCGTCCAGAAAGCGGGTAGCCAGGCCCGGAGGTCTATATATAAGAGAACCATCACTAGGTTAAAGTCACCGCCCAGTATTATGGGAGAAGTGGCTAAAAGTAGCTGCGAATACAGTTTTTTCAGGGGGTCAGCGTCATCGAGGTTTGGTCCATAGTAGCCTGCAATCGTAAGGGGAGTATTGCCAATTTTTATGCTGGCTGTAGCCCATCTGCCTTTACTGTCTACTTCTGTGGAGGTTACAACTGCTTTTAGTGATTTTTTGAAAATTATCGCAATTCCCTTGATATTGCAGTGTTGTGTGGTGCATACATAGGAATCTATCCACCATACGTTCTTAATTATTTGATCCCATTCTTCTTTCAAAAGGTGGGTCTCTTGTAGTATTATGATTTCACTTTCTGCTGTTCTGATGTATTCCAGAATTTTATTCCTCCTACTCTTTGTCCTCAGGCCATTTACATTCCACGATAATATTTTAACGACTCTACTTGCACTTCCCATTGTTTCTATTCATGTTGTTAACGCACTTCAGCACCAGCGTTACCTTTTTGTTTCTGAAATGTAACTCCATTTTATCCTTGCCTGTACTCTCGCAAATGAGGATTTTTTTGTTTTTATCCCTATTTTGCTCCCCACCCTTTATCGTGTGATTTTTTTGTTTTCTTGATTGTGATTTTACGTTACCCTCCCCGGGGAAGCCTCCATCTTCTTTTCCTTCGATTATCTTCGTAACCCTTTTGGCTTCCCGTCCCCGTGATTCTTTCCTTTATACGAAAAAAAGTTTTTTTTTTATTGCAAAGCACCTTCTAGTTTTAAACTTTAAACTTAATTATATTTTGCTGATGTGTCTTTTTCCATTGGGGGTTTTTTATGTAGACTAGGTCTTTTAAGTGAGTTCATTTATTTCTGTGGTTCCTCCGACCGCATTTGATCTCTCATTAGTTCTATGAGGGCTTTCACCTCTTCTGGCTCTTTTATGTTTCGCATTTTATTCCGCCACATTATACGAAGTGAAGGTGGAAATTTCATCTGCACCGTGGCGCCTAGTCCTTGGAGTTCTGACATTAGATTTCCCAGTTCCCACTGCCTGGTCTGGGAAGCCTTTGACATGTCGGACCTTATTCTAAAAGTCCAACTGTCTTTGTTGTAGGTTCCCTTTTTCAGTGCCTCTCCCAAGATCTTGTCCTTCAGCACATACGTTTTAAAATTGACTAAAATCTTCCTTGGGGTTTTCCTTTCCTTGTTCTTTCCAAAGGGATCCCTATGTACTCTTTGTATGTCTTCTTCCAGAGTTGTTTTATCCGCCCATGGGAAGTTTTCTGCCAATAATTCTACTACAAACATCTTAATGTCTTGACCCTCCTGGTTCTCGGGCACATTCAAGATCCTGATATTGTTTTTTCTCGCCTGGTTTTCTAAGGACTCCATCTTTTCGTTCATACTTTTGTTTTCTAACCTTAGGGAGTTTATTTCTTGCCTGTTCTTTTCTACCCTTTTGTCCAGGGCAACAACTTCACTCTCTACTGCCGTAACTCTATCTCCCAGGGCGTTCAACTTATTGTCCAGTTTTTCGCACACTTCCTGGATTTTATCTTGTTTCGCTTCTGATATAGAGAATTTCTCTTTCATTTCTGCCCATATCTTCTCTAGGAGCTCGTCTGTATGATTTTTCGAAGTTTCTTTGGGACTCCCTAGTGATCTTGCATCATTCTCTCCCTCATTCTCGTTCTCTGTGGGCTTGTATGCTGCTTCAACAGAAGGCTCCACACCCCCCTCCGCCATGTGTGCTTTCTGGACCTCGGCTCCTTCTGCTGTTTCACTTCCCTTGTTAGATTTCCACATGTCTTCCAAACACTTTGTTTTTCATTTGATCTTCTTCTTATTATTGTTTTTTTTCCCTTTCTTCGCGCCGCCCGAAGCTATTTCGTCAGTTAGGATGGGCATCTGAGAATTTGTTTTTTTGCAAAGAAGAAGTATTCGTGTGTTTGATGGTACCCTCTCTATCCCCCCTCAGAATTTCCGAAGGGGACTGTTCCTGCACGAGAGCCTGAGTCTCTGTTAGTAGCCCCTGCTCTTGTACTTTAAAGTAGCTTCTTAGTGAGGGAGTCACTTTTATTTTAGACCTCAGTGAGGTGACCTGTTTGCCGTTCTCTAAAGTACTCTTGGTGTATTCTTTTACTTGAGTTTTCTGCCTTTTCTTGCTCTCCCTTGGTGAAATACCTTTGGGGTATTGCTCTTGCCTTAGGAAGTTTCTGTTGCGCAAGCTGTAAGAAGATACTACTTGTCTGTCTTGTCTTTTCACTTGCTGAGACTCTAATGTTTCCTTGGTCCTCACAAGATCTGGATCTGAAACTTTAAGACTCCCCCCTAAGTTTTGCTGCGCCTCCTCTTTGCCCTCCTTTGCTATTTTTACACATTTACTCATAAGCAGGTGGATAGTTAGCATTTTAGATTTCGAATTCTGAATTTGGCAGTTATGTGCAATGTTTAGATTATTTTGGATGTTTATAATGCTCTCTGACGTTCTCTCTGGCGTTATATTGGTAGCTTTATCTGTTATCTGAATCCTCTTTGTTAGAGCAATTTTATTAATGCCCATGTGGTTTCCATTTTGGTTGCAAAATGAACCAGCTCTGAGTTCTTCAAAGCCCCAACACCCTCGAGCCTTGGTGTTTGACTCCCTGTTCTGAGTGCTCCAGTTTGAAATCCCTCGGCTCGAACTTAAAACCGAAACTGATCCGACTCCGCTACTACCACTGTGTGCCTCAGTGTATTGCCGGAGATTGACTCTGACTCTCCCGCTCGTGCCCCGGAACTGAAAATTCAGTCTTCCGGAGGCGCGACAACAGCGCGTCTTTGCCTCTGCTGCGGTGCTCCAGAGATTAGATTGCTCCCCCGCCTTGACACCACGTTCTGATCGCCGCCAAGATCTGCCGCTTTCACCAGTATTTCCGAGTGCCTCCGTGAGCCCCAGACGGTGCTCGCCGCCCGCGGGAGTCGTTTCCGCTCTCTGCAACCCACCATGCGTCCAGCATCGGCTCAGAACTTCCCTTGGTTTTCCGCATTCAAGTGGGGGTAAAAACGGACCAGAGCCACATACCATTTCAAAAAGGCCGTATTGCAGGTAAGCGGGTCCCCAATCTTTGTCTCCCACTCTTATGGTACTCTCATAACGCTTATCAGCATATACTTTCGTGGTTCTGTTCACCCATAAGCTTCTCCGTTTTGTGGGTGCTTTTCAATCGCTACATATCCTTTTCGAATCACGGGTGAACCGGGAGCTCTCCGACTGAGCTCCTTACCCAGCCGCCATCTTCCCCCACAAGACCCTTGTGAAATCATGGTCAGAGTTTCAAGAGTTGACAAACAATACACTATCCAAATTTAAATTTTACCAAATCCTAAGCTGGTCTAAGACACTACCAAATAACAACAATGGAAATGAAAAAATGGAAAAAGAAATGGTTAAAACAACAAAAGTACCAAAAAAAGTAGCTAAATGGTACTGGGCTCTGATAAATGCTAATGATACAAACCCCAATATAGAAGTACAAATTTGGGGGAAAGATCTACCAATAGCGGACCTAGACTTAATCTGGGAAAAATCCGTGGAAAAATGCTGGTCCACTCTGAAATCTGCGGCTCTGAAAAGGAACCATTTCTTTACAATTCATCGGGCTTACTGGACACCAAGAAAGCTTTCCAAGTTTAAGAACGCAGGAATAAAAAAATGCCCAAAATGTGGAGAAGAAAAGGCAGATGATATCCACATGTTTAAAAACTGCCCCCAATTGAAAGAATACTGGGACGAAGTTGGTAAGACCTTGAGCACTATCCTGACCAAGCAACTAACTGTAAGTACCACCCTTACCCTGTTTGGGATTGAAGACACAGTAAACGGAGGGGGGCTCACAAAAAGGCAAGAAAATCTTCTTTTTGTTTTGATAGTACTTGCAAGGAGGGAAATTTGCATTAAATGGATAGGGTCTACCAGTCCAATGCATGCAGATTGGTTGAACTCGGCCATAAGAATTAATAAACTCGATAGGAAGGGAAACACATGTAAGAGATTTAAGTTCGGGGAAAGTTTTGAAAATTTCTTAAACCCTAAGTAAGATCTTGTTGGTAAACCCTAAGTAAGATCAAATCACCAGTCCTATGATTAAAGCGATACACGCTTTGGTAGACAAGTATGATACTTGTTGAGTAGTCAAAGCGACTATCTCCCCCAGCTCCAAAATCAGAGGTAATGGTATGTAACGGGCAAAGGAAACTCCTCTAAAGATCATCAAGAGGATGATGAAACTCCCCAAACAAGAGAGACCGAGGGGCAGTACCGGATAGAAACTAGAGGCAGACACCTGATACTCCGAAATCACACCGATATCGCAATATGAGGATTAAAAATAAATAAATAAATAAATAAAAAAACACCCCCAAATTGCCCACCAAAAATACGCAATACTGCTACCTTGCAGGCCGCCAATGTAAGCCAATGGCAAAAATGCACCTCAGAAACAAGGCCTAATTCCCCTTTCCCCTCAACCTACGCCCAAACAGCTATTTTGACACAAAATTAGACCTTCTCAGCAGTGCTACCAGACCCCTAAACCCACTCCCAAAAATCAAGAACACCCCTAAATAGCTTCCCAAAAACACGCAATACTGCTACCTTGTAGGGCGCCAATGTAAGCCAATGGCAAAAATGCACCTCAGAAACAGGGCCTAATTCCCCTTTCCCCTCAATTTACGCCCAAATTACTATTTTGACACAAAATTAGACCTTCCCAGCAGTGCTCCCAGACCTCTAAACCCACTCCCAGAAATCTAGAACACCCCTAAATAGCTTCCCAATAACACGCAATACAGCTACTTTGCATGCCACCAATGTAAGCCAATGGCAAAAAAGCACCTCAGAAACAGGCCCTAATTCCCCTTTCCCCTCAACCTACGACCAAAGTGCTATTTTGACACAAAATTAGACCTTCCTAGCAGTGCTCCCAGACCCCTAAACCCACTCCCAAAAATCTAGAACACACCCAAATAGCTTCCCAAAAACACGCAATACAGCTACCTTGCAGGCCACCAAAGTAAACCAATGGCAAAAATGCACCTCAGAAACAAGGCCTAATTCCCCTTTCCCCTCAACCTACGCCCAAACAGCTATTTTGACACAAAATTAGACCTTCCCAGCAGTGCTACCAGACCCCTAAACCCACTCCCAAAAATCAAGAACACCCCTAAATAGCTTCCCAAAAACACGCAATACTGCTACCTTGTAGGGCGCCAATGTAAGCCAATGGCAAAAATGCACCTCAGAAACAGGGCCTAATTCCCCTTTCCCCTCAATTTACGCCCAAATTACTATTTTGACACAAAATTAGACCTTCCCAGCAGTGCTCCCAGACCTCTAAACCCACTCCCAAAAATCTGGAACACACCCAAATAGCTTCCCAAAAAGACGCAATACAGCTACCTTGCAGGCCACCAATGTAAGCCAATGGCAAAAAAGCACCTCAGAAACAGGCCCAAATTCCCCTTTCCCCTCAACCTACGACCAAAGTGCTATTTTGACACAAAATTAGACATTCCCAGCAGTGCTCCCAGACCCCTAAACCCACTCCCAAAAATCTGGAACACACCCAAATAGCTTCCCAAAAACACGCAATACAGCTACCTTGCAGGCCACCAAAGTAAACCAATGGCAAAAATGCACCTCAGAAACAGGGGCTAATTCCCCTTTCCCCTCAACCTACGACCAAAGTGCTATTTTGACACAAAATTAGACATTCCCAGCAGTGCTCCCAGACCCCTAAACCCACTCCCAAAAATCTGGAACACACCCAAATAGCTTCCCAAAAACACGCAATACAGCTGCCTTGCAGGCCGCCTATGTAAGCCAATGGCAAAAATGCACCTCAGAAACAGGGGCTAATTCCCCTTTCCCCTCAACCTACGACCAAACTGATATTTAGGCACAAGATTAGACCTTCCCAGCAGCTCTCCCAGAACCCTAATCCAACTCCCAAAAATCTAGAACACCCCCAAATAGCTTCCCGAAAACACGCAATACTGCTACCTTGCAGGCCGCCAATGTAAGCCAATGGCAAAAAAGCACCTCATAAACAGGCCCTAATTCCCCTTTCCCCTCAACCTACGACCAAACTGCTATTTTTACACAAAATGAGACCTTCCCAGCAGTGCTCCTAGGCCCCTAAACCCACTCCCAACAACCTAGAACACCCCCAAATAGCCCACCAAAAATACGCAATCCTGCTACCTTGCAGGTCGCCAATGTAAGCCAATGGCAAAAATGCACCTCAGAAACAAGGCCTAATTCCCCTTTCTCCTCAACCTACGCCCAAACAGCTATTTTGACACAAAATTAGACCTTCCCAGCAGTGCTACCAGACCCCTAAACCCACTCCCAAAAATCAAGAACACCCCTAACTAGCTTCCCAAAAACACGCAATACTGCTACCTTGTAGGGCGCCAATGTAAGCCAATGGCAAAAATGCACCTCAGAAACAGGGCCTTATTCCCCTTTCCCCTCAATTTACGCCCAAATTGCTATTTTGACACAAAATTAGACCTTCCCAGCAGTGCTCCCAGACCCCTAAACCCACTCCCAGAAATCTAGAACACCCCTAAATAGCTTCCCAATAACACGCAATACAGCTACTTTGCAGGCCGACAATGTAAGCCAATGGTCAAAATGCACCTCAGAAACAGGGACTAATTCCCTTTTCCCCTCAACCTTCAACCAAACTGCTATTTTGAGACAAGATTAGACCTTCCCAGCAGTACTCCCAGACCCCTAAACCCACTCCCAAATATCTAGAACACCCCCAAACTGCTTCCCAAAACACGCAATACAGCTGCCTTGCAGGCCGCCTATGTAAGCCAATGGCAAAAATGCACCTCAGAAACAGGGCCTAATTCCCCTTTCCCCTTAACCTACGCCCAAACTGCTATTTTGACACAAAATAAGACCTTCCCAGCAGTGCTCCCAGACCCCTAAACCCACTCCCAATAATCTAGAACACACCCAAATAGCTTCCCAAAAACACGCAATACAGCTACCTTGCAGGCCGCCAATGTATTCAATGTCAAAAATGCGCCTCAGAAACAGGGCCTAATAACCCTTTCCTCTCAAGTTACGACCAAACTGCTATTTTGACACAAAATTAGACCTTCCCGGCTGTGCTCACAGACCCCTAAACCCTCTCCCAGAAATGTAGAACACCCACAAATAGCTTCCCAAAAACATGCAATACAGCTACCTTGCACGCCACCAATGTAAGCCAATGGCAAAAAAGCACCTCAGAAACAGTCCCTAATTCCCCTTTCCCCTCAACCTACGACCAAAGTGCTATTTTGACACAAAATTAGACCTTCCCAGCAGTGCTCCCAGACCCCTAAACCCACTCCCACAAATCTAGAACACACCCAAATTGCTTCCCAAAAACACGCAATACAGCTACCTTGCAGGCCACCAATGTAAGCCAATGGCAACAATGCACCTCAGAAACAGTGGCTAATTCCCCTTTCCCCTCAACCTACGACCAAACTGCTATTTAGGCACAACATTAGACCTTCCCAGCAGCTCTCCCAGACCCCTAAACCAACTCCCAAAAATCTAGAACACCCCCAAATAGCTTCTCAAAAACACGCAATACAGCTACCTTGCAGGCCGCCAATGTAAGCCAATGGCAAAAAGCACCTCATAAACAGGCCCTAATTCCCCTTTCCCCTCAACCTACGACCAAACTGCTATTTTGACACAAAATTAGACCTTCCCAGCAGTGCTCCTAGGCCCCTAAACCCACTCCCAACAATCTAGAACACCCAAAAATAGCTACTCAAAAACACGCAATACAGCTACCTTGCAGGCCGCCAATGTAAGCCAATGGCAAAAATGCACCTCAGAAACAGGGCCTAATTCCCCTTTCCTCTCAACCTACACCCAAACTGCTATTTTGAGACAAAATTAGACCTTCCCAGCAGTGGTCCCAGGCCCCTAAACCCACTCCCAACAATCTAGAACACCCCCAAATTGCCCACCAAAAATACGCAATACTGCTACCTTGCAGGCCGCCAATTTAAGCCAATGGCAAAAATGCACCTCAGAAACAAGGACTAATTCCCCTTTCCCCTCAACCTACGCCCGAACAGCTATTTTGACACAAAATTAGACCTTCTCAGCAGTGCTACCAGACCCCTAAACCCACTCCCAAAAATCAAGAACACCCCTAAATAGCTTCCCAACAACATGCAATACTGCTACCTTGTAGGGCGCCAATGTAAGCCAATGGCAAAAATGCACCTCAGAAACAGGGCCTAATTCCTCTTTCCCCTCAATGTACGCCAAAATTACTATTTTGACACAAAATTAGACCTTCCCAGCAGTGCTCCCAGACCTCTAAACCCACTCCCAGAAATGTAGAACACCCACAAATAGCTTCCCAAAAACATGCAATACAGCTACCTTGCACGCAACCAATGTAAGCCAATGGCAAAAAAGCACCTCAGAAACAGGCCCTAATTCCCCTTTCCCCTCAACCTACGACCAAAGTGCTATTTTGACACAAAATTAGACCTTCCCAGCAGTGCTCCCAGACCCCTAAACCCACTCCCAAAAATCTAGAACACCCCCAAATAGCTTCCCAAAACACGCAATACAGCTACCTTGCAGGCCGCCAATGTAAGCCAATGGCAAAAAGCACCTCATAAACAGGCCCTAATTCCCCTTTCCCCTCAACCTACGACCAAACTGCTATTTTGACACAAAATTAGAACTTCCCAGCAGTGCTCCTAGGCCCCTAAACCCACTCCCAACAATCTAGAACACCCAAAAATAGCTACTCAAAAACACGCAATACAGCTACCTTGCAGGCCGCCAATGTAAGCCAATGGCAAAAATGCAACTCAGAAACAGGGCCTAATTCCCTTTTCCCCTCAACCTACACCCAAACTGCTATTTTGAGACAAAATTAGACCTTCCCAGCAGTGCTCCCAGGCCCCTAAACCCACTCCCAACAATCTAGAACACCCCCAAATTGCCCACCAAAAATACGCAATACTGCTACCTTGCAGGCCGCCAATGTAAGCCAATGGCAAAAATGCACCTCAGAAACAAGGCCTAATTCCCCTTTCCCCTCAACCTACGCCCAAACAGCTATTTTGACACAAAATTAGACCTTCTCAGCAGTGCTACCAGACCCCTAAACCCACTCCCAAAAATCAAAAACACCCCTAAATAGCTTCCCAAAAACACGCAATACTGCTACCTTGTAGGGCGCCAATGTAAGCCAATGGCAAAAATGCACCTCAGAAACAGGGCCTAATTCCCCTTTCCCCTCAATTTACGCCCAAATTACTATTTTGACACAAAATTAGACCTTCCCAGCAGTGCTCCCAGACCTCTAAACCAACTCCCAGAAATCTAGAACACCCCTAAATAGCTTCCCAATAACACGCAATACAGCTACTTTGCACGCCACCAATGTAAGCCAATGGCAAAAAAGCACCTCAGAAACAGGCCCTAATTCCCCTTTCCCCTCAACCTACGACCAAAGTGCTATTTTGACACAAAATTAGACCTTCCTAGCAGTGCTCCCAGACCCCTAAACCCACTCCCAAAAATCTAGAACACACCCAAATAGCTTCCCAAAAACACGCAATACAGCTACCTTGCAGGCCACCAAAGTAAACCAATGGCAAAAATGCACCTCAGAAACAGGGGCTAATTCCCCTTTCCCCTCAACCTACGAACAAACTGCTATTTAGGCACAAGATTAGACCTTCCCAGCAGCTCTCCCAGAACCCTGATCCAACTCCCAAAAATCTAGAACACCCCCAAATAGTTCCCCAAAAACACGCAATACTGCTACCTTGCAGGCCGCCAATGTAAGCTAATGGCAAAAAAGCACCTCATAAACAGGCCCTAATTCCCCTTTCCCCTCAACCTACGACCAAACTGCTATTTTGACACAAAATGAGACCTTCCCAGCAGTGCTCCTAGGCCCCTAAACCCACTCCCAACAATCTAGATCACCCAAAAATAGCTACTCAAAAACACGCAATACAGCTACCTTGCAGGCCGCCAGTGTAAGCCAATGGCAAAAATGCACCTCAGAAACAGGTCCTATATCCCCTTTCCCCTCAACCTACGCCCAAACTGCTATTTTGAGACAAAATTAGACCTTCCCAGCGGTGCTCCCAGGCCCCTAAAACCACTCCCAACAACCTAGAACACCCCCAAATAGCCCACCAAAAATACACAATCCTGCTACCTTGCAGGCCGCCAATGTAAGCCAATGGCAAAAATGCACCTCAGAAACAAGGCCTAATTCCCCTTTCCCCTCAACCTACGCCCAAACAGCTATTTTGACACAAAATTAGACCTTCCCAGCAGTGCTACCAGACCCCTAAACCCACTCCCAAAAATCAAGAACACCCCTAACTAGCTTCCCAAAAACACGCAATACTGCTACCTTGTAGGGCGCCAATGTAAGCCAATGGCAAAAATGCACCTCAGAAACAGGGCCTTTTTCCCCTTTCCCCTCAATGTACGCCCAAATTGCTATTTTGACACAAAATTAGACCTTCCCAGCAGTGCTCCCAGACCCCTAAACCCACTCCCAGCAATCTAGAACACCCCTAAATAGCTTCCCAATAACACGCAATACAGCTACTTTGCAGGCCGACAATGTAAGCCAATGGTCAAAATGCACCTCAGAAACAGGGACTAATTCCCTTTTCCCCTCAACCTTCAACCAAACTGCTATTTTGAGACAAGATTAGACCTTCCCAGCAGTACTCCCAGACCCCTAAACCCACTCCCAAAAATCTAGAACACCCCCAAACTGCTTCCCAAAACACGCAATACAGCTGCCTTGCAGGCCGCCTATGTAAGCCAATGGCAAAAATGCACCTCAGAAACAGGGCCTAATTCCCCTTTCCCCTTAACCTACACCCAAACTGCTATTTTGACACAAAATTAGACCTTCCCAACAGTGCTCCCAGACCCCTAAACCCTCTCCCAGAAATGTAGAACACCCACAAATAGCTTCCCAAAAACATGCAATACAGCTACCTTGCACGCCACCAATGTAAGCCAATGGCAAAAAAGCACCTCAGAAACAGGCCCTAATTCCCCTTTCCCCTCAACCTACGACCAAAGTGCTATTTTGACACAAAATTAGACCTTCCCAGCAGTGCTCCCAGACCCCTAAACCCACTCCCAAAAATCTAGAACACACCCAAATAGCTTCCCAAAAACACGCAATACAGCTACCTTGCAGGCCACCAATGTAAGCCAATGGCAAAAATGCACCTCAGAAACAGTGGCTAATTCCCCTTTCCCCTCAACCTACGACCAAACTGCTATTTAGGCACAACATTAGACCTTCCCAGCAGCTCTCCCAGACCCCTAAACCAACTCCCAAAAATCTAGAACACCCCCAAATAGCTTCCCAAAAACACGCAATACAGCTACCTTGCAGGCCGCCAATGTAAGCCAATGGCAAAAAGCACCTCATAAACAGGCCCTAATTCCCCTTTCCCCTCAGCCTACGACCAAACTGCTATTTTGACACAAAATTAGACCTTCCCATCAGTGCTCCTAGGCCCCTAAACCCACTCCCAACAATCTAGAACACCCAAAAATAGCTACTCAAAAACACGCAATACAGCTACCTTGCAGGCCGCCAATGTAAGCCAATGGCAAAAATGCACCTCAGAAACAGGGCCTAATTCCCCTTTCCTCTCAACCTACACCCAAACTGCTATTTTGAGACAAAATTAGACCTTCCCAGCAGTGGTCCCAGGCCCCTAAACCCACTCCCAACAATCTAGAACACCCCCAAATTGCCCACCAAAAATACGCAATACTGCTACCTTGCAGGCCGCCAATGTAAGCCAATGGCAAAAATGCACCTCAGAAACAAGGCCTAATTCCCCTTTCCCCTCAACCTACGCCCAAACAGCTATTTTGACACAAAATTAGACCTTCTCAGCAGTGCTACCAGACCCCTAAACCCACTCCCAAAAATCAAGAACACCCCTAAATAGCTTCCCAAAAACACGCAATACTGCTACCTTGTAGGGCGCCAATGTAAGCCAATGGCAAAAATGCACCTCAGAAACAGGGCCTAATTCCCCTTTCCCCTCAATTTACGCCCAAATTACTATTTTGACACAAAATTAGACCTTCCCAGCAGTGCTCCCAGACCTCTAAACCCACTCCCAGAAATCTAGAACACCCCTAAATAGCTTCCCAATAACACGCAATACAGCTACTTTGCATGCCACCAATGTAAGCCAATGGCAAAAAAGCACCTCAGAAACAAGCCCTAATTCCCCTTTCCCCTCAACCTACGACCAAAGTGCTATTTTGACACAAAATTAGACCTTCCTAGCAGTGCTCCCAGACCCCTAAACCCACTCCCAAAAATCTAGAACACACCCAAATAGCTTCCCAAAAACACGCAATACAGCTACCTTGCAGGCCACCAAAGTAAACCAATGGCAAAAATGCACCTCAGAAACAGGGGCTAATTCCCCTTTCCCCTCAACCTACGACCAAACTGTGGTGTTGGGTTCAAATCAGGCCTACATACTCTGCTAAACTCTCGAACACCTGAGTATAGAAGTTGGCACGGACACTGGAAAATGCAAAAGACAAGTTTATTAGGACCCCATGGGGTGGTGGTACATTCCTACATCAGTGCGCGACCTCTTTTATACAGTTTAATGGCAATAAAAAGGTAGGCGTTTACAAGTTACACATTTTAGGTACATATAAGGTCATTTTTGGAACACAGCCAGCATGTGGGAGGAGTTCAGTAGCACTGGTCAGTTTGTGCTAACATTCCTAAAGGATGACCAGTTGATGCATAGTGCGCATGTGCGCTTGACCAGTACTAAAAATAGCCTGTTGCCGAGCAGAGTAGATGACCATGGGTATTGAGAAAGGACGAAAGGGCACAATGACCACGAGGTAGCGTGTTCATATAAATGGAAGCCAGAAGGAACCAAAATGGCCCCCGTTCGTTTTGGTCAAGTTAACGAAAAAGGCCGTGTAGCTGTGCTAAACGCTAACTCAGGAGCTGCCAAAACACGACAGACGGCCCTTTTAGCGTTTAGCAAAAGCTACCTCATAACGAACGTAATCAGGATTCTCGTCATCAATGTTGATGGCCCTTATTTTCAGCACTTCATCGTTGACCAGTTTCTCTTGCTTAATAATAGCACGTTTGGATGGGATACAGGCTGTAATACATACAGTACATACTGTCGGACCACATTGAATACATAGGCAAAGGGAAAATAATATTCCAATAAAAATACATAGAATGGTTAATAATTTCCAACCCCAAGTACTGAGTAGGGTCCAGAACCAACCAGAAAAGGTCCATGTTCCATTTTCTGGGTGGATCTCAGCAGCTATCTTATGCAGTTTCGTAATTGAATCATACACGGAAGGTGAATTATCTGGCACATACACACAGCAACTACTTCCGATAATGCGGCATGCTCCGCCCTGATCAGCTAGTATCACGTCTAGAACCATCCGGTTCTGGAGCATCACAATTCTGGTAATTTGCAATTCTTCAGTAATATTCCCTAAAGCAGAGGCAGTTTCATTAGCGACGGCTTCCACCACACGTGTAAGCCGCCTTATCTTTCTGCTATTCAGTGCAGCTCCTACAAATGAAAATAAACCCAAATTGAAATCTACATATTGCTGTGAAGTGGTATCAGTTTGGTCTATTCCATCAAAATCTAATGTTCTTTTAACTCTGTTTAGAACGAAATCATGATACAGAACGTAATCATTGTGATACATAGGAGGAGCAATAAATACAGGTGGCAATACAAAAGCTATGTAACATGTTCCTAACCATCCCAATGGCAGACGATGGTATCCCTTATTTCCACAAATGAAATATGTATTACGTGAAGCTACAAATGCAATTCCATTTGGCGTATCAAAGGTAAGTGTAATATTACATTTGCTGCGGCCTACAGGGATTTTACCTTTATTTCTAATACAAAGATCTGCTTTTGTATCAATAACCGTTATCACATGTAAGCTCGTTACATTTATAAGTCTTTGATTCGTATAGACACGAGGTGCAGAAACATTGTCCGGACGATATTCTTCCCATTCAAATTTAGTTCCTTCAGCTTGTGGATAACCATCTTTGTCATTGAAACATATCTTGTTCAATCGAAAGAGTAGTCCACCTTTCGTTGGCCATCGTAAAGTGAAAAGAAGAGTGTACCAAGCATTGCAAGAACCATTATGAGAAAACGGGAGAGGAATGAGTGGAGTTCCTCCCCTCTTCTGATGTCCGGGCAACATTCCACATACCCAACAATTTGATGTGTTGGTCATGTTGTGAGTATGATGCAAAATCTGAATAAAACTGTTATTCAAATAAGTCTGTCTATGTCTCTCTTCATGATAAGGCAAAGTAAAATGAAAATGTTCAGATGGGCTTGGAGTGGTGGGCAGTAGGTGTTCTCGTGCAGGAAACAATTGTTCTATAGTCCAAGCTACTACTGTGATCACCACTATGGTCAAGACAAACAAAACAGTACCAAGAATTCTCCTTTTTCGTGTCGAAGGAGATGCCATAGTTCGCAAAACAATAATCTTCAAGAGCAACACTAAACGAAAAAATAAAAACGATGGTTCTGGACTGAGGCTGCCGTTGGTTTGTTCTCCGAGATTCAAGACGGGTGTCGCTACACTGGACAGAACTGATCCCCCCCCTTGATATTCCCGGCTTCCGTTTCACAAACCTCAGCGCGGTCACCAACCAGTTCAAAAATGCAAAAAGAAATTATTTCCTGGGACGTAGATTGTACTTCACTCCATCAGAAACAGTGTGGTCCGGGAAGGCTCCCTCCAATTCATCGGACGTAACAGCTGGGCTCTTTTCTGTATCCAAAATCTTTCTGTAGTCGGATAGCACCACAGGGCTCACCAGATCCGGAGAAACACGACGACAATGGCTGGAATGAATCCACCGTTTCTTGTTGGTGACTCTTACTGCGGTCCGAGTCGCCAGCAGCACCTGCTCAGGGCCATGCCATCTCGGTTCCAAACTGCTGGATCGCTCAAACACGCGGACCATCACGTGGTCCCCAGGATGAAGATCATTAGCCTCACCAGTGGAGTTATCAGGGAGCGCTTCTCGAACCTGTTGATGAATAGAAAGTAAATAATTTGTTAATCGTGCCAAATAATCGTTCATCATTATACAAGGCACATCATGTATCAAACGAGGTTTAGGAACTCCCCAAATATTCATCGGCCTTCCAAACACCACTTCATAGGGTGTGAGGCCAGATCGAGAATGTGGCACTGATCGAATAGACAGCAATGCCAAAAGGCAAAGCGTCCGGCCATTTCAAAGATGTGGATGCCACAATCTTTGCTAGCTTCAGCTTCAGAGTTGCATTGTATCTTTCTACCAAACCTGCTGATTGCGGATGAATGACAGCGTGGAATCGTTGCTTGATTCCCAATCCTTTCAGGACGTACTCCACTACTTTCCCAATAAAATGAGGACCATTATCATTCCACATAAACTTACAAACACCATAGCGCGGGAAGTACTCTTTGAGCAACACCTTAGCTGTTGTCAATGCTGTATTGTCTTTCGTAGGGTAAGCCTCGATCCATTTACTGAAGGCACACACCACCACTAGGACATACTTGAGGTTATTACAGCGCTCCAGCTGGATGTAATCCATTTGCAGTACTTCGAATGGTGCAGTAGGTGGAACGAACCCTCCTTTAGGAGTATGAGTCCCTTGTCCAGGATTGTGCTGTAAACATATCAGACAGGTCTGCACTACTCTCTTAGCCGTACTAGCAATTTCAGGATTTTCCCAAACCCGTGTAAGCAATTTAATAATTGCGAGAGCTCCAATATGTGCCAGCCCATGTGTCATTTGCACCATTGTTTGTAAATAGGCCATAGGTAATTTCCATCTTTCCATATCTTTACTTCGCCAGCAACCCTCATCATCCAACATTCCTTCAGTGGCCCATTTCGTAAGTTCTGCTTCAGATGCTGATCTCTGTATATCTAATATTTCTTCTCTAGCATCATGCCACCGCTCGGCTTGTGATTTCACCACGTACATGGGGGAATTATTGTGTAGCATAGCGGTCTCTCTCGCAATGCGATCTGCGAAAGCATTGCCTTGTCCTATTTTATCCGTCACCTTTTTGTGTGCACTGCATTTGACTATTGCTACTTTCTTCGGACATAATAGTGCATTCAGAAGATCGCGTACCAATTCTCCATGCATAATGTGTACTCCATGTGAAGTCAAGAATCCTCGTTCCTTCCAGAGTAGGCCAAAATCATGCACTACTCCAAAAGCGTAACGACTATCCGTGTAAATGTTCACACATAGCCCAGCACTTAACTCACATGCTTTCGTTAAGGCTATCAATTCAGCTGCTTGGGCCGATTTCTGGGGTATTCGTGCTGCTTCTACCACTGTCTTAAGTGTCGTGATCGCATAAGCTGCGGAAGTCGTACCATCTGGTAACTTCACACATGATCCATCAACCCACAGTTCCCCATCTACATCTGCAAATGGCGTATCCTGTAAGTCGATACGACCCTTTGTTTGTTCCTCAGTCAGAAAAACACAATCATGTTGTTCTTCCTTCTGAGTCTCAGCAACAGGATCCGGCAGTAAAGTCGCAGGGTTCAGTGTCGCACATCGTTTTAGTGTGATGTGCGGCGCCAACAACGTTAGCTCATATCCTGTTAGGCGGGCACTGGTTAGATGCTGTGTTTTCGTTTGATTCAACAACGCATCTACCGCATGGGGAACTAACACCAACAATTTGTGTGACAGAACTATTCCCTCACTTTGTCATATCGCTACTGCTGTTGCTGCGACTGCTCGAAAACATCCAGGCAATCCTCGAGCCACAGGGTCGAGTACCGCCGAGAAGTATGCACAAGGTCTCTGTTTGTCTCCGTGTGCTTGCACTAAGACTGACAATGCGCACCCATCCTTCTCGTGTACATACAATGTAAAGATCTTCGTATAATCAGGTGTACCTAACACTGGTGCAGAACAAAGAGCTTGTCTCAATTGTTCAAAAGCATTCTGACATTCATCCGTCCAATCAATGGGAATCGGTGTATCTTTAGACAACAATGCCAACAAAGGCTTAACAATATGTGAAAAACCCAATATCCATTGCCTACAAAAAGACGTCAGACCTATGAAGGCACGAACATCTTTCTGAGTGCGGGGGACTGGTGTATCTAAAACTGCTTGAATTCGATCTGGTGTTAATGCACGGCCCTCCTTAGACAAAAGATGACCGAGGTAGGTCACCTTGGGTCTACAATACTGTAACTTTTTCTTCGAAATCTTATGATTATTTTTGGCTAAGAAGGAAAGCAAGGAAAAGGTACTTTTCTCACATTGTTCCTGCGTGTCTGCTGCAAGTAAGATGTCATCCACATACTGAATAAGAGCCACACCATCTTGCAATTCGAAGGAATCAAGCTGCCTTTTTAAAGCCTGACTATAGATGCTAGGACTTTCTGTATAGCCTTGAGGAACTCGACAGAATCTATACGATTTATTATTTAATGTAAATCCAAAGAGATATCGACTATCAGGATGTACAGGAATCGAGAAAAATGCGTTTTTCAAATCGACAACCGTAAAAGTAGTTGCCGTCGGTGGAACCAACGTAAGCAACGTGGTGATGTCAGACACCACCGGGTACTGAGGCACTACTATCTTGTTGATTTCCCTCAAATCAATAATAAAACGGTAAACCTTAGCATCTGTATCTCTTTTAAGGATCAGTAGAATTGGGCTGTTGCAAACATTGTAAGGAACTTCCTCAACTACTCCTGCCAAAATCAGATCATTCACAATGTGTATCAAAGCAATTTCACCTTCTCTCGAAATTTTATATTGTGGGACACGTGGCAGAGATACTCCCTCCTTTACAGTAATATGTACTGGGGGAATACTCATCTGTCCTACGTCAGTATCAGAAGTGGCCCACAATGTTTTCGGTAGGGAGGCTAATACTTCAGATTCATGGAGAAGACACACTCGCTCAACTTCTGGATAATTTTCGTTCAACACAACTCGCACTCCTTCCGGGGCACAGCGAATAGTAGCTCGAAAATGTTTTAACATATCGAGTCCCATAATATTATCTGGTGTATTTGGAGACAGCAAAAAGGGACAAGGGGTAGCAAATTTATCAACATGAAATGCAACGGGTTGAGACAGTGGGCTAGAAGTAGGTGTTCCATCGAACCCTATAGCTGTAATTACTTCGCCAGACAGGGGAGCCCTTGGAACCAAGTGTTTGGACAAAGCGCTACGAGTAGCTCCTGTATCGACCAGAAATTGATCAGTGGAACCCAAAACATGTGCTTCTATATATAGACCCCTTTGATCAACTGGTACCTCAACCGATTCCACACCCCATCCTACGCAATCCTATGCATAGCGCTCATCGCGTGGCTCAGCAGAGCCACCCTCATTTATCTGATATTGATTGCGATTATCAAACGTATTATAATCTGCCTGACCACGACCCCTTGCTCCATATCCTCCACGATCATTTGATCAATAACCTCCTTGATCATTTGATCCCCATCCTCTTGGCCCTCCATAATTGCTCCTAGACCTTCCACTTCCTCGTCCCCTCAAATTACACTGTTCTCGAAACACCGGACAGTCTGCAATCCAATGTCCAAACTGCTTACAGTATGCACACTGATTCACAGATATGTCAGAACGAGGAGGAGGAGCATTATTATACGATCCTCCTCCCCCTCTATTGTTTCCCCTCGTAGTCTGTACCTGAGCCAACATTACCTTTGTCTTCAAATCCTTCGCTTTCTTATCACTACTTTCCTTTGCCTCCAATTCCTGTCGCTCGTAATATTGAGCCATAGTCAATAAAGAAGCAGGGGTTGCCGTGGTCCACGAACTTTCACTCGCTTTTAATCGTTTTGCAATCTCCGGTAGGAGATTAGCCACATACTTGTCAACGAATAAATGCCTGCCTGTATCTTCTGTTAATGATTGTCCACTATAATCATGGAACGCTTCCTCAAAGCGAGAGAAGAAATCAGAAACCGATTCATCCGTTTTCTGCTTACAAGAGGCTAATATAGTCCAATCAATCTTTTTAGCGGGAACAAGAGTCTTTAATTTTTTTAGTATGGCCCCTGGAAGGTCTAATATCAATTGACAAGGCTTGCATGCTGGTTCCCTATCTAAATCCGCTTGAACTAGATCCTTCCAACTGGCCCCGAGAGTCGTGTGGTCATCAAACTTACGAATCGCCCTCCACATATCAGGGGGCAATATTAACCCAAAAAACAGATCAATATCAACTAACGTCATAATACACGATGAAATTGCACTTTCAACACTTTCATAGAAAGCCGCTGGATTTTTACGGGGATCAGGCAAAGCATTCTTAAGCGCCATAACGTCTGCTCTATTCCAAGGCGTATAAACCCAGTTATACACAAAGTACCCTTTCGCCTCTTTAGATCTTTTATCATCATCTGTGTCATCCCCTTTATGAGGGACATATAAAGGCGCAGCTTCTCGCATAGGTCTAACATTAATCGCAGCGATCTTATCTGTTCCAAAGATAGAACATTCTTTGGATATCTCCGTCGATCCGGACGCAGGCGGACCCGATGACTTTTCCAACTCCCGTAGCCGTGTCAATCAATCAATCAATCAATGACATTTATAGAGCGCACTACATACCCGTAGGGTCTCAAGGCGCTGGGGGAGGGGGGGTGCCGCTACTGCTCGAACAGCCAGGTCTTCAGCTTCTTCCTGAAGGAGAGATGGTCTTGGGTCAGGTGCAGGTCGGTCGGGAGGGAGTTCCAGGTCTTGGCGGCCAGGTAGGAGAAGGACCTTCCTCCTGTAGTCGCTCTTTGGATGCGGGGGACGGCGGCGAGGGCGTGGTTGGCTGATCGGAGGTGGCGTTTGGGAGCGTAGAAGTTGATTCGGCTGTTGAGGTAGCTTGGGCCTTGGTCGTGTAGGGCTTTGTGTGCATGGGTGAGGAGGCGGAAGGTGATTCTTTTGTTGACGGGGAGCCAGTGAAGGTCTCTCAGATGTCCGGAGATGTGGCTGGTTCGTGGGATGTCGAGGATGAGTCTGGCTGAGGCGTTCTGGATCCGCTGGAGTCTCTTCTGGAGCTTGGCGGTGGTACCGGCGTAGAGGGCGTTGCCGTAGTCCAGTCGGCTAGTGACGAGGGCCTGGGTGACGGTCTTCCTGGTCTCGGTGGGGATCCACCAGAAGATCTTCCGTAGCATGCGTAGGATGTTGAAGCACGCCGAGGAGACGTTGTTGACTTGCCTGGTCATGGAGAGGGAGGAGTCCAGGATGAAGCCCAGGTTGCGTGCATGGTCTGTCGGTTTGGGTGCAGTGCCCAGGGCGGGGGGCCACCAGGAGTCGTCCCAGGCGGAGGGTGAAGAGCCCAGGATGAGGACCTCCGTCTTGTCCGAGTTCAGTTTCAGGCGGCTGGTCGTCATCCACTCGGCTACCTCTTTCATCCCTTCGTGCAGGTTGGCTCTGGCGGCGGCGGGGTCGTTGGTCAGGGAGAGGATCAGCTGGGTGTCGTCGGCGTAGGAGATTATGCTGAGGTTGTGTTGGCGTGCGATGGCCGCGAGGGGGCTCATGTAGACGTTGAAGAGGGTGGGGCTCAGTGGGGATCCTTGGGGGATGCCGCAGATGACTTCGGTGGCCTCTGACTTGTACGGTGGTAGGCGGACTCTCTGTGTTCTTCCGTCGAGGAAGGAGATGATCCATTCCAGCGCCTTGTCCTGGATTCCGACGTTGCTGAGGCGCTGTACTAGGGTGCGGTGGCAGAGGGTGTTGAATGCCGCGGAGAGGTCTAGGAGGATGAGGGCCACTGTTTCTCCGTTGTCCATCAGGGCTCGGATGTCATCGGTGGCGGCTATGAGGGCGGTCTCGGTGCTGTGACTGGCTCGGAAGCCGGACTGTGAGGGGTCGAGGGATCCATTCGTCTCGAGGAAGGCGGCCATCTGCTTGTTGATGGTCTTCTCGATGACTTTGGCTGGAAACTGTAGGAGCGAGATGGGGCGGTAATTCTTGAGTTTGGTGGGGTCCGCTGAGGGTTTCTTGAGTAGAGCGCTGAGTTCGGCGTGCTTCCAGCTCTCAGGGAAGGTGGCGGTGTCGAAGGATGTGTTGATGATGTCTCGCAGGTGGGGTGCGATGACAGCGTCGGCCTTGTTGAAGACGTGGTGAGGGCAGGGGTCGGTCGGTGATCCGGAGTGGATGGAGTTCATCGTGCGGATGGTGTCTTCGGTGCTGATCGGGGTCCAGGCGTGGAGGGTGGTGGTGGGGGGTGGTTGTTCGGTCTTGGTGTGCGTTGGTTGGTTGTTGAAGCTGTTCTGTATGTCCGCGATCTTGTTGTGGAAGTATGAGGCGAGGGAGTTGCAGAGGTCTTGCGATGGGGTGATGTCGTTGTTTCCTGCGCTGGGGTTGGATAGCTCTTTCAAGATGTTGAAGAGTTCTTTGCAGTTGTGTGCGTTGTTGTCCAGCCGGTCCTTGAATGCAGTTTTCTTGGCGGCGCGGATCAGCTGGTGGTGCTTCCGGGTGGCCAGCTTGAAGGTGGTCCTGTTGTCCGGTGTGGGTTCCCTTCTCCAGATTTTCTCGAGGGCTCGGCAGTTCTTCCTGGAGTTCTTGAGTTCGTCGGTGAACCACGGGGCTTTCTTGCTGCCGGGTCTGTTGGGCGGGGTCCCCAGCGGGGCGAGCTCGTCCGCGCAGATGCTGATCCACTTCGTGAGGTTGTCGGCGGCCTGGCTGGGGTTCGCTGAGCTGGCAGGAGGGTGCTGGCTCAGGGAGGTGGCGAGCTGGTCTGCTGTGATCTTGTTCCAGCTTCTGCGGGCGGCCTGTTGCTGGTGGTGGTGGGTCTTCGTTCTCTTGAAGGTGAAGTGGACGCAGCTGTGGTCCGTCCATTGAAGCTCTGTGGCGTGGCTGAAGTCGATGTCTGTGCTGGAAGAGAAGACTGCGTCGAGTGTGTGTCCGGCGAGGTGGGTGGGGGTGGACACCAGCTGCTTGAGTCCAAGATTGGCGAGGTTGTCGAGCAGGGTGCTGGTGTTGCGGTCGTTGTTGTTCTCCAGGTGGAAGTTGAGGTCCCCCAGGAGGATGTAGTCAGCGGAGGGTAGGGCATGCGGGCTGACGAAGTCGGCGATGTCCTCGCTGAATTGTGTGCGTGGTCCCGGGGGTCGGTAGATCAGGGTGCCTCTGAGGGTGGTGTTCGGGTCGGTGTGGATCTGGAAATGCAGGTGTTCCGCAGTGGTCAGGGAGTTGTCGGTGCTGGTCGTGAGACGGATGGTGTTCTTGTGGATGATGGCGATGCCTCCTCCCATCTGGTTGGCGTTGCGGTCCCTCCGGACGATCTTGTAGCCCTCTGGGATAGCGATGGCGATGTCGGGAGCTGAAGAGGCGTTCATCCAGGTCTCAGTGAGGAAGGCAACGTCTGGGGCTGTGGTGTCTAGGAGGTTCCAGAGTTTGATGGCGTGCCTGTGGACGGAGCGGGTGTTGAGCAGGATGCACTTGAGGTGGGTGCTGCTGGAGGTCGACTTGGCGGGTGCTGGTGCGAGGCAGGTCCGGATGCAGGTGAATTTGCAGGCGTGGCAGCTGAAGGGTCCGTGGGTGCATCGTGGTGTGGCTTGGTGGCAATCTGGGAGTCGGCCGGTGTTGAGTGCGGTGAGGGTGGCGGCGGAGTACGTCAGGCGGATCGGTCGGGGTCCTCGGGGGCCAGGGGTCCTGGCACTGGGCGCGGTCCAGGCGCGGACGGGCGCAGACGGGCTTACCTTTGGCGCGCCTTCGGCGCACAATCGGCGCACCCGCTGCGCGTGGCCGCTGCGCGTTCGCACGGTCGCCATATAAGGCAAAGTGCGCGGGTGGGCGGAGCAGCTGGGAGGCGGGAGCGGGGAGGGTACAGAAGAGAAAAGGGGCGGGGCAAATGGCGGTGGCGGGAAGCGGGGAGGGAGAGCGGAGGGCGGCGAGGTAGGCGGGCAAACAGGAAGGAAACCGTAAGCACGGCACAGAGATTACAATAATTTACAATGAAACAAGCACAAATGGAGGGCAAAACAAATGGAAAACACAGGAAGAAAAACGTTACCACGGCACAGAAATACAAGCACAAATGGAGGGCAAAACAAATGGGGAAAACAGGAAGAGAAACGTTACCACGGCACAGAAACTACAAGCACAAATGGAGGGCAAAACAAATGGAGAAAACAACTGGGGAGAGACCAGGGCGGCAGCGAGGCCGGCGGCGAGGCAGTTAGGCAAGGCAATGGGACGCACGCAGCAGCTGGTGGCCGTGCGGCGCGGGGGTGTCGCCTCATTCCGTAGCTGAACCAAGCGTTTGAAATATTCATCCGCATCTGAAAGAACAAAGAGACCTTTACGAAAGTTATCACGACCCTTGGATATATCCTTTGGTTCTAATTCTGTAGAATATCTTCTAAATCGGTCAACAACCTCATCAGCAAAATGATCTAAAAAATACAACCTCTCCCTATCGGACCATTCTTCCATTTGCTTACTAATGTCAGAGACAGTTACAGAATTAACATTTAGCTTTCGTGCAAACGAACGCAATTCCGCCGTTCGATCCGACGATAACCTTGTATGCTGTGCATTCTGATCGTCCTCATCCGAGTCCTTGTTCGGAGCCGTAGGTGCGACGTACGGAGGCGGACAGCGATCTAGTAATGAAAAATCATCTGTTTCATTAGTAAGGACCGGATAAAGAGGACGCCGGATTGGAAACTGACCATTAACCTGCAAATTGTGTTCTCGAGTCTCCCTCTCTTTCTGTTCCTGTAACTCCTTCTCCTGTAGCTGTAAAGCTTTATCACGTGCAGCCTTCCGCTGCACCTTCTCCGCCAAGGCTTCCTCACGCTTCACTCGTTCACGCACCTCTTTCTCCCACATACGCACACAATCAAACATATCTTGTCTAGACCTTCGCTGAAACAAACACTGCTCTACATATTGGACCTTTCGAAGATCAAATGACCCATGTAGTGGCCACTGTAATCCACGATCGGTTTTAGTATACTTATGCCATAACGTGCTGTACATTATTGGCGGAATACTGAATTTTACATACATCTCACGATTTGGAGTCCCCTCTGGGGGAGCCGGCTGTGATTTATTTAATCGATAATTGGTACCATTTTCAAAACAGCACATCCTTCGGAGCGTGCTGAAAACAGGCATGTTCAAAAGTACCATGAAAACGCGATACTACACAAAATGGCACTTAATGTGCTTCATACACGGTGTGCCGTTCAAATCAAATAAATCAGAGAAATATCCCTACATGCCTGCCTATGTGAGGTGCACTCCACATATTCAAATTCAAATTCAAAGATTCAAATGTTAGCTAACTTCAAACAAATTCAAATTCAAATTCAAATTCAAAAGCCATAGTAAGTGTCAGTAGACTACCTTACCAGTCAAAAGCTTACAAAATATCTTCAAAACGTCCAAGGTCCAACTGCCAAGTTCTGTAATTGAATCAGCCAAAACGGCACATCACGACAATCCAAGATCAGAATCTCAGTCGAGGACCGGCGCCACCTGGAAGGTCAGATCAGAAGGAAGGAAAGGAACACTGTGGATGCCAAGACTCGGGTCACTCAATGGCAGCGATCGCTTCCATGGCGAATTTCCAAACCTTCGTCGCGACCTCTCCTTCGGGCATCCGAGTCGCCGATGAGTCCCTTCGTGGTCGCCAATTGTGGTGTTGGGTTCAAATCAGGCCTACATACTCTGCTAAACTCTCGAACACCTGAGTATAGAAGTTGGCACGGACACTGGAAAATGCAAAAGACAAGTTTATTAGGACCCCATGGGGTGGTGGTACATTCCTACAGCACCCTTCGGTAATGTAAGAAGTAGCACACCGAACATCGGTGCGCGACCTCTTTTATACAGTTTAATGGCAATAAAAAGGTAGGCGTTTACAAGTTACACATTTTAGGTACATATAAGGCCATTTTTGGAACACAGCCAGCATGTGGGAGGAGTTCAGTAGCACTGGTCAGTTTGTGCTAACATTCCTAAAGGATGACCAGTTGATGCATAGTGCGCATGTGCGCTTGACCAGTACTTAAAATAGCCTGTTGCCGAGCAGAGTAGATGACCATGGGTATCGAGAAAGGACGAAAGGGCACACTGACCACGAGGCAGCGTGTTCATATAAATGGAAGCCAGAAGGAACCAAAATGGCCCCTGTTCGTTTTGGTCAAGTTAACGAAAAAGGCCGTGTAGCTGTGCTAAATGCTAACTCAGGAGCTGCCAAAACACGACAAAACTGCTATTTAGGCACAACATTAGACCTTCCCAGCAGCTCTCCCAGAACCCTAATCCAACTCCCAAAAATCTAGAACACCCCTAAATAGCTTCCCAATAACACGCAATACAGCTACTTTGCACGCCACCAATGTAAGCCAATGGCAAAAAAGCACCTCAGAAACAGGCCCTAATTCCCCTTTCCCCTCAACCTACGACCAAAGTGCTATTTTGACACAAAATTAGACCTTCCCAGCAGTGCTCCCAGACCCCTAAACCCACTCCCAAAAATCTAGAACACACCCAAATAGCTTCCCAAAAACACGCAATACAGCTACCTTGCAGGCCACCAAAGTAAGCCAATGGCAAAAATGCACCTCAGAAACAGGGGCTAATTCCCCTTTCCCCTCAACCTACGACCAAACTGCTATTTAGGCACAACATTAGACCTTCCCAGCAGCTCTCCCAGAACCCTTATCCAACTCCCAAAAATCTAGAACACCCCCAAATAGCTTCCCAAAAACACGTAATACAGCTACCTTGCAGGCCGCCAATGTAAGTCAATGGCAAAAAAGCACCTCATTAACAGGCCCTAATTCCCCTTTCCCCTCAACTTATGACCAAACTGCTATTTTGACACAAAATTAGACCTTCCCAGCAGTGCTCCTAGGCCTCTAAACCCACTCCCAACAATCTAGAACACCCAAAAATAGCTACTCAAAAACACGCAATACAGCTACCTTGTAGGCCGCCAATGTAAGCCAATGGCAAAAATGCACCTCAGAAACAGGGCCTATATCCCCTTTCCCCTCAACCTACGCCCAAACTGCTATTTTGAGACAAAATTAGACCTTCCCAGCGGTGCTCCCAGGCCCCTAAACCCACTCCCAAAAATCAAGAACACCCCTAACTAGCTTCCCAAAAACAAACAATACTGCTACCTTGTAGGGCGCCAATGTAAGCCAATGGCAAAAATGCACCTCAGAAACAGGGCCTTATTCCCCTTTCCCCTCAATTTACGCCCAAATTGCTATTTTGACACAAAATTAGACCGTCCCAGCAGTGCTCCCAGACCCCTAAACCCACTCCCAGAAATCTAGAACACCCCTAAATAGCTTCCCAATAACAGGCAATACAGCTACTTTGCAGGCCGACAATGTAAGCCAATGGTCAAAATGCACCTCAGAAACAGGGACTAATTCCCTTTTCCCCTCAACCTTCAACCAAACTGCTATTTTGAGACAAGATTAGACCTTCCCAGCAGTACTCCCAGACCCCTAAACCCACTCCCAAAAATCTAGAACACCCCCAAACTGCTTCCCAAAACACGCAATACAGCTGCCTTGCAGGCCGCCTATGTAAGCCAATGGCAAAAATGCACCTCAGAAACAGGGCCTAATTCCCCTTTCCCCTTAACCTACGCCCAAACTGCTATTTTGACACAAAAATAGACCTTCCCAGCAGTGCTCCCAGACCCCTAAACTCACTCCCCAAAATCTAGAACACCCCCAAATAAATTCCCCAAAACACGCAATACAGCTCCCTTGCAGGGAGCCAATGTAAGCCAATGGCAAAAATGCACCTCAGAAACAGGCCCTAATTCCCTTTTCCCCTCAACCTTCAACGAAACTGCTATTTTGAGACAAGATTAGACCTTCCCAGCAGTACTTCCAGACCCCTAAACCCACTCCCAAAAATCTAGAAACACCCCCAAACAGTTTCCTAAAACACGCAATACAGCTGCCTTGCAGGCCGCCAATGTAAGCCAATGGCAAAAACTGCACCTCAGAAACAGGGACTAATTCCCCTTTCCCCTCAACCTACGGCCAAACTGCTATTTTGACACAAAATGAGACCTTCCCTGCAGTGCTCCCAGACCCCTAAACCCACTCCCAAATATCTAGAATACCCCCAAATAGCTTCCCAAAAACACGCAATACAGCTACCTTGCAGGCCACCAATGTAAGCCAATGGCAAAAATGCACCTCAGAAACAGGGGCTAATTCCCCTCTCCCCTCAACCTACGACCAAACTGCTATTTTGACACAAAATTAGACCTTCCCAGCAGTGCTCCCAGACCCCTAAACCCACTCCCAAAAATCTAGAACACCCCCAAATAGCTTCCCAAAAACACGCAATACAGCTACCTTGCAGGCAGCCAATGTAAGCCAATGGCAAAAATGCACCTCAGAAACAGGACCTATTTCCCCTTTCCCCTGAACCTACGACCAAACTGCTTTTTTTACACAAAAGTAGACCTTCTCAGCAGTGCTCCCAGACCCCTAAACCCACTCCCAAAAATCTAGAACACCCACAAATAGCTTCCCAAAAACATGCAATACAGCTACCTTGCACGCCACCAATGTAAGCCAATGGCAAAAAAGCACCTCAGAAACAGGCCCTAATTCCCCTTTCCCCTCATCCTACAACCAAAGTGCTATTTTGACACAGAATTAGAGCTTCCCAGCAGTGCTCCCAGACCCCTAAACCCACTCCCAAAAATCTAGAACACACCCAAATAGCTTCCCAAAAACACGCAATACAGCTACCTTGCAGGCCACCAATGTAAGCCAATGGCAAAAATGCACCTCAGAAACAGGGCCTAATTCCCCTTTCCCGGCAACCTACGCCCAAACTGCTATTTTGACACAAAATTAGACCTTCCCAGCAGTGCTACCAGAACCCTAAACCCACTCCCAAAAATCAAGAACACCCCTAAATAGCTTCCCAAAAACACGCAATACTGCTACCTTGTAGGGCGCCAATGTAAGCCAATGGCAAAAATGCACCTCAGAAACAGGGCCTAATTCCCCTTTCCCCTCAATTTACGCCCAAATTGCTATTTTGACACAAACTTAGACCTTCCACATCAGTGCTCCCGACCCCTAAACCCATTCCCAGAAATCTAGAACACCCCTAAATAGCTTCCCAATAACACGCAATACAGCTACTTTGCACGCCACCAATGTAAGCCAATGGCAAAAAAGCACCTCAGAAACAGGCCCTAATTACCCTTTCCCCTCAACCTACGACCAAAGTGCTATTTTGACACAAAATTAGTCCTTCCCAGCAGTGCTCCCAGGCCCCTAAACCCACTCCCAAAAATCTAGAACACACCCAAATAGCTTCCCAAAAACACGCAATACAGCTACTTTGCACGCCACCAATGTAAGCCAATGGCAAAAATGCACCTCAGAAACAGGGGCTAATTCCCCTTTCCCCTCAACCTACGACCAAACTGCTATTTAGGCACAACATTAGACCGTCCCAGCAGCTCTCCCAGACCCCTAAACCAACTCCCAAACATCTAGAACACCCCCAAATAGCTTCCCAAAAACACGCAATACAGCTACCTTGCAGGCCGCCAATGTAAGCCAATGGCAAAAATGCACCTCAGAAACAGGGCCTATATCCCCTTTCCCCTCAACCTACGCCCAAACTGCTATTTTGAGACAAAATTAGACCTTCCCAGCGGTGCTCCCAGGCCCCTAAACCCACTCCCAAAAATCAAGAACACCCCTAACTAGCTTCCCAAAAACACGCAATACTGCTACCTTGTAGGGCGCCAATGTAAGCCAATGGCAAAAATGCACCTCAGAAACAGGGCCTTATTCCCCTTTCCCCTCAATTTACGCCCAAATTGCTATTTTGACACAACATTAGACCTTCCCAGCAGTGCTCCCAGACCCCTAAACCCACTCCCAGAAATCTAGAACACCCCTAAATAGCTTCCCAATAACAGGCAATACAGCTACTTTGCAGGCCGACAATGTAAGCCAATGGTCAAAATGCACCACAGAAACAGGGACTAATTCCCTTTTCCCCTCAACCTTCAACGAAACTGCTATTTTGAGACAAGATTAGACCTTCCCAGCAGTACTCCCAGACCCCTAAACTCACTCCCAAAAATCTAGAACACCCCCAAATAAATTCCCCAAAACACGCAATACAGCTACCTTGCAGTGAGCCAATGTAAGCCAATGGCAAAAATGCACCTCAGAAACAGACCCTAATTCCCTTTTCCCCTCAACCTTCAACGAAACTGCTATTTTGAGACAAGATTAGACCTTCCCAGCAGTACTCCCAGACCCCTAAACCCACTCCCAAAAATCTAGAACACCCCCAAACAGTTTCCTAAAACACGCAATACAGCTGCCTTGCAGGCCGCCAATGTAAGCCAATGGCAAAAACTGCACCTCAGAAACAGGGACTAATTCCCCTTTCCCCTCAACCTACGGCCAAACTGCTATTTTGACACAAAATGAGACCTTCCCTGCAGTGCTCCCAGACCCCTAAACCCACTCCCAAATATCTAGAATACCCCCAAATAGCTTCCCAAAAACACGCAATACAGCTACCTTGCAGGCCACCAATGTAAGCCAATGGCAAAAAAGCACCTCAGAAACAGGCCCTAATTCCCCTTTCCCCTCAACCTACGGCCAAACTGCTATTTTGACACAAAAGGAGACCTTCCCTGCAGTGCTCCCAGACCCCTAAACCCACTCCCAAATATCTAGAATACCCCCAAATAGCTTCCCAAAAACGCGCAATACAGCTACCTTGCAGGCAGCCAATGTAAACCAATGGCAAAAATGCACCTCAGAAACAGGACCTATTTCCCCTTTCCCCTGAACCTACGACCAAACTGCTTTTTTGACACAAAATTAGACCTTCTCAGCAGTGCTCCCAGACCCCTAAACCTACTCCCAATAATCTAGAACACACCCAGATAGCTTCCCAAAAACACGCAATACAGCTACCTTGCAGGCCGCCAATGTATCCAATGTCAAAAATGCGCCTCAGAAACAGGGCCTAATTCCCCTTTCCTCTCAACTTACGACCAAACTGCTATTTTGACACAAAATTAGACCTTCCCGGCTGTGCTCCCCGACCCCTAAACCCTCTCCCAGAAATCTAGAACACCCACAAATAGCTTCCCAAAAACATGCAATACAGCTACCTTGCACGCCACCAATGTAAGCCAATGGCAAAAAAGCACCTCAGAAACAGGCCCTAATTCCCCTTTCCCCTCATCCTACAACCAAAGTGCTATTTTGACACAGAATTAGAGCTTCCCAGCAGTGCTCCCAGACCCCTAAACCCACTCCCAAAAATCTAGAACACACCCAAATAGCTTCCCAAAAACACGAAATACAGCTACCTTGTAGGGCGCCAATGTAAGCCAATGGCAAAAATGCACCTCAGAAACAGGGCCTAATTCCCTTTTCCCGGCAACCTACGCCCAAACTGCTATTTTGACACAAAATTAGACCTTCCCAGCAGTGCTACCAGAACCCTAAACCCACTCCCAAAAATCAAGAACACCCCTAAATAGCTTCCCAAAAACACGCAATACTGCTACCTTGTAGGGCGCCAATGTAAGCCAATGGCAAAAATGCACCTCAGAAACAGGGCCTAATTCCCCTTTCCCCTCAATTTACGCCCAAATTGCTATTTTGACACAAAATTAGACCTTCCCAGCAGTGCTCCCGACCCCTAAACCCATTCCCAGAAATCTAGAACACCCCTAAATAGCTTCCCAATAACACGCAATACAGCTACTTTGCACGCCACCAATGTAAGCCAATGGCAAAAAAGCACCTCAGAAACAGGCCCTAATTACCCTTTCCCCTCAACCTACGACCAAAGTGCTATTTTGACACAAAATTAGACCTTCCCATCAGTGCTCCCAGGCCCCTAAACCCACTCCCAAAAATCTAGAACACACCCAAATAGCTTCCCAAAAACACGCAATTCAGCTACCTTGCAGGCCACCAATGTAAGCCAATGGCAAAAATGCACCTCAGAAACAGGGGCTAATTCCCCTTTCCCCTCAACCTACGACCAAACTGCTACTTAGGCACAACATTAGACCGTCCCAGCAGCTCTCCCAGACCCCTAAACCAACTCCCAAACATCTAGAACACCCCCAAATAGCTTCCCAAAAACACACAATACAGCTACCTTGCAGGCCGCCAATGTAAGCCAATGGCAAAAAAGCACCTCATAAACAGGCCCTAATTCCCCTTTCCCCTCAACCTACAACCAAACTGCTATTTTGACACAAAATTAGACCTTCCCAGCAGTGCTCCTAGGCCCCTAAACCCACTCCCAACAATCTAGAACACCCAAAAATAGCTACTCAAAAACACGCAATACAGCTACCTTGCAGGCCGCCAATGTAAGCCAATGGCAAAAATGCACCTCAGAAACAGGGCCTAAATCCCCTTTCCCCTCAACCTACGTACAAACTGCTATTTTGAGACAAAATTAGACCTTCCCAGCAGTGCTCCCAGGCCCCTAAACCTACTCCCAACAATCTAGAACACCCCAAAACAGCTTCCCAAAACACGCAATACAGCTGCCTTGCAGGCCGCCTATCTAAGCCAATGGCAAAAATGCACCTCAGAAACAGGCCCTAATTCCCCTTTCCCCTCAACCTACAACCAAACTGCTATTTTGACACAAAATTAGACCTTCCCAGCAGTGCTCCTAGGCCCCTAAACCCACTCCCAACAATCTAGAACACCCAAAAATAGCTACTCAAAAACACGCAATACAGCTACCTTGCAGGCCGCCAATGTAAGCCAATGGCAAAAATGCACCTCAGAAACAGGGCCTAAATCCCCTTTCCCCTCAACCTACGTCCAAACTGCTATTTTGAGACAAAATTAGACCTTCCCAGCAGTGCTCCCAGACCCCTAAACCAACTCCCAAACATCTAGAACACCCCCAAATAGCTTCCCAAAAACACACAATACAGCTACCTTGCAGGCCGCCAATGTAAGCCAATGGCAAAAAAGCACCTCATAAACAGGCCCTAATTCCCCTTTCCCCTCAACCTACAACCAAACTGCTATTTTGACACAAAATTAGACCTTCCCAGCGGTGCTCCCAGGCCCCTAAACCCACTCCCAAAAATCAAGAACACCCCTAACTAGCTTCCCAAAAACACGCAATACTGCTACCTTGTAGGGCGCCAATGTAAGCCAATGGCAAAAATGCACCTCAGAAACAGGGCCTTATTCCCCTTTCCCCTCAATTTACGCCCAAATTGCTATTTTGACACAAAATTTGACCTTCCCAGCAGTGCTCCCAGACCCCTAAACCCACTCCCAGAAATCTAGAACACCCCTAAATAGCTTCCCAATAACAGGCAATACAGCTACTTTGCAGGCCGACAATGTAAGCCAATGGTCAAAATGCACCTCAGAAACAGGGACTAATTCCCTTTTCCCCTCAACCTTCAACCAAACTGCTATTTTGAGACAAGATTAGACCTTCCCAGCAGTACTCCCAGACCCCTAAACCCACTCCCAAAAATCTAGAACACCCCCAAACTGCTTCCCAAAACACGCAATACAGCTGCCTTGCAGGCCGCCTATGTAAGCCAATGGCAAAAATGCACCTCAGAAACAGGGCCTAATTCCCCTTTCCCCTTAACATACGCCCAAACTGCTATTTTGACACAAAAATAGACCTTCCCAGCAGTGCTCCCAGACCCCTAAACTCACTCCCAAAAATCTAGAACACCCCCAAATAAATTCCCCAAAACACGCAATACAGCTACCTTGCAGTGAGCCAATGTAAGCCAATGGCAAAAATGCACCTCAGAAACAGGCCCTAATTCCCTTTTCCCCTCAACCTTCAACGAAACTGCTATTTTGAGACAAGATTAGACCTTCCCAGCAGTACTCCCAGACCCCTAAACCCACTCCCAAAAATCTAGAACACCCCCAAACAGTTTCCTAAAACACGCAATACAGCTGCCTTGCAGGCCGCCAATGTAAGCCAATGGCAAAAACTGCACCTCAGAAACAGGGACTAATTCCCCTTTCCCCTCAACCTACGGCCAAACTGCTATTTTGACACAAAATGAGACCTTCCCTGCAGTGCTCCCAGACCCCTAAACCCACTCCCAAATATCTAGAATACCCCCAAATAGCTTCCCAAAAACACGCAATACAGCTACCTTGCAGGCCACCAATGTAAGCCAATGGCAAAAAAGCACCTCAGAAACAGGCCCTAATTCCCCTTTCCCCTCAACCTACGGCCAAACTGCTATTTTGACACAAAATGAGACCTTCCCTGCAGTGCTCCCAGACCCCTAAACCCACTCCCAAATATCTAGAATACCCCCAAATAGCTTCCCAAAAACGCGCAATACAGCTACCTTGCAGGCAGCCAATGTAAACCAATGGCAAAAATGCACCTCAGAAACAGGACCTATTTCCCCTTTCCCCTGAACCTACGACCAAACTGCTTTTTTGACACAAAATTAGACCTTCTCAGCAGTGCTCCCAGACCCCTAAACCCACTCCCAATAATCTAGAACACACCCAGATAGCTTCCCAAAAACACGCAATACAGCTACCTTGCAGGCCGCCAATGTATCCAATGTCAAAAATGCGCCTCAGAAACAGGGCCTAATTCCCCTTTCCTCTCAACTTACGACCAAACTGCTATTTTGACACAAAATTAGACCTTCCCGGCTGTGCTCCCCGACCCCTAAACCCTCTCCCAGAAATCTAGAACACCCACAAATAGCTTCCCAAAAACATGCAATACAGCTACCTTGCACGCCACCAATGTAAGCCAATGGCAAAAAAGCACCTCAGAAACAGGCCCTAATTCCCCTTTCCCCTCATCCTACAACCAAAGTGCTATTTTGACACAGAATTAGAGCTTCCCAGCAGTGCTCCCAGACCCCTAAACCCACTCCCAAAAATCTAGAACACACCCAAATAGCTTCCCAAAAACACGAAATACAGCTACCTTGTAGGGCGCCAATGTAAGCCAATGGCAAAAATGCACCTCAGAAACAGGGCCTAATTCCCTTTTCCCGGCAACCTACGCCCAAACTACTATTTTGACACAAAATTAGACCTTCCCAGCAGTGCTACCAGAACCCTAAACCCACTCCCAAAAATCAAGAACACCCTTAAATAGCTTCCCAAAAACACGCAATACTGCTACCTTGCACGCCACCAATGTAAGCCAATGGCAAAAAAGCACCTCAGAAACAGGCCCTAATTACCCTTTCCCCTCAACCTACGACCAAAGTGCTATTTTGACACAAAATTAGACCTTCCCAGCAGTGCTCCCAGGCCCCTAAACCCACTCCCAAAAATCTAGAACACACCTAAATAGCTTCCCAAAAACACGCAATACAGCTACCTTGCAGGCCACCAATGTAAGCCAATGGCAAAAATGCACCTCAGAAACAGGGGCTAATTCTCCTTTCCCCTCAACCTACGACCAAACTGCTATTTAGGCACAACATTAGACCGTCCCAGCAGCTCTCCCAGACCCCTAAACCAACTCCCAAACATCTAGAACACCCCCAAATAGCTTCCCAAAAACACACAATACAGCTACCTTGCAGGCCGCCAATGTAAGCCAATGGCAAAAAAGCACCTCATAAACAGGCCCTAATTCCCCTTTCCCCTCAACCTACAACCAAACTGCTATTTTGACACAAAATTAGACATTCCCAGCAGTGCTCCCGACCCCTAAACCCATTCCCAACAATCTAGAACACCCAAAAATAGCTACTCAAAAACACGCAATACAGCTACCTTGCAGGCCGCCAATGTAAGCCAATGGCAAAAATGCACCTCAGAAACAGGGCCTAATTCCCCTTTCCCCTCAACCTACGACCAAACTGCTATTTTGAGACAAAATTAGACCTTCCAAGCAGTGCTCCCAGGCCCCTAAACCTACTCCCAACAATCTAGAACACCCCAAAACAGCTTCCCAAAACACGCAATACAGCTGCCTTGCAGGCCGCCTATCTAAGCCAATGGCAAAAATGCACCTCAGAAACAGGGCCTAATTCCCCTTTCCCCTTAACCTACGCCCAAACTGCTATTTTGACACAAAATTAGACCTTCCCCGCAGTGCTCCCAGACCCCTAAACCCACTCCCAAAAATCTAGAACACCCCCAAATAAATTCCCAAAAACACGCAATACAGCTACCTTGCAGGGAGCCAATGTAAGCCAATGGCAAACATGCACCTCAGAAACAAGGCCTAATTCCCCTTTCCCCTCAAGCTTAGCCAAAACTGCTATTTTGACACAAAATTAGTGCTTCCCAGCAGTGCTTCCAGACCCCTAAACCCACTCCCAAAATCTAGAACACCCCCAGATAGCTTATCAAAAACACACAATACAGGTAACTTGCAGGCCCGCCAACGTAAGCCAATGGCAAAAATGCACCTCAGAAACAGGGCCTAATTCCCTTTTCCCCTCAACCTTCAACAAAACTGCTTTTTTGAGACAAAATTAGAACTTCCCACCAGTGCTCCCAGACCCCTAAACCCACTCCCAAAAATCTAGATCACCCCCAAATAGCCACCCAAAAACACGCAATACAGCTACCTTGCAGGGCGGCAATGTAAGCCAATGGCCAAAATGCACCTCAGAAACAGGGACTAATTCCCCTTTCCCCTCAACCTACTGTAAAACCTGAGTCGGGTCGGGGACAATCGATATTTGCCCGGCGGTATTGCCTCTGTGACCCTCGAATTATTTAATAAATGAAGAGGCAGGCGCTGGAGACTGGAAAGCAGGAAACAAGGTTTTATTCTCTCCGGAGGAGAACACAGCAAAACGGACAGCAGGTATCGTTCTGAGGTGCTCTAACTTATGTCTGAGGCCTGGCCCCTTATATACAGGGTTTTGCGGTTTTTATTGCAGTTTACATACTCATGACAAAGCTTTGATGTACGGAAAGACATTCCCGGAATCCTCCCTCCGGGCCCGTTCCCACACACATTTACAGTAGAAGTCCCCACCCTGGTCACAACAGGTGATGAGTATCGCGCAGCTGGATATTCCGTCCATTCATGGAATGTGGGGTTCGATCGGATCTCATGGGGTGGGGGGCTTTGATCAACCCGGGGATCCTTTTATGAGGGAAGCTTTCTATTGTACGGGGAGGGGCAAGGAATAGTATCGGCAGAGCTGGGTGTCGGCCTGGGAACGGGGAAGACAAACGGGCACACGGGGAAAAGGGGGTTTGCATCAAAGGGCCGGGGATCATGAAAGGGAAGAAGGGAGGTATTGCGCTGGGAACAGGACGAGGGCCCGAGGCAGAGCAGCGCTGAAGAGGGGTTTATGATTCAAGGCAGGTGCAAGCAGGGGGTTGGTCAGCGGGTGGGCTTGGTGAGGGCGAAGGGCTATGTCAGGGGCCAGTGGCATGCAAAAGGGTTTGTTCTGCTCAGGGCATCTTAAAATGGCGGGCGCGCACGACAAAAGTGTGGCATCGGGGGAAGAGGCAAGATGGCGCAGATAATGTTCACCAAACCGTACTAATTTTCAACAGTCCTCCCTTTAACATATTCAAGACATCTTGCTGGTTCATTTTCTACTCTGTTCTATTGTGGCGGGCATGAGAAAGAAAAACGGTAGGAACCCTAGATGAAAGAGTTGTAAACAATACATTTTACGATTTCTAGTTTTAGGAGGCGGACCTATTGATAAACTTTGATAAACTTGCGTAGCAGGAAGGTCATAGAAATGCGATGCAAAAGTGATTCGAAGTGAGAGCAGTGAGTACATTTCATAATGTGAACTGATGGAGTGTTACATAATCAATACAAGTCAAGTCATTATACTTTTATTCGACACATGTATCATAAAAAGTACAAACATGAAATACATACATAATTATAAAAACAGTTCATTACATACATAATTACAAAAACAGTTCATTATTTTAAAGAAGACATCTAGGAGTTATGTGGAAAAATTGACTTGATGAGCATTTTTTAAAATCTTAGTCCTAATGATCCAGGCACATGATAAGAACTTTGCAACCCCACAAATAGTAACCATAGAAGAGGTGTCGGAGATAAGAATACGCAAAGCTGATTTGTAATCTCTAACACCAAGAATCTTTAGTACTGGTTTTAACCATTTCTTCCTAGGTAAGATATATGCCTTACAGGCAAAGAAAAAGTGGCCCAATGATTCCTCGGGGTTTGTACACCCTGGACACATTGTATCCTCTTCCCTCCTATTGTTCCATCTAGATGTAAAAGTTTTGAGGGGCAGTGTTCCATGTCTAAGTTTAAGGTATAAAGTCCTTTCCCGAGGAACCTGAATGAAGTCCAAAAACAATTCCAGTTTTAGGGTGCATTTATGGGTCAAAAAGGTCTCGGTCAAAAGACCCCAGTTTGGGTTCTGTAGCGCCTTGGTCTCTATCCAATCCCAATATAATTTTTTCACCACTTGTTTTGGTGGAGGTGATTGGGATACCCAAGCGTCGCTTAAACCCACACTTGCTGCAAGCTTTTTTAATGCATTTAGCCATCTAATTTTGCCTGAGGTGTTTAATTTTAGTATTTCATCTAGCACAAGGGCATAATTAGCTAGTTCGGGGGTCCTCCTCAAATGAACCCAATATAAGAGGGGACGGAGTTGGAGGATACTCCGAATAGACTTTCTTCCCAGGTCTAAGAATAAAGGTTTAAGTGGGGTAGAGGATGGAAGCGACACCAAGTCCCTCATAAACTTGTTCTCTGATCGGACAAGGTCGTTGGTATTCTCATTGCCCCACAGTTCCGAGCCATAAACAGCTGAGGCAATTGCTTTCCCCTCGTAGACTGATAAGGCAGGGGCAACTGGCCTACTTATAGAGAGGCGTTGGTTTTTTAAAATAGTGCCGGAGACCCTTATAAGATTTAAAATCATTTTACATATATGGGGTTCCCATTTCAAATGGTTATTAATCCTAACACCAAGATAGTCAAACTCATCGACCACCTCTAAAGGAGATCCATTCAAGGTCACGTGGATATTCCTATATTTCTTCAATCAATACAATGTTGGCTGGGAGAGAAACAAGACGTGGCAGAAATGATTGTACAGGAATGTTCGAAGTTTAGTAAGGTTTCAGTAATCCTTCGTCTTCTGTTGGCACTGTTGGCCACCTGCGAGACATCATCAACACATCCCTCGACACCACCATCTTCCCCGAGAGCTGGAAACACGCCGAACTCAGCGCCCTACTCAAGAAACCAACAGCGGACCCCACCGACCTCAAGAATTACCGCCCCATCTCGCTCCTCCCGTTTCCAGCCAAAGTCATCGAGAAGACCGTCAACAAGCAGATGGCCGCTTTCCTCGAGACGAACGGATCCCTCGACCCCTCACAGTCCGGCTTCCGAGCCAACCACAGCACCGAGACCGCCCTCATCGCCGCCACCGACGACATCCGAGCCCTGATGGACAATGGAGAAACAGCGGCCCTCATCCTCCTAGACCTCTCCGCGGCATTCGACACGGTCTGCCACCGCACCCTAGTACGGCGCCTCAGCAACGTCGGAATCCAGGACAAGGCGCTGGAGTGGATCACCTCCTTCCTCGACGGGAGAACACAGAGAGTCCGCCTACCACCGTACAAGTCAGAGGCCACCGAAGTCATCTGCGGTGTCCCCCAAGGATCATCTCTGAGCCCCACCCTCTTCAACGTCTACATGAGCCCCCTCGCGGCCATCGTACGCAAACACAACCTCAGCATAATCTCCTACGCCGACGACACCCAGCTGATCCTCTCCCTGACCAACGACCCCGCCGCCGCCAGAGCCAACCTGCACGAAGGGATGAAAGAGGTAGCCGAGTGGATGACGACCAGCCGCCTGAAACTGAACTCGGACAAGACGGAGGTCCTCATCCTGGGCTCCTCTCCCTCCGCCTGGGACGACTCCTGGTGGCCTCCCGCCCTGGGCACCGCACCCAAACCGACAGACCATGCACGCAACCTGGGCTTCATCCTGGACTCCTCCCTCTCCATGACCAGGCAAGTCAACAACGTCTCCTCGGCATGCTTCAACATCCTACGCATGCTACGGAAGATCTTCTGGTGGATCCCCACCGAGACCAGGAAGACCGTCACCCAGGCCCTCGTCACCAGCCGACTGGACTACGGCAACGCCCTCTACGCCGGGACCACCGCCAAGCTCCAGAAGAGACTCCAGCGGATCCAGAACGCCTCAGCCAGACTCATCCTCGACATCCCACGAACCAGCCACATCTCCGGACATCTGCGAGACCTTCACTGGCTCCCCGTCAACAAAAGAATCACCTTCCGCCTCCTCACCCACGCACACAAAGCCCTACACGACCAAGGCCCGAGCTACCTCAACAGCCGAGTCAACTTCTACGCTCCCAAACGCCACCTCCGATCAGCCAACCACGCCCTCGCCGCCGTCCCCCGCATCCGAAGAGCGACTACAGGAGGAAGGTCCTTCTCCCACCTGGCCGCCAAGACCTGGAACTCCCTCCCGACCGACCTGCGCCTGACCCAAGACCACCTCTCCTTCAGGAAGAAGCTGAAGACCTGGCTGTTTGAGCAGTAGCGGCTCCCCCCCCCCAGCGCCTTGAGACCCCACGGGTATGTAGCGCGCTTTATAAGTGTCACTGATTGATTGATTGATTGATTGGAGCACCGGCGGTGGAGCTACGAGTCCAGCTCTATTCTAAGTTCCGTGTTGCAGGGCACGACCTTTTCCTTGCTCTTCCGGTCAGAAAGGTCCTTTTCACCCTGTGTCCTTTGGAGTCGATAGTCAAAAAGTTCAGGTGGAAGAAAAGTGTGCAAGTAGTCCATAGGGTATGTCGGAGGAAAAGGGGGATGGAGCAGGGCCAGATCGGGAACAGACCAGAGGGGGCGGAGAATGCCAGGCAGGCGGGCTCATGACTGAATTCAGAGAGCGGGGACTTTTCGGCACACATTTGAACATTGAGCAGGGGCAGCAGGTCAGCCCTTTCCTCTCACTTTGTCGGAAATAGTGCCTCGTCCTGCAGCTCTTTTCGGTCGCGGTTTCGCCTTGGCCAATGTCGCAGATGTTCCATAGTCTGTAGTCAGGCCACGTGCTCCCACATCCGGTCCTTCTTTCCTCCGACAGCCGTACCCTTAAACAAGTTTGAAAAGACAGTCTTTAGAGAATTTGCAGATGAAGGTAATCACAAAAGTCTATTTCTCTCCCAGCTCCAGGCAAAGAATGAAAACGTCCGTTATATTAGTGTTCACAACTGGCATATGAATGACCGGTGACGGGCCCGCTGGATTTACTATGACTTTCCTTCATAATTATTTATTACAGTTACGACAGTTCATCTGATGGAGACCCACCTTCGTAAGACGAGCCTGGCAAAGATATGCCGTTCTCTAGGGTTTTACATTTACAAAGGGTACTGTGAGTTGTCAACATGGTACTAAACAGGTATTTTGCTGAGAGACGAACATGGCTAAACATTTCTTTTCTATCGATGCATCCTGCTTTTCAACTACAACAGGGTTCATTTTCGATGATTTCTTCACTTTGGTCTAGCCTGTTAACCTTGTAAAACATCATTCTGGATCCTACGTAGCCTCCTACGGCCTGATAGAAAGGACAGGGGTTTTATGGGAAACAACCAGGGACATAGAAAACTTGTGGTAAGGGCGTAAATCGACCCATCTCTTACAACCGGGGATGAGGGACAGTTCTATAATTCTCTTCTGGGGCAGTTGATACGGAACAGGGGGCGTTCCGAGAACATGAGGATGCTCCGATCACCTTTACTGTTAGGGTGTTGCAACAATTCGGGGCGGGGGGGGGTCGCGTTATCTGAGGCATCTTTCTATGACACAGGAGCCGGTGACATGCAGTTCCCTTATTGCGGGTCAGATTTAGGGAACCTCAGTCGTCTTACCTGTCCTTTCCCTTATCGCCAACTCTTGGTTTAGTTAATTTAGCAGAAAGGAGAGGTAATGACACGGTCTCAGGGTGATTTGTATTTAAAGACGAGTTTTTGTGCAAATACTGGCGGTATTTGGAGCCAATTGGGTGGTGCGCTAGGGGTGGTGGTCTGTCAATTTCGGAGCTAATCGCTCGGAAGAGTGGGAGTGTGAAAGAGAGAGAGAGAGAGAGAGAGAGAGAGAGAGAGAGAGAGAGAGAGAGAGAGAGAGAGAGAGAGAGAGAGAGAGAGAGAGAGAGAGAGAGAGAGAGCAACGGCAGGCTAAATAGTACACGTGCGACAGTGGGAGTGGCAGTGTATTTGAGAAAGGCTACTTAGTGCGTTACACGGCAGAGGGCATTTACAGGTCTGCGTTAGAATCTTGAAATCATGCAGTTCGAGGCGGACGAGCGTTAGGCAGGGTAGAGGGGACATGCTTTGAGAAGAGGGAAAAAGAAACGGGAGGTACCATTGTGTCGCACTTTCTTGCATTCTTGGCCCTTCGACCAGTTGAGTCAACGCTTCAGTCACACACGCACATTCTCTCACAGTTTCGATTCACCCGTGACATGGGTTCATTCGCGCAGCCTGGGTTAAGGGCGATCACTTTTCATCAGATCGTACTAATTTTTCGGGCTTGTTTGCTACGTGAGTAGTTTGTAGGCGTGCTTAGGCGCCACCTTGCGGCGCTAGTCTGCATCGTGCATCAGACGTGGCCAGGCTTCAGATCTTCACCACGCCTTGGCTGTAACCTGCAGAGGGAGGGAAAAGGGGGGAAGGGGACAACATACGGGCATATTAAAAGCACAGATACGAAAGCTTTTTACTTACCTCATACTCGTCTTATCTCCTTGGGATAGAATCCCGGGGGTATGGTTTCTGGGATCGGGGGGGGAAGGGGCAGTGTGCCCTTATAGGTCGGGTGTAGGAAAGTGTTAGGAAGAAAACCAAAGATACCTAGTGCGAGGTATCTAGTTGGTAGGTGTATCTAGCTATCGGGGTCCTTAAATCTCCTTCAACGCCGTGTCGATCAACTCTGTTCCCTAGTACCTTCAAGCGTTGTACTTCATAACATTTACATCGTTTTTATTTTACCCTTCTTTTACATTCCCTCATTTATACCGTTCGTTTTACCCATCCTCGGAAGTCGAGGTCCTCCTCCACGCGAGAGTTCATCAGTCAGTCGTGTACCTTGAAGGCAGAGTATCGCGTTGCAGTTCCGATCCTTCCTCCGGGGCTGGGCAACCATCTTCTAATGACCTTAAAGAGAGAGCAGAGTAGGGTGCACAGAAAAGAACTCTCCCGCCGATCCCATGTTTAAAAATAAAGCATGCAATACCCGTTCATAGTTTCGAAAACCTTTATTTTGGAAAATCATTTCAGTACGTGGATTATGAGGGTGCAGTCGTATTTGGCCGGACACGGCAAGGGCTAAAGTGCATACAGTGGGGACGTTGTTTTGCAGCAATAAAAACATGTAGAAAGTTTCATCAATTCATTTGTAGCAAACTAAAACGTCTATCAGTTGGCCGGGGGGTTCGGGGGGCATTTATTTCATAACTTAGAAGCATAGTCAGAATAGTTGCAATCACATTTCCTATATGCATACCGTATGCGTGCGTCATAAATGTGGTTACACATCAGCTATAAAAATATAATACCGTACATTTGTAATCAACATTTTTAACGGGATCCTTTTACAATGTTCGTCGAGTGAGCTCTCCTTGTCTTTTCCAGCCAAGTGTACAAAGGATCATATAAGTCTCAGAACATCGAGTTTGTATTAGTGCGAAGGAACACCACGAGGTGTTCGTAAGTTCCGATTGATACCAGCGCCATTTTGGGCGGGGCCGGCTCAGTCCGGAAGTAGCATCAGGGGGAAATGTTTCCCATAACTGGCAGTTGGACCAGAGTCCTTTTCGGCAGTTCAAGAATTCATGCTAACAGAAGGAGTGGCAATGTCATGCTTGTTTCGTTAGTGATCAAGGCAGTCGTCCCTTACCGGAAACCTGCAGGGGCCGAAGGCTCCCCCGGGGACTTTTGTAGAATCTTCAAGGCTGTGGAGATGCTGTCGGAGGTGGGGGCTCGTGCTCCGGTGGGCGAGCGACCGAGTTACATTGCTGTTCAAAGTTACTCTAGCGGCCGAGACCCGCCTTCCAGCAGGCCCAGACGCCATTTTGAGGTCCTGCAGCAGTCACCCTTCGCCGAGTCTGTAAGAGTGGAAGAGGCCCTTCGGAGTGAAAGGAAAAGAGCTCTGTTTTGTGAGAGCGGGACGCTCGGCTGGGGTGCAGCTGTGATGCCCCCACCGGGGGGCGAGGGAGACTCGTTCGCGCCGTCTCCCTCTCCTAGTGCATTCCAAGCCGCTCTCTTTCATGGCCCTGCACGACGGTCCCTCCACACCCTGTGCTCCACGAGGCCCCTGCACAGGGCTACGGAGGTACAGCCACCTGCGGTGCACATTCGGTGCTGCACGAGTATCGGTGCAGCCATTGCATGTTCGGTGCTCCGAAAATATGGGCACCGTTGCACGTTCGGTGCTGCGCAAGTACTGGGGCACCATGGTGTGTTCGGTGCTGTGCAAGTATTGGCACCGCCGCCTGGTTGGGGACTTTGGTGCCAGGTCGGGGGATGGGAGACCTCCTATTCTAGGAGGTGGGAGAGGCCCGTCCGCGTCGTCTCTCCCTCCCAGCCCAACTTTGGACAAATTTCTGCAGAGGTATGAACAGGACGTTCCGCCGTCCAGAGTTGCTGCGGCTGTCACGGAAGGGAAAAGAAAAAGGTGTCTCGTCCTTCTCTGGGCCGGCTTCCTTAGGTTATCGGCTGCAGCCGGACTCGGTTGGCCCCGGTCCCTGGCCATTTGGCGGCCGGGCCGGGGGGGACATGTGGCGGGACTGCCTGAATCTCTCATGCGCCACCAAGGCCAGGCCGGGAAGGCATGTGGCGGGACTGCCTGCAACTATCCAGGGCCGCTGCGGCCGGACTCTGCTGGCTCCTGCCTCTCCTCCGGCTCCCCCATATGTTAAGATTTCCTGACCAAGAGTTGGCAGCAGGGCCCGCCTTATATGGGTTGCCGCCGGTTGGGCGTAGCTGTAACCCTGCCCTACTTTGGAAGGTTCCAGAATGGGGGGGGGGCGAATGTTCTGTTGACTTTCATTTTTCTACATTTTTACCGTTCTTGTTCTTAGCATTATTGTTTCTGGTTTGTTATGTTAAAATAAAAGTTTGTGTTTATCAGTGGTTTACTGATTTAGTTTCCTACTTCTTTCTTTCCAGGTTATTTCATGCTAAAATTTCTACTAACAGAGTTTAAGTAACACGGAAACACATATAGGGGAATGTCGTAGATTCATACATTACGTACACACAAACTCAGACGGGGGGGGTAGTAGAAAAGTATGACACACAAGATCCAAAGACAAACATAAAACAGTGATTATTTGGCCAAAATTATCTTTTTCCGTCTGATAATTTAGAGCTAGGCTGGGTTCCCGTTTTTTATATTGTCCGACCTAGGAAAACTCGAACATGTCGCTGAAATCGTTCTGGCGGAACCTGTGCCATCGGGCATAATCAAACGTGGTGGTTCTATCTGGTCTGTCCGTGCGAGTCGGATTTTTCTTTGTCTCGCGCTTTTTCTCATTCTGCCGGTCTGTCATTCCTGTCGGCCCTTTGCCCTTACTCACGCTCAGTAGAGTCGGGCATTGGGCTTTCCAGTGTCCGACATATCTACAAAAAGCGCATTGGTCTGGCCCTAAGTCTGGCCGTCTTTTGCGTAGTGTCGGGGGATAATTTTTGGGTCGTGGTGTCCCGGGGTTGTCCTGTCGGTATATTTCTCTACCTGGTTTGTCCTCGTCTTTTCTCTGTCGTAGCATAGCCTCTCTGCGCCACATACCGAGACTGTCGAGCATAATAGGCGTTGTCTTATTATTGCGAAGGGCTATTTCCAACGTTTCTATTTTATCAAGGTGAGGTTCCGTGACGATTGTAAGTGGTGTTTTCGACTCGCACGAATATGGTCGAGTCTGGTATCTATGAACCGCAAATGACGAGTTTAGTAAGTGTGCGCAGTTTCGCTGTGCTAACTTAAACCGTTCGTTTGTTATGTGGGTTTTTCATCTGTACCCACGGGTTCCATCTTAGATACGGCATCCATTTTGTCTCTTGCCCTCAAGTAGCCAGCGAACGGACGTTGTCCGCTTCGCGACCCTGGGACTCCCAAGATATTTGCGGACGACACATGTTCTTTGTAAGTGTCTTTATGACGAGGGGGATGCTACTGTAAGGCAGATGGCGCCGCTTGAGGCTCATCTTGCCGCACGGACTTATTGTCTCAGCCGTGCATCTCATTAGGCACGTCCCTTTGATGCCTGTATCTCGTGTTTCCCGATACCTCCCCTTTTACACCCTTTCCGATCTCCCCACTGTCTCCGTCTTCCTCTGCACCTGTCTTTGTTCCTATTTCGATCTGTTTTACTGCTGATTGGAATTTGCTAATGGTGGGAAGATGGTTTTTACAGTTGGGAACCGCCAAATGTTTCCGCACTTATGTTCCGGACCTCATGTGTTTCAAAGTGACCAAAGCGACCCCTCTGGGGGATAATGATGGGAACCGGGTTGTAAACTTTTGTGTTCAATGTAATCTTATGGGTAAAAACTGTATAAAAGGAGCGATCCACAGAACCAATTTGAAGCAGTCTCCCCAAGTTGCACGCTGTGTACTTGCCGTGATCTCTGTGTTCCCTGCAGCAAATAAACCTTGAATCTTTGACGTCAAAGGAAGTGTCCCGTGTCTCTGTCATTTGTACGCCGGAGCAGGTTACCCACGAAGGTTTCAGGTGTTGTGCCCTGGCACCGCTGGGTCTTACGGAACCCAGTCCTTCAGTTGGCGCCCAACGTGGGGCTGCATCAGTGGTACCGGTCCAAGCCCGACGATCGTGAGGAACTTCGTGTGAAATCTCCGAGGGAAGGTGCACTCCGCTTCATCGATCCTGTTGTCGAAATAAGTGGCCCGAAGACTTTTCCCGCGAAGATTCCCGCCTCCTGACGGCTGCGACGGACTGCTGCCCTGACTGTAGACCTGTTTTGGCGCCTGGCGTAGACCTTGGTATAGCGAGACGACTGACGGGCCTTCCTGGTGACGCCATCGATTTTTGAGTTAAGTATTTGTGGGTCGCTCCCATAGTTCTTGGTTGTTGACACTTTAGCGAGTGTTTTTGTTGTTAGCGCTGTGTGAGTGTTTTTGTCGGTGACACTTTGCTAGCGTACTTTGTTGTGTTGTTTGACGACTGCAGCCGCCAAAAACCGAGGGTTTTGTTCTTTGCTGGGACTTGGTAAATCCCGTAACCCTTGAAGTTTGTGAAACTCGGCTAGTGTGCAAGATGCCTGGTCGCAGTACTTTGTTTAGTTGTTTCAAACCTTGTGGTACGGATTCCCGACTGGAGGATTCGTGTCCGATACCTCCGGTTGGAACTCCCACGTATGAGCTCTATAGTAAACATGGGTTAGGCCCAGTTACCTTTAACGATTACTGGATTAAATACACAAAGAAGGACGGCGACCTTCGTTGGCCACCTCATGGTAGCTTCGAGGCCCCGATCTTAGATAATCTAGAGATTAAATTGTTCGAAAGAAAGTCAAGGCCGGCCATGTTTGATGCCTTTCGGTTGTGGCGCAAAGAAGCCCGACAGAAAGAAATCAGACAGACTAAACGTAATCAGCGAGATAATGTTGCTACCATAGTGAAGAAAGCAGAGCAGTTTCAGCGTGATAAGGAGGTTAAGGATAAGGAAGTGTTTGACCGATTACAGCGTATGACTGTAGATAAATGTTACCCCGTTTTACCTACGGAGTCGGAAAAGAAGGAAGAGCCAGTTGAGGATCCCTTAATGTCTTATCTTATGAAGCCGCCACCTCCGTACGTACAGGGTACCGCAGCTCCTGTGGTCCCTGCCGTACCTGTTCTTCCGCCTATTCCTCCTCCGCCTGTTCCTCAACCTGCACCCGTTCTTCCTACTGTTCCTGCTCCTTTGTCTGTTTCTATACCTACTGCTCCTCCGCTTCCACATACTCCTGTTCCCGCTACTGCTCCTGCTACTGCTCCTGTTTTGTTAACCCCTGCTGTTGCTACTGTTTCTACTCCTTCTTTCGTTAGTCCTGTGTCTTATTCTTCTCCCTCTACTCGTAGTCGCAATTCTCCTCTTGCGGCTAGTTTCTTTCATTCGCTCGGACCTGTTCATGGGTCCGCTGGTTCTGATGGTCCTCAGAGACGTAGTCAGCTTCCCGGAAACAGAGAACGCGTTGCGTTATATAATATGGCGATGGGTTGGATGGTAAATCCTCAGAGAAGTCCACCCCGCGTTGTCCTCGACACATTTTGTCAATTCAATATACCAACCCAGAGATATGTGTTTAATGAAATGTGCAAGTTCCTTTATGATCAAATAGCAGCCGATGCGCCTGACGAGGTGCTGACCGCCCTGTCTGATCTTCAGCTTCAATTCGCAAATGGGCTGATAGTGGATACCAACGTTCGACGTGCTGTTGAACGATTGCTATCTCTTCGTCCCGCTCCCATCCCTCATGCATTGTTTGTTGAGGATATTGAAAAACAACCAGATGAGTCTGGTCAATTCCCTATGCGTGAAGTTCCGCCGGTTTGGATACCAGCTAATCCTAATGCTAATCCTCCGACATTGGCGCATTTCCAGAGAGTATGGATACATCTCCCATGGAAACGCTCGGAAGTGTTACAGGTGAAGCAATCTTTGCCTGACCCACGCAAGAATCCTACAGGGTATTACAAAGAATTATCACAGCTTGTAGATGCTACGGTAATGAATCTTGCCGATATCGATATGTTGTTTGGCAATGTCGTACCGCAACCGGTATGGGCGAAGATTCGACAGGAAAATCACCCGGCTGAATTAGGTGGTGCTTGGGCTGCCATTGTAGCGGCAGATGCCGGACAAGTAGCTGCTACTAAACCCGACCAGTTGATTCTTGACCTTCCTCAAAGAATTATTACGCTAATGAAAACTCTTATGCCAGCTATGAAGGTGAACTGGGACAAATTGTCAGCCTGTAAGCAGAAGAAAGAAGAGAGTGTTTCCGACTTCTTTACGAGGTTTGAGGAAGCATTCATCGACCATAGTGGTCAGGATATGGGCACGGAGGGTGGTCAGAGATTGTTTGTGGATAAATTTGTTTCGAACTTACTGCCCGATTTGAGCAATAAATTAAGGAATTCGGAAAGTGCATGGGCCGTTTCTACTTCGGCTCAGATATTGGCTACGGCACAATACTATGAGAATAGAGAGAAAGAAGAGAACGACTGTGCTGATAAAAAGACGAAAGAGCTCAAAACTAAAGTGTTGTTGCAACAAGCGTATCCTCCGCGGTCAAATCAGAATACTTCGCAACAGAATAGGTCACAGCCACAATCGAACAGATCCCAAACCCGTAATGACTCCTCCTCCCAAAGATCCTCGTTAGGGTACAATCAATGTGCTTATTGTAGACAGGAGGGACACATTAAATTCAATTGCCCTGTTTTAAACGAACGTAATAGTGGTAACTCATCTAGAGGAGGTCGTGGTGGTTCACAGCAAACATCACGTGGTAGAGGTCGTGGTGCTCAGAACGATCGCTAAGATAACTCATCCAATTCTAATAATTGTTTCGACCAACGTGGATCATCGCAAGGACGATCTGCGCAGTACAATGTAGACGATTATTACGTCGATCAGGGAACTGACGACAGTAATTACTAGGACAGCCAAAGACAAGGAGAGGGAGTGGTATCAGTTCCGGTTGATCAGAGAGGGCCTTACGTCGCAGTTGCTACATCGGGCGTCGTTGAGCCTTTTCTGTTGGACACTGGTGCAGCGAAAAGTTCTATCATGTATTCGAAACTCCCTGGCGCACCTTTGTCTGGCTTAACAAATGTTTCCGTTGGATTCTCTGGCGCCCCCGTTAGCAATCCAGTTTCGCGCCCTTTGCCCCTTCAAATTGGGCCACGTGAGCTAGAAGCTCCGTTGATTCTAACCACGGGTTGTGGCGAAAATCTTTTGGGCCTGGATTTGCTTAAACGTTTGTATGCGACTTTGTATTGTTCTCCTGCGGGTGTGAAGCTTACGTTAGGAGAGAGGGTTGTCTCTCCTATGTATTTGTCCCTCGATAAGCTCCCACCGGAATTGAGTTCTCTTCCTGCGTCTTTGTGGGCAACAGGTCCAAATGACGTGGGCCTACTTGATATCTCCCCTTATGTTGTACAGTTGAAATCTAATGTGCGATTGCCACGTATTCCCCAATATCGTATCTCCCTTGATGGTGAACGAGCACTGTTAGCGATCATTTATGATTTGATCGAGAAAGATGTTATTGAAGAGACTCGGGGAAACGTGTGCAACAGCCCTGTGCTGCCCATTCTTAAACGTACTGATCCTTCAAAACCGCCTGTTTATCGTTTTGTTATCGATTTACGGGAGGTAAATAAAATTGTGGTTCCTCAATTTCCTGTTGTGCCTGACATCACGGCGCTACTGACTCTGATTCCAGCTTCTGCATCGTGGTTTTCGGTGATTGACTTGAAAAATGCGTTTTTCAGCATCCCGATTGCCGAGGAGAGCAGAGACCTTTTCGGTTTCTCTCTCGGTGGACGTAGCTTCCGGTTCAAACGCGCTCCTCAGGGCTACTGTGAGAGTCCATCTATTTACAGCCAAGCCTTGAAGGGTCAACTGGATGCGTTTAGGTTGCCGGTTGGTGCGGCCTTGATCCAATACGTCGACGACTTATTGGTGGCTGCTGATACTCAGGACATTTGCAAAATTGCTACGGTGTCGTTGCTGCAACATCTCTGTGAGTTAAATCACAAGGTGTCACCTTCTAAACTCCAATATTGTTGTCAAGAAGTAACCTATCTAGGTCACTTATTGTCAAAGGAGGGAAGGAGATTGACCCCAGAGAGAATTGCAGCGATTGCGCGAATGGCTGTGCCAAAAACCCAAAGAGATGTGCGTGCCTTTCTAGGTATCACGTCGTACTGCAGGCAATGGATTCCTAATTTTTCATTGCTAGCGAAACCATTGGTGGCTCTTACGTGCAAGGATGTTTCAACTCCTTTACCATGGACGGAAGAATGTCAGAAAAGTTTTTCTGAACTGCGTGATTCATTGTGTTCGGCTCCTGTGTTAGGTACTCCTGACTACAGTAAGCCGTTTACGTTATATGTTCATGAGAGGGAAGGTTGTGCTTTGAGTGTCTTAACGCAACCTTTTGGTGGTAAGCAACGTCCATGTGCATATTTTTCCTCGACCTTGGACCCAGTAGCTAGAGCATTGCCGAGTTGTTTACGAGCAACAGCGGCAGCTGCGGTCTCCATCCGACAATCAGCAGGATTGGTCATGGATAATATGCTTACGGTGATGGTTCCGCATGCAGTCGATACTCTTTTGAATCGAACGAAAACTCAGCACTTGACGAGTGCGAGGTTGTCTGGGTACGAATTGACGCTCTTGGCAAGCCACATTCAGATAAAACGTTGTAACGTTCTGAATCCGGCAACTTTGTTACCAATTAGCACAGAGTCAGATGAAGTAGCAGAACATGACTGCTACTTGAGGACTGAAGAGGAAACGAAAGGTCGAGTGGACCTTAAAAACACCCCATTGGAAGATCCGGATGGCACTTTGTATGTGGATGGGTCATGTTTTAAGTTGCCGAATGGCGATGTGACTACTGCTTATGCTGTTGTAACATTGAATACTGTTGTTGAGACTGCAAGGTTGAATCAGAATTCTGCCCAAGCTGCGGAGCTGATTGCTCTTACTAGAGCATGTGTGTTAGCGAAGGGGAAACGTGTGAATGTGTTTACCGACAGTCAATATGCGTTTGGTGTTGCTCACAGCTTTGGACGATTGTGGAGAGAGAGAGGTTTCTTGACGTCGCACGGTACGAAGATTCAGCATGGCCAGCTTGTGAATGATCTTTTGGATGCATTGACTTTGCCTACGCAAGTTGCGATTGTTAAATGTAGTGCGCATCGTAAGGTGACGGATGATATCGGTCGTGGTAATGCGTTTGCGGACGAGACTGCTAAGGAGACTGCCCGGAACCTTAGCACTCGAATGTATGTGACGAGTTCGGTTAGGTGGCCTACAGAATCGAGTATGTGTGAAGACACTATCGAGAGCGTGAAAGCAATTCAGAATGAGGCCACCGAGACTGAAAAGACGAAGTGGAAAGAAAGTACGGGAAAGTTGGATGCGAGTGGTTGTTGGATTGATTTGACTGATCAGAAAAGATGGATGTTGCCTGATGCGTATGTGCTGGCCGTTGTGACAATGGCGCATGGGTTAGCACATATTAGCGCGAAAGGTATTTGCAAGTTGCTATCTCCTGTGTGGAAGAATGATGGTATTACGAAATGTGCTGAACGTTTGGTGAAGAATTGTATGGTGTGTATAATGTACAATCCTGGCAAAGGAACCCCAACTCCTCCTGGCAGTTTTGCTCCTCCTTCGTATCCCTTTGAGGTGATTCAATTGGACTTCATCCATATGGAGCGATGCAATAACCTGAAATACGTTTTAGTTGTGGTTTGCGCATTCTCCCGATGGATCGAGGCCTATCCCCTCAAAGACAATACTGCTTTGTCTACTGCGAAAATCCTACTGAAGGAATACTTTCCTCGGTATGGAATGCCTAGAGTCGTGTGGTCAGATAACGGAAGTGAGTTTGTTGGAAGTGTGATGAAGAGTGTGTGTAAGGGCCTTGGAATTAATCAGAAATTCCACAGCGCCAATCATCCTCAGTCAGCTGGATTGGTTGAAGGGTACAATGGCACCCTTAAACTAAAGTTAGCGAAGATTCAGGCTACGACTGGTCTTTCGTGGCCTGACGCTTTACCTTTAGCATTACTGTCAACTAGGGCGACTGTACACTCCCGAGTAGGGCTTAGTCCCTATGAAATAGTGTTCGGCCGTCCTGCGAATGTGTGGGGGGTTCCTAGGCCAGGAATGTTTTCTGATCTTGAGTACCCAATGTTGATCGATTATCTACATGACTTGACTGCTAAACTGAGGTTAATTCACCAACAGGTTTACGACGCATTGCCGACGCAGACAGAGGGTCCAGGCCACCAGCTCCAGCCCGGAGACTGGGTGGTGACAAGGAACTTTTCACGCAAAAATAACCTGGACCCGAGGTTCACCGGACCCTACCAAGTGCTCCTGGCCACGAGGACTGCCGTTCGTCTTGAGGGACGTAAGAATTGGGTGCATGCTACGCACACCAAACGAGTCCCCATCCCTCTACCGGCCGACCCGTGGGTAAGGAGAGGCATTGCGTCATCTGAAACAGAAACATTGCCGGCGTTTGTGCCTTTTAGCGACGCACAGCTTGTTGAAGAATCCTCAGCGCAGCAGAAAGACACTGTTGAACAATTAGCATCAAAAGACTCAAGACCAGAACACTCAACTGATCAGCAGGACGCTGTCTCTTCAACGGATCCTTTGTTTGACGAGCAGACACGTCCTGGGAAAACTCGATACTTTTTGCGATCTCGCACTAAGGACAAATAAAAAGATCTTGCTTTGCTGTATCGACGATTGCATTACCCTGTTTTCCGTGATCAGTTTTGAACTTTCGTATTACTGTAATTATTTCTGTACATATATTGAGCTTCATTCCTTATACTTTTGCCTTTACAGCTGAGAGACTTTGTTTTTGCATACGTACATATTGTGCATTGAAGGCCGTAGGGCCGCGCGCATACTTCCTTCTGGACAGTAGGTCTTGACGCTAGGTTAAAGGCCGTCGGTTCCTGGGAACTCCTAGGGATTGACTATTGCTGCACAGAACGAAGTGTGTCAAGAAACGTTGCGGACGGTCGTAGGGAATGGCATTCTCGAAGCTGAATGATTTGGAGGGAGCTCAAGTCCACAGATTCAAGCTGCAGCAACTCAGTCGTACCAAATGTTTTATATTCCAACTGTTTGTATTGTTTTTGACTGCTTCTGCATTATTGGCGGGTGGGGTGTATTACACGATGTCTTATTTCTTACCTGCTACACCTACTCCTACTCCTTACCCTAATTTTACCTCTACTGCTTCTCCCCATTCCTTTCACATGTTACCGGAACACGAGCAGGCTAGACGTGTAGAATTCCGCAACAATTCCTTTATTCAGCTCCTCCATCAGCATCAGTTAGTGGTTAACACTACTAATTGTTGGGTGTGTGGGTTGATGCCACACACTACGGATAAGGGAATTCCATATCTGGTGTTACCGTATAGTTCCCAAGGGTCAGCTCGAGCATTTCAAACAATGTTTCGAAGCGCACTGGGTTTCCACCCCATTCGAGAACCACGTTCCCCCTACTCTGGTCCTACCTCGTATCAAAAACCTTTGTCGATAGCAATAGAGGATTTAGATAGTGAGATCTATGATCCCTCGCTTATTCCCGAAGAAGAGGTACAGGCCTATAGGGTCCTAAGTAGAGGTGAATATAGTGTGTTCACTAGCGAAAAGCAGCTTAAAAGCTCGCCTCCGATATGGGTCGTACCCCACACTGGTAATTTTTGTCTTATGGGTCGTGGCCGAAGATCGCAAGCCCGACTTGGAGCAAGTGCTTGCACTGAAAATTACATTCTGCCGATGTTCTCGTCCCCTGTGTTTCTGGCTGCCAAGGGTACATACTTTATCTGCTATGATCGTGCATACACATGGTTGCCCGCTGACTTCATGGGCTCATGTTTCATTGCAAATCTGTTGCCTCCGACGTTCACTGTAGATGCCGATTATCATAAGACTAGAGTTGTGCGAGGCGTAATTAGTGAAGAGGATACTGCCGGTCAAGAGGCAGGAGACTTTTTCAAGGGTTTCCTCCCGTTTTGGGGACCTATGGTCAATAGTAGGAACCTGAGACAGTTGACTCGAGTGGTAGAATCGACAGCTAATATTACTGCCAGTGCCCTTGGTAATATCACCACCGAACTTCAGGCGGAGAGACTTATGACGTTACAAAACCGTATGGTTTTAGATGTCATCTTAGCAGATCGAGGTGGGGTATGTAAGGTGATCCATTCGAGCTGCTGCATTTTCATTCCAGATAATGCTCCTACTGTCTATCAAGCCATCTCGAGGTTGCATAAGATCTCCGAATCCATACACGTGGATATAGGGGATTGGACGCTACTTGGATGGTTTTGGGGCCTGATGTCGACTTGGGGTTGGAAGATTCTGATGATCATCGGAGTCGTTGTAGTGTTCCTGTTCACATGTTGCCTTTGTGTGCAGTGTGGTCCTGCCTTATGTGGCCTCTGTGCTACAACGTGTATGAGACAACCATCTGTTACCAAGGGGACTCGGTTGGACAGAGCTATGCTACAGCAACATCTCGATGGTCTGATGAATATCGAATATGATTCCGACTAGTGCTTGCCTACATGAGGGCAAAAGGAGCGTCTGAGGTTCCGTGACGATTGTAAGTGGTGTTTTCGACTTGCACGAATATGGTCGAGTCTGGTATCTATGAACCGCAAATGACGAGTTTAGTAAGTGTGCGCAGTTTCGCTGTGCTAACTTAAACCGTTCGTTTGTTATGTGGGTTTTTCATCTGTACCCACGGGTTCCATCTTAGATACGGCATCCATTTTTTCTCTTGCCCTCAAGTAGCCAGCGAACGGACGTTGTCCGCTTCGCGACCCTGGGACTCCCAAGATATTTGCGGACGACACATGTTCTTTGTAAGTGTCTTTATGACGAGGGGGATGCTACTGTAAGGCAGATGGCGCCGCTTGAGGCTCATCTTGCCGCACGGACTTATTGTCTCAGCCGTGCATCTCATTAGGCACGTCCCTTTGATGCCTGTATCTCGTGTTTCCCGATACCTCCCCTTTTACACCCTTTCCGATCTCCCCACTGTCTCCGTCTTCCTCTGCACCTGTCTTTGTTCCTATTTCGATCTGTTTTACTGCTGATTGGAATTTGCTAATGGTGGGAAGATGGTTTTTACAGTTGGGAACCGCCAAATGTTTCCGCACTTATGTTCCGGACCTCATGTGTTTCAAAGTGACCAAAGCGACCCCTCTGGGGGATAATGATGGGAACCGGGTTGTAAACTTTTGTGTTCAATGTAATCTTATGGGTAAAAACTGTATAAAAGGAGCGATCCACAGAACCAATTTGAAGCAGTCTCCCCAAGTTGCACGCTGTGTACTTGCCGTGATCTCTGTGTTCCCTGCAGCAAATAAACCTTGAATCTTTGACGTCAAAGGAAGTGTCCCGTGTCTCTGTCATTTGTACGCCGGAGCAGGTTACCCACGAAGGTTTCAGGTGTTGTGCCCTGGCACCGCTGGGTCTTACGGAACCCAGTCCTTCAGTGGTCAAAGGATCCTGCCAGTGGCCACTGTTTGTCTTGACTTTCTTTGGTATACCTGTGCCACAATTTATTATAGGCTATGGTAACTAATCCATAGTTTATGAACATGTCCTTATTAGGGGTGCCTTCTAGTGGAGCTATATGGTCCACCTCTAATACACGGTCCGGGCTGAACCAATTATCAATCAGTGGGGAGAAGACAGACATGACGGCTCGTAACGAGGGACTAAAAAGTCAGCACTGCCTATCTTATCACTAGGTGCAAAGACTAGACAGAATATTCCTATTCTACGTTGTTTGCAGGCAGTGAATACCTCATGAACAAAAAAATAAAAAGTAACCAAGAACGAGGAACAATCAAACAATCAATAAATAAATAAATAAGGTAGAGTAAGATCAATGGGGAGAGTAAGTAGGGCGCAAAAGTCTGCGTCCTCTACCCTTTCACTATCCGCAAAGAGGAATCTGTTGTTTCCGGTTTGCAGACAGAGAATCTCCAGAAGACAATCTGCGAACAGTAGTTCGGGGTCAAAGAACCCAGTTAATCAGTGAGGGAGAGAGAGAGTCTCCCAAAAACCGTTAAGGAATAATAGAGTCAGTGGGGGAGAAAAATAGGCGCGACGGTTGCGTTACCTATCCTTCACTGTTTGCAAAAGAGAAGGAGCCTACTGTTTCTCTGTGTGCAGACAGTGAATCTCCAAATAGGTCAAACAAAGAGTAATACTAGTATATTTTTGTAAACAATCAAGCAATCAATTATTTTCGCAATCCGTCGTGTTTACACGACCTTACCCGGACCGTGTGGACAGTTTCTTGTCTTCCGAATCCAGCGCCCGTTCGTCCTCTTTTTCTCGTATTTCTCACGGCACTCCTAATGGTCCCCAGTCAGGACCGTAGATCACTCGAGAGAGGTCTGTTCGGAACTAGTGAAGTTCGGATGATCGGCTGCCAGACGAGGGTCTATTGGGCAAGAGCTCTACCGATCGTTGCAGTCATTCACTCTGTCGTCGGGACCTCTCCCACTGGATCCACGAGTCGCTGATGGGCCCCACGCTTGGGACGCCAATTGTAAAACCTGAGTCGGGTCGGGGACAATCGATATTTGCCCGGCGGTATTGCCTCTGTGACCCTCGAATTATTTAATAAATGAAGAGGCAGGCGCTGGAGACTGGAAAGCAGGAAACAAGGTTTTATTCTCTCCGGAGGAGAACACAGCAAAACGGACAGCAGGTATCGTTCTGAGGTGCTCTAACTTATGTCTGAGGCCTGGCCCCTTATATACAGGGTTTTGCGGTTTTTATTGCAGTTTACATACTCATGACAAAGCTTTGATGTACGGAAAGACATTCCCGGAATCCTCCCTCCGGGCCCGTTCCCACACACATTTACAGTAGAAGTCCCCACCCTGGTCACAACAGGTGATGAGTATCGCGCAGCTGGATATTTCGTCAATTCATGGAATGTGGGGTTCGATCGGATCTCATGGGGTGGGGGGCTTTGATCAACCCGGGGATCCTTTTATGGGGGAAGCTTTCTATTGTACGGGGAGGGGCAAGGAATAGTATCGGCAGAGCTGGGTGTCGGCCTGGGAACGGGGAAGACAAACGGGCACACGGGGAAAAGGGGGTTTGCATCAAAGGGCCGGGGATCATGAAAGGGAAGAAGGGAGGTGTTGCGCTGGGAACAGGACGAGGGCCCGAGGCAAAGCAGCGCTGAAGAGGGGTTTATGATTCAAGGCAGGTGCAAGCAGGGGGTTGGTCAGCGGGTGGGCTTGGTGAGGGCGAAGGGCTATGTCAGGGGCCAGTGGCATGCAAAAGGGTTTGTTCTGCTCAGGGCATCTTAAAATGGCGGGCGCGCACGACAAAAGTGTGGCATCGGGGGAAGAGGCAAGATGGCGCAGATAATGTTCACCAAACCGTACTAATTTTCAACACTACGACCAAACTGCTATTTAGGCACAACATTAGGCCTTCCCAGCAGTTCTCCCAGACCCCTAAACCCACTCCAAAAATTCTAGAACAACCCCAAATAGCTTACCAAAAACACGCAATACAGCTACCTTGCAGGCCGCCAATGTAAGCCAATGGCATAAAAGCACCTCAGACACAGGGCCTAATTCCCCTTTACCCTCAACTTACGCCCAAATTGCTACTTTTTACACAAAATTAGACCTTCCCAGCAGTGCCCCTAGACCCCTAAACCCACTCCCAGAAATCTAAAACACTCCTAAAAAGCTTCCCAAAAACACGCAATACAGCTACTTTGCAGGCCGCCAATGTAAGCCAATGGCTAAAATGCACCTCAGAAACAGGGCCTAATTCCCCTTTCCCCTCAACCTACGCCCAAACTGCTATTTTGAGACAAAATTAGACCTTCCCCGCAGTGCACCCAGACCCCTAAACCCACTGCCAAAAATCTAGAACACCCCCAAATAAATTCCCAAAAACACGCAATACAGCTACCTTGCAGGCCGCCAATGTAAGCCAATGGCAAAAATGCACCTCAGAAACTGGGCTTAATTCCCCTTTCTGCTCAAACTACGACCAAACTGCTATTTTGACACAAAATTAGATCTACTCAGCAGTGCTCCCAGACCCCTACACTCAATCCCAAATATGTAGAATACCCCCAAATAGCTTCCCACAAACACGCAATACAGCTACCTCGCAGGCCACCAATGTAAGCCAATGGCATAAAAGCACCTCAGAAACAGGGCCTAATTCCCCTTTCCCCTCAACTTACGCCCGAATTGCTATTTTGACACAAAATTAGACCTTCTCAGCAGTGCTCCCAGACCCCTAAACCCACTCCCAATAATCAAGAACACACCCAAATAGCTTCCCAAAAACACGCAATACAGCTACCTTGCAGGCCGCCAATGTATCCAATGTCAAAAATGCGCCTCAGAAACAGGGCCTAATTCCCCTTTCCTCTCAACTTACGACCAAACTGCTATTTTGACACAAAATTAGACCTTCCCGGCTGTGCTCCCAGGCCCCTAAACCCACTCCCAACAATCTAGAACACCCCCAAATTGCCCACCAAAAATACGCAATACTGCTACCTTGCAGGCCGCCAATGTAAGCCAATGACAAAAATGCACCTCAGAAACAAGGCCTAATTCCCCTTTCCCCTCAACCTACGCCCAAACAGCTATTTTGACACAAAATTAGACCTTCCCAGCAGTGCTACCAGACCCCTAAACCCACTCCCAAAAATCAAGAACACCCCTAAATAGCTTCCCAAAAACACGCAATACTGCTACCTTGTAGGGCGCCAATGTAAGCCAATGGCAAAAATGCACCTCAGAAACAGGGCCTAATTCCCCTTTCCCCTCAATTTACCCCCAAATTACTATTTTGACACAAAATTAGACCTTCCCAGCAGTGCTCCCAGACCTCTAAATTCTCCCAGAAATCTAGAACACCCCTAAATAGCTTCCCAATAACACGCAATACTGCTACCTTGCAGGCCGCCAATGTAAGCCAATGGCAAAAAAGCACCTCAGAAACAGGCCCTAATTCCCCTTTCCCCTCAACCTACGACCAAAGTGCTATTTTGACACAAAATTAGACCTTCCCAGCAGTGCTCCCAGACCCCTAAACCCACTCCCAAAAATCTAGAACACACCCAAATAGCTTCCCAAAAACACGCAATACAGCTACCTTGCAGGCCGCCAAAGTAAGCCAATGGCAAAAATGCACCTCAGAAACAGGGGCTAATTCCCCTTTCCCCTCAACCTACGACCAAACTGCTATTTAGGCACAACATTAGACCTTCCCAGCAGCTCTCCCAGAACCCTAATCCAACTCCCAAAAATCTAGAACACCCCCAAATAGCTTCCCAAAAACACGCAATACAGCTACCTTGCAGGCCGCCAATGTAAGCCAATGGCAAAAAAGCACCTCATAAACAGGCCCTAATTCCCCTTTCCCCTCAACTTACGACCAAACTGCTATTTTGACACAAAATTAGACCTTCCCAGCAGTGCTCCTAGGCCCCTAAACCCACTCCCAACAATCTAGAACACCCAAAAATAGCTACTCAAAAACACGCAATACAGCTACCTTGCAGGCCGCCAATGTAAGCCAATGGCAAAAATGCACCTCAGAAACAGGGCCTATATCCCCTTTCCCCTCAACCTACGCCCAAACTGCTATTTTGAGACAAAATTAGACCTTCCCAGCGGTGCTCCCAGGCCCCTAAACCCACTCCCAAAAATCAAGAACACCCCTAACTAGCTTCCCAAAAACAAACAATACTGCTACCTTGTAGGGCGCCAATGTAAGCCAATGGCAAAAATGCACCTCAGAAACAGGGCCTTATTCCCCTTTCCCCTCAATTTACGCCCAAATTGCTATTTTGACACAAAATTAGACCTTCCCAGCAGTGCTCCCAGACCCCTAAACCCACTCCCAGAAATCTAGAACACCCCTAAATTGCTTCCCAATAACAGGCAATACAGCTACTTTGCAGGCCGACAATGTAAGCCAATGGTCAAAATGCACCTCAGAAACAGGGACTAATTCCCTTTTCCCCTCAACCTTCAACCAAACTGCTATTTTGAGACAAGATTAGACCTTCCCAGCAGTACTCCCAGACCCCTAAACCCACTCCCAAAAATCTAGAACACCCCCAAACTGCTTCCCAAAACACGCAATACAGCTGCCTTGCAGGCCGCCTATGTAAGCCAATGGCAAAAATGCACCTCAGAAACAGGGCCTAATTCCCCTTTCCCCTTAACCTACGCCCAAACTGCTATTTTGACACAAAAATAGACCTTCCCAGCAGTGCTCCCAGACCCCTAAACTCACTCCCAAAAATCTAGAACACCCCCAAATAAATTCCCCAAAACACGCAATACAGCTACCTTGCAGGGAGCCAATGTAAGCCAATGGCAAAAATGCACCTCAGAAACAGGCCCTAATTCCCTTTTCCCCTCAACCTTCAACGAAACTGCTATTTTGAGACAAGATTAGACCTTCCCAGCAGTACTCCCAGACCCCTAAACCCACTCCCAAAAATCTAGAACACCCCCAAACAGTTTCCTAAAACACGCAATACAGCTGCCTTGCAGGCCGCCAATGTAAGCCAATGGCAAAAACTGCACCTCAGAAACAGGGACTAATTCCCCTTTCCCCTCAACCTACGGCCAAAATGCTATTTTGACACAAAATGAGACCTTCCCTGCAGTGCTCCCAGACCCCTAAACCCACTCCCAAATATCTAGAATACCCCCAAATAGCTTCCCAAAAACACGCAATACAGCTACCTTGCAGGCCACCAATGTAAGCCAATGGCAAAAATGCACCTCAGAAACAGGGGCTAATTCCCCTCTCCCCTCAACCTACGACCAAACTGCTATTTTGACACAAAATTAGACCTTCCCAGCAGTGCTCCCAGACCCCTAAACCCACTCCCAAAAATCTAGAACACCCCCAAATAGCTTCCCAAAAACACGCAATACAGCTACCTTGCAGGCAGCCAATGTAAGCCAATGGCAAAAATGCACCTCAGAAACAGGACCTATTTCCCCTTTCCCCTGAACCTACGACCAAACTGCTTTTTTGACACAAAATTAGACCTTCTCAGCAGTGCTCCCAGACCCCTAAACCCACTCCCAATAATCTAGAACACACCCAAATAGCTTCCCAAAAACACGCAATACAGCTACCTTGCAGGCCGCCAATGTATCCATTGTCAAAAATGCGCCTCAGAAACAGGGCCTAATTCCCCTTTCCTCTCAACTTACGACCAAACTGCTATTTTGACACAAAATTAGACCTTCCCGGCTGTGCTCCCCGACCCCTAAACCCTCTCCCAGAAATCTAGAACACCCACAAATAGCTTCCCAAAAACATGCAATACAGCTACCTTGCACGCCACCAATGTAAGCCAATGGCAAAAAAGCACCTCAGAAACAGGCCCTAATTCCCCTTTCCCCTCATCCTACAACCAAAGTGCTATTTTGACACAGAATTAGAGCTTCCCAGCAGTGCTCCCAGACCCCTAAACCCACTCCCAAAAATCTAGAACACACCCAAATAGCTTCCCAAAAACACGCAATACAGCTACCTTGCAGGCCACCAATGTAAGCCAATGGCAAAAATGCACCTCAGAAACAGGGCCTAATTCCCCTTTCCCGGCAACCTACGCCCAAACTGCTATTTTGACACAAAATTAGACCTTCCCAGCAGTGCTACCAGAACCGTAAACCCACTCCCAAAAATCAAGAACACCCCTAAATAGCTTCCCAAAAACACGCAATACTGCTACCTTGTAGGGCGCCAATGTAAGCCAATGGCAAAAATGCACCTCAGAAACAGGCCCTAATTCCCCTTTCCCTTCAACCTACGACCAAAGTGCTATTTTGACACAAAATTAGACCGTCCCAGCAGCTCTCCCAGACCCCTAAACCAACTCCCAAACATCTAGAACACCCCCAAATAGCTTCCCAAAAACACGCAATACAGCTACCTTGCAGGCCGCCAATGTAAGCCAATGGCAAAAATGCACCTCAGAAACAGGGCCTATATCCCCTTTCCCCTCAACCTACGCCCAAACTGCTATTTTGAGACAAAATTAGACCTTCCCAGCGGTGCTCCCAGGCCCCTAAACCCACTCCCAAAAATCAAGAACACCCCTAACTAGCTTCCCAAAAACACGCAATACTGCTACCTTGTAGGGCGCCAATGTAAGCCAATGGCAAAAATGCACCTCAGAAACAGGGCCTTATTCCCCTTTCCCCTCAATTTACGCCCAAATTGCTATTTTGACACAAAATTAGACCTTCCAAGCAGTGCTCCCAGACCCCTAAACCCACTCCCAGAAATCTAGAACACCCCTAAATAGCTTCCCAATAACAGGCAATACAGCTACTTTGCAGGCCGACAATGTAAGCCAATGGTCAAAATGCACCTCAGAAACAGGGACGAATTCCCTTTTCCCCTCAACCTTCAACCAAACTGCTATTTTGAGACAAGATTAGACCTTCCCAGCAGTACTCCCAGACCCCTAAACCCACTCCCAAAAATCTAGAACACCCCCAAACTGCTTCCCAAAACACGCAATACAGCTGCCTTGCAGGCCGCCTATGTAAGCCAATGGCAAAAATGCACCTCAGAAACAGGGCCTATTTCCCCTTTCCCCTTAACCTGCGCCCAAACTGCTATTTTGACACAAAAATAGACCTTCCCAGCAGTGCTCCCAGACCCCTAAACTCACTCCCAAAAATCTAGAACACCCCCAAATAAATTCCCCAAAACACGCAATACAGCTACCTTGCAGGGAGCCAATGTAAGCCAATGGCAAAAATGCACCTCAGAAACAGGCCCTAATTCCCTTTTCCCCTTAACCTTCAACGAAACTGCTATTTTGAGACAAGATTAGACCTTCCCTGCAGTACTCCCAGACCCCTAAACCCACTCCCAAAAATCTAGAACACCCCCAAACAGTTTCCTAAAACACGCAATACAGCTGCCTTGCAGGCCGCCAATGTAAGCCAATGGCAAAAACTGCACCTCAGAAACAGGGACTAATTCCCCTTTCCCCTCAACCTACGGCCAAACTGCTATTTTGACACAAAATGAGACCTTCCCTGCAGTGCTCCCAGACCCCTAAACCCACTCCCAAATATCTAGAATACCCCCAAATAGCTTCCCAAAAACACGCAATACAGCTACCTTGCAGGCCACCAATGTAAGCCAATAGCAAAAATGCACCTCAGAAACAGGGGCTAATTCCCCTCTCCCCTCAACCTACGACCAAACTGCTATTTTGACACAAAATTAGACCTTCCCAGCAGTGCTCCCAGACCCCTAAACCCACTCCCAAAAATCTAGAACACCCCCAAATAGCTTCCCAAAAACGCGCAATACAGCTACCTTGCAGGCAGCCAATGTAAGCCAATGGCAAAAATGCACCTCAGAAACAGGACCTATTTCCCCTTTCCCTGAACCTACGACCAAACTGCTTTTTTGACACAAAATTAGACCTTCTCAGCAGTGCTCCCAGACCCCTAAACCCACTCCCAATAATCTAGAACACACCCAGATAGCTTCCCAAAAACACGCAATACAGCTACCTTGCAGGCCGCCAATGTATCCAATGTCAAAAATGCAACTTACGACCAAACTGCTATTTTGACACAAAATTAGACCTTCCCGGCTGTGCTCCCCGACCCCTAAACCCTCTCCCAGAAATCTAGAACACCCACAAATAGCTTCCCAAAAACATGCAATACAGCTACCTTGCACGCCACCAATGTAAGCCAATGGCAAAAAAGCACCTCAGAAACAGGCCCTAATTCCCCTTTCCCCTCATCCTACAACCAAAGTGCTATTTTGACACAGAATTAGAGCTTCCCAGCAGTGCTCCCAGACCCCTAAACCCACTCCCAAAAATCTAGAACACACCCAAATAGCTTCCCAAAAACACGCAATACAGCTACCTTGCAGGCCACCAATGTAAGCCAATGGCAAAAATGCACCTCAGAAACAGGGCCTAATTCCCCTTTCCCGGCAACCTACGCCCAAACTGCTATTTTGACACACAATTAGACCTTCCCAGCAGTGCTACCAGAACCGTAAACCCACTCCCAAAAATCAAGAACACCCCTAAATAGCTTCCCAAAAACACGCAATACTGCTACCTTGTAGGGCGCCAATGTAAGCCAATGGCAAAAATGCACCTCAGAAACAGGGCCTAATTCCCCTTTCCCCTCAATTTACGCCCAAATTGCTATTTTGACACAAACTTAGACCTTCCCAGCAGTGCTCCCGACCCCTAAACCCATTCCCAGAAATCTAGAACACCCCTAAATAGCTTCCCAATAACACGCAATACAGCTACTTTGCACGCCACCAATGTAAGCCAATGGCAAAAAAGCACCTCAGAAACAGGCCCTAATTCCCCTTTCCCCTCAACCTACGACCAAAGTGCTATTTTGACACAAAATTAGACCTTCCCAGCAGTGCTCCCAGGCCCCTAAACCCACTCCCAAAAATCTAGAACACACCCAAATAGCTTCCCAAAAACACGCAATACAGCTACCTTGCAGGCCACCAATGTAAGCCAATGGCAAAAATGCACCTCAGAAACAGGGGCTCATTCCCCTTTCCCCTCAACCTACGACCAAACTGCTATTTAGGCACAACAATAGACCGTCCCAGCAGCTCTCCCAGACCCCTAAACCAACTCCCAAACATCTAGAACACCCCCAAATAGCTTCCCAAAAACACGCAATACAGCTACCTTGCAGGCCGCCAATGTAAGCCAATGGCAAAAATGCACCTCAGAAACAGGGCCTATATCCCCTTTCCCCTCAACCTACGCCCAAACTGCTATTTTGAGACAAAATTAGACCTTCCCAGCGGTGCTCCCAGGCCCCTAAACCCACTCCCAAAAATCAAGAACACCCCTAACTAGCTTCCCAAAAACACGCAATACTGCTACCTTGTAGGGCGCCAATGTAAGCCAAAGGCAAAAATGCACCTCAGAAACAGGGCCTTATTCCCCTTTCCCCTCAATTTACGCCCAAATTGCTATTTTGACACAAAATTAGACCTTCCCAGCAGTGCTCCCAGACCCCTAAACCCACTCCCAGAAATCTAGAACACCCCTAAATAGCTTCCCAATAACAGGCAATACAGCTACTTTGCAGGCCGACAATGTAAGCCAATGGTCAAAATGCACCTCAGAAACAGGGACTAATTCCCTTTTCCCCTCAACCTTCAACCAAACTGCTATTTTGAGACAAGATTAGACCTTCCCAGCAGTACTCCCAGACCCCTAAACCCACTCCCAAAAATCTAGAACACCCCCAAACTGCTTCCCAAAACACGCAATACAGCTGCCTTGCAGGCCGCCTATGTAAGCCAATGGCAAAAATGCACCTCAGAAACAGGGCCTAATTCCCCTTTCCCCTTAACCTACGCCCAAACTGCTATTTTGACACAAAAATAGACCTTCCCAGCAGTGCTCCCAGACCCCTAAACTCACTCCCAAAAATCTAGAACACCCCCAAATAAATTCCCCAAAACACGCAATACAGCTACCTTGCAGGGAGCCAATGTAAGCCAATGGCAAAAATGCACCTCAGAAACAGGCCCTAATTCCCTTTTCCCCTCAACCTTCAACGAAACTGCTATTTTGAGACAAGATTAGACCTTCCCTGCAGTACTCCCAGACCCCTAAACCCACTCCCAAAAATCTAGAACACCCCCAAACAGTTTCCTAAAACACGCAATACAGCTGCCTTGCAGGCCGCCAATGTAAGCCAATGGCAAAAACTGCACCTCAGAAACAGGGACTAATTCCCCTTTCCCCTCAACCTACGGCCAAACTGCTATTTTGACACAAAATGAGACCTTCCCAGCAGTGCTCCCGACCCCTAAACCCATTCCCAGAAATCTAGAACACCCCTAAATAGCTTCCCAATAACACGCAATACAGCTACTTTGCACGCCACCAATGTAAGCCAATGGCAAAAAAGCACCTCAGAAACAGGCCCTAATTCCCCTTTCCCCTCAACCTACGACCAAAGTGCTATTTTGACACAAAATTAGACCTTCCCAGCAGTGCTCCCAGGCCCCTAAACCCACTCCCAAAAATCTAGAACACACCCAAATAGCTTCCCAAAAACACGCAATACAGCTACCTTGCAGGCCACCAATGTAAGCCAATGGCAAAAATGCACCTCAGAAACAGGGGCTCATTCCCCTTTCCCCTCAACCTACGACCAAACTGCTATTTAGGCACAACATTAGACCGTCCCAGCAGCTCTCCCAGACCCCTAAACCAACTCCCAAACATCTAGAACACCCCCAAATAGCTTCCCAAAAACACGCAATACAGCTACCTTGCAGGCCGCCAATGTAAGCCAATGGCAAAAATGCACCTCAGAAACAGGGCCTATATCCCCTTTCCCCTCAACCTACGCCCAAACTGCTATTTTGAGACAAAATTAGACCTTCCCAGCGGTGCTCCCAGGCCCCTAAACCCACTCCCAAAAATCAAGAACACCCCTAACTAGCTTCCCAAAAACACGCAATACTGCTACCTTGTAGGCGCCAATGTAAGCCAAAGGCAAAAATGCACCTCAGAAACAGGGCCTTATTCCCCTTTCCCCTCAATTTACGCCCAAATTGCTATTTTGACACAAAATTAGACCTTCCCAGCAGTGCTCCCAGACCCCTAAACCCACTCCCAGAAATCTAGAACACCCCTAAATAGCTTCCCAATAACAGGCAATACAGCTACTTTGCAGGCCGACAATGTAAGCCAATGGTCAAAATGCACCTCAGAAACAGGGACTAATTCCCTTTTCCCCTCAACCTTCAACCAAACTGCTATTTTGAGACAAGATTAGACCTTCCCAGCAGTACTCCCAGACCCCTAAACCCACTCCCAAAAATCTAGAACACCCCCAAACTGCTTCCCAAAACACGCAATACAGCTGCCTTGCAGGCCGCCTATGTAAGCCAATGGCAAAAATGCACCTCAGAAACAGGGCCTAATTCCCCTTTCCCCTTAACCTACGCCCAAACTGCTATTTTGACACAAAAATAGACCTTCCCAGCAGTGCTCCCAGACCCCTAAACTCACTCCCAAAAATCTAGAACACCCCCAAATAAATTCCCCAAAACACGCAATACAGCTACCTTGCAGGGAGCCAATGTAAGCCAATGGCAAAAATGCACCTCAGAAACAGGCCCTAATTCCCTTTTCCCCTCAACCTTCAACGAAACTGCTATTTTGAGACAAGATTAGACCTTCCCTGCAGTGCTCCCAGACCCCTAAACCCACTCCCAAATATCTAGAATACCCCCAAATAGCTTCCCAAAAACACGCAATACAGCTACCTTGCAGGCCACCAATGTAAGCCAATAGCAAAACTGCACCTCAGAAACAGGGGCTAATTCCCCTCTCCCCTCAACCTACGACCAAACTGCTATTTTGACACAAAATTAGACCTTCCCAGCAGTGCTCCCAGACCCCTAAACCCACTCCCAAAAATCTAGAACACCCCCAAATAGCTTCCCAAAAACGCGCAATACAGCTACCTTGCAGGCAGCCAATGTAAGCCAATGGCAAAATGCACCTCAGAAACAGGACCTATTTCCCCTTTCCCTGAACCTACGACCAAACTGCTTTTTTGACACAAAATTAGACCTTCTCAGCAGTGCTCCCAGACCCCTAAACCCACTCCCAATAATCTAGAACACACCCAGATAGCTTCCCAAAAACACGCAATACAGCTACCTTGCAGGCCGCCAATGTATCCAATGTCAAAAATGCAACTTACGACCAAACTGCTATTTTGATACAAAATTAGACCTTCCCGGCTGTGCTCCCCGACCCCTAAACCCTCTCCCAGAAATCTAGAACACCCACAAATAGCTTCCCAAAAACATGCAATACAGCTACCTTGCACACCACCAATGTAAGCCAATGGCAAAAAAGCACCTCAGAAACAGGCCCTAATTCCCCTTTCCCCTCATCCTACAACCAAAGTGCTATTTTGACACAGAATTAGAGCTTCCCAGCAGTGCTCCCAGACCCCTAAACCCACTCCCAAAAATCTAGAACACACCCAAATAGCTTCCCAAAAACACGCAATACAGCTACCTTGCAGGCCACCAATGTAAGCCAATGGCAAAAATGCACCTCAGAAACAGGGCCTAATTCCCCTTTCCCGGCAACCTACGCCCAAACTGCTATTTTGACACACAATTAGACCTTCCCAGCAGTGCTACCAGAACCGTAAACCCACTCCCAAAAATCAAGAACACCCCTAAATAGCTTCCCAAAAACACGCAATACTGCTACCTTGTAGGGCGCCAATGTAAGCCAATGGCAAAAATGCACCTCAGAAACAGGGCCTAATTCCCCTTTCCCCTCAATTTACGCCCAAATTGCTATTTTGACACAAACTTAGACCTTCCCAGCAGTGCTCCCGACCCCTAAACCCATTCCCAGAAATCTAGAACACCCCTAAATAGCTTCCCAATAACACGCAATACAGCTACTTTGCACGCCACCAATGTAAGCCAATGGCAAAAAAGCACCTCAGAAACAGGCCCTAATTCCCCTTTCCCCTCAACCTACGACCAAAGTGCTATTTTGACACAAAATTAGACCTTCCCAGCAGTGCTCCCAGGCCCCTAAACCCACTCCCAAAAATCTAGAACACACCCAAATAGCTTCCCAAAAACACGCAATACAGCTACCTTGCAGGCCACCAATGTAAGCCAATGGCAAAAATGCACCTCAGAAACAGGGGCTCATTCCCCTTTCCCCTCAACCTACGACCAAACTGCTATTTAGGCACAACATTAGACCGTCCCAGCAGCTCTCCCAGACCCCTAAACCAACTCCCAAACATCTAGAACACCCCCAAATAGCTTCCCAAAAACACGCAATACAGCTACCTTGCAGGCCGCCAATGTAAGCCAATGGCAAAAATGCACCTCAGAAACAGGGCCTATATCCCCTTTCCCCTCAACCTACGCCCAAACTGCTATTTTGAGACAAAATTAGACCTTCCCAGCGGTGCTCCCAGGCCCCTAAACCCACTCCCAAAAATCAAGAACACCCCTAACTAGCTTCCCAAAAACACGCAATACTGCTACCTTGTAGGGCGCCAATGTAAGCCAAAGGCAAAAATGCACCTCAGAAACAGGGCCTTATTCCCCTTTCCCCTCAATTTACGCCCAAATTGCTATTTTGACACAAAATTAGACCTTCCCAGCAGTGCTCCCAGACCCCTAAACCCACTCCCAGAAATCTAGAACACCCCTAAATAGCTTCCCATTAACAGGCAATACAGCTACTTTGCAGGCCGACAATGTAAGCCAATGGTCAAAATGCACCTCAGAAACAGGGACTAATTCCCTTTTCCCCTCAACCTTCAACCAAACTGCTATTTTGAGACAAGATTAGACCTTCCCAGCAGTACTCCCAGACCCCTAAACCCACTCCCAAAAATCTAGAACACCCCCAAACTGCTTCCCAAAACACGCAATACAGCTGCCTTGCAGGCCGCCTATGTAAGCCAATGGCAAAAATGCACCTCAGAAACAGGGCCTAATTCCCCTTTCCCCTTAACCTACGCCCAAACTGCTATTTTGACACAAAATTAGACCTTCCCAGCAGTGCTCCCAGACCCCTAAACTCACTCCCAAAAATCTAGAACACCCCCAAATAAATTCCCCAAAACACGCAATACAGCTACCTTGCAGGGAGCCAATGTAAGCCAATGGCAAAAATGCACCTCAGAAACAGGCCCTAATTCCCTTTTCCCCTCAACCTTCAACGAAACTGCTATTTTGAGACAAGATTAGACCTTCCCTGCAGTACTCCCAGACCCCTAAACCCACTCCCAAAAATCTAGAACACCCCCAAACAGTTTCCTAAAACACGCAATACAGCTGCCTTGCAGGCCGCCAATGTAAGCCAATGGCAAAAACTGCACCTCAGAAACAGGGACTAATTCCCCTTTCCCCTCAACCTACGGCCAAACTGCTATTTTGACACAAAATGAGACCTTCCCTGCAGTGCTCCCAGACCCCTAAATCCACTCCCAAAAATCTAGAACACCCCCAAATAGCTTCCCAAAAACGCGCAATACAGCTACCTTGCAGGCAGCCAATGTAAGCCAATGGCAAAAATGCACCTCAGAAACAGGACCTATTTCCCCTTTCCCTGAACCTACGACCAAACTGCTTTTTTGACACAAAGTTAGACCTTCTCAGCAGTGCTCCCAGACCCCTAAACCCACTCCCAATAATCTAGAACACACCCAGATAGCTTCCCAAAAACACGCAATACAGCTACCTTGCAGGCCGCCAATGTATCCAATGTCAAAAATGCAACTTACGACCAAACTGCTATTTTGACACAAAATTAGACCTTCCCGGCTGTGCTCCCCGACCCCTAAACCCTCTCCCAGAAATCTAGAACACCCACAAATAGCTTCCCAAAAACATGCAATACAGCTACCTTGCACGCCACCAATGTAAGCCAATGGCAAAAAAGCACCTCAGAAACAGGCCCTAATTCCCCTTTCCCCTCATCCTACAACCAAAGTGCTATTTTGACACAGAATTAGAGCTTCCCAGCAGTGCTTCCAGACCCCTAAACCCACTCCCAAAAATCTAGAACACACCCAAATAGCTTCCCAAAAACACGCAATACAGCTACCTTGCAGGCCACCAATGTAAGCCAATGGCAAAAATGCACCTCAGAAACAGGGCCTAATTCCCTTTTCCCGGCAACCTACGCCCAAACTGCTATTTTGACACAAAATTAGACCTTCCCAGCAGTGCTACCAGAACCCTAAACCCACTCCCAAAAATCAAGAACACCCCTAAATAGCTTCCCAAAAACACGCAATACTGCTACCTTGTAGGGCGCCAACGTAAGCCAATGGCAAAAATGCACCACAGAAACAGGGCCTAATTCCCCTTTCCCCTCAATTTACACCCAAATTGCTATTTTGACACAAAATTAGACCTTCCCAGCAGTGCTCCCGACCCCTAAACCCATTCCCAGAAATCTAGAACACCCCTAAATAGCTTCCCAATAACACGCAATACAGCTACTTTGCACGCCACCAATGTAAGCCAATGGCAATAAAAAAAAACCTCAGAAACAGGCCTTAATTACCCTTTCCCCTCAACCTACGACCAAAGTGCTATTTTGACACAAAATTAGACCGTCCCAGCAGCTCTCCCAGACCCCTAAACCAACTCCCAAACATCTAAAACACCCCCAAATAGCTTCCCAAAAACACGCAATACAGCTACCTTGCAGGCCGCCAATGTAAGCGAATGGCAAAAAAGCACCTCATAAACAGGCCCTAATTACCCTTTCCCCTCAACCAAACTGCTATTTTGACACAAAATTAGACCTTCCCAGCAGTGCTCCTAGGCCCCTAAACCCACTCCCAACAATCTAGAACACCCAAAAATAGCTACTCAAAAGCACGCAATACAGCTACCTTGCAGGCCGCCAATGTAAGCCAATGGCAAAAATGCACCTCAGAAACAGGGCCTAAATCCCCTTTCCCCTCAACCTACGTCCAAACTGCTATTTTGAGACAAAATTAGACCTTCCCAGCAGTGCTCCCAGACCCCTAAACCTACTCCCAACAATCTAGAACACCCCAAAACAGCTTCCCAAAACACGCAATACAGCTGCCTTGCAGGCCGCCTATCTAAGCCAATGGCAAAAATGCACCTTAGAAACAGGGCCTAATTCCCCTTTCCCCTTAACCTACACCCAAACTGCTATTTTGACACAAAATTAGACCTTCCCCGCAGTGCTCCCAGACCCCTAAACCCACTCCCAAAAATCTAGAACACCCCCAAATAAATTCCCAAAAACACGCAATACAGCTACCTTGCAGGGAGCCAATGTAAGCCAATGGCAAACATGCACCTCAGAAACAAGGCCTAATTCCCCTTTCCCCTCAAGCTTAGCCAAAACTGCTATTTTGACACAAAATTAGTGCTTCCCAGCAGTGCTTCCAGACCCCTAAACCCACTCCCAAAATCTAGAACACCCCCAGATAGCTTATCAAAAACACACAATACAGGTAACTTGCAGGCCGCCAACGTAAGCCAATGGCAAAAATGCACCTCAGAAACAGGGCCTAATTCCCTTTTCCCCTCAACCTTCAACAAAACTGCTTTTTTGAGACAAGATTAGACCTTCCCAGCAGTACTCCCAGACCCCTAAACCCACTCCCAAAAATCTAAAACACCCCCAAACAGTTTCCTAAAACACGCAATACAGCTGCCTTGCAGGCCACCAATGTAAGCCAATGGCATAAAAGCACCTCAGAAACAGGGCCTAATTCCCCTTTCCCCTCAACTTACGCCCGAATTGCTATTTTGACACAAAATTAGACCTTCCCAGCAGTGCCCCTAGACCCCTAAACCCACTCCCAGAAATCTAGAACACTCCTAAATAGCTTCCCAAAAACACGCAATACAGCTACTTTGCAGGCCCCCAATGTAAGCCAATGGCAAAAATGCACCTCAGAAACAGGGCCTAATTCCCCTTTCCCGGCAACCTACGCCCAAACTGCTATTTTGAAACACAATTAGACCTTCCCAGCAGTGCTCCCAGACCCCTAAACCCACTCCCAAAAATTTAGAACACACCCAAATAGCTTCTCAAAAACACGCAATACAGGTACCTTGCAGGCTGCCAATGTAAGCCAATGGCAAAAATACACCTCAGAAACAGGGCCTAATTCCCCTTTCCCCTCAACTTACGCCCAAATTGCTATTTTGACACAAAATTAGACCTTACCAGCAGTGCCCCTAGACCCCTAAACCCACTCCCTGAAATCTAGAACACTCCTAAATAGCTTCCCAAAAACACGCAATACAGCTACTTTGCAGGCCGCCAATGTAAGCCAATGGCAAAAATGCACCTCAGAAACAGGGCCTAATTCCCCTTTTTTCTCAACCTACGCGCAAACTGCTATTTTGACACAACATTAGACCTTCCCAGCAGTTCTCCCAGACCCCTAAACCCACTCCCAAAAATCAAGAACACCCCTAAATAGCTTCCCAAAAACACGCAATACAGCTACTTTGCAGGCCACCAATGTAAGCCAATGGCAAAAATGCACCTCAGAAACAGGCCCTAATTCCCCTTTCCCCTCAACCTACGACCAAAGTGCTATTTTGACACAAAATTAGACCTTCCCAGCAGTTCTCCCAGACCCCTAAACCCACTCCCAAAAATCTGGAACACACCCAAATAGCTTCCCAAAAACACGGAATACAGCTACCTTGCAGGCCACCAAAGTCAACCAATGGCAAAAATGCACCTCAGAAACAGGGGCTAATTCCCCTTTCCCCTCAACCTACGACCAAACTGCTATTTAGGCACAAGATTAGACCTTCCCAGCAGCTCTCCCAGAACCCTAATCCAACTCCCAAAAATCTAGAACACCCCCAAATAGCTTCCCAAAAACACGCAATACTGCTACCTTGCAGGCCGCCAATGTAAGCCAATGGCAAAAAAGCACCTCATAAACAGGCCCTAATTCCCCTTTCCCCTCAACCTACGACCAAACTGCTATTTTGACACAAAATGAGACCTTCCCAGCAGTGCTCCTAGGCCCCTAAACCCACTCCCAACAATCTAGAACACCCAAAAATAGCTTCTCAAAAACACGCAATACAGCTACCTTGCAGGCCGCCAATGTAAGCCAATGGCAAAAATGCACCTCAGAAACAGGTCCTATATCCCCTTTCCCCTCAACCTACACCCAAACTGCTATTTTGAGACAAAATAAGACCTTCCCAGCAGTGCTACCAGACCCCTAAACCCACTCCCAAAAATCAAGAACACCCCTAACTAGCTTCCCAAAACCACTCAATACTGCTACCTTGTAGGGCGCCAATGTAAGCCAATGGCAAAAATGCACCTCAGAAACAGGGCCTTATTCCCCTTTCCCCTCAATTTACGCCCAAATTGCTATTTTGACACAAAATTAGACCTTCCCAGCAGTGCTCCCAGACCCCTAAACCCACTCCCAGAAATCTAGAACACCCCTAAATAGCTTCCCAATAACACGCAATACAGCTACTTTGCAGGCCGACAATGTAAGCCAATGGTCAAAATGCACCTCAGAAACAGGGACTAATTCCCTTTTCCCCTCAACCTTCAACCAAACTGCTATTTTGAGACTAGATTAGACCTTCCCAGCAGTACTCCCAGACCCCTAAACCCACTCCCAAAAATCTAGAACACCCCCAAACTGCTTCCCAAAACACGCAATACAGCTGCCTTGCAGGCCGCCTATGTAAGCCAATGGCAAAAATGCACCTCAGAAACAGGGCCTAATTCCCCTTTCCCCTTAACCTACGCCCAAACTGCTATTTTGACACAAAATTAGACCTTCCCAGCAGTGCTCCCAGACCCCTGAACCCACTCCCAAAAATCTAGAACACCCCCGAATAAATTCCCCAAAACACGCAATACAGGTACCTTGCAGGGAGCCAATGTAAGCCAATGGCAAAAATGCACCTCAGAAACAGGCCCTAATTCCCTTTTCCCCTCAACCTTCAACGAAACTGCTATTTTGAGACAAGATTAGACCTTCCCAGCAGTATTCCCAGACCCCTAAACCCACTCCCAAAAATCTAGAACACCCCCAAACAGTTTCCTAAAACACGCAATACAGCTGCCTTGCAGGCTGCCAATGTAAGCCAATGGCAAAAATGCACCTCAGAAACAGGGGCTAATTCCCCTCTCCCCTCAACCTACAACCAAACTGCTATTTTGACACAAAATTAGACCTTCCCAGCAGTGCTCCCAGACCCCTAAACCCACTCCCAAAAATCTAGAACACCCCCAAATAGCTTCCCAAAAATACACAATACAGCTACCTTGCAGGCAGCCAATGTAAGCCAATGGCAAAAATGCACCTCAGAAACAGGACCTATTTCCCCTTTCCCCTGAACCTACGACCAAACTGCTTTTTTGACACAAAATTAGACCTTCTCAGCAGTGCTCCCAGACCCCTAAACCCACTCCCAATAATCTAGAACACACCCAAATAGCTTCCCAAAAACACGCAATACAGCTACCTTGCAGGCCGCCAATGTATTCAATGTCAAAAATGCGCCTCAGAAACAGGGCCTAATTCCCCTTTCCTCTCAAGTTACGACCAAACTGCTATTTTGACACAAAATTATACCTTCCCGCTGTGCTCACAGACCCCTAAACCCTCTCCCAGAAATCTAGAACACCCACAAATAGCTTCCCAAAAACATGCAATACAGCTACCTTGCATGCCACCAATGTAAGCCAATGGCAAAAAAGCACCTCATAAACAGGCCCTAATTCCCCTTTCCCCTCAACCTACGACCAAACTGCTATTTTGACACAAAATTAGACCTTCCCAGCAGTGCTCCTAGGCCCCTAAACCCACTCCCAACAATCTAGAACACCCAAAAATAGCTACTCAAAAACACGCAATACAGCTACCTTGCAGGCCGCCAATGTAAGCCAAGGTCAAAAAGGCACCTCAGAAACAGGGCCCCATTCCCCTTTCCCCTCAACCTACACCCAAACTGCTATTTTGAGACAAAATTAGACCTTCCCAGCAGTGCTCCCAGGCCCCTAAACCCACTCCCAACAATCTAGAACACCCCCAAATTGCCCACCAAAAATACGCAATACTGCTACCTTGCAGGCCGCCAATGTAAGCCAATGGCAAAAATGCACCTCAGAAACAAGGCCTAATTCCCCTTTCCCCTCAACCTACGCCCAAAAAGCTATTTTGACACAAAATTAGACCTTCTCAGCAGTGCTACCAGACCCCTAAACCCACTCCCAAAAATCAAGAACACCCCTAAATAGCTTCCCAAAAACACGCCATACTGCTACCTTGTAGGGCGCCAATGTAGGCCAATGGCAAAAATGCACCTCAGAAACAGGGCCTAATTCCCCTTTCCCCTCAATTTACGCCCAAATTACTATTTTGACACAAAATTAGACCTTCCAAGCAGTGCTCCCAGGCCCCTAAACCCACTCCCAACAATCTAGAACACCCCCAAATTGCCCACCAAAAATACGCAATACTGCTACCTTGCAGGCCGCCAATGTAAGCCAATGGCAAAAATGCACCTCAGAAACAAGGCCTAATTCCCCTTTCCCCTCAATTTACGCCCAAATTGCTATTTTGACACAAAATTAGACCTTCCCAGCAGTGCTCCAAGACCTCTAAACCCACTCCCAGAAATCTAGAACACCCATAAATAGCTTCCCAATAACACGCAATACAGCTACTTTGCACGCCACCAATGTAAGCCAATGGCAAAAAAGCACCTCAGAAACAGGCCCTAATTCCCCTTTCCCCTCAACCTACGACCAAAGTGCTATTTTGACACAAAATTAGACCTTCCCAGGAGTGCTCCCAGACCCCTAAACCCACTCCCAAAAATCTAGAACACACCCAAATAGCTTCCCAAAAACACGCAATACAGCTACCTTGCAGGCCGCCAATGTAAGCCAATGGCAAAAAAGCACCTCATAAACAGGCCCTAATTCCCTTTTCCCCTCAACCTACGACCAAACTGCTATTTTGACACACAATTAGACCTTCCCAGCAGTGCTCCTAGGCCCCTAAACCCACTCCCAACAACCTAGAACACCCCCAAATAGCCCACCAAAAATACGCAATCCTGCTACCTTGCAAGCCGCCAATGTAAGCCAATGGCAAAAATGCACCTTCAGAAACAGGGCCTTATTCCCTTTTCCCCTCAATTTACGCCCAAATTGCTATTTTGACACAAAATTAGACCTTCCCAGCAGTGCTCCCAGACCCCTAAACCCACTCCCAGAAATCTAGAACACCCCTAAATAGCTTCCCAATAACACGCAATACAGCTACTTTGCAGGCCGACAATGTAAGCCAATGGTCAAAATGCACCTCAGAAACAGGGACTAATTCCCTTTTCCCCTCAACCTTCAACCAAACTGCTATTTTGAGACAAGATTAGACCTTCCCAGCAGTACTCCCACACCCCTAAACCCAGTCCCAAAAATCTAGAACACCCCCAAACTGCTTCCCAAAACACGCAATACAGCTGCCTTGCAGGCCGCCTATGTAAGCCAATGGCAAAAATGCACCTCAGAAACAGGGCCTAATTCCCCTTTCCCCTTACCCTACGCCCAAACTGCTATTTTGACACAAAATTAGACCTTCCCAGCAGTGCTCCCAGACCCCTGAACCCACTCCCAAAAATCTAGAACACCCCCAAATAAATTCCCCAAAACACGCAATACAGCTACCTTGCAGGGAGCCAATGTAAGCCAATGGCAAAAATGCACCTCAGAAACAGGCCCTAATTCCCTTTTCCACTCAACCTTCAACGAAACTGCTATTTTGAGACAAGATTAGACCTTCCCAGCAGTATTCCCAGACCCCTAAACCCACTCCCAAAAATCTAGAACACCCCCAAACAGTTTCCTAAAACACGCAATACAGCTGCCTTGCAGGCCGCCAATGTAAGCCAATGGCAAAAACTGCACGTCAGAAACAGGGACTAATTCCCCTTTCCCCTCAACCTACCGCCAAACTGCTATTTTGAGACAAAATGAGACCTTCCCTGCAGTGCTCCCAGACCCCTAAACCCACTCCCAAATATCTAGAATACCCCCAAATTTCTTCCCAAAAACACGCAATACAGCTACCTTGCAGGCCACCAATGTAAGCCAATGGCAAAAATGCACCTCAGAAACAGGGGCTAATTCCCCTCTCCCCTCAACCTACGACCAAACTGCTATTTTGACACAAAATTAGACCTTCCCAGCAGTGCTCCCAGACCCCTAAACCCACTCCCAAAAATCTAGAACACCCCCAAATAGCTTCCCAAAAATACGCAATACATCCAGCTACCTTGCAGGCAGCCAGTGTAAGCCAATGGCAAAAATGCACCTCAGAAACAGGACCTATTTCCCCTTTCCCCTGAACCTACGACCAAACTGCTTTTTTGACACAAAATTAGACCTTCTCAGCAGTGCTCCCAGACCCCTAAACCCACTCCCAATAATCTAGAACACACCCAAATAGCTTCCCAAAAACACGCAATACAGCTACCTTGCAGGCCGCCAATGTATTCAATGTCAAAAATGCGCCTCAGAAACAGGGCCTAATTCCCCTTTCCTCTCAAGTTACGACCAAACTGCTATTTTGACACAAAATTAGACCTTCCCGGCTGTGCTCACAGACCCCTAAACCCTCTCCCAGAAATCTAGAACACCCACAAATAGCTTCCCAAAAACATGCAATACAGCTACCTTGCACGCCACCAATGTAAGCCAATGGCAAAAAAGCACCTCAGAAACAGGCCCTAATTCCCCTTTCCCCTCAACCTACGACCAAAGTGCTATTTTGACACAAAATTAGACCTTCCCAGCAGTGCTCCCAGACCCCTAAACCTACTCCCAAAAATCGAGAACACACCCAAATAGCTTCCCAAAAACACGCAATACAGCTACCTTGCAGGCCACCAATGTAAGCCAATGGCAAAAATGCACCTCAGAAACTGGGCTTAATTCCCCTTTCCGCTCAACCTACGACCAAACTGCTATTTTGACACAAAATTAGATCTACTCAGCAGTGCTCCCAGACCCCTAAACTCACTCCCAAATATCTAGAATACCCCAAAATAGCTTCCCACAAACACGCAATACAGCTGCCTTTCAGGCTGCCTATGTAAGCCAATAACAAAAATGCACCTCAGAAACAGGGCCTAATTCCCCTTTTGCCTCAACCTATGCCCAAACTGCTATTTTGACACAAAATTCGACCTTCCCAGCAGTGCTCCCAGACCCCTAAACTCACTCCCAAAAATCTATAACACCCCCAAATAGCTTCCCAAAAACACGCAATACAGCTACCTTGCACGCCACCAATGTAAGACAATGGCAAAAATCCACCTCAGAAACAAGGCCTAATTCCCCTTTCCTCTCAACCTACGCCCAAACTGCTATTTTGACACAAAACTAGACCTTCCAAGGAGTGCTCCCAGACCCCTAAACCCACTCCCAAAAATCTAGAACACCCCCAAATAGCTTCCCAAAAACACGCAATACAGCTACCTTGCAGGGCGCCAATGTAAGCCAATGGCAAAAATGCACCTCAGAAACAAGGCCTAATTCCCCTTTCCCCTCAACCTTCGCCAAAACTGCTATTTTGACACAAAATTAGAGCTTCCCAGCAGTGCTTCCAGACCCCTAAACCCACTCCCAAAAATCTAGAACACCCCCAAATAGCTTCCCAAAAACACGCAATACAGCTACCTTGCAGGCAGCCAATGTAAGCCAATGGCAAAAAATGCACCTCAGAAACAGGACCTATTTCCCCTTTCCCCTGAACCTACGACCAAACTGCTTTTTTGATACAAAATTAGACCTTCTCAGCAGTGCTCCCAGTCCCCTAAACCCACTCCCAATATTCTAGAACACACCCAAATAGCTTCCCAAAAACACGCAATACAGCTACCTTGCAGGCCGCCAATGTATTCAATGTCAAAAATGCGCCTCAGAAACAGGGCCTAATTCCCCTTTCCTCTCAAGTTACGACCAAACTGCTATTTTGACACAAAATTAGACCTTCCCGGCTGTGCTCACAGACCCCTAAACCCTCTCCCAGAAATCTAGAACACCCACAAATAGCTTCCCAAAAACATGCAATACAGCTACCTTGCACGCCACCAATGTAAGCCAATGGCAAAAAAGCACCTCAGAAACAGGCCCTAATTCCCCTTTCCCCTCAACCTACGACCAAAGTCCTATTTTGACACAAAATTAGACCTTCCCAGCAGTGCTCCCAGACCCCTAAACCCACTCCCAAAAATCTAGAACACCCAAAAATAGCTACTCAAAAACACGCAATACAGCTACCTTGCAGGCCGCCAATGTAAGCCAATGGCAAAAATGCATCTCAGAAACAGGGCCTAATTCCCCTTTCCCCTCAACCTACACCCAAACTGCTATTTTGAGACAAAATTAGACCTTCCCAGCAGTGCTCCCAGGCCCCTAAACCCACTCCCAACAATCTAGAACACCCCCAAATTGCCCACCAAAAATACGCAATACTGCTACCTTGCAGGCCGCCAATGTAAGCCATTGGCAAAAATGCACCTCAGAAACAAGGCCTAATTCCCCTTTCCCCTCAACCTACGCCACAACAGCTATTTTGACACAAAATCAGACCTTCCCAGCAGTGCTACCAGACCCCTAAACCCACTCCCAAAAATCAAGAACACCCCTAAATAGCTTCCCAAAAACACGCAATACTGCTACCTTGTAGGGCGCCAATGTAAGCCAATGGCAAAAATGCACCTCAGAAACAGGCCCTAATTCCCCTTTCCCCTCAACCTACGACCAAAGTGCTATTTTGACACAAAATTAGACCTTCCCAGCAGTGCTCCCAGACCCCTAAACCCACTCCCAAAAATCTAGAACACCCAAAAATAGCTACTCAAAAACACGCAATTCAGCTACCTTGCAGGCCGCCAATGTAAGCCAATGGCAAAAATGCACCTCAGAAACAGGGCCTAATTCCCCTTTCCCCTCAACCTACACCCAAACTGCTATTTTGAGACAAAATTAGACCTTCCCAGCAGTGCTCCCAGGCCCCTAAACCCACTCCCAACAATCTAGAACACCCCCAAATTGCCCACCAAAAATACGCAATACTGCTACCTTGCAGGCCGCCAATGTAAGCCAATGGCAAAAATGCACCTCAGAAACAAGGCCTAATTCCCCTTTCCCCTCAACCTACGCCCAAACAGCTATTTTGACACAAAATTAGACCTTCCCAGCAGTGCTACCAAAACCCTAAACCCACTCCCAAAAATCAAAAACACCCCTAAATAGCTTCCCAAAAACACGCAATACTGCTACCTTGTAGGGCGCCAATGTAAGCCAATGGCAAAAATGCACCTCAGAAACAGGGCCTAATTCCCCTTTCCCCTCAATTTACGCCCAAATTACTATTTTGACACAAAATTAGACCTTCCCAGCAGTGCTCCCAGACCTCTAAACCCACTCCCAGAAATCTAGAACACCCCTAAATAGCTTCCCAATAACACGCAATACAGCTACTTTGCACGCCACCAATGTAAGCCAATGGCAAAAAAGCACCTCAGAAACAGGCCCTAATTCCCCTTTCCCCTCAACCTACGACCAAAGTGCTATTTTGACACAAAATTAGACCTTCCCAGCAGTGCTCCCAGACCCCTAAACCCACTCCCAAAAATCTGGAACACACCCAAATAGCTTCCCAAAAACACGCAATACAGCTACCTTGCAGGCCACCAAAGTAAACCAATGGCAAAAATGCACCTCAGAAACAGGGGCTAATTCCCCTTTCCCCTCAACCTACGACCAAACTGCTATTTAGGCACAAGAAGATTAGACCTTCCCTGCAGCTCTCCCAGAACCCTAATCCAACTCCCAAAAATCTAGAACACCCCCAAACAGCTTCCCAAAAACACGCAATACTGCTACCTTGCAGGCCGCCAATGTAAGCCAATGGCAAAAAAGCACCTCATAAACAGGCCCTAATTCCCCTTTCCCCTCAACCTACGACCAAACTGCTATTTTGACACAAAATGAGACCTTCCCAGCAGTGCTCCTAGGCACCTAAACCCACTCCCAACAATCTAGAACACCCAAAAATAGCTACTAAAAAACACGCAATACAGCTTCCTTGCAGGCCGCCAATGTAAGCCAATGGCAAAAATGCACCTCAGAAACAGGTCCTATATCCCGTTTCCCCTCAACCTACGCCCAAACTGCTATTTTGAGACAAAATTAGACCTTCCCAGCAGTGCTACCAGACCCCTAAACCCACTCCCAAAAATCTAGAACACCCCCAAACTGCTTCCCAAAACACGCAATACAGCTGCCTTGCAGGCCGCCTATGTAAGCCAATGGCAAAAATGCACCTCAGAAACAGGGCCTAATTCCCCTTTCCCCTTAACCTACGCCCAAACTGCTATTTTGACACAAAATTAGACCTTCCCAGCAGTGCTCCCAGACCCCTGAACCCACTCCCAAAAATCTAGAACACCCCCAAATAAATTCCCCAAAACACGCAATGCAGCTACCTTGCAGGGAGCCAATGTAAGCCAATGGCAAAAATGCACCTCAGAAACAGGCCCTAATTCCCTTTTCCCCTCAACCTTCAACGAAACTGCTATTTTGAGACAAGATTAGACCTTACCAGCAGTATTCCCAGACCCCTAAACCCACTCCCAAAAATCTAGAACACCCCCAAACAGTTTCCTAAAACACGCAATACAGCTGCCTTGCAGGCCGCCAATGTAAGCCAATGGCAAAAACTGCACGTCAGAAACAGGGACTAATTCCCCTTTCCCCTCAACCTACGGCCAAACTGCTATTTTGACACAACATGAGACCTTCCCTGCAGTGCTCCCAGACCCCTAAACCCACTCCCAAATATCTAGAATACCCCCAAATTACTTCCCAAAAACACGCAATACAGCTACCTTGCAGGCCACCAATGTAAGCCAATGGCAAAAATGTACCTCAGAAACAGGGGCTAATTCCCCTCTCCCCTCAACCTACGACCAAACTGCTATTTTGACACAAAATTAGACCTTCCCGGCAGTGCTCCCAGACCCCTAAACCCACTCCCAAAAATCTAGAACACCCCCAAATAGCTTCCCAAAAACACGCAATACAGCTACCTTGCAGGCAGCCAATGTAAGCCAATGGCAAAAATGCACCTCAGAAACAGGACCTATTTCCCCTTACTGTTGAAAATTGGTACGGTTTGGTGAACATTATCTGCGCCATCTTGCCTCTTCCCCCGATGCCACACTTTTGTCGTGCGCGCCCGCCATTTTAAGATGCCCTGAGCCGAACAAACCCTTTTGCATGCCGCTGGCCCCTGACATAGCCCCTCGCCCTCACCAAGCCCACACACTGACCAACCCATTGCTTGCACCTGCCCTGAATCATAAACCCCTCTTCAGCGCTGCTCTGCCTCAGGCCCTCATCCTGTTCCTAGCGCAACACCTCCCTTCTTCCCTTTCATGACCCCCGGCCCTTTGATGCAAACCCCCTTTTCCCCGTGTGCCCGTTTGTCTTCCCCGTTCCCAGGCCGACACCCAGCCCTGCCGATACCATTCCTTGCCCCTCCCCGTACAATAGAAAGCTTCCCTCATCAAAGGATCCCCGGGTTGATCAAAGCCCCCACCCCCTGAGATCCGATCGAACCCCGCATTCCATGAATTGGCGGAATATCCAGCTGCGCGATACTCATCACCTGTTATGACCAGGGTGGGGACTTCTACTGTGAATGTGTGTGGGAACGGGCCCGGAGGGAGGATTCCGGGAATGTCTTTCCGTACATCAAAGCTTTGTCATGAATATGTAATCTGCAATAAAGTCATAAAACAGTGTATAAGAGGCCAGGCCTCAGAAATGTAGTTAGAGCACCTCAGAACGATACCTGCTGTCCGTTTTGCTGTGTTCTCCTCCGGAGAGAATAAAACCTTGTTTCCTGCTTTCCAGTCTCCAGCGCCTGCCTCTTCATTTATTAAATAATTCGAGGGTCACAGAGGCAATACCGCCGGGCAAATATCGATTGTCCCCGACCCGACTAAGGTTTTAACAATTGGCACCCCACGTGAGGCCCATCAGCGACTCGTGGATCCAGTGGGAGAGGTCCCGACGACAGAGTGAACGACTGCAACGATCGGGAGAGCTCGTGCCCAATAGACCTCGTCTGGCAGCCGATCATCCGAACTTCACTAGTTCCGAACAGACCTCTCTCGAGTGATCTACGGTCCTGACTGGGAACCATTAGGAGTGCCGTGAGAAATACGAAAAAAAGAGGATGAACGGGCGCTGGATTCGGAAGACAAGAAACTGTCCACACGGTCCGGGTAAGGTCGTGTAATCACGACAAGTTGCGAAATGATTGCTTGATTGCTTGATTGTTTAAAAAATACTAGTATTGCTCTTTTTATTTATTTGGAGATTCACTGTCTGCAAACGGGGAAACAACGGGCTCTCTCTTTGCAAGCAGTGGAGGATAGGTAAGGCAGCAGCCGTGCTTATTTTTTTCTCCCCCACTCAATAATTACTTGAAACTGAACTGTTGTTCGCAAAACTATTGTTTTCTGGAGATTCTCTGTCTGCAAACAGGGAAGAGACCGTAGGTAACGCAGATCTTTGCGGACCTACTCATTCTCCCCATTGATATTTATTGGTCTTTTTGTTATTTTGATCCATGAGGTATTCACTGCCTGCAAACAACGTAGAATAGGAATATTCTGTCTAGTCTTTGCACCTAGTGATAAGATAGGCACTGCTGACTTATTAGTCCCTCGTTACGAGCCGTCATGTCTGTCTTCTCCCCACTGATTGATAATTGGTTCAGCCCGGACCGTGTATTAGAGGTGGACCATATAGCTCCACTAGAAGGCACCCCTAATAAGGACATGTTCATAAACTATGGATTAGTTACCATAGCCTATAATAAATTGTGGCACAGGTATACCAAAGAAAGTCAAGACAAACAGTGGCCACTGGCAGGATCCTTTGACCTTGATAAAATAGAAACGTTGGAAATAGCCCTTCGCAATAATAAGACAACGCCTATTATGCTCGACAGTCTCGGTATGTGGTGCAGAGAGGCTATGCAACGACAGAGAAAAGACGAGGACAAATCAGGTAGAGAAATATACCGACAGGACAACCCCGGGACACCACGACCCAAAAATTATCCCCCGACACTACGCAAAAGACGGCCAGACTTAGGGCCAGACCAATGCGCTTTTTGTAGATATGTCGGACACTGGAAAGCCCAATGCCCGACTCTACTGAGCGTGAGTAAGGGCAAAGGGCCGACAGGAACGACAGACCGGCAGAATGAGAAAAAGCGCGAGACAAAGAAGAATCCGACTCACATAGACAGACCAGATAGAACCACCACGTTTGATTATGCCCGATGGCACAGATTTCGCCAGGACAATTTCAGCGGCATGCTCAAGTTCTCCTAGGTCGGGCAACGTCAAGACGGGAACCCAGCCTCGCTTTAAATTCACAGACGGAAAGAGATAATTATGGCCAATAACTGTTTTATATTTGTCTTGGGTCTTTGTATGTCGTACTTGTACTGTCCCCCGTCTGAGTTTGTGTGTATGTAATGTACGAATCTGCGTCATCCCTCTACACGTGTTTCCGTGTTACTCAACCTCTGTTAACAGAAACTTAGCATAAAAGCAACCTGGAAAGAAAGAAATGGTAAAACAAAATCCGTAGACCATTGATGAACTTGAACTTTTAATTTAACACAACAACCAAGAAATAATAACGGTAAACTGTAGAAAATGAAAGTCAAACAGAACATTCGCCCCCCCCCATTCTGGAACCTTCCAAAGTAGGGCAGGGTTACGGCTACGCCCAACCGGCGGCAACCCATATAAGGCGGGCCCTGCTGCCAACTCTTGGTCAGGAAATCTTAACATATGGGGGAGCCGGAGGAGAGGCAGGAGCCCGCGGAGTCCGGCCACAGCGGCCCTGAATAGTTGCCGGTAGTCCCGCCACATGCCTCCCCGGCCCGGCCACGGTGGCGCATGAGAGATTCAGGTAGTCCCGCCACATGCCTTCCCGGCCTGGCCTTGGTGGCGCATGGGAGTTTCAGGCAGTCCCGCCACATGCCCCCCCGGCCCGGCCGCCAAATGGCCAGGGACCGGGGCCAACTGAGTCTGGCTGCAGCCGATAACCTAAGGAAGCTCGGTCCAGAGAAAAACAAGACACCTTTTTTTCCTTTTCTCCTCCGCGACAGCCGCAGCAACTCTGGGCGGCGGGACGTCCTGTTCATACCTCTGCAGAAATTTGTCCAAAGTTGGGCTGGGAGGGAGAGGCGACGCGGACGGGCCTCTCCCACCTCCTAGAATAGGAGGTCTCCCATCCCCCGGCCTGGCACCAAAGTCCCCAACCAGGCGGCGGTGCCAATACTTGCACAGCACCGAACACACCATGGTGACACCCCAGTACTTGCGCAGCACCGAACGTGCAACGGTGCCCGTATTTTCGGAGCACCGAACATGCAATGGCTGCACCGATACTCGTGCAGCACCGAATGTGCACCGTAGGTGGCTGTACCTCCGTAGCCCTGGGCAGGGGCCTCGTGGAACACAGGGTGTGGAGGGACCGTCGTGCAGGGCCATGAAAGAGAGCGGCTTGGAATGCACTAGGAGAGGGAGACGGCGCGAACGAGTCTCCCTCGCCCCCCCAGGTGGGGACATCACAGCTGCACCCCAGCCGAGCGTCCCGCTCTCACAAAACAGAGCTCTTTTCCTTTCACTCCGAAGGGCCTCTTCCACTCTTACAGACTCGGCGAAGGGTGACTGCTGCAGGACCTCAAAATGGCGTCTGGGCCTGCTGGAAGGCGGGTCTCGGCCACTAGAGTAACTTTGAACAGCAATGTAACTCGGTCGCTCGCCCACCGGAGCGCGAGCCCCCACCTCCGACAGCATCTCCACAGCCTTGAAGATTCTACAAAAGCCCCCGGCGGAGCCTTCGGCCCCTGCAGGTTTCCGGTAAGGGACGACTGCCTTGATCACTCACGAAACAAGCATGACATTGCCACTCCTTCTGTTAGCATGAATTCTTGAACTGCCGAAAAGGACTCTGGTCCAACTGCCAGTTATGGAAAACATTTCCCCCTGATGCTACTTCCGGACTGAGCCGGCCCCGCCCAAAATGGCGCTGGTATCAATCAGAACTTACGAACACCTCGTGGTGTTCCTTCGCACTAATACAAACTTGATGTTCTGAGACTTATATGATCCTTCGTACACTTGGCTAGAAAAGACAAGGAGAGCTCACTCGACGAACATTGTAAAGGATCCCGTTAAAAATGTTGATTACAAATGTACAATGTATTATATTTTTATATATAGCTGATGTATAACCTCATTTATGACGCACGCATACGGTATGCATATAGGAAATCTGATTGCAACTATTCTGATTATGCTTCTAAATTATGAAATGAATGCCCCCGAACCCCCAGCCAATTAATAGACGTTTTTAGTTTCTTACAAATGAATGAATAAAACTTTCTAATGTTTTTATTGCTGCAAAACGACACCCCCCACTGTACGCACTTTAGCCCTTGCCGTGTCCGGCCAAATACGACTGCACCCTCATAATCCACATACTGAAATGATTTTCCAAAATAAAAAGGTTTTCGAAACTATGAATGGGTATTGCATGCCTTATTTTTAAACATGGGATCGGCGGGAGAGTTCTTTTCTGTGCACCCTACTCTGCTCTCTCTTTAAGGTTGAAAGAAGATGGTTGCCCAGCCCCGGATGGAGGATCGAATCTGAGACACGACACTCCGCCGTCAAATATACGACTGACTCCGGGACTCGCGCATGGAGAAAGACCTCGACTTCCGAGGATGGGTAAAACGAACTGTATAAATGAGAGAATGTAAAAGAAGGGTAAAATATGAAACGATGTAAATGTTATGAAGTACAACACTCGAAGGTACTAGGGAACAGAGTTGATCGAGGAACTAATGAACCTTAGAATGTCACAGCGTTGAAGGAGATTTAAGGACCCCGATAGCTAGATACACCTCCCAACTAGGTACCTCGCACTAGGTATCTTTGGTTTTCTTCTTAACGTTTTTCCTACTCACAGCCTATAAGGGCACACTGCCCCTTCCCCCCCCCGATCCCAGAAACCATACCCCCGGGATTCTATCCCAAGGAGATAAGACGAGTATGAGGTAAGTAAAAAGCTTTCGTATCTGCGCTTTTACTATGCCCGTATGTTGTCCCCTTCCCCCCTTTTCCCTCCCTCTGCAGGTTACAGCCAAGGCGTGGCGAAAATCTGAAGCCTTGCCACGTCTGATGCACGATGCAGACTAGCGCCGCAAGGCGACACCTAAGCACACCCACGAACTACTGATGTAACAGACAAACCAGCGAATAATGATCACCCTTAATCCATGATGCGTGAATGGACACATGTCGCGTGTGAACGAAGACTATGAGAGAACGTGTGTGTGTGACTGGAGCGCTGACTCAACTGGTCCAAGGACCAAGAATGCAAGAAGGGCAACACGATGGTGCCCCCTTATTCCTTTTTGTCAATGCATGCCCCCCGTACCCGACCTAATGCTCGCCCGTCCCGAACCGCATGTATTCAAAATACTAACACCGACCCGCAATGTCTTGAGCCGAGAAATGCGCTGAATGGCCTATCTTAAATACACGGCCGCTCCCCACGTTGCACGTGTACTGCCTAGACTATTGTTGCTCTCTCTCTCTCTCTCTCTCTCTCTCCCTCTCTCTCCCTCTCTCTCTCTCTCTCTCTCTCTCTCTCTCTCCCCTCCACACTCTCACTCTCCTAAAGGACTAGCACCGAAATTGGCAAATTGCCACCCCTAGCGCACCACCCAATTGGCTTCAAATACCGTCAGTATTTGCACAAAACTTGTCTTTAGTACCATCACCCTGAGACCGTGTCATTACCTCTCCTTTTCTGCTAAACGTCGATGAAACCAAGGTTGAACCATAAGGGAAAGGACAGGTAAGACGACTGAGGTTCCCTAATCTGGCCCGTAATAAGGGAACTACATGTCAACGGCTCCTATGTTATAATAAAGTCCTCAGAATACGCGACCTCCCCCGCCCCGAATTGTCGCAATACCCATATGGTAAAAATGATCAAAACATCCTCATGTTCCATGAACGCCCCTGTCCCCGTATCAGCCGCTCCAGACGGGAGTTATGAAACTGCCCCTCATCCCCGGTTGTAAGAGATGGGTCGATTTACGCCCTTACCACAAGTTTTCTATGCCCCCTGGTTGTTTCCCATAAAACCCCTGTCCTTTCTAATTTAGTAATCAGGCCGTAGGAGGCTACGTAGGATCCAGAATGATGTTTTACAAGGTTAACAAACTAGACCAAAGTGAAGAAATGGTCGAAATGAACCCTGTTGTAGTTAAAAAGCAGGATGCATCGATAGAAAAGAAATGTTTAGCCATGTTCGTCTCTCAGCAAAATTATGACAACTCACAGTACCCTTTGTAAATGTAAAACCCTAGAGAACGGCATATCTTACGTTTAACATTTCCCCTGAACCTACGACCAAACTGCTTTTTTTACACAAAATTAGACCTTCTCAGCAGTGCTCCCAGACCCCTAAACCCACTCCCAATAATCTAGAACACACCCAAATAGCTTCCCAAAAACACGCAATACAGCTACCTTGCAGGCCGCCAATGTATCCAATGTCAAAAATGCGCCTCAGAAACAGGGCCTAATTCCCCTTTCCTCTCAACTTACGACCAAACTGCTATTTTGACACAAAATTAGACCTTCCCGGCTGTGCTCCCAGGCCCCTAAACCCACTCCCAACAATCTAGAACACCCCCAAATTGCCCACCAAAAATACGCAATACTGCTACCTTGCAGGCCGCCAATGTAAGCCAATGACAAAAATGCACCTCAGAAACAAGGCCTAATTCCCCTTTCCCCTCAACCTACGCCCAAACAGCTATTTTGACACAAAATTAGACCTTCCCAGCAGTGCTACCAGACCCCTAAACCCACTCCCAAAAATCAAGAACACCCCTAAATAGCTTCCCAAAAACACACAATACTGCTACCTTGTAGGGCGCCAATGTAAGCCAATGGCAAAAATGCACCTCAGAAACAGGCCCTAATTCCCTTTTCCCCTCAACCTTCAACGAAACTGCTATTTTGAGACAAGATTAGACCTTACCAGCAGTATTCCCAGACCCCTAAACCCACTCCCAAAAATCTAGAACACCCCCAAACAGTTTCCTAAAACACGCAATACAGCTGCCTTGCAGGCCGCCAATGTAAGCCAATGGCAAAAACTGCACGTCAGAAACAGGGACTAATTCCCCTTTCCCCTCAACCTACGGCCAAACTGCTATTTTGACACAAAATGAGACATTCCCTGCAGTGCTCCCAGACCCCTAAACCCATTCCCAAATATCTAGAATACCCCCAAATTACTTCCCAAAAACACGAAATACAGCTACCTTGCAGGCCACCAATGTAAGCCAATGGCAAAAATGCACCTCAGAAACAGGGGCTAATTCCCCTCTCCCCTCAACCTACGACCAAACTGCTATTTCGACACAAAATTAGACCTTCCCGGCAGTGCTCCCAGACCCCTAAACCCACTCCCAAAAATCTAGAACACCCCCAAATAGCTTCCCAAAAACACGCAATACAGCTACCTTGCAGGCAGCCAATGTAAGCCAATGGCAAAAATGCACCTCAGAAACAGGACCTATTTCCCCTTTCCCCTGAACCTACGACCAAACTGCTTTTTTTACACAAAATTAGACCTTCTCAGCACTGCTCCCAGACCCCTAAACCCACTCCCAATAATCTAGAACACACCCAAATAGCTTCCCAAAAACACCAAATACATTTACCTTGCAGGCTGCCAATGTAAGCCAATGGGAAAAATGCACCTCAGAAACAAGGCCTAATTCCCCTTTCCCGGCAACCTACGCCCAAACTGCTTTTTGACACAAAATTAGACCTTCTCAGCAGTGCTCCCAGACCCCTAAACCCACTTCCAAAAATCTAGAACACACCCAAATAGCTTCCCAAAAACATGCAATACAGCTACCTTGCAGGCTGCCTATGTATCCAATGGCAAAAAAGCGCCTCAGAAACAGGGCCTAATTCCCCTTTCCTCTCAACTTACGACCAAACTGCTATTTTGACACAAAATTAGACCTTCCCAGCAGTGCTCCCAGACCCCTAAACCCTCTCCCAGAAATCCAAAATACCCACAAATAGCTTCCCAAAAACATGCAATACAGCTACCTTGCACGCCACCAATGTAAGCCAAAGGCAAAAAAGCACTTCAGAAACAGGCCCTAATTCCCCTTTCCCCTCAACCTACGACCAAACTGCTATTTTGACACAAAATAGACCTTCCCAGCAGTGCTCCCAGACCCCTAAACCCACTCTCAAAAATCTAGAACACACCCAAATAGCTTCCCAAAAACACGCAATACAGCTACCTTGCAGGCCACCAATGTAAACAATGGCAAAAATGCACCTCAGAAACAGGGGCTAATTCCCCTCTCCCCTCAACCTACGACCAAACTGCTATTTTGACACAAAATTAGACCTTCCCAGCAGTGCTCCCAGACCCCTAAACCAACTCCCAAAAATCTAGAACACCGCCAAATAGCTTCCCAAAAACACGCAATACAGCTACCTTGCAGGCCGCCAATGTAAGCCAATGGCAAAAAAGCACCTCAGAAACAGGCCCTAATTCCCCTTTTCCCTCAACCTACGACCAAACTGCTATTTTGACACAAAATTAGACCTTCCCAGCAGTGCTCCCAGTCCCCTAAACCAACTCACAAAAATCTAGAGCAACCCCAAATAGCTTCCCAAAAACACGCAATACAGCTACCTTGCAGGCCGCCAATGTAAGCCAATGGCAAAAATGCACCTCAGAAACAGGGTCTAATTCCCCTTTCCCCTGAACCTACGACCAAACTGCTTTTTTTGAGACAAGATTAGACCTTCCCAGCAGTACTCCCAGACCCCTAAACCCACTCCAAAAATCTAGAACACCCCCAAACATCTTCCCAAAACACACAATACAGCTGCCTTGCAGGCCGCCAATGTAAGCCAATGGCAAAAATGCACCTCAGAAACAGGTCCTAATTCCCCTTTTCCCTCAACCTACGCCCAAACTGCTATTTTGACACAAAATTAGACCATCCCAGCAGTGCTCCCAGACCCCTAAACCCACTCGCAAAAATCTAGAACACCCCCAAATAGCTTCCCAAAAACACGCAATACGCTACCTTGCAGGGCGCCAATGTAAGCCAATGGCAAAAATGCACCTCAGAAACAAGGCCTAATTCCCCTTTCCCCTCAACCTACGACCAAACTGCTTTTTTGACACAAAATTAGACCTTCTCAGCAGTGCTCCCAGACCCCTAAACCCACTTCCAAAAATCTAGAACACACCCAAATAGCTTCCCAAAAACACGCAATACAGCTACCTTGCAGGCTGCTAATGTAAGCCAATGGCAAAAATGCACCTCAGAAACAGGGCCTAATTCCCCTTTCCTCTCAACTTACGATCAAACTGCTATTTTGACACAAAATTAGACCTTCCCAGCAGTGCTCCCAGACCCCTAAACCCACTCCCAAAAATCTAGAACACCCCCAAATAGCTTCCCAAAAACACACAATACATTTACCTTGCAGGCTGCTAATGTAAGCCAATGGCAAAAATGCACCTCAGAAACAGGGCCTAATTCCCCTTTCCCGGCAACCTATGCCCAAACTGCTATTTTGACACAAAATAGACCTTCCCAGCAGTGCTCCCAGACCCCTAAACCCACTCTCAAAAATCTAGAACACACCCAAATAGCTTCCCAAAAAAACACAATACAGCTACCTTGCAGGCCACCAATGTAAGCCAATGGCACAAATGCACCTCAGAAACAGGGGCTAATTCCCCTCTCCCCTCAACCTACGACCAAACTGCTATTTTGACACACAATTAGACCTTCCTAGCAGTGCTCCAGACCCCTAAACCCACTCCCAAAAATCTAGAACACTCCCAAAATAGCTTCCCAAAAACACGCAATACTGCTACCTTGTAGGGCGCCAATGTAAGCCAATGGCAAAAATGCACCTAAGAAACAGGGCCTAATTCCCCTTTCCCCTCAACTTACGCCCAAATTGCTATTTTGACACAAAATAGGACCTTCCCAGCAGTGCTCCCAGACCCCTAAACCCACTCCCAGAAATCTAGAACACCCCTAAATAGCTTCCCAAAAACACGCAATACTGCTACCTTGTAGGGTGCCAATGTAAGCCAATGGCAAAAATGCACCTCAGAAACAGGGCCTAATTCCCCTTTCCCCTCAACCTACGACCAAATTGCTATTTTGACATAAAATTAGACCTTCCCAGCACTGCTCCCAGACCCCTAAGCCCACTCCCAGAAATCTAGAATACCCCCAAATAGCTTCTAAAAAACAATGCAATACAGCTACCTTGGAGGCCGCCAATGTAAGCCAATGGCAAAAATGCACCTCAGAAACAGGGCCTAATTTCCCTTTCCGGCAACCTACGCCCAAACTGCTATTTTGACACAAGATTAGACCTTCCCAGCAGTGCTCCCAGACCCCTAAACCCACTCCCAAAAATCTAGATCACCCCCAAATAGACACCCACAAACACGCAATACAGCTACCTTGCAGTGTCGTGTTTTGGCAGCTCCTGAGTTAGCATTTAGCACAGCTACACGGCCTTTTTCGTTAACTTGACCAAAACGAACGGGGCCATTTTGGTTCCTTCTGGCTTCCATTTATATGAACACGCTGCCTCGTGGTCAGTGTGCCCTTTCGTCCTTTCTCGATACCCATGGTCACCTACTCTGCTCGGCAACAGGCTATTTTTAGTACTGGTCAAGCGCACATGCGCACTATGCATCAACTGGTCATCCTTTAGGAATGTTAGCACAAACTGACCAGTGCTACTGAACTCCTCCCACATGCTGGCTGTGTTCCAAAAATGACCTTATATGTACCTAAAATGTGTAACTTGTAAACGCCTACCTTTTTATTGCCATTAAACTGTATAAAAGAGGTCGCGCACCGATGTTCGGTGTGCTACTTCTTACATTTCCGAAGGGTGCTGTAGGAATGTACCACCACCCCATGAGGTCCTAATAAACTTGTCTTTTGCATTTTCCAGTGTCCGTGCCAACTTCTATACTCAGGTGTTCGAGAGTTTAGCAGAGTATGTAGGCCTGATTTGAACCCAACACCACAATTGGCGACCACGAAGGGACTCATCGGCGACTCGGATGCCCGAAGGAGAGGTCGCGACGAAGGTTTGGAAACTCGCCATGGAAGCGATCGCTGCCATTGAGTGACCCGAGTCTTGGCATCCATGGTGTTCCTTTCCTTCCTTCTGATCTGACCTTCCAGATGGCGCCGGTCCTCGACTGAGATTCTGATCTTGGATTGTCGTGATGTGCGTTTTGGCTGATTCGATTACAGAACTTGGCAGTTGGACCTTGGACGTTTTGAAGATATTTGGTAAGCTTTTGACTGGTGAGGTAGTCTACTGACACTTACTATGGCTTTTGAATTTGAATTTGAATTTGAATTTGTTTGAAGTTAGCTAACGTTTGAATCTTTGAATTTGAATTTGAATATGTGGAGTGCACCTCACATAGGCAGGCATGTAGGGATATTTCTCTGATTTATATGATTTGAACGGCACACCGTGTATGAAGCACATTAAGTGCCATTTTGTGTAGTATCGCGTTTTCGTGGTACTTTTGAACATGCCTGTTTTCAACACGCTCCGAAGGATGTGCTGTTTTGAAAATGGTACCAATTATCGATTAAATAAATCACAGCCGGCTCCCCCAGAGGGGACTCCAAATCGTGAGATGTATGTAAAATTCGGTATTCCGCCAATAATGTACAGCACGTTATGGCATAAGTATACTAAAACCGATCGTGGATTACAGTGGCCACTACATGGGTCATTTGATCTTCGAAAGGTTCAATATGTAGAGCAGTGTTTGTTTCAGCGAAGGTCTAGACAAGATATGTTTGATTGTGTGCATATGTTGAAGTATTTCGGGGTTCCCAAGGCCTACACGCTCCAGAGATTACCCACTTACACACAAGAACTGTTGGCACGGAAACTGTAAAATGCAAAGAACAAGTTTATTAAGACCCCATGGGGTGGTGGTACACTCAAACAGCACCCTTTGGTAATGCTAGAGGTATCACACCGAACACCGGTGTGACCCCGTTTATATACAATTTTGGGGCAATAAAAGTTTAGGCGGCACAAGTTAAGACACAGTTTTAGAGACATATATGGTCATGTTTTGGAATACTGCCAGCTCATTGGAGAGTTTCAAACCCGCTGGTCAGTTAGCGGCACATTCCTGAAGGTTTACGGGTCAGTGAGAACTGCGCATGTGTGGCTTGACCAGTACTAAAAATAGCCTGTTGCTGGGCAGATGAGAGTGGTCAGTGGAACGGACAAAGGACTAAAGGGCACGTCGGCCACGAGGCCGCTCATGGTCTAAGATGGCCGCTGCAACATTCAAAATGGCGTTTATCGTATATAGCCAAGTTAAAGAGGACAACGTGTAGATTCAGCTAATCGCTAATCCGAACGGGCCAATTACGACAGACGACCCTTTTAGCGTTTAGCTGAATCTACCTCATAATGAACATAGTCTGGATGTTCGTCCTCGATGTCTATTAACATAATTTGAGTCACCTCTTTGTGTAGCATTATTTTGTCATGGGCAAGAGCTCGCCTCGATGGTAAGCAAGCTGATAAACACATTGAACATAAGGCAGGGCCACATTGGATACACAAGCAGATAAAAAACAGTGCTCCCACAAGTATACAGAGAATTGTCAACAGTTTCCAACCCCACGTCGCAATCATAGACCAAAACCATCCTGAAAGTGTCCAAGCCCCATTGTCTGGATGTATCTCAGCCGCTATCTTATGCAGTTTGGAAATAGCATCATACACAGATGGGGAATTGTCCGGGACGTATACACAGCAGCTACTTCCGATAATTCTGCATGCCCCCCCACGATCAGCCAAAACAACGTCTAGCACCATCCTGTTTTGGAGGGTGACAATTCTGGAAATCTGTAGTTCCTCGGTAATATTCCCCAGGGCAATGGCAGTGTCATTCGCAACAGCCTCGACAACGCGTGTCAGTCGTCTTATTTTCCGGCTGTTCAGTGCAGCCCCCACAAAGGAGAATAGTCCCAGATTAAAATCCACATACTGTTGTAATGCAGTGTCCGTTTGATCAATGTCCTCCAGGGCAACAGTTCGTTTAACTCTGTTCAAAACGAAATCGTGGTACAGAGTATAATCATTGTGGTACATTGGAGGGGCAATGAATACGGGAGGGAGCACAAACGATACATAGCACGTGCCAACCACCCCACTGGAAGCTGATGGTACCCCTTCGTTCCACAGATGAAGTAGGTGTTTCGAGATGCAACAAATGAAATGCCATTCGGGCTATCAAACGTGAGAGTAATATTACATTCGCTTTTCCCAACTGCAATCGTGCCCTTGTTTCTAATGCATAAATCGGCTTTTGTGGCAATGACATTTATGACATGAGCACTGGATACATTCACATTTCGCTGATTGCTATATATACGTGGAGCAGATACATTATCAGGCCTGTATTCTTCCCACTCGAAACGTGTACCCTCAGCCCGGGGAAACCCATCCTTGTCATGGGAACATACTTTATTCAAACGAAAAAGCACCCCCCCCCCTTTGGTTGGCCATCTCAGAGTAAAGAGGAGGGTGTACCAGGCATTGCATGACCCATTGTGCGAAAACGGGAGTGGAATAATTGGGGTGCCCCCTCTCTTCTGGTGCCCAGGCAACATTCCACACACCCAGCAATTAGAAGTATTGGTCATATTATGCGTGTGGTGAAGAATCTGAATGAAACTGTTATTCAAATACGTTTGGCGATGGCGCTCTTCATGAAAAGGCAATGTAAAATGAAAATGTTCAGACGGTGCCGGGGTAGTCGGCAGCAAATGTTCACGTACAGGCACCACAAGTTCGACTACCCAGGCTATAACAGCGATCACCACAATGGTCAAGACAAAGAGAAAGGCACCCAATATTTTCTTATCACGTGATGCCGTTGGTGCCATGGCTCAAGAGAGTTTGTGCAAAGTCTTAAGTGGCACAAATTGTTCACAATGTTTTTTCACAAATTGTCTCAGATACACGTGAGTGTATACCTAAAAAAAGAAAAATGCGGTGCTGAACTCCGAGGTAGCCGTTGTTTTCTTCTCCGGGCCAAGACGGGTGTCTCTACTCTGGCAGAACTGATCCCCCCCCTTGGAATTCCCGGTTTCCGTTTCACAAACCTGGAGCGGTAACCAACCAGTCTTAAAAAGGAACAAAAAATCTTCTTATCGCGGTCGTAGATTGTAGCGCTCTCTTCCAGTAGCAGATTGGTCCGGGAAGGCTCCCTCCACTTCGGCCGACGTCACAGCTGGCCTCTTTTCTTTCTCCAGGATCTCCTTATAATCAGTCAGCACAGCAGGAGTCACCAGATCCGGAGAGACTCGGCGACAATGTGTCGAATGCACCCACCGCTTCCTGTTGGTCACTCGTACTGCGGTGCGGGTCGCCAGGAGGACCTGCTCGGGGCCCTTCCACCTGGGCTCCAAACTGCTTGCTCTTTCAAACGAACGGACCATTACATGGTCCCCAGGGCGAAGATCGTGGCCTTCTCCAGTGGAGTTATCAGGGAGCGCTTCTCGAACCTGTTGATGAATAGAGAGCAAATCATTTGTTAATCGTGCCAAATAATCATTCATCATAACACAAGGCACATCATGTATTAATCGCGGCTTGGGCACCCCCCAGATATTCATAGGGCGGCCAAACACCACCTCATAGGGCGTAAGGCCAGTTCGTGAGTGGGGTACTGATCTGAGAGATAGTAGTGCTAGCGGCAATGCGTCTGGCCACTTCAATGATGTAGACGCCACGATTTTGGCCAGCTTAAGCTTCAAGGTGGCATTATACCGCTCGACCAAGCCTGCTGACTGAGGGTGGAATACAGCGTGGAACTTTTGCTGAATCCCTAACCCCTTCAGTACATATTCCACAATCTTTCCAACAAAATGGGGCCCATTATCGCTCCACAAAAATCTGCAAACTCCAAAGCGAGGAAAGAATTCCTTAAGCAACACCTTAGCTGTTGTCAAAGCCGTATTGTCTTTCGTGGGGTAGGCCTCAACCCATTTGCTAAAAGCACACACCACCACTAGGACATACTTCAGGTTATTGCAGCGCTCGAGTTGGATGTAATCCATTTGAAGCACTTCAAACGGTGCAGAAGGTGGAACGAACCCTCCTTTCGGAGTATAGGTCCCCTTCCCAGGATTGTGTTGCAAACATACCAGGCAGGTCTGCACTACTCTCTTTGCAGTATTCGCAATCTCAGGATGTTCCCAAACTCGTGTTAAAAGCCGAGTTATTGCAAGAGCCCCGACATGGGCCAGTCCATGTGTCATCTGGACCATCGCCTGTAAGTAAGCCGCAGGCAATTTCCACTTCTCCATGTCTTTGCTTCTCCAACAACCCTCGTCATCTAGTACCCCATCTGCTGCCCAAGCCGCAAGCTCAGATTCTGTAGCTGATTTTTGAATATCCCGTATCTCTGCTCTAGCATCACTCCATCGCTCGGCCTGTGATTGTACCACATACATAGGGGAGCTAGTTCGGGACATAGCCGTTTGCCTTGCTATGCTGTCTGCAAAGGCATTTCCTTGACCCACTTTATCCGTAATCTTCTTATGGGCACTGCACTTCACTATTGCTACTTTTTTAGGACTAAGCAACGCATTTAGGAGATCACGCACTAGCTCTCCGTGCATAATGTGCTCCCCGTGTGATGTCAGGAACCCACGTTCCCTCCAAAGAAGCCCGAAGTCATGGGCCACTCCAAAGGAGTACCGGCTGTCCGTGTATATGTTCACACATAATCCGGCACTCAATTCGCAGGCTCTTGTTAAAGCTATCAGCTCTGCTGCCTGAGCCGATTTTTGTGGTATTCTAGCTGTTTCTACCACCGTTTTAAGAGTCTTGATCGCATATGCTGCGGAGGTCGTACCATCTGGCAGCCTTAAACACGATCCATCGACCCACAGTTCCCCGTCCACATCAGGAAGTGGCACATCCTGTAAGTCAACACGACCCTTTGTCTGTTCCTCAGTCAGGAAAACACAGTCGTGATGTTTTTCTTCTTGACCCTCCTCGGCCGGATAGGGCAATAAGGTGGCAGGGTTCAAAGTAGCGCATCTTTTCAATGTTATGTGTGGCGCTAAGAGTGTCAGCTCGTATCCTGTAAGTCGTGCACTCGTGAGGTACTGGGTCTTTGTTTGGTTTAACAGGGCATCTACCGCATGGGGAACTAACACCAACAATTTATGTGATAACACTATGCCCTCACTCTGTCGTATGGCTACTGCTGTTGCCGCTACCGCTCGAAAACACCCAGGCAGCCCTCGTGCTACAGGATCCAAAATGGCAGAGAAGTATGCACATGGTCTCTGCTTATCCCCGTGTAACTGCACTAACACTGACAACGCACACCCATCATTCTCGTGTACGTACAATGTGAAAAGTTTCGTGTAGTCTGGTGTTCCTAACACGGGTGCGGAACAAAGGGCCTGCCTCAACTGTTCAAAAGCTCTCTGACATTCATCTGTCCACTCAAGAGGCATCGGTGTGGCTTTGGACAGTAATGCTAACAAAGGTTTTATGATATGCGAAAAACCCATAATCCATTGCCTACAAAAAGACGTCAACCCTATGAAGGCACGCACATCTCTCTGCGTGCGGGGGACTGGTGTGTCTAAAATTGCTTGAATTCGATCAGATGTTAATGCCCGCCCCTCCTTAGACAACAGATGACCGAGGTAGGTCACCTGGGGTCTACAGTATTAAAGCTTTTTCTTGGAAACCTTGTGATTGTTTTGTGCCAAAAAGGAAAGCAACGCAAGCGTACTCTGTTCACATTGTGCATAGGAGTCGGCGGCAAGCAGAAGGTCATCCACGTACTGGATGAGCGCCACGCCAGACTGCAATTTAAAGGAATCTAGTTGACGTTTCAAAGCCTGGCTGTAGATGCTAGGGCTTTCAGTATATCCTTGGGGAACACGACAAAATCTATACGATTTATTATTGAGCGTAAAACCAAACAGATATCTGCTATCTGGGTGAACAGGGATAGAAAAGAACGCATTCTTTAAGTCAATAACGCTAAAAGTGGTGGCTGTCGGTGGAACCAGAGTAAGCAAAGTCGTGATATCAGACACCACTGGATATTGGGGAATGACAATTTTATTTATTTCACGCAAATCAATAATAAACCGATAGATCTTGCCATCTGAGTCTCTCTTAAGAATCGGTAGAATAGGGCTGTTACAGACATTATAAGGTACTTCCTCCACCACCCCTGCAGAAATCAAATCCTGAACAATGTGTGTCAGTGCAATTTCACCTTCCTTCGAAATCTTATACTGTGGCACTCGTGGTAGAGGGGCCCCCTCCTTAACAGTAATGTGTATTGGTGGAATGCGCATCTCTCCCACATCCGTATCTGATGTCGCCCACAACGAGTGCGGCAGAGAGGCCAAAGCAGGGATATCTAAGATGGCATAAAACCTGTCAGGGTCAGGGCAATCCTCAGGGTCAGGGTAGTTGTCATTCAGAATAACCCGCACTCCCTCTGGAGCGCAGCGTATTGTTGCTCGAAAATATTTAAGCAAGTCAATGCCCAGGATATTATCTGGGGTATGGGGTGATAACAAAAATTGGCCAAAACTAAAGTATTTGTCAATGCATAGTGCAAGGGGCTTGGACAATGGGCTGGGGGAGGGTGTGCCATCAAACCCTACACACGTAATCATTTCGCCAGACAGGGGAGCCCTCGGAACCAAGTTTTCGACAGAGCGCTACGAGTAGCTCCTGTGTCGACTAGAAATTGATCAGTAGAACCTAAAATACCCGCTGTTACATATGGACCTTGCTGATCTACTGGCACTTCGACTGATTCCTTACCCCATCCTACGCAATCCTATGCATGCACATAATCCTGATGTTCCACATTCTCTCCTTCCGAAATCTGATATTGATTCCGTCTATCAAACGTATTTCGTTCGTCCTGGCCACGGCCCCTCTCCTCAACCTGTCTACGATCACCTCCGCCACCTCTCGGTCCAGTATAACCTCCTCTTGACCTTCCACTACCTCGACCACGCTGACTACGCTGTTCACGAAGTACCGGACAATCGTCGGCCCAATGCCCAAACTCCTTACAATAAGCACACTGATCCTCCGCAATGTCCGTACGACCATACGATGCGTTTCCTCCACCTCGTCTACCTCTATCATTCCCTCTACTCTGTGTTCCCCGGACCTGCGCCAACATCACCTTCGTTTTCAATTCCTTCGTCTTTTTCTCTACACTTTCTTTAGCCTCCACTTCCTGCCGCTCATAATATTGAGCCATAGTTAACAAGGACGCAGGGGTAGCCGTGGCCCAGGAACTTTCACTCGACTTCAAGCGCTTTGCAATCTCTGGTAGGAGATTAGCCACATACTTATCTACAAACAAATGCCGACCCGTATCATCTGTTAAAGATTGACCACTGTAATCATGAAAGGCCTCCTCGAAGCGCGTAAAGAAATCGGAAACCGTTTCATCGGGTTTCTGCTTGCACGACGTTAACATAGTCCAATCAATCTTTTTGGCGGGAACAAGCGTTTTTAATTTACGCAAAATAGCTGCCGGGAGTTCTAGAATTAGCTGACAAGGCTTGCATGCTGGTGCCCTGTCTAAATCTGCAGCATTTATTTCTTTCCATGTCCCTCCCAATATTGTCTCATCATTATTTTTACGAATCTGCCGCCACATATCAGGGGGTAATATCAACCCAAAAAACAAATCTATATCTACAAGAGTCATCACACAAGACGATATAGCCCCCTCCACCCCCTCATAAAATGCCGCTGGATTTTTTCGGAGATCAGGTAAAGAATTTTTCAATGCCATGACATCTGCTCTATTCCATGGCGTATATACCCAATTATACACAAAATACCCTTTCGCATCCTTCGACAACTTATCATCATCCGTACCTTCCCCTTTTGGTGGAACATACAAAGGCGCGGCTTCACGCATAGGCATAACATGCAACGCAGAATTCTTATCTGAACCACGAAGAGAACACTCCTTAGCCTCCCCGTTATTTCCCGGCTCGGACTCCTTTTGCCTCCGTTTTCGTTCCTGTCGCAATTGGGTTGTCTCATCCCGCAGCTTGATCAATTGCTTGAACAGGTCGTCAACATCTGTAAGATCAAAATCACCTTTAGCTAAATTCTCACGATACACCGACAACACTTTAGGCTCAAGCGTATCAGAAAGTTCACGATATGCGTTTACAACTTCATCCGCGAGACTGGACAGAAAATACATTAATTCAAGATCCGACCACCCTTTCTTCTCTGTTAACAACTGCTCCTGAGTAACACAATGCTTATTCACTTTACGAGCCCAACTACGTAAATGAGCGGACCTATCCGCAGTAAACCTGAGAGCAGATACACCCTTCTGGTTCGACTTATCCTGTCCATCATCCTCGGAATCCGCAGCCGGAGCCGTCGGCAAAACGTACGGAGGCGGTGACCGATCTAACAAAGAAAAATCATCAATTTCATTATTAAGGACAGGATAGAGTGGTCGGCGAATAGGAAACTGACCAGTCGTTTGCATATTACGCTCCAGTTCCTCCCTTTCTTTCTTCTCCTGAGCCTCCTTTTCCTCAAGCTGTAAAGCCTTATCCCGAGCAGCCTTGCGCTGCTCTTTGTCCGCCAAGGCAACCTCACGCTTCATTCGCTCACGCGCCGCTTTCTCCCACATTCGCACGCAATCAAACATGTTTTGTCTAGACCTGCGTTGAAACATACATTGCTCTACAAATTGGATTTTACTCAAATCGTACGACCCGTGTAGGGGCCATTGCAATTCGGGATCGGCCTTAGTGTACTTATGCCATAATTTACTGTACATAATAGGTGGAAGGCCGAATTTGATATACATGTCCCTATTTGGAGTTCCCTCTGGGGGAGCCGGCTGTGATTCCGCTAACCTAATTGAGGTACCTTCTCCAAAACAACACATTCCCCGGAGTGTGCTAAAAACAGGCATGTTCAAAAAGTATCACGAAAGCGTGACACCGGACAAAATGGCACTTACAGTTCTTCTCACGATTGTGCCGCTCAAAGGGAAAAAACAAAGTTAGAGAAACATCTCTACATGCCTGCCTATGTGAAGTGCACTACACATATAAGTTCAAAAGATCACAAATTCACAATGTTAGCTAACTCAAATCAAAGTTCCTAGAACTCGGCAAGCGTCCGAAGACTACCTCACCGATCACAAAGCACAGATTTTCAGTAAGCGTCCGAAGACTACCTTACCGAACACAATTCGTAGAACTTCAGTAAGCGTCCGAAGACTACCTTACCGAACACAAAGCTTACCAAATACTCAAATGTCCAGGTTCCAACTGCCAAGGTCTTGTAAGCCAAATCAGCCAAACGGCACTTTCTCAGCGATGCGGACACTTCGAAAACTCAGTCGGAGACCGGCGCCACCTGGAAGGTCAGATCGGAAGGAAAGGAAAAAACACTGTGGCAGCCAAGACTCGGGTCACTCGTGGCAGCGCGCGCCCATGGCGGATTTCCAAGCCTTCGTCACGACCTCTCCTTCGAGCATCCGAGTCGCCGATGAGTCCCTTCGTGGTCGCCAATTGAAGTATTTCGGGGTTCCCAAGGCCTACACGCTCCAGAGATTACCCACTTACACACAAGAACTGTTGGCACGGAAACTGTAAAATGCAAAGAACAAGTTTATTAAGACCCCATGGGGTGGTGGTACACTCAAACAGCACCCTTCGGTAATGCTAGAGGTATCACACCGAACACCGGTGTGACCCCGTTTATATACAATTTTGGGGCAATAAAAGTTTAGGCGGCACAAGTTAAGACACAGTTTTAGAGACATATATGGTCATGTTTTGGAATACTGCCAGCTCATTGGAGAGTTTCAAACCCGCTGGTCAGTTAGCGGCACATTCCTGAAGGTTTACGGGTCAGTGAGAACTGCGCATGTGTGGCTTGACCAGTACTAAAAATAGCCTGTTGCTGGGCAGATGAGAGTGGTCAGTGGAACGGACAAAGGACTAAAGGGCACGTCGGCCACGAGGCCGCTCATGGTCTAAGATGGCCGCTGCAACATTCAAAATGGCGTTTATCGTATATAGCCAAGTTAAAGAGGACAACGTGTAGATTCAGCTAATCGCTAATCCGAACGGGCCAATTACGACAATGTGGGAGAAAGAGGTGCGTGAACGAGTGAAGCGTGAGGAAGCCTTGGCGGAGAAGGTGCAGCGGAAGGCTGCACGTGATAAAGCTTTACAGCTACAGGAGAAGGAGTTACAGGAACAGAAAGAGAGGGAGACTCGAGAACACAATTTGCAGGTTAATGGTCAGTTTCCAATCCGGCGTCCTCTTTATCCGGTCCTTACTAATGAAACAGATGATTTTTCATTACTAGATCGCTGTCCGCCTCCGTACGTCGCACCTACGGCTCCGAACAAGGACTCGGATGAGGACGATCAGAATGCACAGCGTACAAGGTTATCGTCGGATCGAACGGCGGAATTGCGTTCGTTTGCACGAAAGCTAAATGTTAATTCTGTAACTGTCTCTGACATTAGTAAGCAAATGGAAGAATGGTCCGATAGGGAGAGGTTGTATTTTTTAGATCATTTTGGTGATGAGGTTGTTGACCGATTTAGAAGGTATTCTACAGAATTAGAACCAAAGGATATATCCAAGGGTCGTGATAACTTTCGTAAAGGTCTCTTTGTTCTTTCAGATGCGGATGAATATTTCAAACGGTTGGTTCAGCTACGGAATGAGGCGACACGGCCACAGGAGTTGGAAAAGTCATCGGGTCCGCCTGCGTCCGGATCGACGGAGATATCCAAAGAATGTTCTATCTTTGGAACAGATAAGATCGCTGCGATTAATGTTAGACCTATGCGAGAAGCTGCGCCTTTATATGTCCCTCATAAAGGGGATGGCACAGATGATGATAAAAGATCTAAAGACGCGAAAGGGTACTTTGTGTATAACTGGGTTTATACGCCTTGGAATAGAGCAGACGTTATGGCGCTTAAGAATGCTTTGCCTGATCCCCGTAAAAATCCAGCGGCTTTCTATGAAAGTGTTGAAAGTGCAATTTCATCGTGTATTATGACGTTAGTTGATATTGATCTGTTTTTTGGGTTAATATTGCCCCCTGATATGTGGAGGGCGATTCGTAAGTTTGATGACCACACGACTCTCGGGGCCAGTTGGAAGGATCTAGTTCAAGCGGATTTAGATAGGGAACCAGCATGCAAGCCTTGTCAATTGATATTAGACCTTCCAGGGGCCATACTAAAAAAATTAAAGACTCTTGTTCCCGCTAAAAAGATTGATTGGACTATATTAGCCTCTTGTAAGCAGAAAACGGATGAATCGGTTTCTGATTTCTTCTCTCACTTTGAGGAAGCGTTCCATGATTATAGTGGAAAATCATTAACAGAAGATACAGGCAGGCATTTATTCGTTGACAAGTATGTGGCTAATCTCCTACCGGAGATTGCAAAACGATTAAAAGCGAGTGAAAGTTCGTGGACCACGGCAACCCCTGCTTCTTTATTGACTATGGCTCAATATTACGAGCGACAGGAATTGGAGGCAAAGGAAAGTAGTGATAAGAAAGCGAAGGATTTGAAGACAAAGGTAATGTTGGCTCAGGTACAGACTACGAGGGGAAACAATAGAGGGGGAGGAGGATCGTATAATAATGCTCCTCCTCCTCGTTCTGACATATCTGTGAATCAGTGTGCATACTGTAAGCAGTTTGGACATTGGATTGCAGACTGTCCGGTGTTTCGAGAACAGTGTAATTTGAGGGGACGAGGAAGTGGAAGGTCTAGGAGCAATTATGGAGGGCCAAGAGGATGGGGATCAAATGATCAAGGAGGTTATGGATCAAATGATCGTGGAGGATATGGAGCAAGGGGTCGTGGTCAGGCAGATTATAATACGTTTGATAATCGCAATCAATATCAGATAAATGAGGGTGGCTCTGCTGAGCCACGCGATGAGCGCTATGCATAGGATTGCGTAGGATGGGGTGTGGAATCGGTTGAGGTACCAGTTGATCAAAGGGGTCCATATATAGAAGCACATGTTTTGGGTTCCACTGATCAATTTCTGGTCGATACAGGAGCTACTCGTAGCGCTTTGTCCAAACACTTGGTTCCAAGGGCTCCCCTGTCTGGCGAAGTAATTACAGCTATAGGGTTCGATGGAACACCTACTTCTAGCCCACTGTCTCAACCCGTTGCATTTCATGTTGATAAATTTGCTGCCCCTTGTCCCTTTTTGCTGTCTCCAAATACACCAGATAATATTATGGGACTCGATATGTTAAAACATTTTCGAGCTACTATTCGCTGTGCCCCGGAAGGAGTGCGAGTTGTGTTGAACGAAAATTATCCAGAAGTTGAGCGAGTGTGTCTTCTCCATGAATCTGAAGTATTAGCCTCCCTACCGAAAACATTGTGGGCCACTTCTGATACTGACGTAGGACAGATGAGTATTCCCCCAGTACATATCACTGTAAAGGAGGGAGTATCTCTGCCACATGTCCCACAATATAAAATTTCGAGAGAAGGTGAAATTGCTTTGATACACATTGTGAATGATCTGATTTTGGCAGGAGTAGTTGAGGAAGTTCCTTACAATGTTTGCAACAGCCCAATTCTACCTATCCTTAAAAGAGATACAGATGCTAAGGTTTACTGTTTTATTATTGATTTGAGGGAAATCAACAAGATAGTAGTGCCTCAGTACCCGGTGGTGTCTGACATCACCACGTTGCTTACGTTGGTTCCACCGACGGCAACTACTTTTACGGTTGTCGATTTGAAAAACGCATTTTTCTTGATTCCTGTACATCCTGATAGTCGATATCTCTTTGGATTTACATTAAATAATAAATCGTATAGATTCTGTCGAGTTCCTCAAGGCTATACAGAAAGTCCTAGCATCTATAGTCAGGCTTTAAAAAGGCAGCTTGATTCCTTCGAATTGCAAGATGGTGTGGCTCTTATTCAGTATGTGGATGACATCTTACTTGCAGCAGACACGCAGGAACAATGTGAGAAAAGTACCTTTTCCTTGCTTTCCTTCTTAGCCAAAAATAATCATAAGGTTTCGAAGAAAAAGTTACAGTATTGTAGACCCAAGGTGACCTACCTCGGTCATCTTTTGTCTAAGGAGGGCCGTGCATTAACACCAGATCGAATTCAAGCAGTTTTAGATACACCATTCCCCCGCACTCAGAAAGATGTTTGTGCCTTCATAGGTCTGACGTCTTTTTGTAGGCAATGGATATTGGGTTTTTCACATATTGTTAAGCCTTTGTTGGCATTGTTGTCTAAAGATACACCGATTCCCATTGAATGGACGGATGAATGTCAGAATGCTTTAAAACAATTGAGACAAGCTCTTTGTTCTGCACCAGTGTTAGGTACACCTGATTATACGAAGATCTTTACATTGTATGTACACGAGAAGGATGGGTGTGCATTGTCAGTCTTAGTGCAAGCACATGGAGACAAACAGAGACCTTGTGCATACTTCTCGGCGGTACTCGACCCTGTGGCTCGAGGATTGCCTGGATGTTTTCGAGCAGTCGCAGCAACAGCAGTAGCGATACGACAAAGTGAGGGAATAGTTCTGTCACACAAATTGTTGGTGTTAGTTCCCCATGCGGTAGATGCGTTGTTGAATCAAACGAAAACACAGCATCTAACCAGTGCCCGCCTAACAGGATATGAGCTAACGTTGTTGGCGCCGCACATCACACTAAAACGATGTGCGACACTGAACCCTGCGACTTTACTGCCGGATCCTGTTGCTGAGACTCGAAGGAAGAACAACATGATTGTGTTTTTCTGACTGAGGAACAAACAAAGGGTCGTATCGACTTACAGGATACGCCATTTGCAGATGTAGATGGGGAACTGTGGGTTGATGGGTCATGTGTGAAGTTACCAGATGGTACGAATTCCGCAGCTTATGCGATCACGACACTTAAGACAGTGGTAGAAGCAGCACGAATACCCCAGAAATCGGCCCAAGCAGCTGAATTGATAGCCTTAACGAAAGCATGTGAGTTAAGTGCTGGGCTATGTGTGAACATTTACACGGATAGTCGTTACGCTTTTGGAGTAGTGCATGATTTTGGCCTACTCTGGAAGGAACGAGGATTCTTGACTTCACATGGAGTACACATTATGCATGGAGAATTGGTACGCGATCTTCTGAATGCACTATTATGTCCGATGAAAGTAGCAATAGTCAAATGCAGTGCACACAAAAAGGTGACGCATAAAATAGGACAAGGCAATGCTTTCGCAGATCGCATTGCGAGAGAGACCGCTATGCTACACAATAATTCCCCCATGTACGTGGTGAAATCACAAGCCGAGCGGTGGCATGATGCTAGAGAAGAAATATTAGATATACAGAGATCAGCATCTGAAGCAGAACTTACGAAATGGGCCACTGAAGGAATGTTGGATGATGAGGGTTGCTGGCGAAGTAAAGATATGGAAAGATGGAAATTACCTATGGCCTATTTACAAACAATGGTGCAAATGACACATGGGCTGGCACATATTGGAGCTCTCGCAATTATTAAATTGCTTACACGGGTTTGGGAAAATCCTGAAATTGCTAGTACGGCTAATAGAGTAGTGCAGACCTGTCTGATATGTTTAAGCACAATCCTGGACAAGGGACTCATACTCCTAAAGGAGGGTTCGTTCCACCTACTGCACCATTCCAAGTACTGCAAATGGATTACATCCAGCTGGAGCGCTGTAATAACCTCAAGTATGTCCTAGTGGTGGTGTGTGCCTTCAGTAAATGGATCGAGGCTTACCCTACGAAAGACAATACAGCATTGACAACAGCTAAGGTGTTGCTCAAAGAGTATTTCCCGCGCTATGGTGTTTGTAAGTTTATGTGGAATGATAATGGTCCTCATTTTATTGGGAAAGTAGTGGAGTACGTCCTGAAAGGATTGGGAATCAAGCAACGATTCCACGCTGTCTTTCATCCGCAATCAGCAGGTTTGATAGAAAGATACAATGCAACTCTGAAGCTGAAGCTAGCAAAGATTGTGGCATCCACATCTTTGAAATGGCCGGACGCTTTGCCTTTGGCATTGCTGTCTATTCGATCAGTGCCACATTCTCGATCTGGCCTCACACCCTATGAAGTGGTGTTTGGAAGGCCGATGAATATTTGGGGAGTTCCTAAACCTCGTTTGATACATGATGTGCCTTGTATAATGATGAACGATTATTTGGCACGATTAACAAATGATTTACTTTCTATTCATCAACAGGTTCGAGAAGCGCTCCCTGATAACTCCACTGGTGAGGCTCACGATCTTCATCCTGGGGACCACGTGATGGTCCGCGTGTTCGAGCGATCCAGCAGTTTGGAACCGAGATGGCATGGCCCTGAGCAGGTGCTGCTGGCGACTCGGACCGCAGTAAGAGTCACCAACAAGAAACGGTGGATTCATTCCAGCCATTGTCATCGTGTTTCTCCGGATCTGGTGAGCCCTGTGGTGCTATCCGACTACAGAAAGATTTTGGATACAGAAAAGAGCCCAGCTGTTACGTCCGATGAATTGGAGGGAGCCTTCCCGGACCACACTGTTTCTGATGGAGTGAAGTACAATCTACGTCCCAGGAAATAATTTCTTTTTGCATTTTTGAACTGGTTGGTGACCGCGCTGAGGTTTGTGAAACGGAAGCCGGGAATATCAAGGGGGGGGGGATCAGTTCTGTCCAGTGTAGCGACACCCGTCTTGAATCTCGGAGAACAAACCAACGGCAGCCTCAGTCCAGAACCATCGTTTTTATTTTTTCGTTTAGTGTTGCTCTTGAAGATTATTGTTTTGCGAACTATGGCATCTCCTTCGACACGAAAAAGGAGAATTCTTGGTACTGTTTTGTTTGTCTTGACCATAGTGGTGATCGCAGTAGTAGCTTGGACTATAGAACAATTGTTTCCTGCACGAGAACACCTACTGCCCACCACTCCAAGCCCATCTGAACATTTTCATTTTACTTTGCCTTATCATGAAGAGAGACATAGACAGACTTATTTGAATAACAGTTTTATTCAGATTTTGCATCATACTCACAACATGACCAACACATCAAATTGTTGGGTATGTGGAATGTTGCCCGGACATCAGAAGAGGGGAGGAACTCCACTCATTCCTCTCCCGTTTTCTCATAATGGTTCTTGCAATGCTTGGTACACTCTTCTTTTCACTTTACGATGGCCAACGAAAGGTGGACTACTCTTTCGATTGAACAAGATATGTTTCAATGACAAAGATGGTTATCCACAAGCTGAAGGAACTAAATTTGAATGGGAAGAATATCGTCCAGACAATGTTTCTGCACCTCGTGTCTATACGAATCAAAGACTTATAAATGTAACGAGCTTACATGTGATAACGGTTATTGATACAAAAGCAGATCTTTGTATTAGAAATAAAGGTACAATCCCTGTAGGCCGCAGCGAATGTAATATTACACTTACCTTTGATACGCCAAATGGAATTGCATTTGTAGCTTCACGTAATACATATTTCATTTGTGGAAATAAGGGATACCATCGTCTGCCATTGGGATGGTTAGGAACATGTTACATAGCTTTTGTATTGCCACCTGTATTTATTGCTCCTCCTATGTATCACAATGATTACGTTCTGTATCATGATTTCGTTCTAAACAGAGTTAAAAGAACATTAGATTTTGATGGAATAGACCAAACTGATACCACTTTACAGCAATATGTAGATTTCAATTTGTGTTTATTTTCATTTGTAGGAGCTGCACTGAATAGCAGAAAGATAAGGCGGCTTACACGTGTGGTGGAAGCCGTCGCTAATGAAACTGCCTCTGCTTTAGGGAATATTACTGAAGAATTGCAAATTACCAGAATTGTGACGCTCCAGAACCGGATGGTTCTAGACGTGATACTAGCTGATCAGGGCGGAGCATGCCGCATTATCGGAAGTAGTTGCTGTGTGTATGTGCCAGATAATTCACCTTCCGTGTATGATTCAATTACGAAACTGCATAAGATAGCTGCTGAGAACCACCCAGAAAATGGAACATGGACCTTTTCTGGTTGGTTCTGGACCCTACTCAGTACTTGGGGTTGGAAATTATTAACCATTCTATGTATTTTTATTGGAATATTATTTTCCCTTTGCCTATGTATTCAATGTGGTCCGACAGTATGTACTGTATGTATTACAGCCTGTATCCCATCCAAACGTGCTATTATTAAGCAAGAGAAACTGGTCAACGATGAAGTGCTGAAAATAATGGCCATCAACATTGATGACGAGAATCCTGATTACGTTCGTTATGAGGTAGCTTTTGCTAAACGCTAAAAGGGCCGTCTGTCGTGTTTTGGCAGCTCCTGAGTTAGCGTTTAGCACAGCTACACAGCCTTTTTCGTTAACTTGACCAAAACGAACGGGGGCCATTTTGGTTCCTTCTGGCTTCCATTTATATGAACACGCTGCCTTGTGGTCAGTGTGCCCTTTCGCCTTTCTCGATACCCACGGTCATCTACTCTGCTCGGCAACAGGCTATTTTTAGTACTGGTCAAGCGCACATGCGCACTATGCATCAACTGGTCATCCTTTAGGAATGTTAGCACAAACTGACCAGTGCTACTGAACTCCTCCCACATGCTGGCTGTGTTCCAAAAATGACCTTATATGTACCTAAAATGTGTAACTTGTAAACGCCTACCTTTTTATTGCCATTAAACTGTATAAAAGAGGTCACGCACCGATGTTCGGTGTGCTACTTCTTACATTACCGAAGGGTGCTGTAGGAATGTACCACCACCCCATGGGGTCCTAATAAACTTGTCTTTTGCATTTTCCAGTGTCCGTGCCAACTTCTATACTCAGGTGTTAGAGAGTTTAGCAGAGTATGTAGGCCTGATTTGAACCCAACACCACAGCAGGCCACCAAAGTAAGCCAATGGCAAAAATGCACCTCAGAAACAGGGCCTTATTCCCCTTTCCACTCAACCTACGGCCAAACTGCTATTTTGACACAAAATGAGACCTTCCCAGCAGTGCTACCACACCCCTAAACCCACTCCCAAAAATCTAGAAGACCCCCAAATAGCTTCCCAAAAACACGCAATACAGCTACCTTGCAGGCCGCCAATGTATCCAATGGCAAAAAAAACCTCAGAAACAGGGCCTAATTCCCCTTTCCTCTCAACCTATGACCAACTGCTATTTTGACACAAAATTAGACCTTCCCAGCAGTGCTTCCAGACCCCTAACCCACTCCCAACAATCTAGAACACCCCCAAATTGCTCACCAAAAACACGCAATACTGCTACCTTGCAGGCCGCCAATGTAAGCCAATGACAACAATGCACCTCAGAAACAAGGCCTAATTCGCCTTTCCCCTCAACCTACGCCCAAACTGCTATTTTGACACAAAATTAGACCTTCACAGCAGTGCTCCCAGACCCCTAAACCCACTCCCAAAAATCTAGAACACCCCCAAATAGCTTCCCAAAAACACACAATACATTTACCTTGCAGGCTGCTAATGTGAGCCAATGGCAAAAATGCACCTCAGAAACAGGGCCTAATTCCCCTTTCCCGGCAACCTATGCCCAAACTGCTATTTTGACACAAAATTAGACCTTCCCAGCAGTGCTCCCAGACCCCTAAACCCACTCCAAAATATCTAGATCATCCCCAAATAGCCCCCCAAAAAACGCGCAATACAGCTACCTTGCGGGCCACCAAAGTAAGCCAATGGCAAAAATGCACCTCAGAAACAGGGCCTAATTCCCCTTTCCCCTCAATCTACGGCCAAACTGCTATTCTGACACAAAATAAGACCTTCCCAGCAGTGTTCTCACACCCCTAAACCCACTCCCAAAAATCTAGAACACCCCCAAACAGCTTCCCAAAAACACGCAATACAGCTACTTTGCAGGCCACCAATGTAAGTCAATGGCAAAAATGCACCTCAGAAACAGGGCCTAATTTCCCTTTCCCGGCAACCTACGCCCAAACTGCTCTTTTGACACAAAATTTGACATTTCCAGCAGTGCTCCCAGACCCCTAAACCCACTCCCAAAAATCTAGATCACCCCCAAATAGCCACCCACAAACACGCAATACAGCTACCTTGCAGGCCACCAAAGTAAGCCAATGGCAAAAATGCACCTCAGAAACAGGGCCTTATTCCCCTTTCCACTCAACCTACGGCCAAACTGCTATTTTGACACAAAATGAGACCTTCCCAGCAGTGCTACCACACCCCTAAACCCACTCCCAAAAATCTAGAACACCCCCAAATAGCTTCCCAAAAACACGCAATACAGCTACCTTGCAGGCCGCCAATGTATCCAATGGCAAAAATGCACCTCAGAAACAGGGCCTAATTCCCCTTTCCCGGCAACCTACGCTCAAACTGCTATTTTGACGCAAAATTAGACCTTCCCAGCAGTGCTCCCAGACCCCTAAACCCACTCCCAAATATCTAGATCATCCCCAAATAGCCCCCCCAAAACACGTAATACAGCTACCTTGCGGGCCACCAAAGTAAGCCAATGGCAAAAATGCACCTCAGAAACAGGGCCTAATTCCCCTTTCCCCTCAATCTACGGCCAAACTGCTATTCTGACACAAAATGAGACCTTCCCAGCAGTGCTCTCACACCCCTAAACCCACTCCCAAAAATCTAGAACACCCCCAAACAGCTTCCCAAAAACACGCAATACAGCTACTTTGCAGGCCGCCAATGTAAGCCAATGGCCAAAATGCACCTCAGAAACGGACTAATTCCCTTTTCCCCTCAACCTACAACCAAACTGCTATTTTGAGACCAAATTAGACCTTCCCAGCAGTGCTCCCAGACCCCTAAACCCACTCCCAAAAATCTCGAACACCCCCAAACAGCTTCCCAAAACACGCAATACAGCTGTCTTGCAGGCCGCCAATGTAAGCCAATGGCAAAAATGCACCCCAGAAACAGAGACTAATTCCCCTTTCCCCTCAACCTATGACCAAACTGATATTTAGGCACAACATTAGACCTTCCCAGCAGTTCTTCCAGACCCCTAAACCCACTCCCAAAAATCTAGAACAACCCCAAATAGCTTCCAAAAACACACAATACAGCTACCTTGCAGGCCGCCAATATAAGCCAATGGAAAAAATGCACCTCAGAAACAGGGCCTAATTCCCCTTTCCCCTCAACCTACGCCCGAACTGCTATTTTGAGACAAAATTAGACCTTCCATTAGACCTTCCCAGCAGTGCTCCCAGCCCCCTAAACCCACTCCCAACTATCTAGAACACTCCCAAATTGCCCACCAAAAACACGCAATACTGCTACCTTGCAAGCCGCCAATGTAAGCCAATGGCAAAAATGCACCTCAGAAACCAGGCCTAATTCCCCTTTCTCCTCAATTTACGCCCAAATTGCTATTTTGACACAAAATTAGACCTTCCCAGCAGTGCTCCCAGACCCCTAAACCCACTCCCAGAAATCTAGAACACCCCTACATAGCTTCCCAAAGACACGCAATGCAGCTACTTTGCAGGCCGACAATGTAAGCCAATGGTCAAAATGCACCTCAGAAACAGGGACTAATTCCCTTTTCTCCTCAACCTTCAATCAAACTGCTATTTTGAGACAAGATTAGACCTTCCCAGCAGTACTCCCAGACCCCTAAACCCACTCCAAAAATCTAGAACACCCCCAAACAGCTTCCCAAAACACGCAATACAGCTGCCTTGCAGGCCGCCTATGTAAGCCAATGGCAAAAATGCACCTCAGAAACAGGGCCTAATTCCCCTTTCCCCTCAACCTACGCCCAAACTGCTATTTTGACACAAAATTAGTCCTTCCCAGCAGTGCTCCCAGACCCCTAAACCCACTCCCAAAAATCTAGAACACCCCCAAATAGCTTCCCAAAAACACGCAATACAGCTACCTTGCAGGCCACCAAAGTAACCCAATGGCAAAAATGCACCTCTGAAAAAGGGCATAATTCCCCTTTTCCCTCAACCTACGCCCAAACTGCTATTTTGACACAAAATGAGACCTTCCCAGGAGTGCTCCCACACCCCTAAACCCACACCCAAAAATCTAGAACACCCCCAAATTGCCCACCAAAAACACGCAATACTGCTACCTTGCAGGCCGCCAATGTAAGCCAATGGCAACAATGCACCTCAGAAACAAGGCCTAATTCACCTTTCCCTTCAACCTACGCCCAAACTGCTATTTTGACACTAAATTTGACCTTCCCAGCAGTGCTCCCAGACCCCTAAACCCACTCCCAAAAATCTAGAACACACCCAAATAGCTTCCCAAAAACACACAATACATTGACCTTGCAGGCTGCCAATGTAAGCCAATGGGAAAAATGCACCTCAGAAACAAGGCCTAATTCCCCTTTCCCGGCAACCTATGCCCAAACTGCTATTTTGACACAAAATTAGACATTCCCAGCAGTGCTCCAAGGCCCCTAAACCCACTCCCAAATATCTAGATCATCCCCAAATATCCCCCCAAAAACACGCAATACAGCTACCTTGCAGGCCGCCAATGTAAGCCAATGGCAAAAATGCACCTCAGAAACAGGGCCTAATTCCCCTTTCCACTCAACTTACGGCCAAATTGCTATTTTGACACAAAATTAGACCTTCCCAGCATTGCCCCCAAGCCCCTAAACCCACTCCCAGAAATCTAGAACACCCCTAAATAGCTTCCTAAAAACACGCAATACAGCTGGCTTGCAGGGCGCCAATGTAAGACAATGGTCAAAATGCACCTCAGAAACAGGGACTAATTCCCTTTTCCCTTCAACCTTCAATCAAACTGCTATTTTGAGAAAAGATTAGACCTTCCCAGCAGTGCTCCCAGACCGCTAAACCCACTCCCAAAAATCTAGAGCATCCCCAAATAGCTTCCCAAAAACACGCAATACAGCTACCTGGCAGGCCACCAATGTAAGCCAATGGCAAAAATGCACATCAGAAACAGGGGCTAATTCCCCTCTCCCCTCAACCTACGACCAAACTGCTATTTTGACACAAAATTAGACCTTCCCAGCAGTGCTCCCAGACCCCTAAACCCACTCCCAAAAATCTAGAACACCCCCAAATAGCTTCCCAAAAACACGCAATACAGCTACCTTGCAGGCCGCCAATGTAAGCCAATGGCAAAAATGCACCTCAGAAACAGGGCCTAATTCCCCTTTCCCCTGAACCTACGACCAAACTGCTTTTTTGACACAAACTTAGACCTTCTCAGCAGTGCTCCCAGACCCCTAAACCCACTTCCAAATATCTAGATCATCCCCAAATAGCCCCCCAAAAACACGCAATACAGCTACCTTGCAGGCCGCCAATGTAAGCCAATGGCAAAAATGCACCTCAGAAACAGGGCCTAATTCCCCTTTCCCCTCAACTTAAGGCCAAATTGCTATTTTGACACAAAATTAGACCTTCCCAGCAGTGCCCCCAAGCCCCTAAACCCACTCCCAGAAATCTAGAACACCCCTCAATAGCTTCCCAAAAACACGCAATACAGCTACTTTGCAGGCCGCCAATGTAAGACAATGGTCAAAATACACCTCAGAAACAGGGACTAATTCCCTTTTCCCTTCAACCTTCAAAAAAACTGCTATTATGAGAAAAGATTAGACCATCCCAGCAGTGCTCCCAGATCCCTAAACCCACTCCAAAAATCTAGAACACCCCCAAATAGCTTCCCAAAAAAACCAAATACAGCTACCTTGCAGGCTGCCAATGTAAGCCAATGGGAAAAATGCACCTCAAAAACAAGGCCTAATTCCCCTTTCCAGGCAACCTACGCCCAAACTGCTATTTTGACACAAAATTAGACATTGCCAGCAGTGCTCCAAGGCCCCTAAACCCACTCCCAAATATCTAGATCATCCCCAAATAGCCCCCCAAAAAAACGCAATACAGCTACCTTGCAGGCCGCCAATGTAAGCCAATGGCAAAAATGCACCTCAGAAACAGGGCCTAATTCCCCTTTCCCCGCAACTTACGGCCAAATTGCTATTTTGACACAAAATTAGACCTTCCCAGCAGTGCCCCCAGGCCCCTAAACCCACTCCCAGAAATCTAGAACACCCCTAAATAGCTTCCCAAAAACACGCAATACAGCTACTTTGCAGGCCGCCAATGTAAGACAATGGTCAAAATGCACCTCAGAAACAGGGACTAATTCCCTTTTCCCCTCAACCTTCAATCAAACTGCTATTTTGAGACAAGATTAGACCGTCCCAGCAGTAATCCCAGACCCCTAATCCCACTCCAAAAATCTAGAACACCCCCAAACAGCTTCCCAAAACACGCAATACAGCTGCCTTGCAGGCCGCCTATGTAAGCCAATGGCAAAAATGCACCTCAGAAACAGGGCCTAATTCCCCTTTCCCCTCAACCTACGCCCAAATTGCTATTTTGACACAAAATTAGACCTTCCCAGCAGTGCCCCCAGGCCCCTAAACCCACTCCCAGAAATCTAGAACACCCCTAAATAGCTTCCCAAAAACACGCAATACAGCTACTTTGCAGGCCGCTAATGTAAGACAATGGTCAAAATGCACCTCAGAAACAGGGACTAATTCCCTTTTCCCTCAACCTTCAATCAAACTGCTATTTTGAGACAAGATTAGACCTTCCCAGCAGTACTCCCAGACCCCTAAACCCACTCCAAAAATCTAGAACACCCCCAAACAGCTTCCCAAAAAACGCAATACAGCTGCCTTGCAGGCCGCCTATGTAAACCAATGGCAAAAATGCACCTCAGAAACAGGGCCTAATTCCCCTTTCCCCTCAACCTACGCCCAAACTGCTATTTTGACACAAAATTAGTCCTTCCCAGCAGTGCTCCAAGACCCCTAAACCCACTCCCAAAAATCTAGAACACCCCCAAATAGCTTCCCAAAAATACACAATACATTTACCTTGCAGGCTGCCAATGTAAGCCAATGGCAAAAATGCACCTCAGAAACAGGGCCTAATTCCCCTTTCCCGGCAACCTACGCCCAAACTGCTATTTTGACATAAAATTCGACCTTCCCAGGAGTGCTCCCAGACCCCTAAACCCAATCCCAAAAATCTAGATCATCCCCAAATAGCCCCCAAAAAACACGCAATACAGCTACCTTGCGGGCCACCAAAGTAAGCCAATGGCAAAAATGCACCTCAGAAACAGGGCCTAATTCCCCTTTCCCCTCAATCTACGGCCAAACTGCTATTCTGACATAAAATGAGACCTTCCCAGCAGTGCTCCCAGACCCCTAAACCCACTCCCAAAAATCTCGAACAGCCCCAAACAGCTTCCCAAAACACGCAATACAGCTGTCTTGCAGGCCGCCAATGTAAGCCAATGGCAAAAATGCACCTCAGAAACAGGGACTAATTCCCCTTTCCCCTCAACCTATGACCAAACTGATATTTAGGCACAACATTAGACCTTCCCAGCAGTTCTTCCAGACCCCTAAACCCACTCCCAAAAATCTAGAACAACCCCAAATAGCTTCCAAAAACACACAATACAGCTACCTTGCAGGCCGCCAATATAAGCCAATGTCAAAAATGCACCTCAGAAACAGGGCCTAATTCCCCTTTCCCCTCAACCTATGCCCGAACTGCTATTTTGAGACAAAATTAGACCTTCCCAGCAGTGCTCCCAGGCCCCTAAACCCACTCCCAACAATCTAGAACACCCCCAAATTGCCCACCAAAAACACGCAATACTGCTACCTTGCAAGCCGCCAATGTAAGCCAATGGCAAAAATGCACCTCAGAAACAAGGCCTAATTCTCCTTTCTCCTCAACCTACCCCCAAACTACTATTTTGACACAAAATTAGACCTTCCCAGCAGTGCTCCCAGACCCCTAAACCCTCTCCCAGAAATCTAGAACACCCACAAATAGCTTCCCAAAAACATGCAATGCAGCTACCTTGCAGGCGGCCAATGTAAGCCAATGGCAAAAATGCACCTCAGAAAAGGGCCTAATTCACCTTTCCCCTCAACCTACGCCCAAACTGATATTTTGAGACAAAATTAAACATTCCCAGCAGTGCTCCAAGGCCCCTAAATCCACTCCCAACAATCCAGAACGCCCCTAAATAGCTTTTCAAAAACACGCAATACAGCTACTTTGCAGGCCGCCAATGTAAGACAATGGTCAAAATGCACCCCAGAAACAGGGACTAATTCCCTTTTCCCCTCAACCTTCAATCAAACTGCTATTTTGAGACAAGATTAGACCTTCCCAGCAGTACTCCCAGACCCCTAAACCCACTCCAAAAATCTAGAACACCCCCAAACAGCTTCCCAAAACACGCAATACAGCTGCCTTGCAGGCCGCCTATGTAAGCCAATGGCAAAAATGCACCTCAGAAACAGGGCCTAATTCCCCTTTCCCCTCAACCTACGCCCAAACTGCTGTTTTGAAACAAAATTAGACCTTCCCAGCAGTGCTCCCAGGCCCCTAAACCCACTCCCAACAATCTAGAACACCCCCAAATAGGTTCCCAAAAACACGCAATACAGCTACCTTGCAGGTCGCCAATGTATCCAATGGCAAAAAAACACCTCAGAAACAGGGCCTAATTCCCCTTTCTCTCAACCTACGACCAAACTGCTATTTTGACACAAAATTAGACCTTCCCAGCAGTGCTCCCAGGCCCATAAACCCACTCCCAAAAATCTAGAACACCCCCAAATAGCTTCCCAAAAACACACAATACATTTACCTTGCAGGCTGCCAATGTAAGCCAATGGCAAAAATGCACCTCGGAAACAGGGACTAATTCCCCTTTCCAGGCAACCTATGCCCAAACTGCTATCTTGACACAAAATTAGACATTCCCAGCAGTGCTCCCAGACCCCTAAACCCACTCCCAAAAATCTAGAACACTCCCAAATAGCTTCCCAAAAACACACAATACATTTACACTGCAGGCTGCCAATGTAAGCCAATGGCAAAAATGCTCCTCAGAAACGGCCTAATTCCCCTTTTACCTCAACCTACGCCCAAACTGCTATTTTGACACAAAATGAGACCTTCTCAGCAGTGCTCCCAGACCCCTAAGCCCACTCCCAGAAATAATCTAGAACACCCCCAAATAGCTTCTAAAAAAAAATGCAATAGAGCTACCTTGCAGGCCGCCAATGTAAGCCAATGGCAAAAATACACCTCAGAAACAGGGCCTAATTACCCTTTCCCCTCAACCTAGGACCAAACTGCTATTTTGACACACAATTAGACCTTCCCAGCAGTGCTCCCAGACCCCTAAACCAACTCCCAAAAATCTAGAACACTCCCAAATAGCTTCCCAAAAACACACAATACATTTACCTTGCAGGCTGCCAATGTAAGCCAATGGCAAAAATGCACCTCAGAAACAGGGCCTAATTCCCCTTTTCCGGCAACCTACGCCCAAACTGCTATTTTGACACAAAATAGACCTTCCCAGCAGTGCTCCAGACCCCTAAACCCACTCCCAAAAATCTAGAACACCCCCAAATAACTTCCCAAAAACACGCAATACTGCTACCTTGTAGGGCGCCAATGTAAGCCAATGGCAAAAATGCACCTCAGAAACAGGGCCTAATTCCCCTTTCCCCTCAACTTACGCCCAAATTGCTATTTTGACATAAAATTAGTCCTTCCCAGCAGTGCTCCCAGACCCCTAAACCCACTCCCAGAAATCTAGAACACCCCTAAATAGCTTCCCAAAAACACGCAATTCAGCTACTTTGCAGGCCGCCAATGTAAGACAATGGTCAAAATGCACCTCAGAAACAGGGACGAATTCCCTTTTCCCCTCAACCTTCTACCAAACTGCTATTTTGACACAAAATTAGACCTTCCCAGCAGTGCTCAAGACCCCTAAACCCACTCCCAAAAATCTAGAACACCACCAAATAGCTTCCCAAAAACACGCAATACTGCTACCTTGTATGGCGCCAATGTAAGCCAATGGCAAAGATGCACCTCAGAAATAGGGCCTAATTCCCCTTTCCCCTCAACCTACGACCAAATTGCTATTTTGACATAAAATTAGACCTTCCCAGCACTGCTCCCAGACCCCTAAGCCCACTCCCAGAAATCTAGAACACCCCCAAATAGCTTCTAAAAAAAAATGCAATACAGCTACCTTGCGGGCTGCCAATGTAAGCCAATGGCAAAAATACACCTCAGAAACAGGGCCTAATTCCCCTTTCCCCTCAACCTAGGACCAAACTGCTATTTTGACACACAATTAGACCTTCCCAGCAGTGCTCCCAGACCCCTAAACCCACTCCCAAAAATCTAGAACACTCCCAAATAGCTTCCCAAAAACACACAATACATTTACCTTGCAGGCTGCCAATGTAAGCCAATGGCAAAAATGCACCTCAGAAACAGGGCCTAATTCCCCTTTCCCGGCACTCTACGCCCAAACTGCTATTTTGACACAAAATTAGACCTTCCCAGCAGTGCTCCCAGACCCTTAAACCCACTCCCAAAAATCTAGATCACCCCCAAATAGCCACCCAAAAACACGCAATACAGCTACCTTGCAAGCCACCAAAGTAAGCCAATGGCAAAAATGCACCTCAGAAACAGGGCCTTATTCCCCTTTCCCCTCAACCTACGGCCAAACTGCTATTTTGACACAAAATGAGACCTTCCCAGCAGTGCTCTCACACCCCTAAACCCACTCCCAAAAATCTAGAACACCCCCAAATAGCTTCCCAAAAACACGCAATACAGCTACCTTGCAGGCCGCCAATGTATCCAATGGCAAAAAAACACCTCAGAAACAGGGCCTAATTCCCCTTTCCTCTCAACCTACGACCAAACTGCTATTTTGACACAAAATTAGACCTTCCCAGCAGTGCTCCCAGACCCCTAAACCCACTCCCAACAATCTAGAACACCCCCAAATTGCTCACCAAAAACACGCAATACTGCTACCTTGCAGGCTGCCAATGTAAGCCAAAGGGAAAAATGCACCTCAGAAACAAGGCCTAATTCCCCTTTCCCGGCAACCTACGCCCAAACTGCTATTTTGACACAAAATTAGACCTTCCCAGCAGTGCTCCCAGGCCCCTAAACCCACTCCCAAATATCTAGATCATCCCCAAATAGCCCCCCAAAAACACGCAATACAGCTACCTTGCGGGCCACAAAAGTAAGCCAATGGCAAAAATGCACCTCAGAAACAGGGCCTAATTCCCCTTTCCCCTCAATCTACGGCCAAACTGCTATTTTGACACAAAATGAGACCTTCCCAGCAGTGCTCTCACACCCCTAAACCCACTCCCAAAAATCTAGAACACCCCCAAACAGCTTCCCAAAACACGCAATACAGCTGTCTTGCAGGCCGCCAATATAGGCCAATGGCAAAAATGCACCTCAGAAACAGGGACTAATTCCCCTTTCCCCTCAACCTACGCCCAAACTGCTATTTTGACACAAAATTAGACCTTCCCAGCAGTGCTCCCAGACCCCTAAACCCACTCCCAAAAATCTAGATCACCCCCAAATAGCCACCCGAAAACACGCAATACAGTTACCTTGCAGGCCACCAAAGTAAGCCAATGGCAAAAATGCACCTCAGAAACAGGGCCTTATTCCCCTTTCCCCTCAACCTACGGCCAAACTGCTATTTTGACACAAAATGAGACCTTCCCAGCAGTGCTCCCACACCCCTAAACCCACTCCCAAAAATCTAGAACACCCCCAAATAGCTTCCCAAAAACACGCAATACAGCTACCTTGCAGGCCGCCAATGTATCCAATGGCAAAAAAACACCTCAGAAACAGGGCCTAATTCCCCTTTCCTCTCAACCTACGACCAAACTGCTATTTTGACACAAAATTAGACCTTCCCAGCAGTGCTCCCAGACCCCTAAACCCACTCCCAACAATCTAGAACACCCCCAAATTGCTCACCAAAAACACGCAATACTGCTACCTTGCAGACTGCCAATGTAAGCCAATGGCAACAATGCACCTCAGAAACAAGGCCTAATTCCCCTTTCTCCTCAACCTACGCCCAAACTGCTATTTTGACACAAAGTTAGACCTTCAAAGCAGTGCTCCCAGGCCCCTAAACCCACTCCCAACAATCTAGAACACCCCCAAATTGCCCACCAAATACACGCAATACTGCTACCTTGCAGGCCGCCAATGTAAGCCAATGGCAACAATGCACCTCAGAAACAAGGCCTAATTCACCTTTCCCCTCAACCTACGCCCAAACTGCTATTTTGACACAAAATTAGACCTTCCCAGCAGTGCTCCCAGACCCCTAAACCCACTCCCAAAAATCTAGAACACCCCCAAATAGCTTCCCAAAAACACACAATTACATTTACCTTGCGGGCCACCAAAGTAAGCCAATGGCAAAAATGCACCTCAGAAACAGGGCCTAATTCACCTTTCCCCTCATTCTACGGCCAAACTGCTATTTTGACACAAAATGAGACCTTCCCAGCAGTGCTCTCACACCCCTAAACCCACTCCCAAAAATCCAGAACACCCCCAAATAGCTTCCCAAAACACGCAATACAGCTACTTTGCAGGCCGCCAATGTAAGCCAATGGCCAAAATGCACCTCAGAAACAGGGACTAATTCCCTTTTCCCCATAACCTACAACCAAACTGATATTTTGAGACAAAATTAGACCTTCCCAGCAGTGCTCCCAGACCCCTGAACCCACTCCCAAAAATCTAGAACACCCACAAACAGCTTCCCAAAACACGCAATACAGCTGTCTTGCAGGCTGCCAATGTAAGCCAATGGCAAAAATGCACCTCAGAAACAGGGACTAATTCCCCTTTCCCCTCAACCTATGACCAAACTGATGTTTAGGCACAACATTAGACTTTCCCAGCAGTTCTTCCAGACCCCTAAACCCACTCCCAAAAATCTAGAACAACCCCAAATAGCTTCCAAACACACGCAATACAGCTACCTTGCAGGCCGCCAATATAAGCCAATGGCAAAAATGCACCTCAGAAACAGGGCCTAATTCCCCTTTCCCCTCAACCTACGCCCGAACTGCTATTTTGAGACAAAATTAGACCTTCCCAGCAGTGCTCCCAGGCCCCTAAACCCACTCCCAACAATCTAGAACACCCCCAAATTGCCCACCAAAAACACGCAATACTGCTACCTTGCAAGCCGCCAATGTAAGCCAATGGCAAAAATGCACCTCAGAAACAAGGCCTAATTCCCCTTTCCCCTCAAGCTATGCCCAAACTGCTATTTTGACACAAAATTAGACCTTCCCAGCAGTGCTACCAGACCCCTAAACCCTCTCCCAGAAATCTAGAACACCCACAAATAGCTTCCCAACAACATGCAATGCAGCTACCTTGCAGGCCGCCAATGTAAGAATGGCGAAAATGCACCTCAGAAACAGGGCCTAATTCACCTTTCCCCTCAACCTACGGCCAAAGTGCTATTTTGACACAAAATTAGACCTTCCCAGCAGTGCCCCAGGCCCCTAAACTCACTCCCAGAAATATAGAACACCCCTAAATAGCTTCCCAAAACACGCAATACAGCTACTTTGGTGGCCGCCAATGTAAGCCAATGGTCAAAATGCACCTCAGAAACAGGGACTAATTCCCTTTTCCCCTCAACCTTCGATCAAACTGCTATTTTGAGACAAGATTAGACATTCCCAGCAGTACTCCCAGACCCCTAAACCCACTCCAAAAATCTAGAACACCCCCAAACATCTTCCCAAAACACGCAATACAGCTGCCTTGCAGGCCGCCTATGTAAGCCAATGGCAAAAATGCACCTCAGAAACAGGGCCTAATTCCCCTTTCCCCTCAACCTACGCCCAAACTGCTATTTTGACACAAAATTAGACCTTCCCAGCAGTGCTCCCAGACCCCTAAACCCACTCCCAAAAATCTAGAACACCCCCAAATAGCTTCCCAAATACACACAATACATTTACCTTGCAGGCTGCCAATGTAAGCCAATGGCAAAAATGCACCTCAGAAACAGGGTATAATTCCCCTTTCCCGGCAACCTACGCCCAAACTGATATTTTGACACAAAATTAGACCTTCCCAGCAGTGCTCCCAGACCCCTAAACCCACTCCCAAAAAACTAGAACACCCCCAAATACCTTCCCAAAAACACGCAATACAGCTACCTTGCAGGCCGCCAATGTAAGCCAAAGGCAAAAATGCACCTCAGAAACAGGGCCTAATTCCCCTTTCCCCTCAACCTACGCCCAAACTGCTATTTTGACACAAAATTAGAACTTCCCAGCAGTGCTCCCAGACCCCTAAACCCACTCCCAACAATCTAGAACACCCCCAAATTGCTCACCAAAAACACGCAGTACTGCTACCTTGCAGGCCGCCAATGTAAGCCAATGGCAACAATGCACCTCAGAAACAAGGCCTAATTCCTCTTTCCCCTCAACCTACGCCCAAACTGCTATTTTGACACAAAATTAGACCTTCCCAGCAGTGCTCCCAGACCCCTAAACCCACTCCCAAAAATCTAGAACACCCCCAAATAGCTTCCCAAAAACACACAATACATTTACCTTGCGGGCCACCAAAGTAAGCCAATGGCAAAAATGCACCTCAGAAACAGGGCCTAATTCCCCTTTCCCCTCAATCTACGGCCAAACTGCTATTTTGACACAAAATGAGACCTTCCCAGCAGTGCTCTCACACCCCTAAACCCACTCCCAAAAATCTAGAACACCCCCAAATAGCTTCCCAAAAACACGCAATACAGCTACTTTGCAGGCCGCCAATGTAAGCCAATGGCCAAAATGCACCTCAGAAACAGGGAGTAATTCCCTTTTCCTCTCAACCTACGACCAAATTGCTATTTTGACACAAAATTCCCCTTCCCAGCAGTGCTCCCACACCCCTAAACCCACTCCCAAAAATCTAGAACACCCCCAAATTGCTCACCAAAAACAAGCAATACTGCTACCTTGCAGGCCGCCAATGTAAGCCAATGGCAACAATGCACCTCAGAAACAAGGCCTAATTCACCTTTCCCCTCAACCTACGCCCAAACTGCTATTTTGACACAAAATTAGACCTTCCCAGCAGTGCTCCCAGACCCCTAAACCCACTCCCAAAAATCTAGAACACCCCCAAATAGCTTCCCAAAAACACACAATACATTTACCTTGCAGGCTGCCAATGTAAGCCAATGGGAAAAATGCTCCTCAGAAACAAGGCCTAATTCCCCTTTCCCGGCAACCTACGCCCAAACTGCTATTTTGACACAAAATTAGACCTTCCCAGCAGTGCTCCCAGACCCCTAAACCCACTCCCAAATATCTAGATCATCCCCAAATAGCGCCCCAAAAACACGCAATACAGCTACCTTGCGGGCCACCAAAGTAAGCCAATGGCAAAAATGCACCTCAGAAACAGGGAGTAATTCCCTTTTCCTCTCAACCTACGACCAAACTGCTATTTTGACACAAAATTAGACCTTCCCAGCAGTGCTCCCACACCCCTAAACCCACTCCCAAAAATCTAGAACACCCCCAAATTGCTCACCAAAAACACGCAATACTGCTACCTTGCAGGCCGCCAATGTAAGCCAATGGCAACAATGCACCTCAGAAACAAGGCCTAATTCACCTTTCCCCTCAACCTACGCCCAAACTGCTATTTTGACACAAAATTAGACCTTCCCAGCAGTGCTCCCAGACCCCTAAACCCACTCCCAAAAATCTAGAACACCCCCAAATAGCTTCCCAAAAACACACAATACATTTACCTTGCAGGCTGCCAATGTAAGCCAATGGGAAAAATGCTCCTCAGAAACAAGGCCTAATTCCCCTTTCCCGGCAACCTACGCCCAAACTGCTATTTTGACACAAAATTAGACCTTCCCAGCAGTGCTCCCAGACCCCTAAACCCACTCCCAAATATCTAGATCATCCCCAAATAGCGCCCCAAAAACACGCAATACAGCTACCTTGCGGGCCACCAAAGTAAGCCAATGGCAAAAATGCACCTCAGAAACAGGGAGTAATTCCCTTTTCCTCTCAACCTACGACCAAACTGCTATTTTGACACAAAATTAGACCTTCCCAGCAGTGCTCCCACACCCCTAAACCCACTCCCAAAAATCTAGAACACCCCCAAATTGCTCACCAAAAACACGCAATACTGCTACCTTGCAGGCCGCCAATGTAAGCCAATGGCAACAATGCACCTCAGAAACAAGGCCTAATTCACCTTTCCCCTCAACCTACGCCCAAACTGCTATTTTGACACAAAATTAGACCTTCCCAGCAGTGCTCCCAGACCCCTAAACCCACTCCCAAAAATCTAGAACACCCCCAAATAGCTTCCCAAAAACACACAATACATTTACCTTGCAGGCTGCCAATGTAAGCCAATGGGAAAAATGCTCCTCAGAAACAAGGCCTAATTCCCCTTTCCCGGCAACCTACGCCCAAACTGCTATTTTGACACAAAATTAGACCTTCCCAGCAGTGCTCCCAAACCCCTAAACCCACTCCCAAATATCCATATCATCCCCAAATAGCCCCCCAAAAACACGCAATACAGCTACCTTGCGGGCCACCAAAGTAAGCCAATGGCAAAAATGCACCTCAGAAACAGGGCCTAATTCCCCTTTCCCCTCAATCTACGGCCAAACTGCTATTTTGACACAAAATGAGACCTTCCCAGCAGTGCTCTCACACCCCTAAACCCACTCCCAAAAATCTAGAACACCCGCATACAGCTTCCCAAAACACGCAATACAGCTGCCTTGCAGGCCCCCAATATAAGCCAATGGCAAAAATGCACCTCAGAAACAAGGACTAATTCCCCTTTCCCCTCACCCTACGCCCAAACTGCTATTTTGACACAAAATTAGACCTTCCCAGCAGTGCTCCCAGACCCCTAAACCCACTCCCAAAAATCTAGATCACCCCCAAATAGCCACCCAAAAACACGCAATACTGCTACCTTGCAGGCCGCCAATGTAAGCCAATGGCAACAATGCACCTCAGAAACAAGGCCTAATTCACCTTTCCCCTCAACCTACGGCCAAAGTGCTATTTTGACACAAAATGAGACCTTCCCAGCAGTGCTCCAGACCCCTAAACCCACTCCCAAAAATCTAGAACACCCCCAAATAGCTTCCCAAAAACACGCAATACTGCTACCTTGTATGGCGCCAATGTAAGCCAATGGCAAAAATGCACCTCAGAAACAGGGCCTAATTCCCCTTTCCCCTCAACTTACGCCCAAATTGCTATTTTGACACAAAATAAGACCTTCCCAGCAGTGCTTCCAGATCCCTAAACCCAATCCCAGAAATCTAGAACACCCCTAAATAGCTTCCCAAAAACACGCAATACTGCTACCTTGTAGGGCGCCAATGTAAGCCAATGGCAAAAATGCACCTCAGAAACAGGGCCTAATTCCCCTTTCCGCTCAACCTACGACCAAATTGCTATTTTGACATCAAATTAGACCTTCCCAGCACTGCTCCCAGACCCCTAAGCCCACTCCCAGAAATCTAGAACACCCCCAAATAGCTTCTAAAAAACAATGCAATACAGCTACCTTGCAGGCCGCCAATGTAAGCCAATGGCAAAAATACACCTCAGAAACGGCCTAATTCCCGTTTTCCCTCAACCTACTCCCAAACTGCTATTTTGACACAAAATGAGACCTTCCCAGCAGTGCTCCCAGACCCCTAAGCCCACTCCCAGAAATCTAGAACACCCCCAAATAGCTTCTAAAAAAAAATGCAATACAGCTACCTTGCGGGCCACCAAAGTAAGCCAATGGCAAAAATGCACCTCAGAAACAGGGCCTAATTCCCCTTTCCCCTCAATCTACGGCCAAACTGCTATTTTGACACAAAATGAGACCTTCCCAGCAGTGCTCTCACACCCCTAAACCCACTCCCAAAAATCTAGAACACCCGCAAACAGCTTCCCAAAACACGTAATACAGCTGCCTTGCAGGCCGCCAATATAAGCCAATGGCAAAAATGCTCCTCAGAAACAAGGACTAATTCCCCTTTCCCCTCACCCTACGCCCAAACGGCTATTTTGACACAAAATTAGACCTTCCCAGCAGTGCTCCCAGACCCCTAAACCCACTCCCAAAAATCTAGATCACCCCCAAATAGCCACCCAAAAACACGCAATACAGCTACCTGGCAGGCCACCAAAGTAAGCCAATGGCAAAAATGCACCTCAGAAACAGGGCCTTATTCCCCTTTCCCCTCAACCTACGGCCAAACTGCTATTTTGACACAAAATGAGACCTTCCCAGCAGTGCTCCCACACCCCTAAACCCACTCCCAAAAATCTAGAACACCCCAAATAGCTTCCCAAAAACACGCAATACAGCTACCTTGCAGGCCGCCAATGTATCCAATGGCAAAAAAACACCTCAGAAACAGGGCCTAATTCCCCTTTCCTCTCAACCTACGACCAAACTGCTATTTTGACACAATATTAGACCTTCCCAGCAGTGCTCTCAGACCCCTAAACCCACTCCCAACAATCTAGAACACCCCCAAATTGCTCACCAAAAACACGCAATACAGCTACCTTGCGGGCCACCAAAGTAAGCCAATGGCAAAAATGCACCTCAGAAACAGGGCCTAATTCCCCTTTCCCCTCAATCTACGGCCAAACTGCTATTTTGACACAAAATGAGACCTTCCCAGCAGTGCTCTCACACCCCTAAACCCACTCCCAAAAATCTAGAACACCCGCATACAGCTTCCCAAAACACGCAATACAGCTGCCTTGCAGGCCCCCAATATAAGCCAATGGCAAAAATGCACCTCAGAAACAAGGACTAATTCCCCTTTCCCCTCACCCTACGCCCAAACTGCTATTTTGACACAAAATTAGACCTTCCCAGCAGTGCTCCCAGACCCCTAAACCCACTCCCAAAAATCTAGATCACCCCCAAATAGCCACCCAAAAACACGCAATACTGCTACCTTGCAGGCCGCCAATGTAAGCCAATGGCAACAATGCACCTCAGAAACAAGGCCTAATTCACCTTTCCCCTCAACCTACGGCCAAAGTGCTATTTTGACACAAAATGAGACCTTCCCAGCAGTGCTCCAGACCCCTAAACCCACTCCCAAAAATCTAGAACACCCCCAAATAGCTTCCCAAAAACACGCAATACTGCTACCTTGTATGGCGCCAATGTAAGCCAATGGCAAAAATGCACCTCAGAAACAGGGCCTAATTCCCCTTTCCCCTCAACTTACGCCCAAATTGCTATTTTGACACAAAATAAGACCTTCCCAGCAGTGCTTCCAGATCCCTAAACCCAATCCCAGAAATCTAGAACACCCCTAAATAGCTTCCCAAAAACACGCAATACTGCTACCTTGTAGGGCGCCAATGTAAGCCAATGGCAAAAATGCACCTCAGAAACAGGGCCTAATTCCCCTTTCCGCTCAACCTACGACCAAATTGCTATTTTGACATCAAATTAGACCTTCCCAGCACTGCTCCCAGACCCCTAAGCCCACTCCCAGAAATCTAGAACACCCCCAAATAGCTTCTAAAAAACAATGCAATACAGCTACCTTGCAGGCCGCCAATGTAAGCCAATGGCAAAAATACACCTCAGAAACGGCCTAATTCCCGTTTTCCCTCAACCTACTCCCAAACTGCTATTTTGACACAAAATGAGACCTTCCCAGCAGTGCTCCCAGACCCCTAAGCCCACTCCCAGAAATCTAGAACACCCCCAAATAGCTTCTAAAAAAAAATGCAATACAGCTACCTTGCGGGCCACCAAAGTAAGCCAATGGCAAAAATGCACCTCAGAAACAGGGCCTAATTCCCCTTTCCCCTCAATCTACGGCCAAACTGCTATTTTGACACAAAATGAGACCTTCCCAGCAGTGCTCTCACACCCCTAAACCCACTCCCAAAAATCTAGAACACCCGCAAACAGCTTCCCAAAACACGTAATACAGCTGCCTTGCAGGCCGCCAATATAAGCCAATGGCAAAAATGCTCCTCAGAAACAAGGACTAATTCCCCTTTCCCCTCACCCTACGCCCAAACGGCTATTTTGACACAAAATTAGACCTTCCCAGCAGTGCTCCCAGACCCCTAAACCCACTCCCAAAAATCTAGATCACCCCCAAATAGCCACCCAAAAACACGCAATACAGCTACCTGGCAGGCCACCAAAGTAAGCCAATGGCAAAAATGCACCTCAGAAACAGGGCCTTATTCCCCTTTCCCCTCAACCTACGGCCAAACTGCTATTTTGACACAAAATGAGACCTTCCCAGCAGTGCTCCCACACCCCTAAACCCACTCCCAAAAATCTAGAACACCCCAAATAGCTTCCCAAAAACACGCAATACAGCTACCTTGCAGGCCGCCAATGTATCCAATGGCAAAAAAACACCTCAGAAACAGGGCCTAATTCCCCTTTCCTCTCAACCTACGACCAAACTGCTATTTTGACACAATATTAGACCTTCCCAGCAGTGCTCTCAGACCCCTAAACCCACTCCCAACAATCTAGAACACCCCCAAATTGCTCACCAAAAACACGCAATACTGCTACCTTGCAGGCCCCCAATGTAAGCCAATGGCAACAATGCACCTCAGAAACAAGGCCTAATTGACAAATTTCCCTCAACCTACGCCTAAACTGCTATTTTGACACAAAATTAGACCTTCCCAGCAGTGCTCCCAGACCCCTAAACCCACTCCCAAAATTCTAGAACACCCCCAAATAGCTTCCCAAAAACACACAATACATTTACCTTGCAGGCTGCCAATGTAAGCCAAAGGGAAAAATGCACCTCAGAAACAAGGCTTAATTCCCCTTTCCCGGCAACCTACGCCCAAACTGCTATTTTGACATAAAATTAGACCTTCCCAGCAGTGCTCCCAGGCCCCTAAACCCACTCCCAAATATCTAGATCATCCCCAAATAGCCCCCCAAAACACGCAATACAGCTACCTTGAGGGCCACCAAAGTAAGCCAATGGCAAAAATGCACCTCAGAAACAGGGCCTAATTCCCCTTTCCCCTCAATCTACGGCCAAACTGCTATTTTGACACAAAATGAGACCTTCCCAGCAGTGCTCTCACACCCCTAAACCCACTCCCAAAAATCTAGAACACCCCCAAACAGCTTCCCAAAACACGCAATACAGCTGTCTTGCAGGCCGCCAATATAAGCCAATGGCAAAAATGCACCTCAGAAACAGGGACTAATTCCCCTTTCCCGGCAACCTACGCCCAAACTGCTATTTTGACACAAAATTAGACCTTCCCATCAGTTCTCCCAGGCCCCTAAACCCACTCCCAAATATCTAGATCATCCCCAAATAGCCCCCCAAAACACGCAATACAGCTACCTTGCGGGCCACCAAAGTAAGCCAATGGCAAAAATGCACCTCAGAAACAGGGCCTTATTCCCCTTTCCTCTCAACCTACGACCAAACTGCTATTTTGACACAAAATTAGACCTTCCCAGCAGTGCTCCCAGACCCCTAAACCCACTCCCAACAATCTAGAACACCCCCAAATTGCTCACCAAAAACACGCAATACTGCTACCTTGCAGGCCGCCAATGTAAGCCAATGGCAACAATGCACCTCAGAAACAAAGCCTAATTCCCCTTTCACCTCAACCTACGCCCAAACTGCTATTTTGACACAAAGTTAGACCTTCAAAGCAGTGCTCCCAGGCCCCTAAACCCACTCCCAACAATCTAGAACACCCCCAAATTGCCCACCAAATACACGCAATACTGCTACCTTGCAGGCCGCCAATGTAAGCCAATGGCAACAATGCACCTCAGAAACAAGGCCTAATTCACCTTTCCCCTCAACCTACGCCCAAACTGCTATTTTGACACAAAAGTAGACCTTCCCAGCAGTGCTCCCAGACCCCTAAACCGACTCCCAAAAATCTAGAACACCCCCAAATAGCTTCCCAAAAACACACAATACATTTACCTTGCGGGCCACCAAAGTAAGCCAATGGCAAAAATGCACCTCAGAAACAGGGCCTAATTCACCTTTCCCCTCATTCTACGGCCAAACTGCTATTTTGACACAAAATGAGACCTTCCCAGCAGTGCTCTCACACCCCTAAACCCACTCCCAAAAATCTAGAACACCCCCAAATAGCTTTCCAAAAACACGCAATACAGCTACTTTGCAGGCCGCCAATGTAAGCCAATGGCCAAAATGCACCTCAGAAACAGGGACTAATTCCCTTTTCCCCTGAACCTACAACCAAACTGATATTTTGAGACAAAATTAGACCTTCCCAGCAGTGCTCCCAGACCCCTAAACCCACTCCCAAAAATCTAGAACACCCCCAAACAGCTTCCCAAAACACGCAATACAGCTGTCTTGCAGGCTGCCAATGTAAGCCAATGGCAAAAATGCACCTCAGAAACAGGGACTAATTCCCCTTTCCCCTCAACCTATGACCAAACTGATGTTTAGGCACAACATTAGACCTTCCCAGCAGTTCTTCCAGACCCCTAAACCCACTCCCAAAAATCTAGAACAACCCCAAATAGCTTCCAAACACACGCAATACAGCTACCTTGCAGGCCGCCAATATAAGCCAATGGCAAAAATGCACCTCAGAAACAGGGCCTAATTCCCCTTTCCCCTCAACCTACGCCCGAACTGCTATTTTGAGACAAAATTAGACCTTCCCAGCAGTGCTCCCAGGCCCATAAACCCACTCCCACCAATCTAGAACACCCCCAAATTGCCCACCAAAAACACGCAATACTGCTACCTTGCAAGCCGCCAATGTAAGCCAATGGCAAAAATGCACCTCAGAAACAAGGCCTAATTTCCCTTTCCCCTCAACCTATGCCCAAACTGCTATTTTGACACAAAATTAGACCTTCCCAGCAGTGCTCCCAGACCCCTAAACCCTCTCCCAGAAATCTAGAACACCCACAAATAGCTTCCCAACAACATGCAATGCAGCTACCTTGCAGGCCGCCAATGTAAGACAATGGCAAAAATGCACCTCAGAAACAGGGCCTAATTCACCTTTCCCCTCAACCTACGGCCAAAGTGCTATTTTGACACAAAATTAGACCTTCCCAGCAGTGCCCCAGGCCCCTAAACTCACTCCCAGAAATATAGAACACCCCTAAATAGCTTCCCAAAACACGCAATACAGCTACTTTGCAGGCCGCCAATGTAAGCCAATGGTCAAAATGCACCTCAGAAACAGGGACTAATTCCCTTTTCCCCTCAACCTTCAATCAAACTGCTATTTTGAGACAAGATTAGACATTCCCAGCAGTACTCCCAGACCCCTAAACCCACTCCGAAAATCTAGAACACCCCAAAACATCTTCCCAAAACACGCAATACAGCTGCCTTGCAGGCCGCCAATGTAAGCCAATGGCAAAAATACACCTCAGAAACAGGGCTTATTCCCCTTTCCCCTCAACCTAGGACCAAACTGCTATTTTGACACACAATTAGACCTTCCCAGCAGTGCTCCCAGACCCCTAAACCCACTCCCAAAAATCTAGAACACCCCCAAATAGCTTCCCAAATACACACAATACATTTACCTTGCAGGCTGCCAATGTAAGCCAATGGCAAAAATGCACCTCAGAAACAGGGTATAATTCCCCTTTCCCGGCAACCTACGCCCAAACTGATATTTTGACACAAAATTAGACCTTCCCAGCAGTGCTCCCAGACCCCTAAACCCACTCCCAAAATACTAGAACACCCCAAATAGCTTCCCAAAAACACGCAATACAGCTACCTTGCAGGCCGCCAATGTAAGCCAAAGGCAAAAATGCACCTCAGAAACAGGGCCTAATTCCCCTTTCCCCTCAACCTACGGCCAAACTGCTATTTTGACACAAAATGAGACCTTCCCAGCAGTGCTCTCACACCCCTAAACCCACTCCCAAAAATCTAGAACACCCGCAAACAGCTTCCCAAAACACGCAATACAGCTGCCTTGCAGGCCGCCAATATAAGCCAATGGCAAAAATGCACCTCAGGAACAAGGACTAATTCCCCTTTCCCCTCACCCTACGCCCAAACTGCTATTTTGACACAAAATTAGACCTTCCCAGCAGTGCTCCCAGACCCCTAAACCCACTCCCAAAAATCTAGATCACCCCTAAATAGCCACCCAAAAACACGCAATACTGCTACCTTGCAGGCCGCCAATGTAAGCCAATGGCAACAATGCACCTCAGAAACAAGGCCTAATTCACCTTTCCCCTCAACCTACGCCCAAACTGCTATTTTGACACAAAAGTAGACCTTCCCAGCAGTGCTCCCAGACCCCTAAACCCACTCCCAAAAATCTAGAACACCCCCAAATAGCTTCCCAAAAACACACAATACATTTACCTTGCGGGCCACCAAAGTAAGCCAATGGCAAAAATGCACCTCAGAAACAGGGCCTAATTCACCTTTCCCCTCATTCTACGGCCAAACTGCTATTTTGACACAAAATGAGACCTTCCCAGCAGTGCTCTCACACCCCTAAACCCACTCCCAAAAATCTAGAACACCCCCAAATAGCTTCCCAAAAACACGCAATACAGCTACTTTGCAGGCCGCCAATGTAAGCCAATGGCCAAAATGCACCTCAGAAACAGGGACTAATTCCCTTTTCCCCTGAACCTACAACCAAACTGATATTTTGAGACAAAATTAGACCTTCCCAGCAGTGCTCCCAGACCCCTAAACCCACTCCCAAAAATCTAGAACACCCCCAAACAGCTTCCCAAAACACGCAATACAGCTGTCTTGCAGGCTGCCAATGTAAGCTAATGGCAAAAATGCACCTCAGAAACAGGGACTAATTCCCCTTTCCCCTCAACCTATGACCAAACTGATGTTTAGGCACAACATTAGACCTTCCCAGCAGTTCTTCCAGACCCCTAAACCCACTCCCAAAAATCTAGAACAACCCCAAATAGCTTCCAAACACACGCAATACAGCTACCTTGCAGGCCGCCAATATAAGCCAATGGCAAAAATGCACCTCAGAAACAGGGCCTAATTCCCCTTTCCCCTCAACCTACGCCCGAACTGCTATTTTGAGACAAAATTAGACCTTCCCAGCAGTGCTCCCAGGCCCATAAACCCACTCCCAACAATCTAGAACACCCCCAAATTGCCCACCAAAAACACGCAATACTGCTACCTTGCAAGCCGCCAATGTAAGCCAATGGCAAAAATGCACCTCAGAAACAAGGCCTAATTTCCCTTTCCCCTCAACCTATGCCCAAACTGCTATTTTGACACAAAATTAGACCTTCCCAGCAGTGCTCCCAGACCCCTAAACCCTCTCCCAGAAATCTAGAACACCCACAAATAGCTTCCCAACAACATGCAATGCAGCTACCTTGCAGGCCGCCAATGTAAGACAATGGCAAAAATGCACCTCAGAAACAGGGCCTAATTCACCTTTCCCCTCAACCTACGGCCAAAGTGCTATTTTGACACAAAATTAGACCTTCCCAGCAGTGCCCCAGGCCCCTAAACTCACTCCCAGAAATATAGAACACCCCTAAATAGCTTCCCAAAACACGCAATACAGCTACTTTGCAGGCCGCCAATGTAAGCCAATGGTCAAAATGCACCTCAGAAACAGGGACTAATTCCCTTTTCCCCTCAACCTTCAATCAAACTGCTATTTTGAGACAAGATTAGACATTCCCAGCAGTACTCCCAGACCCCTAAACCCACTCCGAAAATCTAGAACACCCCCAAACATCTTCCCAAAACACGCAATACAGCTGCCTTGCAGGCCGCCTATGTAAGCCAATGGCAAAAATGCACCTCAGAAACAGGGCCTAATTCCCCTTTCCCCTCAACCTACGCCCAAACTGCTATTTTGACACAAAATTAGACCTTCCCAGCAGTGCTCCCAGACCCCTAAACCCACTCCCAAAAATCTAGAACACCCCCAAATAGCTTCCCAAATACACACAATACATTTACCTTGCAGGCTGCCAATGTAAGCCAATGGCAAAAATGCACCTCAGAAACAGGGTATAATTCCCCTTTCCCGGCAACCTACGCCCAAACTGATATTTTGACACAAAATTAGACCTTCCCAGCAGTGCTCCCAGACCCCTAAACCCACTCCCAAAATACTAGAACACCCCAAATAGCTTCCCAAAAACACGCAATACAGCTACCTTGCAGGCCGCCAATGTAAGCCAAAGGCAAAAATGCACCTCAGAAACAGGGCCTAATTCCCCTTTCCCCTCAACCTACGGCCAAACTGCTATTTTGACACAAAATGAGACCTTCCCAGCAGTGCTCTCACACCCCTAAACCCACTCCCAAAAATCTAGAACACCCGCAAACAGCTTCCCAAAACACGCAATACAGCTGCCTTGCAGGCCGCCAATATAAGCCAATGGCAAAAATGCACCTCAGGAACAAGGACTAATTCCCCTTTCCCCTCACCCTACGCCCAAACTGCTATTTTGACACAAAATTAGACCTTCCCAGCAGTGCTCCCAGACCCCTAAACCCACTCCCAAAAATCTAGATCGCCCCCAAATAGCCACCCAAAAACACGCAATACTGCTACCTTGCAGGCCGCCAATGTAAGCCAATGGCAACAATGCACCTCAGAAACAAGGCCTAATTCACCTTTCCCCTCAACCTACGCCCAAACTGCTATTTTGACACAAAATGAGACCTTCCCAGCAGTGCTCCAGACCCCTAAACCCACTCCCAAAAATCTAGAACACCCCCAAATAGCTTCCCAAAAACACGCAATACTGCTACCTTGTAGGGCGCCAATGTAAGCCAATGGCAAAAATGCACCTCAGAAACAGGGCCTAATTCCCCTTTCCCCGCAACTTACGCCCAAATTGCTATTTTGACACAAAATAAGACCTTCCCAGCAGTGCTTCCAGATCCCTAAACCCAATCCCAGAAATCTAGAACACCCCTAAATAGCTTCCCAAAAACACGCAATACTGCTACCTTGTAGGGCGCCAATGTAACCCAATGGCAAAAATGCACCTCAGAAACAGGGCCTAATTCCCATTTCCGCTCAACCTACGACCAAATTGCTATTTTGACATCAAATAAGACCTTCCCAGCACTGCTCCCAGACCCCTAAGCCCACTCCCAGAAATCTAGAACACCCCCAAATAGCTTCTAAAAAACAATGCAATACAGCTACCTTGCAGGCCGCCAATGTAAGCCAATGGCAAAAATACACCTCAGAAACAGGGCCTAATTCCCCTTTCCCCTCAACCTAGGACCAAACTGCTATTTTGACACACAATTAGACCTTCCCAGCAGTGCTCCCAGACCCCTAAACCCACTCCCAAAAATCTAGAACACTCCCAAATAGCTTCCCAAAAACACACAATACATTTACCTTGCAGGCTGCCAATGTAAGCCAATGGCAAAAATGCACCTCAGAAACAGGGCCTAATTCCCCTTTCCCGGCAACCTATGCTCAAACTGCTATCTTGACACAAAATTAGACATTCCCAGCAGTGCTCCCAGACCCCTAAATCCACTCCCAAAAATCTAGAACACTCCCAAATAGCTTCCCAAAAACACACAATACATTTACACTGCAGGCTGCCAATGTAAGCCAATGGCAGAAATGCACCTCAGAAACGGCCTAATTCCCCTTTTCCCTCAACCTACACCCAAACTGCTATTTTGACACAAAATGAGACCTTCCCAGCAGTGCTCCCAGACCCCTAAGCCCACTCCCAGAAATCTAGAACACTCCCAAATAGCTTCCCAAAAACACACAATACATTTACCTTGCAGGCTGCCAATGTAAGCCAATGGCAAAAATGCACCTCAGAAACAGGGCCTAATTCCCCTTTTCCGGCAACCTACGCCCAAACTGCTATTTTGACACAAAATAGACCTTCCCAGCAGTGCTCCAGACCCCTAAACCCACTCCCAAAAATCTAGAACACCCCCAAATAGCTTCCCAAAAACACGCAATACTGCTACCTTGTAGGGCGCCAATGTAAGCCAATGGCAAAAATGCACCTCAGAAACAGGGCCTAATTCCCCTTTCCCCTCAACTTACGCCCAAATTGCTATTTTGACATAAAATTAGTCCTTCCCAGCAGTGCTCCCAGACCCCTAAACCCACTCCCAGAAATCTAGAACACCCCTAAATAGCTTCCCAAAAACACGCAATACAGCTACTTTGCAGGCCGCAAATGTAAGCCAATGGTCAAAATGCACCTCAGAAACAGGGACTAATTCCCTTTTCCCCTCAACCTTCTACCAAACTGCTATTTTGACACAAAATTAGACCTTCCCAGCAGTGCTCCAGACCCCTAAACCCACTCCCAAAAATCTAGAACACCCCCAAAAAGCTTCCCAAAAACACGCAATACTGCTACCTTGTAGGGCGCCAATGTAAGCCAATGGCAAAGATGCACCTCAGAAACAGGGCCTAATTCCCCTTTGACCTCAACTTACGCCAAATTGCTATTTTGACACAAAATAAGACCTTCCCAGCAGTGCTCCCAGATCCCTAAACCCACTCCCAGAAATCTAGAACACCCCTAAATAGCTTCCCCAAAACACGCAATACTGCTACCTTGTAGGGCGCCAATGTAAGCCAATGGCAAAAATGCACCTCAGAAACAGGGCCTAATTCCCCTTTCCCCTCAACTTACGCCCAAATTGCTATTTTGACATAAAATTAGTCCTTCCCAGCAGTGCTCCCAGACCCCTAAACCCACTCCCAGAAATCTAGAACACCCCTAAATAGCTTCCCAAAAACACGCAATACAGCTACTTTGCAGGCCGCCAATGTAAGCCAATGGTCAAAATGCACCTCAGAAACAGGGACTAATTCCCTTTTCCCCTCAACCTTCTACCAAACTGCTATTTGGACACATAATTAGACCTTCCCAGCAGTGCTCCAGACCCCTAAACCCACTCCCAAAAATCTAGAACACCCCCAAATAGCTTCCCAAAAACACGCAATACTGCTACCTTGTAGGGCACCAATGTAAGCCAATGGCAAAGATGCACCTCAGAAACAGGGCCTAATTCCCCTTTCCCCTCAACTTACGCCAAATTGCTATTTTGACACAAAATAAGACCTTCCCAGCAGTGCTCCCAGATCCCTAAACCCACTCCCAGAAATCTAGAACACCCCTAAATAGCTTCCCCACAACACGCAATACTGCTACCTTGTAGGGCGCCAATGTAAGCCAATGGCAAAAATGCACCTCAGAAACAGGGCCTAATTCCCCTTTCCCCTCAACCTACGACCAAATTGCTATTTTGACATAAAATTAGACCTTCCCAGCACTGCTCCCAGACCCCTAAGCCCACTCCCAGAAATCTAGAACACCCCTAAATAGCTTCCCCAAAACACGCAATACTGCTACCTTGTAGGGCGCCAATGTAAGCCAATGGCAAAAATGCACCTCAGAAACAGGGCCTAATTCCCCTTTCCCCTCAACCTACGATCAAATTGCTATTTTGACATAAAATTAGACCTTCCCAGCACTGCTCCCAGACCCCTAAGCCCACTCCCAGAAATCTAGAACACCCCCAAATAGCTTCTAAAAAAATGCAATACAGCTACCTTGCAGGCCGCCAATGTAAGCCAATGGCAAAAATACACCTCAGAAACAGGGCCTAATTCCCCTTTCCCCTCAACCTAGGACCAAACTGCTATTTTGACACACAATTAGACCTTCACAGCAGTGCTCCCAGACCCCTAAACCCACTCCCAAAAATCTAGAACACTCCCAAATAGCTTCCCAAAAACACACAATACATTTACCTTGCAGGCTGCCAATGTAAGCCAATGGCAAAAATGCACCTCAGAAACAGGGCCTAATTCCCCTTTCCCGGCACCCTACGCCCAAACTGCTATTTTGACACAAAATTAGACCTTCCCAGCAGTGCTCCCAGACCCCTAAACCCACTCCCAAAAATCTAGATCACCCCCAAATAGCCACCCAAAAACACGCAATACAGCTACCTGGCAGGCCACCAAAGTAAGCCAATGGCAAAAATGCACCTCAGAAACAGGGCCTTATTCCCCTTTCCCCTCAACCTACGGCCAAACTGCTATTTTGACACAAAATGAGACCTTCCCAGCAGTGCTCCCACACCCCTAAACCCACTCCCAAAAATCTAGAATACCCCAAATAGCTTCCCAAAAACACGCAATACAGCTACCTTGCAGGCCGCCAATGTATCCAATGGCAAAAAAACACCTCAGAAACAGGGCCTAATTCCCCTTTCCTCTCAACCTACGACCAAACTGCTATTTTGACACAATATTAGACCTTCCCAGCAGTGCTCCCAGACCCCTAAACCCACTCCCAACAATCTAGAACACCCCCAAATTGCTCACCAAAAACACGCAATACTGCTACCTTGCAGGCCCCCAATGTAAGCCAATGGCAACAATGCACCTCAGAAACAAGGCCTAATTGACGATTTTCCCCTCAACCTACGCCTAAACTGCTATTTTGACACAAAATTAGACCTTCCCAGCAGTGCTCCCAGACCCCTAAACCCACTCCCAAAATTCTAGAACACCCCCAAATAGCTTCCCAAAAACACACAATACATTTACCTTGCAGGCTGCCAATGTAAGCCAAAGGGAAAAATGCACCTCAGAAACAAGGCTTAATTCCCCTTTCCCGGCAACCTACGCCCAAACTGCTATTTTGACACAAAATTAGACCTTCCCATCAGTGCTCCCAGGCCCCTAAACCCACTCCCAAATATCTAGATCATCCCCAAATAGCCCCCCAAAACACGCAATACAGCTACCTTGCGGGCCACCAAAGTAAGCCAATGGCAAAAATGCACCTCAGAAACAGGGCCTAATTCCCCTTTCCCCTCAATCTACGGCCAAACTGCTATTTTGACACAAAATGAGACCTTCCCAGCAGTGCTCTCACACCCCTAAACCCACTCCCAAAAATCTAGAACACCCCCAAACAGCTTCCCAAAACACGCAATACAGCTGTCTTGCAGGCCGCCAATATAAGCCAATGGCAAAAATGCACCTCAGAAACAGGGACTAATTCCCCTTTCCCGGCAACCTACGCCCAAACTGCTATTTTGACACAAAATTAGACCTTCCCAGCAGTGCTCCCAGGCCTCTAAACCCACTACCAAATATCTAGATCATCCCCAAATAGCCCCCCAAAACAGGCAATACAGCTACCTTGCGGGCCACCAAAGTAAGCCAATGGCAAAAATGCACCTCAGAAACAGGGCCTTATTCCCCTTTCCCCTCAACCTACGGCCAAACTGCTATTTTGACACAAAATGAGACCTTCCCAGCAGTGCTCCCACACCCATAAACCCACTCCCAAAAATCTAGAACACCCCCAAATAGCTTTCCAAAAACACGCAATACAGCTACCTTGCAGGCCGCCAATGTATCCAATGGCAAAAAACACCTCAGAAACAGGGCCTAATTCCCCTTTCCTCTCAACCTACGACCAAACTGCTATTTTGACACAAAATTAGACCTTCCCAGCAGTGCTCCCAGACCCCTAAACCCACTCCCAACAATCTAGAACACCCCAAAATTGCTCACCAAAAACACGCAATACTGCTACCTTGCAGGCCGCCAATGTAAGCCAATGGCAACAATGCACCTCAGAAACAAGGCCTAATTCCCCTTTCACCTCAACCTACGCCCAAACTGCTATTTTGACACAAAATTAGACCTTCAAAGCAGTGCTCCCAGGCCCCTAAACCCACTCCCAACAATCTAGAACACCCCCAAATTGCCCACCAAATACACGCAATACTGCAACCTTGCAGGCCGCCAATGTAAGCCAATGGCAACAATGCACCTCAGAAACAAGGCCTAATTCACCTTTCCCCTCAACCTACGCCCAAACTGCTATTTTGACACAAAAGTAGACCTTCCCAGCAGTGCTCCCAGACCCCTAAACCCACTCCCAAAAATCTAGAACACCCCCAAATAGCTTCCCAAAAACACACAATACATTTACCTTGCGGGCCACCAAAGTAAGCCAATGGCAAAAATGCACCTCAGAAACAGGGCCTAATTCACCTTTCCCCTCATTCTACGGCCAAACTGCTATTTTGACATAAAATGAGACCTTCCCAGCAGTGCTCTCACACCCCTAAACCCACTCCCAAAAATCTAGAACACCCCCAAATAGCTTCCCAAAAACACGCAATACAGCTACTTTGCAGGCCGCCAATGTAAGCCAATGGCCAAAATGCACCTCAGAAACAGGGACTAATTCCCTTTTCCCCTGAACCTACAACCAAACTGATATTTTGAGACAAAATTAGACCTTCCTAGCAGTGCTCCCAGACCCCTAAACCCACTCCCAAAAATCTAGAACACCCCCAAACAGCTTCCCAAAACACGCAATACAGCTGTCTTGCAGGCTGCCAATGTAAGCCAATGGCAAAAATGCACCTCAGAAACAGGGACTAATTCCCCTTTCCCCTCAACCTATGACCAAACTGATGTTTAGGCACAACATTAGACCTTCCCAGCAGTTCTTCCAGACCCCTAAACCCACTCCCAAAAATCTAGAACAACCCCAAATAGCTTCCAAACACACGCAATACAGCTACCTTGCAGGCCGCCAATATAAGCCAATGGCAAAAATGCACCTCAGAAACAGGGCCTATTTCCCCTTTCCCCTCAACCTACGCCCGAACTGCTATTTTGAGACAAAATTAGACCTTCCCAGCAGTGCTCCCAGGCCCCTAAACCCACTCCCAACAATCTAGAACACCCCCAAATTGCCCACCAAAAACACGCAATACTGCTACCTTGCAAGCCGCCAATGTAAGCCAATGGCAAAAATGCACCTCAGAAACAAGGCCTAATTTCCCTTTCCCCTCAACCTATGCCCAAACTGCTATTTTGACACAAAATTAGACCTTCCCAGCAGTGCTCCCAGACCCCTAAACCCTCTCCCAGAAATCTAGAACACCCACAAATAGCTTCCCAACAACATGCAATGCAGCTACCTTTCAGGCCGCCAATGTAAGACAATGGCAAAAATGCACCTCAGAAACAGGGCCTAATTCACCTTTCCCCTCAACCTACGGCCAAAGTGCTATTTTGACACAAAATTAGACCTTCCCAGCAGTGCCCCAGGCCCCTAAACTCACTCCCAGAAATATAGAACACCCCTAAATAGCTTCCCAAAACACGCAATACAGCTACTTTGCAGGCCGCCAATGTAAGCCAATGGTCAAAATGCACCTCAGAAACAGGGACTAATTCCCTTTTCCCCTCAACCTTCAATCAAACTGCTATTTTGAGACAAGATTAGACGTTCCCAGCAGTACTCCCAGACCCCTAAACCCACTCCAAAAATCTAGAACACCCCCAAACATCTTCCCAAAACACGCAATACAGCTGCCTTGCAGGCCGCCTATGTAAGCCAATGGCAAAAATGCACCTCAGAAACAGGGCCTAATTCCCCTTTCCCCTCAACCTACGCCCAAACTGCTATTTTGACACAAAATTACACCTTCCCAGCAGTGCTCCCAGACCCCTAAACCCACTCCCAAAAATCTAGAACACCCCCAAATAGCTTCCCAAATACACACAATACATTTACCTTGCAGGCTGCCAATGTAAGCCAATGGCAAAAATGCACCTCAGAAACAGGGTATAATTCCCCTTTCCCGGCAACCTACGCCCAAACTGATATTTTGACACAAAATTAGACCTTCCCAGCAGTGCTCCCAGACCCCTAAACCCACTCCCAAAAAACTAGAACACCCCCAAATAGCTTACCAAAAACACGCAATACAGCTACCTTGCAGGCCGCCAATGTAAGCCAAAGGCAAAAATGCACCTCAGAAACAGGGCCTAATTCCCCTTTCCCCTCAACCTACGCCCAAACTGCTATTTTGATACAAAATTAGAACTTCCCAGCAGTGCTCCCAGACCCCTAAACCCACTCCCAAAAATCTAGATCACCCCCAAATAGCCACCCCAAAACACGCAATACAGCTACCTTGCAGGCCACCAAAGTAAGCCAATGGCAAAAATGCACCTCAGAAACAGGGCCTAATTCCCCTTTTCCCCCAACCTACGCCCAAACTGCTATTTTGACACAAAATGAGACCTTCCCAGCAGTGCTCCCACACCCCTAAACCCACTCCCAAAAATCTAGAACACCCCCAAATAGCTTCCCAAAAACACGCAATACAGCTACCTTGCAGGCCGCCAATGTATCCAATGGCAAAAAAACAACTCAGAAACAGGGCCTAATTCCCCTTTCCTCTCAACCTACGCCTAAACTGCTATTTTGACACAAAATTAGACCTTCCCAGCAGTGCTCCCAGACCCCTAAACCCACTCCCAACAATCTAGAACACCCCCAAATTGTTCACCAAAAACACGCAATACTGCTACCTTGCAGGCCGCCAATGTAAGCCAATGGCAACAATGCACCTCAGAAACAAGGCCTAATTCACCTTTCCCCTCAACCTACGTCCAAACTGCTATTTTGACACAAAATTAGACCTTCCCAGCAGTGCTCCCAGACCCCTAAACCCACTCCCAACAATCTAGAACACCCCCAAATTGCTCACCAAAAACACGCAATACTGCTACCTTGCAGGCCGCCAATGTAAGCCAATGGCAACAATGCACCTCAGAAACAAGGCCTAATTCCCCTTTCCCCTCAACCTACGCCCAAACTGCTATTTTGACACAAAATTAGACCTTCACAGCAGTGCTCCCAGACCCCTAAACCCACTCCCAACAATCTAGAACACCCCCAAAATGCTCAGCAAAAACACGCAATACTGCTACCTTGCAGGCCGCCAATGTAAGCCAATAGCAACAATGCACCTCAGAAACAAGGCCTAATTCCCCTTTCCCCTCAACCTACGCCCAAACTGCTATTTTGACACAAAATTAGACCTTCCCAGCAGTGCTCCCAGACCCCTAAACCCACTCCCAAAAATCTAGAACACCCCCAAATAGCTTCCCAAAAACACACAATACATTTACCTTGCGGGCCACCAAAGTAAGCCAATGGCAAAAATGCACCTCAGAAACAGGGCCTAATTCCCCTTTCCCCTCAATCTACGGCCAAACTGCTATTTTGACACAAAATGAGACCTTCCCAGCAGTGCTCTCACACCCCTAAACCCACTCCCAAAAATCTAGAACACCCACAAAAAGCTTCCCAAAACACGCAATACAGCTGCCTTGCAGGCCGCCAATATAAGCCAATGGCAAAAATGCACCTCAGAAACAAGGACTAATTCCCCTTTCCCCTCACCCTACGCCCAAACTGCTATTTTGACACAAAATTAGACCTTCCCAGCAGTGCTCCCAGACCCCTAAACCCACTCCCAAAAATCTAGATCACCCCCAAATAGCCACCCAAAAACACGCAATACTGCTACCTTGCAGGCCGCCAATGTAAGCCAATGGCAACAATGCACCTCAGAAACAAGGCCTAATTCACCTTTCCCCTCAACCTACGCCCAAACTGCTATTTTGACACAAAATGAGACCTTCCCAGCAGTGCTCCAGACCCCTAAACCCACTCCCAAAAATCTAGAACACCCCCAAATAGCTTCCCAAAAACACGCAATACTGCTACCTTGCAGGCCGCCAATGTAAGCCAATGGCAAAAATACACCTCAGAAACAGGGCCTAATTCCACTTTCCCCTCAACCTAGGACCAAACTGCTATTTTGACACACAATTAGACCTTCCCAGCAGTGCTCCCAGACCCCTAAACCCACCCCCAAAAATCTAGAACACTCCCAAATAGCTTCCCAAAAACACACAATACATTTACCTTGCAGGCTGCCAATGTAAGCCAATGGCAAAAATGCACCTCAGAAACAGGGCCTAATTCCCCTTTTCCGGCAACCTACGCCCAAACTGCTATTTTGACACAAAATAGACCTTCCCAGCAGTGCTCCAGACCCCTAAACCCACTCCCAAAAATCTAGAACACCCCCAAATAGCTTCCTAAAAACACGCAATACTGCTACCTTGTAGGGCGCCAATGTAAGCCAATGGCAAAAATGCACCTCAGAAACAGGGCCTAATTCCCCTTTCCCCTCAACTTACGCCCAGATTGCTATTTTGACATAAAATTAGTCCTTCCCAGCAGTGCTCCCAGACCCCTAAACCCACTCCCAGAAATCTAGAACACCCCTAAATAGCTTCCCAAAAACACGCAATACAGCTACTTTGCAGGCCGCCAATGTAAGCCAATGGTCAAAATGCACCTCAGAAACAGGGACTAATTCCCTTTTCCCCTCAACCTTCTACCAAAATGACACAAAATTAGACCTTCCCAGCAGTGCTCCAGACCCCTAAACCCACTCCCAAAAATCTAGAACACCCCCAAATAGCTTCCCAAAAACACGCAATACTGCTACCTTGTAGGGCGCCAATGTAAGCCAATGGCTAAGATGCACCTCAGAAACAGGGCCTAATTCCCCTTTCCCCTCAACTTACGCCAAATTGTTATTTTGACACAAAATAAGACCTTCCCAGCAGTGCTCCCAGATCCCTAAACCCACTCCCAGAAATCTAGAACACCCCTAAATAGCTTCCCCAAAACACGCAATACTGCTACCTTGTAGGGCGCCAATGTAAGCCAATGGCAAAAATGCACCTCAGAAACAGGGCCTAATTCCCCTTTCCCCTCAACTTACGCCCAAATTGCTATTTTGACATAAAATTAGTCCTTCCCAGCAGTGCTCCCAGACCCCTAAACCCACTCCCAGAAATCTAGAACACCCCTAAATAGCTTCCCAAAAACACGCAATACAGCTACTTTGCAGGCCGCCAATGTAAGCCAATGGTCAAAATGCACCTCAGAAACAGGGACTAATTCCCTTTTCCCCTCAACCTTCTACCAAACTGCTATTTTGACACATAATTAGACCTTCCCAGCAGTGCTCCATACCCCTAAACCCACTCCCAAAAATCTAGAACACCCCCAAATAGCTTCCCAAAAACACGCAATACTGCTACCTTGTAGGGCGCCAATGTAAGCCAATGGCAAAGATGCACCTCAGAAACAGGGCCTAATTCCCCTTTCCCCTCAACTTACGCCAAATTGCTATTTTGACACAAAATAAGACCTTCCCAGCAGTGCTCCCAGATCCCTAAACCCACTCCCAGAAATCTAGAACACCCCTAAATAGCTTCCCCAAAACACGCAATACTGCTACCTTTTAGGTCGCCAATGTAAGTCAATGGCAAAAATGCACCTCAGAAACAAGGACTAATTCCCCTTTCCCCTTACCCTACGCCCAAACTGCTATTTTGACACAAAATTAGACCTTCCCAGCAGTGCTCCCAGACCCCTAAACCCACTCCCAAAAATCTAGATCACCCCCAAATAGCCACCCAAAAACACGCAATACTGCTACCTTGCAGGCCGCCAATGTAAGCCTATGGCCGAAATGCACCTCAGAAACAGGGACTAATTCCCTTTTCCCCTCAACCTACAACCAAACTGCTATTTTGAGACAAAATTAGACCTTCCCAGCAGTGCTCCCAGACCCCTAAACCCACTCCCAAAAATCTAGAACACCCCCAAACAGCTTCCCAAAACACGCAACACAGCTGTCTTGCAGGCAGCCAATGTAAGCCAATGGCAAAAATGCACCTCAGAAACAGGGACTAATTCCCCTTTCCCCTCAACCTATGACCAAACTGATATTTAGGCACAACATTAGACCTTCCCAGCACTGCTCCCAGATCCCTAAGCCCACTCCCAGAAATCTAGAACACCCCCAAATATCTTCTAAAGAAAAAATGCAATACAGCTACCTTGCAGGCCGCCAATGTAAGCCAATGGCAAAAATACACCTCAGAAACAGGGCCTAATTCCCCTTTCCCCTCAACCTAGGACCAAACTGCTATTTTGACACACAATTAGACCTTCCCAGCAGTGCTCCCAGACCCCTAAACCCACTCCCAAAAATCTAGAACACTCCCAAATAGCTTCCCAAAAACACACAATACATTTACCTTGCAGGCTGCCAATGTAAGCCAAGGGCAAAAATGCACCTCAGAAACAGGGCCTAATTCCCCTTTCCCGGCAACCTACGCCCAAACTGCTATTTTGATACTAAATTAGACCTTCCCAGCAGTGCTCCCAGACCCCTAAACCCACTCCCAAAAATCTAGATCACCCCCAAATAGCCACCCAAAAACCCGCAATACAGCTACCTTGCAGGCCACCAAAGTCAGCCAATGGCAAAAATGCACCTCAGAAACAGGGCCTTATTCCCCTTTCCCCTCAACCTACGGCCAAACTGCTATTTTGACACAAAATGAGACCTTCCCAGAAGTGCTCCCACACCCCTAAACCCACTCCCAAAAATCTAGAACACCCCCAAATAGCTTCCCAAAAACACGCAATACAGCTACCTTGCAGGCCGCCAATGTATCCAATGGCAAAAAAACACCTCAGAAACAGGGCCTAATTCCCCTTTCCTCTCAACCTACGACCAAACTGCTATTTTGACACAATATTAGACCTTCCCAGCAGTACTCCCAGACCCCTAAACCCACTCCCAACAATCTAGAACACCCCCAAATTGCTCACCAAAAACACGCAATACTGCTACCTTGCAGGCCGCCAATGTAAGCCAATGGCAACAATGCACCTCAGAAACAAGGCCTAATTCACCTTTCACCCCAACCTACGCCCAAACTGCTATTTTGACACAAAATTAGACCTTCCCAGCAGTGCTCCCAGACCCCTAAACCCACTCCCAAAATTCTAGAACACCCCCAAATAGCTTCCCAAAAACACACAATACATTTACGTTGCGGGCCACCAAAGTAAGCCAATGGCAAAAATGCACCTCACAAACAGGGCCTAATTCCCCTTTCCCCTCAATCTACGGCCAAACTGCTATTTGAGAGAGGAGAGATACTGCGTTCCAAGAATACGGCGGCCTGCTCAGCAACCCCGAAGAATTTTGCCTAATCTCTGCTGATGACGAATAATAATTCAGAAACACGTGTCCAGAGATGGCCAGCACTAATCTGCACCCACCTGGTGAAACACTCAAGACTTTCCAAGTGTACTCGCTTGTCGATCTGAACTGCATCTACCATGATGCCCAGGGGCGACTCTGCTGGAAGGTGAAGCAGTGTGCTCCCACACCCGCCTCTTACTTAAAAGCTCCCTCGAGCCGCTTTGAGCTGACGAGCTCGTGGAGAGGCACCTGCGTGCCAGGAGAGATACTGCGTTCCAAGAATACGGCAGCCTGCTCAGCAACGCCGAAGAATTTTGCCTAATCTCTGCTGATGACGAATAATAATTCAGAAACACGTGTCCAGAGATGGCCAGCACTAATCTGCACCCACCTGGTGAAACACTCAAGACTTTCCAAGTGTACTCGCTTGTCGATCTGAACTGCATCTACCATGATGCCCAGGGGCGACTCTGCTGGGAGGTGAAGCAGTGTGCTCCCACACCCGCCTCTTACTTAAAGGCTCCCTCGAGCCGCTTTGAGCTGACGAGCTCGTGGAGAGGCACCTGCGCGCCAGGAGAGATACTGCGTTCCAAGAATACGGCAGCCTGCTCAGCAACCCCGAAGAATTTTGCCTAATCTCTGCTGATGACGAATAATAATTCAGAAACACGTGTCCAGAGATGGCCAGCACTAATCTGCACCCAACTGGTGAAACACTCAAGACTTTCCAAGTGTACTCGCTTGTCGATCTGAACTGCATCTACCATGATGCCAAAGGGCGACTCTGCTGGGAGGTGAAGCAGTGTGCTCCCACACCTGCCTCTTACTTAAAGGCTCCCTCGAGCCGCTTTGAGCTGACGAGCTCGTGGAGAGGCACCTGCGCGCCAGGAGAGATACTGCGTTCCAAGAATACGGCAGCCTGCTCAGCCACCCCGAAGAATTTTGCGTAATCTCTGCTGATGACGAATAATAATTCAGAAACACGTGTCCAGAGATGGCCAGCACTAATCTGCACCCACCTGGTGAAACACTCAAGACTTTCCAAGTGTACTCGCTTGTCGATCTGAACTGCATCTACCATAATGCCCAGGGGCGACTCTGCTGGGAGGTGAAGCAGTGTGCTCCCACACCCGCCTCTTACTTAAAGGCTCCCTCGAGCCGCTTTGAGCTGACGAGCTCGTGGAGAGGCACCTGCGCGCCAGGAGAGATACTGCGTTCCAAGAATACGGCAGCCTGCTCAGCAACCCCGAAGAATTTTGCCTAATCTCTTCTGATGACGAATAATAATTCAGAAACACGTGTCCAGAGATGGCCAGCACTAATCTGCACCCACCTGGTGAAACACTCAAGACTTTCCAAGTGTACTCGCTTGTCGATCTGAACTGCATCTACCATGATGCCCAGGGGCGACTCTGCTGGGAGGTGAAGCAGTGTGCTCCCACACCCGCCTCTTACTTAAAGGCTCCCTCGAGCCGCTTTGAGCTGACGAGCTCGTGGAGAGGCACCTGCGCGCCAGGAGAGATACTGCGTTCCAAGAATACGGCAGCCTGCTCAGCAACCCCGAAGAATTTTGCCTAATCTCTGCTGATGACGAATAATAATTCAGAAACACGTGTCCAGAGATGGCCAGCACTAATCTGCACCCACCTGGTGAAACACTCAAGACTTTCCAAGTGTACTCGCTTGTCGATCTGAACTGCATCTACCATGATGCCCAGGGGCGACTCTGCTGGGAGGTGAAGCAGTGTGCTCCCACACCCGCCTCTTACTTAAAGGCTCCCTCGAGCCGCTTTGAGCTGACGAGCTCGTGGAGAGGCACCTGCGCGCCAGGAGAGATACTGCGTTCCAAGAATACGGCAGCCTGCTCAGCAACCCCGAAGAATTTTGCCTAATCTCTGCTGATGACGAATAATAATTCAGAAACACGTGAGATGGCCAGCACTAATCTGCACCCACCTGGTGAAACACTCAAGACTTTCCAAGTGTTCCTCGCTTGTCGATCTGAACTGCATCTACCATGATGCCCAGGGGCGACTCTGCTGGGAGGTGAAGCCGTGTGCTCCCACACCCGCCTCAAACTGCTATTTTGACACAAAATGAGACCTTCCCAGCAGTGCTCTCACACCCCTAAACCCACTCCCAAAAATCTAGAACACCCCCAAACAGCTTCCCAAAACACGCAATACAGCTGTCTTGCAGGCCGCCAATATAAGCCAATGGCAAAAATGCACCTCAGAAACAGGGACTAATTCCCCTTTCCCCTCAACCTACGCCCAAACTGCTATTTTGACACAAAATTAGACCTTCCCAGCAGTGCTCCTAGACCCCTAAACCCACTCCCAAAAATCTAGATCACCCCCAAATAGCCACCCAAAAACACGCAATACAGTTACCTTGAAGGCCACCAAAAGTAAGCCAATGGCAAAAATGCACCTCAGAAACAGGGCCTTATTCCCCTTTCCCCTCAACCTACGGCCAAACTGCTATTTGGACACAAAATGAGACCTTCCCAGCAGTGCTCCAACACCCCTAAACCCACTCCCAAAAATCTAGAACACCCCCAAATAGCTTCCCAAAAACACGCAATACAGCTACCTTGCAGGCCGCCAATGTATCCCATGGCAAAAAAACACCTCAGAAACAGGGCCTAATTCCCCTTTCCTCTCAACCTACGACCAAACCGCTATTTTGACACAAAATTAGACCTTTCCAGCAGTGCTCCCAGACCCCTAAACCCACTCCCAACAATCTAGAACACCCCCAAATTGCTCACCAAAAACACGCAATACTGCTACCTTGCAGGCCGCCAATGTAAGCCAATGGCAACAATGCACCTCAGAAACAAGGCCTAATTCCCTTTTCCCCTCAACCTACGCCCAAACTGCTATTGTGACACAAAATTAGACCTTCAAAGCAGTGCTCCCAGGCCCCTAAACCCACTCCCAACAATCTAGAACACCCCCAAATTGCCCACCAAATACACGCAATACTGCTACCTTGCAGGCCGCCAATGTAAGCCAATGGCAACAATGCACCTCAGAAACAAGGCCTAATTCCCCTTTCCCCTCAACCTACGCCCAAACTGCTATTTTGACACAAAATTAGACCTTCCAAGCAGTGCTCCCAGACCCCTAAACCCACTCCCAAAAATCTAGAACACCCCCAAATAGCTTCCCAAAAACACGCAATACAGCTACTTTGCAGGCCGCCAATGTAAGCCAATGGCCAAAAAGCACCTCAGAAACAGGGACTAATTCCCTTTTCCCCTCAACCTACAACCAAACTGATATTTTGAGACAAAATTAGACCTTCCCAGCAGTGCTCTTAGACCCCTAAACCCACTCCCAAAAATCTAGAACACCCCCAAACAGCTTCCCAAAACAAGCAATACAGCTGTCTTGCAGGCCGCCAATGTAAGCCAATGGCAAAAATGCACCTCAGAAACAGGGACTAATTCCCCTTTCCCCTCAACCTACGCCCAAACTGCTATTTTGACACAAAATTAGACCTTCCCAGCAGTGCTCCCAGACCCCTAAACCCACTCCCAAAAATCTAGATCACCCCCAAATAGCCACCCAAAAACACGCAATACAGTTACCTTGCAGGCAACCAAAGTAAGCCAATGGCAAAAATGCACCTCAGAAACAGGGCCTTATTCCCCTTTCCCCTCAACCTACGGCCAAACTGCTATTTTGACACAAAATGAGACCTTCCCAGCAGTGCTCCCACACCCCTAAACCCACTCCCAAAAATCTAGAACACCCCCAAATAGCTTCCCAAAAACACGCAATACAGCTACCTTGCAGGCCGCCAATGTATCCCATGGCAAAAAAACACCTCAGAAACAGGGCCTAATTCCCCTTTCCTCTCAACCTACGACCAAACCGCTATTTTGACACAAAATTAGACCTTCCCAGCAGTGCTCCCAGACCCCTAAACCCACTCCCAACAATCTAGAACACCCCCAAATTGCTCACCAAAAACACGCAATACTGCTACCTTGCAGGCCGCCAATGTAAGCCAATGGCAACAATGCACCTCAGAAACAAGGCCTAATTCCCTTTTCCCCTCAACCTACGCCCAAACTGCTATTGTGACACAAAATTAGACCTTCAAAGCAGTGCTCCCAGGCCCCTAAACCCACTCCCAACAATCTAGAACACCCCCAAATTGCCCACCAAATACACGCAATACTGCTACCTTGCAGGCCGCCAATGTAAGCCAATGGCAACAATGCACCTCAGAAACAAGGCCTAATTCCCTTTTCCCCTCAACCTACAACCAAACTGATATTTTGAGACAAAATTAGACCTTCCCAGCAGTGCTCCCAGACCCCTAAACCCACTCCCAAAAATCTAGAACACCCCCAAACAGCTTCCCAAAACAAGCAATACAGCTGTCTTGCAGGCCGCCAATGTAAGCCAATGGCAAAAATGCACCTCAGAAACAGGGACTAATTCCCCTTTCCCCTCAACCTATGACCAAACTGATATTTAGGCACAACATAAGACCTTCCCAGCAGTTCTTCCAGACCCCTAAACCCACTCCCAAAAATCTAGAACAACCCCAAATAGCTTCCAAAAATACGCAATACAGCTACCTTGCAGGCCGCCAATATAAGCCAATGGCAACAATGCACCTCAGAAACAGGGCCTAATTCCCCTTTCCCCTCAACCTACGCCCGAACTGCTATTTTGAGACAAAATAAGACCTTCCCAGCAGTGCTCCCAGGCCCCTAAACCCAATCCCAACGATCTAGAACACCCCCAAATTGCCCACCAAAAACACGCAATACTGCTACCTTGCAAGCTGCCAATGTAAGCCAATGGCAAAAATTCACCTCAGAAACAAGGCATAATTCCCCTTTCCCCTCAACCTATGCCCAAACTGCTATTTTGACACAAAATTAGACCTTCTCAGCAGTGCTCCCAGACCCCTAAACCCTCTCCCAGAAATCTAGAACACCCACAAATAGCTTCCCAACAACATGCAATGCAGCTACCTTGCAGGCCGCCAATGTAAGACAATGGCAAAAATGCACCTCAGAAACAGGGCCTAATTCACCTTTCCCCTCAACCTACGGCCAAAGTGCTATTTTGACACAAAATAAGACCTTCCCAGCAGTGCCCCAGGCCCCTAAACTCACTCCCAGAAATATAGAACACCCCTAAATAGCTTCCCAAAAACACGCAATATAGCTACTTTGCAGGCCGCCAATGTAAGCCAATGGTCAAAATGCACCTCAGAAACAGGGACTAATTCCCTTTTCCCCTCAACCTACGCCCAAACTGCTATTTTTACACAAAATTAGACCTTCCCAGTAGTACTCCCAGACCCCTAAACCCACTCCAAAAATCTAGAACACCCCCAAACAGCTTCCGAAAACACGCAATACAGCTGCCTTGCAGGCCGCCTATGTAAGCCAATGGCAAAAATGCACCTCAGAAACAGGGCCTAATTCCCCTTTCCCCTCAACCTACGCCCAAACTGCTATTTTGACACAAAATTAGACCTTCCCAGCAGTGCTCCCAGACCCATAAACCCACTCCCAAAAATGTAGAACACCCCCTAATAGCTTCCCGAAAACACACAATGCATTTACCTTGCAGGCTGCCAATGTAAGCCAATGGCAAATATGCACCTCAGAAACAGGGCCTAATTCCCCTTTCCCCTCAACCTACGCCCAAACTGCTATTTTGACACAAAATGAGACCTTCCCAGCAGTGCTCCCACACCCCTAAACCCACTCCCAAAAATCTAGAACACCCCCAAATATGTAAATGTAAATGTAAATGTAGTTGAGCTTATATAGAGCACAGCTACCCGCAGTGGGTTTCCTGGCACTTGCATTAGGGAACCCTTCCTGATATTCCCCTGTGAGACAGCAGGGTATCCACAAGGTTCAAGTCAGGCATCCCGCTGCGAGGGGCCGTTGTGGAGATTAAGCAAGCTGTTGCCCAGAGTCGCAGAGTGTGAACCCGTGAGTCGAGGAGGCACCGGGGCGAGAATTATCGAGTCCGTGGAATTTTTAGCCCAGAACCCGCCGAGGCGGGGAATTGAACCCTGGTCCAGGACCGATCTCAGCTTCCGGGTCTGCCGCCTCTAACCCCTGAGCCACACTTCTCCACAAAAGCTTCCCAAAAACACACAATACAGCTACCTTGCAGGCCGCCAATGTATCCAATGGCAAAAAAACACCTCAGAAACAGGGCCTAATTTCCCTTTCCTCTCAACCTACGACCAAACTGCTATTTTGACACAAAATTAGACCTTCCAAGCAGTGCTCCCAGGCCCCTAAACCCACTCCCAACAATCTAGAACACCCCCAAATTGCCCACCAAAAACACGCAATACTGCTACCTTGCAGGCCGCCAATGTAAGCCAATGGCAACAATGCACCTCAGAAACAAGGCCTAATTCACCTTTCCCCTCAACCTACGCCCAAACTGCTATTTTGACACAAAATTAGACCTTCCCAGCAGTGCTCCCAGACCCCTAAACCCACTCCCAACAATCTAGAACACCCCCAAATTGCCCAACAAAAACACGCAATACTGCTACCTTGCAGGCCGCCTATGTAAGCCAATGGCAAAAATGCACCTCAGAAACAGGGCCTAATTCCCCTTTCCCCTCAACCTACGCCCAAACTGCTATTTTGACACCGCCAGGCCTCCGTGCTGCATGACACCGCCAGGCCTCCGTGCTTCATGACACCGCCAGGCCTCCGTGCTGCATGACACCGCCAGGCCTCCATGCTGCATGACACCGCCAGGCCTCCGTGCTATATGACACCGCCAGGCCTCCGTGCATGACACCGCCAGGCCTCCGTGCTGCATGACACCGCCAGGCCTCCGTGCTGCATGACACCGCCAGGCCTCCGTGCATGACACTGCCAGGCCTCCGTGCATGACACTGCCAGGCCTCCGTGCAGCATGACACCGCCAGGCCTCCGTGCTGCATGACACCGCCAGGCCTCCGTGCTGCATGACACCGCCAGGCCTCCGTGCTGCATGACACCGCCAGGCCTCCGTGCATGACACCGCCAGGCCTCCGTGCTGCATGACACCGCCAGGCCTCCGTGCTGCATGACACCGCCAGGCCTCCTTGCATGACACCGCCAGGCCTTCGTGCATGACACTGCCAGGCCTCCGTGCATGACACCGCCAGGCCTCCGTGCATGACACCGCCAGGCCTACGTGCTGCATGACACTGCCAGGCCTCCGTGCTGCATGACACCGCCAGGCCTCTGTGCATGACACCGCCAGGCCTCCGTGCTGCATGACACCGCCAGGCCTCCGTGCTGCATGACACCGCCAGGCCTCCGTGCATGGCACCGCCAGGCCTCCGTGCATGGCACCGCCAGGCCTCCGTGCTGCATGACACCGCCAGGCCTCCGTGCATGACACCGCCAGGCCTCCGTGCATGACACCGCCAGGCCTCCGTGCTGCATGACACCGCCAGGCCTCCGTGCTGCATGACACCGCCAGGCCTCCGTGCTGCATGACACCGCCAGGCCTCTGTGCTGCATGACACCGCCAGGCCTCCGTGCTGCATGACACCGCCAGGCCTCCGTGCATGACACCGCCAGGCCTCCGTGCTGCATGACACCGCCAGGCCTCCGTGCTGCATGACACCGCCAGGCCTCCGTGCATGACACCGCCAGGCCTCCGTGCTGCATGACACCGCCAGGCCTCCGTGCATGACACCGCCAGGCCTCCGTGCATGACACCGCCAGGCCTCCGTGCTGCATGACACCGCCAGGCCTCCGTGCATGACACCGCCAGGCCTCCGTGCTGCATGACACCGCCAGGCCTCCGTGCATGACACCGCCAGGCCTCCGTGCTGCATGACACCACCAGGCCTCTGTATGACACCGCCAGGCCTCCGTGCTGCATGCTGCGGTTCTCTCCAGGCGAACAACACCTCATAACTAAAACATTACATTTGACCTAGAAGCGTCTCAAGCTGCCGGAGCAGAAAGAAAGATGGAGTCTCTCCCGTTTGAGGCCTACCAGACCAGAACTAAGCATAATTCAATAGAAAGTATACTAATACCCTTACAAAAGGACAGATTTTCCCTAGTACTAATGAATCTATCCCCTAGCATAAGTTTATAAGCCCTAATCTAAGGAGAGGAATACAGAATTATAACAAAATATTCACGGTTCCAACCCTCACACTGGAATGCTAGTAGACTGAAGTCACCTCCAATCACCTTCCCTCAAAAGAGGGCAGGAAAAGTCGAGCAGAACACACCGCCAGGCCTCCGTGCTGCATGACACCGCCAGGCCTCTGTGCTGCATGACACCGCCAGGCCTCCGTGCTGCATGACACTGCCAGGCCTCCGTGCTGCATGACACCGCCAGGCCTCCGTGCTGCATGACACCGCCAGGCCTCCGTGCTGCATGACACCGCCAGGCCTCCGTGCTGCATGACACCGCCAGGCCTCCGTGCTGCATGACACCGCCAGGCCTCCGTGCTGCATGACACCGCCAGGCCTCCGTGCTGCATGACACCGCCAGGCCGCCGTGCTGCATGACACCGCCAGGCCTCCGTGCTGCATGACACCGCCAGGCCTCTGTGCATGACACCGCCAGGCCTCCGTGCATGACACCGCCAGGCCTCCGTGCTGCATGACACCGCCAGGCCTCCGTGCTGCATGATACCGCCAGGCCTCCGTGCATGACACCGCCAGGCCTCCGTGCTGCATGACATCGCCAGGCCTCCGTGCTGCATGACACCGCCAGGCCTCCGTGCTGCATGACACCGCCAGGCCTCCATGCTGCATGACACCGCCAGGCCTCCGTGCATGACACCGCCAGACCTCCGTGCTGCATGACACTGCCAGGCCTCCATGCATGACACCGCCAGGCCTCCGTGCTGCATGACACCGCCAGGCCTCCATGCATGACACCGCCAGGCCTCCGTGCTGCATGACACCGCCAGGCCTCCGTGCTGCATGACACCGCCAGGCCTCCGTTCTGCATGACACCACCAGGCCTCCGTGCATGCCACCGCCAGGCCTCCGTGCTGCATGCCACCGCCAGGCCTCTGTGCATGACACCGCCAGGCCTCCGTGCTGCATGACACCGCCAGGCCTCTGTGCATGACACCGCCAGGCCTACGTGCTGCATGACACCGCCAGGCCTCCGTGCATGACACCGCCAGGCCTCCGTGCTGCATGACTCCACCAGGCCTCCGTGCTACATGACACCGCCAGGCCTCCGTGCTGCATGACACCGCCAGGCCTCCATGCTGCATGACACCGCCAGGCCTCCGTGCTGCATGACACCGCCAGGCCTCCGTGCTGCATGACACCGCCAGGCCTCCATGCTGCATGACACCGCCAGGCCTCCGTGCTGTATGACACCGCCAGGCCTCCGTGCATGACACCGCCAGGCCTCCATGCTGCATGACACCGCCAGGCCTCCGTGCTGTATGACACCGCCAGGCCTCCGTGCATGACACCGCCAGGCCTCTGTGCTGCATGACACCGCCAGGCCTCCGTGCATGACACCGCCAGGCCTCCGTGCTGCATGACACCGCCAGGCCTCCGTGCTGCATGACACCGCCAGGCCTCCGTGCTGCATGACACCGCAAGGCCTCAGTGCTGCATGACACCACCAAGCCTCCGTGCTGCATGACACCGCCAGGCCTCCGTGCTGCATGACACCGCAAGGCCTCTGTGCTGCATGACACCGCCAGGCCTCCGTGCTGCATGACACCGCCAGGCCTCCGTGCATGACACCACCAGGTCTCCGTGCTGCATGACACCGCCAGGCCTCCGTGCATGACACCGCCAGGCCTCCGTGCTGCATGACACCGCCAGGCCTCCGTGCATGACACCGCCAGGCCTCCGTGCATGACACCGCCAGGCCTCCGTGCTGCATGACACCGCCAGGCCTCCGTGCTGCATGACACCGCCAGGCCTCCGTGCTGCATGACACCGCCAGGCCTCCGTGCTGCATGACACCGCTAGGCCTCCGTGCTGCATGACACCGCCAGGCCTCCGTGCATGACACCGTGTTCTGACTGATTTCTCAGATTAGATAGGATCAACTCATCAGAGCATTACCAACTCAGCCAAAACGTAACCACCTCCCCCCCCCTAAGGCCTATTTACAGCAGGTAACAGCATATATCTACCACCTAAGGACAGGGAATTCATAATGTACATACCCAGACTTCCTATGATGTCAATCAATCAGTCTCGCGATCATTCAGACCCAGACTCCTCTACCCCAACGGCAGTTTATCCGGCCTTGTGGTCCCAGATGGACCCAGACTCCTCTACCCCAATGGCAGTTTATCCGGCCTCGCGGTCCCAGACGGACCCAGACTCCTCTACCCCAACGGCAGTTTATCCGGCCTCGCGGTCCCAGACGGACCCAGACTCATCTACCCCAACGGCAGTTTATCCGGCCTCGCGGTCCCAGACGGACCCAGACTCCTCTACCCCAACGGCAGTTTATCCGGCCTCGCGGTCCCAGACGGACCCAGACTCCTCTACCCCAACAGCAGTTTATCTTATGATTACCATTACATAAAGGGATCAGTTTATCCGGCCTCGCGCTCCCAGACGGACCCAGACTCCTCTACCCCAACGGCAGTTTATCCGGCCTCGCGGTCCTAGATGGACCCAGACTCCTCTACCCCAACGGCAGTTTCTCGCTATTCACCAGGGGAATAGTACTACAATATTATGGATCACACAATAATTGCCAAATTAGATAACGTACAACCTATCCTTCAATCCAAGGGCTCCTCTCTCCCTTATTCAGTTACCACTTACCTGACCAGGGTTAGCATCTGTTCACATAGTAGCACCTGACTAGAAGAACAGGTTACCTTTTCATGCAAGAATACGAAGCACATGTCGGTTCACTAAGAACTGGGGTACTTTATTTCTCAAAACGACAAACAATTATATAACACCATACGATAACACATAGCCTGCAAAGGAAAGTGAAAGATTAGAATGTGCACTCTAATAAGAAAGGGTCGACGTCACCTTATTAATATGAAGTCTGGACTCAGCAGTCATCTAGGTTCCCTTCTCGTTGGTGCCTTGGCTCGTCTTGAAGTCACACCTCCGCAGTCACAGATACACGTCTGCACCGTTATGCGCTGTTCCCTTCACCCTTCTCCAAGTCACTGGAACCTTTCTCCCTTTGACTACTCTCTCTCTCTCTGGATGTTCTGCGCTACTCCTCTCTCGTCTCACTCACGGACCCTCTTCACTTCCCAGCTTCAATTTGGTAGTTCAGTTTCAGCCTCTCGGATCGTCGTTCGTTCAACTAACTGCTTCACTCTTTATGCTCTGATCTTAATGTCAAAGCTCTCCAGCCGTCTCCACTAAAATAACTTCAATCTTTCTAAGAGAGTATCACACCGCCAGGCCTCCATGCTGCATGACACCGCCAGGCCTCCGTGCATGACACCGCCAGGCCTCCGTGCTGCATGACACCGCCAGGCCTCCGTGCTGCATGACAACGCCAGGCCTCCGTGCTGTATGACACCGCCAGGCCTCCGTGCTGCATGACACCGCCAGGCCTCCGTGCTTCCTGACACCGCCAGGCCGCTGTGCTGCATGACACCGCCAGGCCTCCGTGCTGCATGACACCGTCAGGCCTCCGTGCTGCATGACACCACCAGGCCTCCGTGCCTGACACCGCCAGGCCTCCGTGCTGCATGACACCGCCAGGCCTCCGTGCTGCATGACACCGCCAGGCCTCTGTGCTGCATGACACCGCCAGGCCTCCATGCTGCATGACACCGCCAGGCCTCCGTGCATGACACCGCCAGGCCTCCGTGCATGACACCGCCAGGCCTCCGTGCATGACACCGCCAGGCCTCCGTGCTGCATGACACCACCATGCCTCCGTGCATGACACCGCCAGGCCTCCGTGCTGCATGACACCCGCAGGCCTCCGTGCTGCATGACACCGCCAGGCCTCCGTGCTGCATGACACCGCCAGGCCTCCGTGCATGACACCGCCAGGCCTCCGTGCTGCATGACACCGCCAGGCCTCCGTGCATGACACCGCCAGGCCTCTGTGCTGCATGACACCGCCAGGCCTCCGTACTGCATGACACCGCCAGGCCTCCGTGCTGCATGACACCGCCAGGCCTCCGTGCTGCATGACACCGCCAGGCCTCCGTGCTGCATGACATCGCCAGGCCTCCGTGCAGCATGACACCGCCAGGCCTCCATGCTGCATGACACCGCTAGGCCTCCGTGCTGCATGACACCGCCAGGCCTCCGTGCATGACACCGTGTTCTGACTGATTTCTCAGATTAGATAGGATCAACTCATCAGAGCATTACCAACTCAGCCAAAACGTAACCCCCCCCCCCCCCCCCTAGGGCCTATTTACAGCAGGTAACAGCATATATCTACCACCTAAGGACAGGGAATTCATAATGTACATACCCAGACTTCCTATGATGTCAATCAATCAGTCTCGCGATCATTCAGACCCAGACTCCTCTACCCCAACGGCAGTTTATCCGGCCTCGCGGTCCCAGACGGACCCAGACTCCTCTACCCCAACGGCAGTTTATCCGGCCTCGCGGTCCCAGACGGACCCAGACTCCTCTACCCCAACGGCAGTTTATCCGGCCTCGCGGTCCCAGACGGACCCAGACTCCTCTACCCCAACGGCAGTTTATCCGGCCTCGCGGTCCCAGACGGACCCAGACTCCTCTACCCCAACGGCAGTTTATCCTATGATTACCATTACATAAAGGGATCAGTTTATCCGGACTCGCGGTCCCAGACGGACCCAGACTCCTCTACCCCAACGGCAGTTTATCCGGCCTCGCGGTCCTAGACGGACCCAGACTCCTCTACCCCAACGGCAGTTTCTCGCTATTCACCAGGGGTATAGTACTACAATATTATGGATCACACAATAATTGCCAAATTAGATAACGTACAACCTATCCTTCAATCCAAGGGCTCCTCTCTCCCTTATTCAGTTACCACTTACCTGACCAGGGTTAGCATCTGTTCACATAGTAGCACCTGACTAGAAGAACAGGTTACCTTTTCATGCAAGAATAGGAAGCACATGTCGGTTCACTAAGAACTGGGGTACTTTATTTCTCAAAACGACAAACAATTATATAACACCATACGATAACACATAGCCTGCAAAGGAAAGTGAAAGATTAGAATGTGCACTCTAATAAGAAAGGGTCGACGTCACCTTATTAATATGAAGTCTGGACTCAGCAGTCATCTAGGTTCCCTTCTCGTTGGTGCCTTGGCTCGTCTTGAAGTCACACCTCCGCAGTCACAGATACACGTCTGCACCATTATGCGCTGTTCCCTTCACCCTTCTCCAAGTCACTGGAACCTTTCTCCCTTTGACTACTCTCTCTCTCTCTGGATGTTCTGCGCTACTCCTCTCTCGTCTCACTCACGGACCCTCTTCACTTCCCAGCTTCAATTTGGTAGTTCAGTTTCAGCCTCTCGGATCGTCATTCGTTCAACTAACTGCTTCACTCTTTATGCTCTGATCTTAATGTCAAAGCTCTCCAGCCGTCTCCACTAAAATAACTTCAATCTTTCTAAGAGAGTATCAGTTTCTTAATTCTTCTCAGTCTTTGGAATGGCGACTATCTTCCCTGAAATAATTAATAGCTTCGCTGCTGACGGCTGGATGCCGCCTACGGACTGACTCCACAACTGCTTCGTGCTTTCACTAATATAGAAGCTTGTTCCTTCATGGAAAATTACGGCCAGTAGCCTGCCGCCCACCAAATTCTTGTACCTCCCCGTACCAAGGACACGTTCCCAGCCGGCCGGCCTGATGTTGTGTCTTCGGCATGAAGAAAAATACAATCCTTCGACAAGGGCCAGCCTGAGCCGGTTCTCTCCAGGCGAACAACACCTCATAACTAAAACATTACATTTGACCTAGAAGCGTCTCAAGCTGCCGGAGCAGAAAGAAAGATGGAGTCTCTCCCGTTTGAGGCCTACCAGACCCGAACTAAGCATAATTCCATAGAAAGTATACTAATACCCTTACAAAAGGACAGATTGTCCCTAGTACTAATGAATCTATCCCCTAGCATAAGTTTATAAGCCCTAATCTAAGGAGAGGAATACAGAATTATGTCAAAATGCCTTGTAAATAGGCACTATTCACGGTTCCAACCCTCACACTGGAATGATAGTAGACTGAAGTCACCTCCAATCACCTTCCCTCAAAAGAGGGCCAGGAAAGTCGAGCAGAACACACCGCCAGGCCTCCGTGCTGCATGACACCGCCAGGCCTCCGTGCTGCATGACACCGCCAGGCCTCTGTGCTGCATGACACCGCCAGGCCTCCGTGCATGACACCGCCAGGCCTCCGTGCTGCATGACACCGCCAGGCCTCCGTGCTGCATGACACCGCCAGGCCTCCGTGCATGACACCGCCAGGCCTCCGTGCATGACACCGCCAGGCCTCCGTGCTGCATGACACCGCCAGGCCTCCGTGCTGCATGACACCGCCAGGCCTCCGTGCTGCATGACACCGCCAGGCCTCCGTGCTGCATGACACCGCCAGGCCGCCGTGCTGCATGACACCGCCAGGCCTCCGTGCTGCATGACACCGCCAGGCCTCCGTGCTGCATGACACCGCCAGGCCTCTGTGCTGCATGACACCGCCAGGCCTCCGTGCATGACACCGCCAGGCCTCTGTGCTGCATGACACCGCCAGGCCTCCGTGCTGCATGACACCGCCAGGCCTCCGTGCTGCATGACACCGCCAGGCCTCCGTGCTGCATGACACCGCCAGACCTCCGTGCTGCATGACACCGCCAGGCCTCCGTGCTGCATGACACCGCCAGGCCTCTGTGCTGCATGACACCGCCAGGCCTCTGTGCTGCATGACACCGACAGGCCTCCGTGCTGCATGACACCGACAGGCCTCCGTGCTGCATGACACCGACAGGCCTCCGTGCTGCATGACACCGACAGGCCTCCGTGCTGCATGACACCGCCAGGCCTCCGTGCTGCATGACACCGCCAGGCCTCCGTGCTGCATGACACCGCCAGGCCTCCGTGCTGCATGACACCACCAGGCCTCCGTGCTGCATGACACCGCCAGGCCTCTGTGCATGACACCGCCAGGCCTCCGTGCTGCATGACACCGCCAGGCCTCCGTGCTGCATGACACCGCCAGGCCTTAGTGCTGCATGACACCGCCAGGCCTCCGTGCTGCATGACACCGCCAGGCCTCCGTGCTGCATGACACCGCCAGGCCTCCATGCATGACACCGCCAGGCCTCCGTGCTGCATGACACCGCCAGGCCTCTGTGCTGCATGACACCACCAGGCCTCCGTGCTGCATGACACCGCCAGGCCTCCGTGCTGCATGACACCGCCAGGCCTCTGTGCATGACACCGCCAGGCCTCCGTGCTGCATGACACCGCCAGGCCTCCGTGCTGCATGACACCGCCAGGCCTCCGTGCTGCATGACACCGCCAGGCCTCCGTGCATGACACCGCCAGGCCTCCGTGCTGCATGACACCGCCAGGCCTCCGTGCTGCATGACACCGCCAGGCCTCTGTGCATGACACCGCCAGGCCTCCGTGCTGCATGACACCGCCAGGCCTCCATGCTGCATGACACCGCCAGGCCTCCGTGCTGCATGACACCGCCAGGCCTCCGTGCTGCATGACACCGCCAGGCCTCCGTGCTGCATGACACCGCCAGGCCTCCGTGCTGCATGACACCGCCAGGCCTCCGTGCATGACACCGCCAGGCCTCCGTGCATGACACCGCCAGGCCTCCGTGCTGCATGACACCGCCAGGCCTCCGTGCTGCATGACACCGCTAGGCCTCCGTGCTGCATGACACCGTCAGGCCTCAGTGCTGCATGACACCGCCAGGCCTCCGTGCTGCATGACACCGCCAGGCCTCCGTGCTGCATGACACCACCAGGCCTCCGTGCTGCATGACACCGCCAGGCCTCCGTGCTGCATGACACCGCCAGGCCTCCGTGCTGCATGACACCGCCAGGCCTCCGTGCTGCATGACACCGCCAGGCCTCCGTGCTGCATGACACCGCCAGGCCTCCATGCTGCATGACACCGCCAGGCCTCCGTGCTGCATGACACCGCCAGGCCGCTGTGCTGCATGACACCGCCAGGCCGCTGTGCTGCATGACACCGCCAGGCCGCTGTGCTGCATGACACCGCCAGGCCTCCGTGCTGCATGACACCGCCAGGCCTCCGTGCTGCATGACACCGCCAGGCCTCCGTGCTGCATGACACCGCCAGGCCTCCGTGCTGCATGACACCGCCAGGCCTCCGTGCTGCATGACACCGCCAGGCCTCCTTGCTGCATGACACCGCCAGGCCTCCGTGCATGACACCGCCAGGCCTCCGTGCATGGCACCACCAGGCCTCCGTGCATGACACCGCCAGGCCTCCGTGCTGCATGACACCGCCAGGCCTCCGTGCTGCATGACACCGCCAGGCCGCTGTGCTGCATGACACCGCCAGGCCTCTGTGCTGCATGACACCACCAGGCCTCCGTGCTGCATGACACCGCCAGGCCTCCGTGCTGCATGACACCGCCAGGCCTCTGTGCATGACACCGCCAGGCCTCCGTGCTGCATGACACCGCCAGGCCTCCGTGCTGCATGACACCGCCAGGCCTCCGTGCATGACACCGCCAGGCCTCCGTGCTGCATGACACCGCCAGGCCTCCGTGCATGACACCGCCAGGCCTCCGTGCTGCATGACACCGCCAGGCCTCTGTGCTGCATGACACCGCCAGGCCTCCGTGCATGACACCGCCAGGCCTCCGTGCTGCATGACACCGCCAGGCCCTCGTGCTGCATGACACCGCCAGGCCTCCGTGCTGCATGACACCGCCAGGCCTCCGTGCTGCATGACACCGCCAGGCCTCAGTGCTGCATGACACCGCCAGGCCTCCGTGCTGCATGACACCGCCAGGCCTCAGTGCATGACACCGCCAGGCCTCCGTGCTGCATGACACCGCCAGGCCTCCGTGCTGCATGATACCGCCAGGCCTCCGTGCTGCATGACACCGCCAGGCCTCCATGCTGCATGACACCGCCAGGCCTCCGTGCATGACACCGCCAGGCCTCCGTGCTGCATGACACCGCCAGGCCTCCGTGCATGACACCGCCAGGCCTCCGTGCTGCATGACACCGCCAGGCCTCCGTGCATGACACTGCCAGGCCTCTGTGCTGCATGACACCGCCAGGCCTCCGTGCATGACACCGCCAGGCCTCCGTGCTGCATGACACCACCAGGCCTCCATGCTGCATGACACCGCCAGGCCTCCGTGCTGCATGACACCGCCAGGCCTCCGTGCTGCATGACACCGCCAGGCCTCCGTGCATGACACCGCCAGGCCTCCGTGCTGCATGACACCGCCAGGCCTCCGTGCTGCATGACACCGCCAGGCCTCCGTGCTGCATGACACCGCCGGGCCTCCGTGCTGCATGACACCGCCAGGCCTCCGTGCATGACACCGCCAGGCCTCCGTGCTGCATGACACCGCCAGGCCTCCGTGCTGCATGACACTGCCAGGCCGCTGTGCTGCATGACACTGCCAGGCCTCCATGCTGCATGACACCACCAGGCCTCCGTGCATGACACCACCAGGCCTCTGTACATGACACCGCCAGGCCTCCGTGCTGCATGACACCGCCAGGCCTCCGTGCATGACACCGCCAGGCCTCCGTGCATGACACCGCCAGGCCTCCGTGCTGCATGACACCGCCAGGCCTCCGTGCTGCATGACACCGCCAGGCCTCCGTGCTGCATGACACCGCCAGGCCTCCGTGCTGCATGACACCGCCAGGCCTCCGTGCTGCATGACACCGCCAGGCCTCCGTGCATGACACCGCCAGGCCTCCGTGCTGCATGACACCGCCAGGCCTCCATGCTGCATGACACCGCCAGGCCTCCGTGCATGACACCGCCAGGCCTCCGTGCTGCATGACACCGCCAGGCCTCCGTGCTGCATGACACTGCCAGGCCGCTGTGCTGCATGACACCGCCAGGCCTCCGTGCTGCATGACACCGCCAGGGCTCCGTGCATGACACCGCCAGGCCTCCGTGCTGCATGACACCGCCAGGCCTCCGTGCTGCATGACACCGCCAGGCCTCCGTGCATGACACCGCCAGGCCTCCGTGCTGCATGACACCGCCAGGCCTCCGTGCTGCATGACACCGCCAGGTCTCCGTGCTGCATGACACCGCCAGGCCTCCGTGCATGACACCGCCAGGCCTCCGTGCATGGCACCACCAGGCCTCCGTGCATGACACCGCCAGGCCTCCGTGCTGCATGACACCGCCAGGCCTCCGTGCTGCATGACACCGCCAGGCCGCTGTGCTGCATGACACCGCCAGGCCTCTGTGCTGCATGACACCACCAGGCCTCCGTGCTGCATGACACCGCCAGGCCTCCGTGCTGCATGACACCGCCAGGCCTCTGTGCATGACACCGCCAGGCCTCCGTGCTGCATGACACCGCCAGGCCTCCGTGCTGCATGACACCGCCAGGCCTCCGTGCATGACACCGCCAGGCCTCCGTGCTGCATGACACCGCCAGGCCTCCGTGCTGCATGACACTGCCAGGCCGCTGTGCTGCATGACACCGCCAGGCCTCCATGCTGCATGACACCGCCAGGCCTCCGTGCATGACACCGCCAGGCCTCCGTGCTGCATGACACCACCAGGCCTCCGTGCTGCATGACACCGCCAGGCCTCCGTGCATGACACCGCCAGGCCTCCGTGCTGCATGACACCGCCAGGCCTCCGTGCTGCATGACACCGCCAGGCCTCCGTGCTGCATGACACCACCAGGCCTCCGTGCTGCATGACACCGCCAGGCCTCCGTGCATGACACCGCCAGGCCTCCGTGCTGCATGACACCGCCAGGCCTCCGTGCTGCATGACACTGCCAGGCCGCTGTGCTGCATGACACCGCCAGGCCTCCGTGCTGCATGACATCACCAGGCCTCCGTGCATGACACCGCCAGGCCTCCGTGCTGCATGACACCGCCAGGCCTCCGTGCTGCATGACACCACCAGGCCTCCGTGCTGCATGACACCGCCGGGCCTCCGTGCTGCATGACACCGCCAGGCCTCCGTGCTGCATGACACCGCCAGGCCTCCGTGCATGACACCGCCAGGCCTCCGTGCTGCATGACACCGCCAGGCCTCCGTGCTGCATGACACCGCCAGGCCTCCGTGCTGCATGACACCGCCAGGCCTCCGTGCTGCATGACACCGCCAGGCCTCCGTGCTGCATGACACCGCCAGGCCTCCGTGCATGACACCGCCAGGCCTCCGTGCTGCATGACACCGCCAGGCCTCCGTGCTGCATGACACTGCCAGGCCGCTGTGCTGCATGACACCGCCAGGCCTCCGTGCTGCATGACACCACCAGGCCTCCGTGCATGACACCACCAGGCCTCTGTACATGACACCGCCAGGCCTCCGTGCTGCATGACACCGCCAGGCCTCCGTGCTGCATGACACCGCCAGGCCGCTGTGCTGCATGACACCGCCAGGCCGCTGTGCTGCATGACACCGCCAGGCCGCTGTGCTGCATGACACCGCCAGGCCTCCGTGCTGCATGACACCGCCAGGCCTCCGTGCTGCATGACACCGCCAGGCCTTCGTGCTGCATGACACCGCCAGGCCTCCGTGCTGCATGACACCGCCAGGCCTCCGTGCTGCATGACACCGCCAGGCCTCCGTGCATGACACCGCCAGGCCTCCGTGCATGGCACCACCAGGCCTCCGTGCATGACACCGCCAGGCCTCCGTGCTGCATGACACCGCCAGGCCTCCGTGCTGCATGACACCGCCAGGCCGCTGTGCTGCATGACACCACCAGGCCTCCGTGCTGCATGACACCGCCAGGCCTCCGTGCTGCATGACACCGCCAGGCCTCTGTGCATGACACCGCCAGGCCTCCGTGCTGCATGACACCGCCAGGCCTCCGTGCTGCATGACACCGCCAGGCCTCCGTGCATGACACCGCCAGGCCTCCGTGCTGCATGACACCGCCAGGCCTCCGTGCTGCATGACACTGCCAGGCCGCTGTGCTGCATGACACCGCCAGGCCTCCATGCTGCATGACACCGCCAGGCCTCCGTGCATGACACCGCCAGGCCTCCGTGCTGCATGACACCGCCAGGCCTCCGTGCTGCATGACACCGCCAGGCCTCCGTGCATGACACCGCCAGGCCTCCGTGCTGCATGACACCGCCAGGCCTCCGTGCTGCATGACACCGCCAGGCCTCCGTGCTGCATGACACCGCCAGGCCTCCGTGCTGCATGACACCGCCAGGCCTCCGTGCTGCATGACACCGCCAGGCCTCCGTGCATGACACCGCCAGGCCTCCGTGCTGCATGACACCGCCAGGCCTCCGTGCTGCATGACACTGCCAGGCCGCTGTGCTGCATGACACCGCCAGGCCTCCGTGCTGCATGACACCACCAGGCCTCCGTGCATGACACCGCCAGGCCTCCATGCTGCATGACACCGCCAGGCCTCCGTGCTGCATGACACCACCAGGCCTCCGTGCTGCATGACACCGCCGGGCCTCCGTGCTGCATGACACCGCCAGGCCTCCGTGCTGCATGACACCGCCAGGCCTCCGTGCATGACACCGCCAGGCCTCCGTGCTGCATGACACCGCCAGGCCTCCGTGCTGCATGACACCGCCAGGCCTCCGTGCTGCATGACACCGCCAGGCCTCCGTGCTGCATGACACCGCCAGGCCTCCGTGCTGCATGACACCGCCAGGCCTCCGTGCATGACACCGCCAGGCCTCCGTGCTGCATGACACCGCCAGGCCTCCGTGCTGCATGACACTGCCAGGCCGCTGTGCTGCATGACACCGCCAGGCCTCCGTGCTGCATGACACCACCAGGCCTCCGTGCATGACACCACCAGGCCTCTGTACATGACACCGCCAGGCCTCCGTGCTGCATGACACCGCCAGGCCTCCGTGCATGACACCGCCAGGCCTCCGTGCATGACACCGCCAGGCCTCCGTGCTGCATGACACCGCCAGGCCTCCGTGCTGCATGACAACGCCAGGCCTCCGTGCTGTATGACACCGCCAGGCCTCCGTGCTGCATGACACCGCCAGGCCTCCGTGCTTCCTGACACCGCCAGGCCGCTGTGCTGCATGACACCGCCAGGCCTCCGTGCTGCATGACACCGTCAGGCCTCCGTGCTGCATGACACTACCAGGCCTCCGTGCCTGACACCGCCAGGCCTCCGTGCTGCATGACACCGCCAGGCCTCCGTGCTGCATGACACCGCCAGGCCTCTGTGCTGCATGACACCGCCAGGCCTCCATGCTGCATGACACCGCCAGGCCTCCGTGCATGACACCGCCAGGCCTCCGTGCATGACACCGCCAGGCCTCCGTGCATGACACCGCCAGGCCTCCGTGCTGCATGACACCGCCATGCCTCCGTGCATGACACCGCCAGGCCTCCGTGCTGCATGACACCCGCAGGCCTCCGTGCTGCATGACACCGCCAGGCCTCCGTGCTGCATGACACCGCCAGGCCTCCGTGCATGACACCGCCAGGCCTCCGTGCTGCATGACACCGCCAGGCCTCCGTGCATGACACCGCCAGGCCTCTGTGCTGCATGACACCGCCAGGCCTCCGTACTGCATGACACCGCCAGGCCTCCGTGCTGCATGACACCGCCAGGCCTCCGTGCTGCATGACACCGCCAGGCCTCCGTGCTGCATGACATCGCCAGGCCTCCGTGCAGCATGACACCGCCAGGCCTCCATGCTGCATGACACCGCTAGGCCTCCGTGCTGCATGACACCGCCAGGCCTCCGTGCATGACACCGTGTTCTGACTGATTTCTCAGATTAGATAGGATCAACTCATCAGAGCATTACCAACTCAGCCAAAACGTAACCCCCCCCCCCCCTAGGGCCTATTTACAGCAGGTAACAGCATATATCTACCACCTAAGGACAGGGAATTCATAATGTACATACCCAGACTTCCTTTGATGTCAATCAATCAGTCTCGCGATCATTCAGACCCACACTCCTCTACCCCAACGGCAGTTTATCCGGCCTCGCGGTCCCAGACGGACCCAGACTCCTCTACCCCAACGGCAGTTTATCCGGCCTCGCGGTCCCAGACGGACCCAGACTCCTCTACCCCAACGGCAGTTTATCCGGCCTCGCGGTCCCAGACGGACCCAGACTCCTCTACCCCAACGGCAGTTTATCCGGCCTCGCGGTCCCAGACGGACCCAGACTCCTCTACCCCAACGGCAGTTTATCCGGCCTCGCGGTCCCAGACGGACCCAGACTCCTCTACCCCAACGGCAGTTTATCCTATGATTACCATTACATAAAGGGATCAGTTTATCCGGACTCGCGGTCCCAGACGGACCCAGACTCCTCTACCCCAACGGCAGTTTATCCGGCCTCGCGGTCCTAGACGGACCCAGACTCCTCTACCCCAACGGCAGTTTCTCGCTATTCACCAGGGGTATAGTACTACAATATTATGGATCACACAATAATTGCCAAATTAGATAACGTACAACCTATCCTTCAATCCAAGGGCTCCTCTCTCCCTTATTCAGTTACCACTTACCTGACCAGGGTTAGCATCTGTTCACATAGTAGCACCTGACTAGAAGAACAGGTTACCTTTTCATGCAAGAATACGAAGCACATGTCGGTTCACTAAGAACTGGGGTACTTTATTTCTCAAAACGACAAACAATTATATAACACCATACGATAACACATAGCCTGCAAAGGAAAGTGAAAGATTAGAATGTGCACTCTAATAAGAAAGGGTCGACGTCACCTTATTAATATGAAGTCTGGACTCAGCAGTCATCTAGGTTCCCTTCTCGTTGGTGCCTTGGCTCGTCTTGAAGTCACACCTCCGCAGTCACAGATACACGTCTGCACCATTATGCGCTGTTCCCTTCACCCTTCTCCAAGTCACTGGAACCTTTCTCCCTTTGACTACTCTCTCTCTCTCTGGATGTTCTGCGCTACTCCTCTCTCGTCTCACTCACGGACCTTCTTCACTTCCCAGCTTCAATTTGGTAGTTCAGTTTCAGCCTCTCGGATCGTCATTCGTTCAACTAACTGCTTCACTCTTTATGCTCTGATCTTAATGTCAAAGCTCTCCAGCCGTCTCCACTAAAATAACTTCAATCTTTCTAAGAGAGTATCAGTTTCTTAATTCTTCTCAGTCTTTGGAATGGCGACTATCTTCCCTGAAATAATTAATAGCTTCGCTGCTGACGGCTGGATGCCGCCTACGGACTGACTCCACAACTGCTTCGTGCTTTCACTAATATAGAAGCTTGTTCCTTCATGGAAAATTACGGCCAGTAGCCTGCCGCCCACCAAATTCTTGTACCTCCCCGTACCAAGGACACGTTCCCAGCCGGCCGGCCTGATGTTGTGTCTTCGGCATGAAGAAAAATACAATCCTTCGACAAGGGCCAGCCTGAGCCGGTTCTCTCCAGGCGAACAACACCTCATAACTAAAACATTACATTTGACCTAGAAGCGTCTCAAGCTGCCGGAGCAGAAAGAAAGATGGAGTCTCTCCCGTTTGAGGCCTACCAGACCCGAACTAAGCATAATTCCATAGAAAGTATACTAATACCCTTACAAAAGGACAGATTGTCCCTAGTACTAATGAATCTATCCCCTAGCATAAGTTTATAAGCCCTAATCTAAGGAGAGGAATACAGAATTATGTCAAAATGCCTTGTAAATAGGCACTATTCACGGTTCCAACCCTCACACTGGAATGATAGTAGACTGAAGTCACCTCCAATCACCTTCCCTCAAAAGAGGGCCAGGAAAGTCGAGCAGAACACACCGCCAGGCCTCCGTGCTGCATGACACCGCCAGGCCTCTGTGCTGCATGACACCGCCAGGCCTCCGTGCATGACACCGCCAGGCCTCCGTGCTGCATGACACCGCCAGGCCTCCGTGCTGCATGACACCGCCAGGCCTCCGTGCATGACACCTCCAGGCCTCCGTGCATGACACCGCCAGGCCTCCGTGCTGCATGACACCGCCAGGCCTCCGTGCTGCATGACACCGCCAGGCCTCCGTGCTGCATGACACCGCCAGGCCTCCGTGCTGCATGACACCGCCAGGCCGCCGTGCTGCATGACACCGCCAGGCCTCCGTGCTGCATGACACCGCCAGGCCTCCGTGCTGCATGACACCGCCAGGCCTCCGTGCTGCATGACACCGCCAGGCCTCCGTGCTGCATGACACCGCCAGGCCTCCGTGCTGCATGACACCGCCAGGCCTCCGTGCTGCATGACACCGCCAGGCCTCCGTGCTGCATGACACCGCCAGACCTCCGTGCTGCATGACACCGCCAGGCCTCCGTGCTGCATGACACCGCCAGGCCTCTGTGCTGCATGACACCGCCAGGCCTCTGTGCTGCATGACACCGCCAGGCCTCCGTGCATGACACCGCCAGGCCTCCGTGCTGCATGACACCGCCAGGCCTCCGTGCTGCATGACACCGCCAGGCCTCCGTGCTGCATGACACCGCCAGGCCTCCGTGCTGCATGACACCGCCAGGCCTCCGTGCTGCATGACACCACCAGGCCTCCGTGCTGCATGACACCGCCAGGCCTCTGTGCATGACACCGCCAGGCCTCCGTGCTGCATGACACCGCCAGGCCTCCGTGCTGCATGACACCGCCAGGCCTTAGTGCTGCATGACACCGCCAGGCCTCCGTGCTGCATGACACCGCCAGGCCTCCATGCTGCATGACACCGCCAGGCCTCCGTGCTGCATGACACCGCCAGGCCTCCGTGCATGACACCGCCAGGCCTCCGTGCATGACACCGCCAGGCCTCCGTGCTGCATGACACCGCCAGGCCTCCGTGCTGCATGACACCGCTAGGCCTCAGTGCTGCATGACACCGCCAGGCCTCCGTGCTGCATGACACCGCCAGGCCTCCGTGCTGCATGACACCGCCAGGCCTCCGTGCTGCATGACACCGCCAGGCCTCCGTGCTGCATGACACCGCCAGGCCTCCGTGCTGCATGACACCGCCAGGCCTCCGTGCTGCATGACACCGCCAGGCCTCCGTGCTGCATGACACCGCCAGGCCTCCGTGCTGCATGACACCGCCAGGCCTCCATGCTGCATGACACCGCCAGGCCTCCGTGCTGCATGACACCGCCAGGCCGCTGTGCTGCATGACACCGCCAGGCCTCCGTGCTGCATGACACGGCTAGGCCTCCGTGCTGCATGACACCGTCAGGCCTCAGTGCTGCATGACACCGCCAGGCCTCCGTGCTGCATGACACCGCCAGGCCTCCGTGCTGCATGACACTGCCAGGCCGCTGTGCTGCATGACACCGCCAGGCCTCCGTGCTGCATGACACCGCCAGGGCTCCGTGCATGACACCGCCAGGCCTCCGTGCTGCATGACACCGCCAGGCCTCCGTGCTGCATGACACCGCCAGGCCTCCGTGCATGACACCGCCAGGCCTCCGTGCTGCATGACACCGCCAGGCCTCCGTGCTGCATGACACCGCCAGGCCTCCGTGCTGCATGACACCGCCAGGCCTCCGTGCTGCATGACACCGCCAGGCCTCCGTGCATGACACCGCCAGGCCTCCGTGCATGGCACCACCAGGCCTCCGTGCATGACACCGCCAGGCCTCCGTGCTGCATGACACCGCCAGGCCTCCGTGCTGCATGACACCGCCAGGCCGCTGTGCTGCATGACACCGCCAGGCCTCCGTGCTGCATGACACCGCCAGGCCTTAGTGCTGCATGACACCGCCAGGCCTCCGTGCTGCATGACACCGCCAGGCCTCCGTGCTGCATGACACCGCCAGGCCTCCGTGCATGACACCGCCAGGCCTCCGTGCATGACACCGCCAGGCCTCCGTGCTGCATGACACCGCCAGGCCTCCGTGCTGCATGACACCGCTAGGCCTCCGTGCTGCATGACACCGTCAGGCCTCAGTGCTGCATGACACCGCCAGGCCTCCGTGCTGCATGACACCGCCAGGCCTCCGTGCTGCATGACACCGCCAGGCCTCCGTGCTGCATGACACCGCCAGGCCTCCGTGCTGCATGACACCGCCAGGCCTCCGTGCTGCATGACACCGCCAGGCCTCCGTGCTGCATGACACCGCCAGGCCTCCGTGCTGCATGACACCGCCAGGCCTCCATGCTGCATGACACCGCCAGGCCTCCGTGCTGCATGACACCGCCAGGCCGCTGTGCTGCATGACACCGCCAGGCCTCCGTGCTGCATGACACGGCTAGGCCTCCGTGCTGCATGACACCGTCAGGCCTCAGTGCTGCATGACACCGCCAGGCCTCCGTGCTGCATGACACCGCCAGGCCTCCGTGCTGCATGACACTGCCAGGCCGCTGTGCTGCATGACACCGCCAGGCCTCCGTGCTGCATGACACCGCCAGGGCTCCGTGCATGACACCGCCAGGCCTCCGTGCTGCATGACACCGCCAGGCCTCCGTGCTGCATGACACCGCCAGGCCTCCGTGCGTGTCAGGCCTCCGTGCATGACACCGCCAGGCCTCCGTGCATGGCACCACCAGGCCTCCGTGCATGACACCGCCAGGCCTCCGTGCTGCATGACACCGCCAGGCCTCCGTGCTGCATGACACCGCCAGGCCGCTGTGCTGCATGACACCGCCAGGCCTCTGTGCTGCATGACACCACCAGGCCTCCGTGCTGCATGACACCGCCAGGCCTCCGTGCTGCATGACACCGCCAGGCCTCTGTGCATGACACCGCCAGGCCTCCGTGCTGCATGACACCGCCAGGCCTCCGTGCTGCATGACACCGCCAGGCCTCCGTGCATGACACCGCCAGGCCTCCGTGCTGCATGACACCGCCAGGCCTCCGTGCTGCATGACACTGCCAGGCCGCTGTGCTGCATGACACCGCCAGGCCTCCATGCTGCATGACACCGCCAGGCCTCCGTGCATGACACCGCCAGGCCTCCGTGCTGCATGACACCGCCAGGCCTCCGTGCTGCATGACACCGCCAGGCCTCCGTGCATGACACCGCCAGGCCTCCGTGCTGCATGACACCGCCAGGCCTCCGTGCTGCATGACACCGCCAGGCCTCCGTGCTGCATGACACCACCAGGCCTCCGTGCTGCATGACACCGCCAGGCCTCCGTGCATGACACCGCCAGGCCTCCGTGCTGCATGACACCGCCAGGCCTCCGTGCTGCATGACACTGCCAGGCCGCTGTGCTGCATGACACCGCCAGGCCTCCGTGCTGCATGACATCACCAGGCCTCCGTGCATGACACCGCCAGGCCTCCGTGCTGCATGACACCGCCAGGCCTCCGTGCTGCATGACACCACCAGGCCTCCGTGCTGCATGACACCGCCGGGCCTCCGTGCTGCATGACACCGCCAGGCCTCCGTGCTGCATGACACCACCAGGCCTCCGTGCATGACACCGCCAGGCCTCCATGCTGCATGACACCGCCAGGCCTCCGTGCTGCATGACACCACCAGGCCTCCGTGCTGCATGACACCGCCGGGCCTCCGTGCTGCATGACACCGCCAGGCCTCCGTGCTGCATGACACCGCCAGGCCTCCGTGCATGACACCGCCAGGCCTCCGTGCTGCATGACACCGCCAGGCCTCCGTGCTGCATGACACCGCCAGGCCTCCGTGCTGCATGACACCGCCAGGCCTCCGTGCTGCATGACACCGCCAGGCCTCCGTGCTGCATGACACCGCCAGGCCTCCGTGCATGACACCGCCAGGCCTCCGTGCTGCATGACACCGCCAGGCCTCCGTGCTGCATGACACTGCCAGGCCGCTGTGCTGCATGACACCGCCAGGCCTCCGTGCTGCATGACACCACCAGGCCTCCGTGCATGACACCACCAGGCCTCTGTACATGACACCGCCAGGCCTCCGTGCTGCATGACACCGCCAGGCCTCCGTGCATGACACCGCCAGGCCTCCGTGCATGACACCGCCAGGCCTCCGTGCTGCATGACACCGCCAGGCCTCCGTGCTGCATGACAACGCCAGGCCTCCGTGCTGTATGACACCGCCAGGCCTCCGTGCTGCATGACACCGCCAGGCCTCCGTGCTTCCTGACACCGCCAGGCCGCTGTGCTGCATGACACCGCCAGGCCTCCGTGCTGCATGACACCGTCAGGCCTCCGTGCTGCATGACACTACCAGGCCTCCGTGCCTGACACCGCCAGGCCTCCGTGCTGCATGACACCGCCAGGCCTCCGTGCTGCATGACACCGCCAGGCCTCTGTGCTGCATGACACCGCCAGGCCTCCATGCTGCATGACACCGCCAGGCCTCCGTGCATGACACCGCCAGGCCTCCGTGCATGACACCGCCAGGCCTCCGTGCATGACACCGCCAGGCCTCCGTGCTGCATGACACCGCCATGCCTCCGTGCATGACACCGCCAGGCCTCCGTGCTGCATGACACCCGCAGGCCTCCGTGCTGCATGACACCGCCAGGCCTCCGTGCTGCATGACACCGCCAGGCCTCCGTGCATGACACCGCCAGGCCTCCGTGCTGCATGACACCGCCAGGCCTCCGTGCATGACACCGCCAGGCCTCTGTGCTGCATGACACCGCCAGGCCTCCGTACTGCATGACACCGCCAGGCCTCCGTGCTGCATGACACCGCCAGGCCTCCGTGCTGCATGACACCGCCAGGCCTCCGTGCTGCATGACATCGCCAGGCCTCCGTGCAGCATGACACCGCCAGGCCTCCATGCTGCATGACACCGCTAGGCCTCCGTGCTGCATGACACCGCCAGGCCTCCGTGCATGACACCGTGTTCTGACTGATTTCTCAGATTAGATAGGATCAACTCATCAGAGCATTACCAACTCAGCCAAAACGTAACCCCCCCCCCCCCTAGGGCCTATTTACAGCAGGTAACAGCATATATCTACCACCTAAGGACAGGGAATTCATAATGTACATACCCAGACTTCCTTTGATGTCAATCAATCAGTCTCGCGATCATTCAGACCCAGACTCCTCTACCCCAACGGCAGTTTATCCGGCCTCGCGGTCCCAGACGGACCCAGACTCCTCTACCCCAACGGCAGTTTATCCGGCCTCGCGGTCCCAGACGGACCCAGACTCCTCTACCCCAACGGCAGTTTATCCGGCCTCGCGGTCCCAGACGGACCCAGACTCCTCTACCCCAACGGCAGTTTATCCGGCCTCGCGGTCCCAGACGGACCCAGACTCCTCTACCCCAACGGCAGTTTATCCGGCCTCGCGGTCCCAGACGGACCCAGACTCCTCTACCCCAACGGCAGTTTATCCTATGATTACCATTACATAAAGGGATCAGTTTATCCGGACTCGCGGTCCCAGACGGACCCAGACTCCTCTACCCCAACGGCAGTTTATCCGGCCTCGCGGTCCTAGACGGACCCAGACTCCTCTACCCCAACGGCAGTTTCTCGCTATTCACCAGGGGTATAGTACTACAATATTATGGATCACACAATAATTGCCAAATTAGATAACGTACAACCTATCCTTCAATCCAAGGGCTCCTCTCTCCCTTATTCAGTTACCACTTACCTGACCAGGGTTAGCATCTGTTCACATAGTAGCACCTGACTAGAAGAACAGGTTACCTTTTCATGCAAGAATACGAAGCACATGTCGGTTCACTAAGAACTGGGGTACTTTATTTCTCAAAACGACAAACAATTATATAACACCATACGATAACACATAGCCTGCAAAGGAAAGTGAAAGATTAGAATGTGCACTCTAATAAGAAAGGGTCGACGTCACCTTATTAATATGAAGTCTGGACTCAGCAGTCATCTAGGTTCCCTTCTCGTTGGTGCCTTGGCTCGTCTTGAAGTCACACCTCCGCAGTCACAGATACACGTCTGCACCATTATGCGCTGTTCCCTTCACCCTTCTCCAAGTCACTGGAACCTTTCTCCCTTTGACTACTCTCTCTCTCTCTGGATGTTCTGCGCTACTCCTCTCTCGTCTCACTCACGGACCTTCTTCACTTCCCAGCTTCAATTTGGTAGTTCAGTTTCAGCCTCTCGGATCGTCATTCGTTCAACTAACTGCTTCACTCTTTATGCTCTGATCTTAATGTCAAAGCTCTCCAGCCGTCTCCACTAAAATAACTTCAATCTTTCTAAGAGAGTATCAGTTTCTTAATTCTTCTCAGTCTTTGGAATGGCGACTATCTTCCCTGAAATAATTAATAGCTTCGCTGCTGACGGCTGGATGCCGCCTACGGACTGACTCCACAACTGCTTCGTGCTTTCACTAATATAGAAGCTTGTTCCTTCATGGAAAATTACGGCCAGTAGCCTGCCGCCCACCAAATTCTTGTACCTCCCCGTACCAAGGACACGTTCCCAGCCGGCCGGCCTGATGTTGTGTCTTCGGCATGAAGAAAAATACAATCCTTCGACAAGGGCCAGCCTGAGCCGGTTCTCTCCAGGCGAACAACACCTCATAACTAAAACATTACATTTGACCTAGAAGCGTCTCAAGCTGCCGGAGCAGAAAGAAAGATGGAGTCTCTCCCGTTTGAGGCCTACCAGACCCGAACTAAGCATAATTCCATAGAAAGTATACTAATACCCTTACAAAAGGACAGATTGTCCCTAGTACTAATGAATCTATCCCCTAGCATAAGTTTATAAGCCCTAATCTAAGGAGAGGAATACAGAATTATGTCAAAATGCCTTGTAAATAGGCACTATTCACGGTTCCAACCCTCACACTGGAATGATAGTAGACTGAAGTCACCTCCAATCACCTTCCCTCAAAAGAGGGCCAGGAAAGTCGAGCAGAACACACCGCCAGGCCTCCGTGCTGCATGACACCGCCAGGCCTCTGTGCTGCATGACACCGCCAGGCCTCCGTGCATGACACCACCAGGCCTCCGTGCTGCATGACACCGCCAGGCCTCCGTGCTGCATGACACCGCCAGGCCTCCGTGCATGACACCTCCAGGCCTCCGTGCATGACACCGCCAGGCCTCCGTGCTGCATGACACCGCCAGGCCTCCGTGCTGCATGACACCGCCAGGCCTCCGTGCTGCATGACACCGCCAGGCCTCCGTGCTGCATGACACCGCCAGGCCGCCGTGCTGCATGACACCGCCAGGCCTCCGTGCTGCATGACACCGCCAGGCCTCCGTGCTGCATGACACCGCCAGGCCTCCGTGCATGACACCGCCAGGCCTCCGTGCTGCATGACACCGCCAGGCCTCCGTGCTGCATGACACCGCCAGGCCTCCGTGCTGCATGACACCGCCAGGCCTCCGTGCTGCATGACACCGCCAGACCTCCGTGCTGCATGACACCGCCAGGCCTCCGTGCTGCATGACACCGCCAGGCCTCTGTGCTGCATGACACCGCCAGGCCTCTGTGCTGCATGACACCGCCAGGCCTCCGTGCATGACACCGCCAGGCCTCCGTGCTGCATGACACCGCCAGGCCTCCGTGCTGCATGACACCGACAGGCCTCCGTGCTGCATGACACCGCCAGGCCTCCGTGCTGCATGACACCGCCAGGCCTCCGTGCTGCATGACACCGCCAGGCCTCCGTGCTGCATGACACCACCAGGCCTCCGTGCTGCATGACACCGCCAGGCCTCTGTGCATGACACCGCCAGGCCTCCGTGCTGCATGACACCGCCAGGCCTCCGTGCTGCATGACACCGCCAGGCCTTAGTGCTGCATGACACCGCCAGGCCTCCGTGCTGCATGACACCGCCAGGCCTCCGTGCTGCATGACACCGCCAGGCCTCCGTGCTGCATGACACCGCCAGGCCTCCGTGCATGACACCGCCAGGCCTCCGTGCATGACACCGCCAGGCCTCCGTGCTGCATGACACCGCCAGGCCTCCGTGCTGCATGACACCGCCAGGCCTCCGTGCTGCATGACACCGTCAGGCCTCAGTGCTGCATGACACCGCCAGGCCTCCGTGCTGCATGACACCGCCAGGCCTCCGTGCTGCATGACACCGCCAGGCCTCCGTGCTGCATGACACCGCCAGGCCTCCGTGCTGCATGACACCGCCAGGCCTCCGTGCTGCATGACACCGCCAGGCCTCCGTGCTGCATGACACCGCCAGGCCTCCGTGCTGCATGACACCGCCAGGCCTCCATGCTGCATGACACCGCCAGGCCTCCGTGCTGCATGACACCGCCAGGCCGCTGTGCTGCATGACACCGCCAGGCCTCCGTGCTGCATGACACGGCTAGGCCTCCGTGCTGCATGACACCGTCAGGCCTCAGTGCTGCATGACACCGCCAGGCCTCCGTGCTGCATGACACCGCCAGGCCTCCGTGCTGCATGACACTGCCAGGCCGCTGTGCTGCATGACACCGCCAGGCCTCCGTGCTGCATGACACCGCCAGGGCTCCGTGCATGACACCGCCAGGCCTCCGTGCTGCATGACACCGCCAGGCCTCCGTGCTGCATGACACCGCCAGGCCTCCGTGCATGACACCGCCAGGCCTCCGTGCTGCATGACACCGCCAGGCCTCCGTGCTGCATGACACCGCCAGGCCTCCGTGCTGCATGACACCGCCAGGCCTCCGTGCTGCATGACACCGCCAGGCCTCCGTGCATGACACCGCCAGGCCTCCGTGCATGGCACCACCAGGCCTCCGTGCATGACACCGCCAGGCCTCCGTGCTGCATGACACCGCCAGGCCTCCGTGCTGCATGACACCGCCAGGCCGCTGTGCTGCATGACACCGCCAGGCCTCCGTGCTGCATGACACCGCCAGGCCTTAGTGCTGCATGACACCGCCAGGCCTCCGTGCTGCATGACACCGCCAGGCCTCCGTGCTGCATGACACCGCCAGGCCTCCGTGCATGACACCGCCAGGCCTCCGTGCATGACACCGCCAGGCCTCCGTGCTGCATGACACCGCCAGGCCTCCGTGCTGCATGACACCGCTAGGCCTCCGTGCTGCATGACACCGTCAGGCCTCAGTGCTGCATGACACCGCCAGGCCTCCGTGCTGCATGACACCGCCAGGCCTCCGTGCTGCATGACACCGCCAGGCCTCCGTGCTGCATGACACCGCCAGGCCTCCGTGCTGCATGACACCGCCAGGCCTCCGTGCTGCATGACACCGCCAGGCCTCCGTGCTGCATGACACCGCCAGGCCTCCGTGCTGCATGACACCGCCAGGCCTCCGTGCTGCATGACACCGCCAGGCCTCCATGCTGCATGACACCGCCAGGCCTCCGTGCTGCATGACACCGCCAGGCCGCTGTGCTGCATGACACCGCCAGGCCTCCGTGCTGCATGACACGGCTAGGCCTCCGTGCTGCATGACACTGTCAGGCCTCAGTGCTGCATGACACCGCCAGGCCTCCGTGCTGCATGACACCGCCAGGCCTCCGTGCTGCATGACACTGCCAGGCCGCTGTGCTGCATGACACCGCCAGGCCTCCGTGCTGCATGACACCGCCAGGGCTCCGTGCATGACACCGCCAGGCCTCCGTGCTGCATGACACCGCCAGGCCTCCGTGCTGCATGACACCGCCAGGCCTCCGTGCATGACACCGCCAGGCCTCCGTGCTGCATGACACCGCCAGGCCTCCGTGCTGCATGACACCGCCAGGCCTCCGTGCTGCATGACACCGCCAGGCCTCCGTGCTGCATGACACCGCCAGGCCTCCGTGCATGACACCGCCAGGCCTCCGTGCATGGCACCACCAGGCCTCCGTGCATGACACCGCCAGGCCTCCGTGCTGCATGACACCGCCAGGCCTCCGTGCTGCATGACACCGCCAGGCCGCTGTGCTGCATGACACCGCCAGGCCTCTGTGCTGCATGACACCACCAGGCCTCCGTGCTGCATGACACCGCCAGGCCTCCGTGCTGCATGACACCGCCAGGCCTCTGTGCATGACACCGCCAGGCCTCCGTGCTGCATGACACCGCCAGGCCTCCGTGCTGCATGACACCGCCAGGCCTCCGTGCATGACACCGCCAGGCCTCCGTGCTGCATGACACCGCCAGGCCTCCGTGCTGCATGACACTGCCAGGCCGCTGTGCTGCATGACACCGCCAGGCCTCCATGCTGCATGACACCGCCAGGCCTCCGTGCATGACACCGCCAGGCCTCCGTGCTGCATGACACCGCCAGGCCTCCGTGCTGCATGACACCGCCAGGCCTCCGTGCATGACACCGCCAGGCCTCCGTGCTGCATGACACCGCCAGGCCTCCGTGCTGCATGACACCGCCAGGCCTCCGTGCTGCATGACACCACCAGGCCTCCGTGCTGCATGACACCGCCAGGCCTCCGTGCATGACACCGCCAGGCCTCCGTGCTGCATGACACCGCCAGGCCTCCGTGCTGCATGACACTGCCAGGCCGCTGTGCTGCATGACACCGCCAGGCCTCCGTGCTGCATGACATCACCAGGCCTCCGTGCATGACACCGCCAGGCCTCCGTGCTGCATGACACCGCCAGGCCTCCGTGCTGCATGACACCACCAGGCCTCCGTGCTGCATGACACCGCCGGGCCTCCGTGCTGCATGACACCGCCAGGCCTCCGTGCTGCATGACACCGCCAGGCCTCCGTGCATGACACCGCCAGGCCTCCGTGCTGCATGACACCGCCAGGCCTCCGTGCTGCATGACACCGCCAGGCCTCCGTGCTGCATGACACCGCCAGGCCTCCGTGCTGCATGACACCGCCAGGCCTCCGTGCTGCATGACACCGCCAGTCCTCCGTGCATGACACCGCCAGGCCTCCGTGCTGCATGACACCGCCAGGCCTCCGTGCTGCATGACACTGCCAGGCCGCTGTGCTGCATGACACCGCCAGGCCTCCGTGCTGCATGACACCACCAGGCCTCCGTGCATGACACCACCAGGCCTCTGTACATGACACCGCCAGGCCTCCGTGCTGCATGACACCGCCAGGCCTCCGTGCTGCATGACACCGCCAGGCCGCTGTGCTGCATGACACCGCCAGGCCGCTGTGCTGCATGACACCGCCAGGCCGCTGTGCTGCATGACACCGCCAGGCCTCCGTGCTGCATGACACCGCCAGGCCTCCGTGCTGCATGACACCGCCAGGCCTTCGTGCTGCATGACACCGCCAGGCCTCCGTGCTGCATGACACCGCCAGGCCTCCGTGCTGCATGACACCGCCAGGCCTCCGTGCATGACACCGCCAGGCCTCCGTGCATGGCACCACCAGGCCTCCGTGCATGACACCGCCAGGCCTCCGTGCTGCATGACACCGCCAGGCCTCCGTGCTGCATGACACCGCCAGGCCGCTGTGCTGCATGACACCACCAGGCCTCCGTGCTGCATGACACCGCCAGGCCTCCGTGCTGCATGACACCGCCAGGCCTCTGTGCATGACACCACCAGGCCTCCGTGCTGCATGACACCGCCAGGCCTCCGTGCTGCATGACACCGCCAGGCCTCCGTGCATGACACCGCCAGGCCTCCGTGCTGCATGACACCGCCAGGCCTCCGTGCTGCATGACACTGCCAGGCCGCTGTGCTGCATGACACCGCCAGGCCTCCATGCTGCATGACACCGCCAGGCCTCCGTGCATGACACCGCCAGGCCTCCGTGCTGCATGACACTGCCAGGCCTCCGTGCTGCATGACACCGCCAGGCCTCCGTGCATGACACCGCCAGGCCTCCGTGCTGCATGACACCGCCAGGCCTCCGTGCTGCATGACACCGCCAGGCCTCCGTGCTGCATGACACCGCCAGGCCTCCGTGCTGCATGACACCGCCAGGCCTCCGTGCTGCATGACACCGCCAGGCCTCCGTGCATGACACCGCCAGGCCTCCGTGCTGCATGACACCGCCAGGCCTCCGTGCTGCATGACACTGCCAGGCCGCTGTGCTGCATGACACCGCCAGGCCTCCGTGCTGCATGACACCACCAGGCCTCCGTGCATGACACCGCCAGGCCTCCATGCTGCATGACACCGCCAGGCCTCCGTGCTGCATGACACCACCAGGCCTCCGTGCTGCATGACACCGCCGGGCCTCCGTGCTGCATGACACCGCCAGGCCTCCGTGCTGCATGACACCGCCAGGCCTCCGTGCATGACACCGCCAGGCCTCCGTGCTGCATGACACCGCCAGGCCTCCGTGCTGCATGACACCGCCAGGCCTCCGTGCTGCATGACACCGCCAGGCCTCCGTGCTGCATGACACCGCCAGGCCTCCGTGCTGCATGACACCGCCAGGCCTCCGTGCATGACACCGCCAGGCCTCCGTGCTGCATGACACCGCCAGGCCTCCGTGCATGACACCGCCAGGCCTCTGTGCTGCATGACACCGCCAGGCCTCCGTACTGCATGACACCGCCAGGCCTCCGTGCTGCATGACACCGCCAGGCCTCCGTGCTGCATGACACCGCCAGGCCTCCGTGCTGCATGACATCGCCAGGCCTCCGTGCAGCATGACACCGCCAGGCCTCCATGCTGCATGACACCGCTAGGCCTCCGTGCTGCATGACACCGCCAGGCCTCCGTGCATGACACCGTGTTCTGACTGATTTCTCAGATTAGATAGGATCAACTCATCAGAGCATTACCAACTCAGCCAAAACGTAACCCCCCCCCCCCCCTAGGGCCTATTTACAGCAGGTAACAGCATATATCTACCACCTAAGGACAGGGAATTCATAATGTACATACCCAGACTTCCTTTGATGTCAATCAATCAGTCTCGCGATCATTCAGACCCAGACTCCTCTACCCCAACGGCAGTTTATCCGGCCTCGCGGTCCCAGACGGACCCAGACTCCTCTACCCCAACGGCAGTTTATCCGGCCTCGCGGTCCCAGACGGACCCAGACTCCTCTACCCCAACGGCAGTTTATCCGGCCTCGCGGTCCCAGACGGACCCAGACTCCTCTACCCCAACGGCAGTTTATCCGGCCTCGCGGTCCCAGACGGACCCAGACTCCTCTACCCCAACGGCAGTTTATCCGGCCTCGCGGTCCCAGACGGACCCAGACTCCTCTACCCCAACGGCAGTTTATCCTATGATTACCATTACATAAAGGGATCAGTTTATCCGGACTCGCGGTCCCAGACGGACCCAGACTCCTCTACCCCAACGGCAGTTTATCCGGCCTCGCGGTCCTAGACGGACCCAGACTCCTCTACCCCAACGGCAGTTTCTCGCTATTCACCAGGGGTATAGTACTACAATATTATGGATCACACAATAATTGCCAAATTAGATAACGTACAACCTATCCTTCAATCCAAGGGCTCCTCTCTCCCTTATTCAGTTACCACTTACCTGACCAGGGTTAGCATCTGTTCACATAGTAGCACCTGACTAGAAGAACAGGTTACCTTTTCATGCAAGAATACGAAGCACATGTCGGTTCACTAAGAACTGGGGTACTTTATTTCTCAAAACGACAAACAATTATATAACACCATACGATAACACATAGCCTGCAAAGGAAAGTGAAAGATTAGAATGTGCACTCTAATAAGAAAGGGTCGACGTCACCTTATTAATATGAAGTCTGGACTCAGCAGTCATCTAGGTTCCCTTCTCGTTGGTGCCTTGGCTCGTCTTGAAGTCACACCTCCGCAGTCACAGATACACGTCTGCACCATTATGCGCTGTTCCCTTCACCCTTCTCCAAGTCACTGGAACCTTTCTCCCTTTGACTACTCTCTCTCTCTCTGGATGTTCTGCGCTACTCCTCTCTCGTCTCACTCACGGACCTTCTTCACTTCCCAGCTTCAATTTGGTAGTTCAGTTTCAGCCTCTCGGATCGTCATTCGTTCAACTAACTGCTTCACTCTTTATGCTCTGATCTTAATGTCAAAGCTCTCCAGCCGTCTCCACTAAAATAACTTCAATCTTTCTAAGAGAGTATCAGTTTCTTAATTCTTCTCAGTCTTTGGAATGGCGACTATCTTCCCTGAAATAATTAATAGCTTCGCTGCTGACGGCTGGATGCCGCCTACGGACTGACTCCACAACTGCTTCGTGCTTTCACTAATATAGAAGCTTGTTCCTTCATGGAAAATTACGGCCAGTAGCCTGCCGCCCACCAAATTCTTGTACCTCCCCGTACCAAGGACACGTTCCCAGCCGGCCGGCCTGATGTTGTGTCTTCGGCATGAAGAAAAATACAATCCTTCGACAAGGGCCAGCCTGAGCCGGTTCTCTCCAGGCGAACAACACCTCATAACTAAAACATTACATTTGACCTAGAAGCGTCTCAAGCTGCCGGAGCAGAAAGAAAGATGGAGTCTCTCCCGTTTGAGGCCTACCAGACCCGAACTAAGCATAATTCCATAGAAAGTATACTAATACCCTTACAAAAGGACAGATTGTCCCTAGTACTAATGAATCTATCCCCTAGCATAAGTTTATAAGCCCTAATCTAAGGAGAGGAATACAGAATTATGTCAAAATGCCTTGTAAATAGGCACTATTCACGGTTCCAACCCTCACACTGGAATGATAGTAGACTGAAGTCACCTCCAATCACCTTCCCTCAAAAGAGGGCCAGGAAAGTCGAGCAGAACACACCGCCAGGCCTCCGTGCTGCATGACACCGCCAGGCCTCTGTGCTGCATGACACCGTCAGGCCTCCGTGCATGACACCGCCAGGCCTCCGTGCTGCATGACACCGCCAGGCCTCCGTGCTGCATGACACCGCCAGGCCTCCGTGCATGACACCGCCAGGCCTCCGTGCTTGACACCGCCAGGCCTCCGTGCTGCATGACACCGCCAGGCCTCCGTGCTGCATGACACCGCCAGGCCTCCGTGCTGCATGACACCGCCAGGCCTCCGTGCTGCATGACACCGCCAGGCCGCCGTGCTGCATGACACCGCCAGGCCGCCGTGCTGCATGACACCGCCAGGCCTCCGTGCTGCATGACACCGCCAGGCCTCCGTGCTGCATGACACCGCCAGGCCTCCGTGCATGACACCGCCAGGCCTCCGTGCTGCATGACACCGCCAGGCCTCCGTGCTGCATGACACCGCCAGGCCTCCGTGCTGCATGACACCGCCAGGCCTCCGTGCTGCATGACACCGCCAGACCTCCGTGCTGCATGACACCGCCAGGCCTCCGTGCTGCATGACACCGCCAGGCCTCCGTGCTGCATGACACCGCCAGGCCTCTGTGCTGCATGACACCGACAGGCCTCCGTGCTGCATGACACCGACAGGCCTCCGTGCTGCATGACACCAACAGGCCTCCGTGCTGCATGACACCGACAGGCCTCCGTGCTGCATGACACCGCCAGGCCTCCGTGCTGCATGACACCGCCAGGCCTCCGTGCTGCATGACACCGCCAGGCCTCCGTGCTGCATGACACCACCAGGCCTCCATGCTGCATGACACCGCCAGGCCTCTGTGCATGACACCGCCAGGCCTCCGTGCTGCATGACACCGCCAGGCCTCCGTGCTGCATGACACCGCCAGGCCTCAGTGCTGCATGACACCGCCAGGCCTCCGTGCTGCATGACACCGCCAGGCCTCCGTGCTGCATGACACCGCCAGGCCTCCGTGCTGCATGACACCGCCAGGCCTCCGTGCATGACACCGCCAGGCCTCCGTGCATGACACCGCCAGGCCTCCGTGCTGCATGACACCGCCAGGCCTCCGTGCTGCATGACACCGCTAGGCCTCCGTGCTGCATGACACCGTCAGGCCTCAGTGCTGCATGACACCGCCAGGCCTCCGTGCTGCATGACACCGCCAGGCCTCCGTGCTGCATGACACCGCCAGGCCTCCGTGCTGCATGACACCGCCAGGCCTCCGTGCTGCATGACACCGCCAGGCCTCCGTGCTGCATGACACCGCCAGGCCTCCGTGCTGCATGACACCGCCAGGCCTCCGTGCTGCATGACACCGCCAGGCCTCCGTGCTGCATGACACCGCCAGGCCTCCATGCTGCATGACACCGCCAGGCCTCCGTGCTGCATGACACCGCCAGGCCGCTGTGCTGCATGACACCGCCAGGCCTCCGTGCTGCATGACACGGCTAGGCCTCCGTGCTGCATGACACCGTCAGGCCTCAGTGCTGCATGACACCGCCAGGCCTCCATGCTGCATGACACCGCCAGGCCTCCGTGCTGCATGACACCGCCAGGCCTCCGTGCTGCATGACACCGCCAGGCCTCCGTGCTGCATGACACCGCCAGGCCTCCGTGCTGCATGACACCGCCAGGCCTCCGTGCTGCATGACACCGCCAGGCCTCCGTGCTGCATGACACCGCCAGGCCTCCGTGCTGCATGACACCGCCAGGCCGCTGTGCTGCATGACACCGCCAGGCCGCTGTGCTGCATGACACCGCCAGGCCGCTGTGCTGCATGACACCGCCAGGCCTCCGTGCTGCATGACACCGCCAGGCCTCCGTGCTGCATGACACCGCCAGGCCTCCGTGCTGCATGACACCGCCAGGCCTCCGTGCTGCATGACACCGCCAGGCCTCCGTGCTGCATGACACCGCCAGGCCTCCATGCTGCATGACACCGCCAGGCCTCCGTGCATGACACCGCCAGGCTTCCGTGCATGACACCGCCAGGCCTCTGTGCATGACACCGCCAGGCCTCCGTGCTGCATGACACCGCCAGGCCTCCGTGCTGCATGACACCGCCAGGCCTCCGTGCATGACACCGCCAGGCCTCCGTGCTGCATGACACCGCCAGGCCTCCGTGCTGCATGACACCGCCAGGCCTCCGTGCATGACACCGCCAGGCCTCCGTGCTGCATGACACCGCCAGGCCTCCGTGCTGCATGACACCGCCAGGCCTCCGTGCATGACACCGCCAGGCCTCCGTGCTGCATGACACCGCCAGGCCTCCGTGCTGCATGACACCGCCAGGCCTCCGTGCTGCATGACACCACCAGGCCTCCGTGCTGCATGACACCGCCAGGCCTCTGTGCATGACACCGCCAGGCCTCCGTGCTGCATGACACCGCCAGGCCTCCGTGCTGCATGACACTGCCAGGCCGCTGTGCTGCATGACACCGCCAGGCCTCCGTGCTGCATGACACCACCAGGCCTCCGTGCATGACACCGCCAGGCCTCCGTGCTGCATGACACCGCCAGGCCTCCGTGCTGCATGACACCACCAGGCCTCCGTGCTGCATGACACCGCCGGGCCTCCGTGCTGCATGACACCGCCAGGCCTCCGTGCTGCATGACACCGCCAGGCCTCCGTGCATGACACCGCCAGGCCTCCGTGCTGCATGACACCGCCAGGCCTCCGTGCTGCATGACACCGCCAGGCCTCCGTGCTGCATGACACCGCCAGGCCTCCGTGCTGCATGACACCGCCAGGCCTCCGTGCATGACACCGCCAGGCCTCCGTGCTGCATGACACCGCCAGGCCTCCGTGCTGCATGACACTGCCAGGCCGCTGTGCTGCATGACACCGCCAGGCCTCCGTGCTGCATGACACCACCAGGCCTCCGTGCATGACACCACCAGGCCTCTGTACATGACACCGCCAGGCCTCCGTGCTGCATGACACCGCCAGGCCTCCGTGCTGCATGACACCGCCAGGCCGCTGTGCTGCATGACACCGCCAGGCCGCTGTGCTGCATGACACCGCCAGGCCGCTGTGCTGCATGACACCGCCAGGCCTCCGTGCTGCATGACACCGCCAGGCCTCCGTGCTGCATGACACCGCCAGGCCTCCGTGCTGCATGACACCGCCAGGCCTCCGTGCTGCATGACACCGCCAGGCCTCCGTGCTGCATGACACCGCCAGGCCTCCGTGCATGACACCGCCAGGCCTCCGTGCATGGCACCACCAGGCCTCCGTGCATGACACCGCCAGGCCTCCGTGCTGCATGACACCGCCAGGCCTCCGTGCTGCATGACACCGCCAGGCCTCCGTGCATGACACCACCAGGCCTCCGTGCATGACACCACCAGGCCGCGTGCTGCATGACACCGCCAGGCCTCCGTGCTGCATGACACCGCCAGGCCTCCGTGCTGCATGACACCGCCAGGCCTCCATGCTGCATGACACCGCCAGGCCTCCGTGCATGACACAGCCAGGCCTCCGTGCATGACACCGCCAGGCCTCCGTGCATGACACCGCCAGGCCTCCGTGCTGCATGACACCGCCAGGCCTCCGTGCTGCATGACACCGCCAGGCCTCCGTGCTGCATGACACCGCCAGGCCTCCGTGCTGCATGACACCGCCAGGCCTCCGTGCTGCATGACACCGCCAGGCCTCCGTGCATGACACCGCCAGGCTTCCGTGCTGCATGACACCGCCAGGCCTCCGTGCTGCATGATACCGCCAGGCCTCCGTGCTACATGACACCGCCAGGCCTCCGTGCTGCATGACACCGCCAGGCCTCCGTGCATGACACCGCCAGGCCTCCGTGCTGCATGACACCGCCAGGCCTCCGTGCTGCATGACACCGCCAGGCCTCCGTGCTGCATGACACCGCCAGGCCTCCGTGCTGCATGACACTGCCAGGCCGCCGTGCTGCATGACACCGCCAGGCCTCCGTGCTGCATGACACTGCCAGGCCGCTGTGCTGCATGACACCGCCAGGCCTCCGTGCTGCATGACACCGCCAGGCCTCCGTGCATGACACCACCAGGACTCCGTGCATGACACCGCCAGGCCTCCGTGCTGCATGACACCGCCAGGCCTCCGTGCTGCATGACACCGCCAGGCCTCCATGCTGCATGACACCGCCAGGCCTCCGTGCATGACACCGCCAGGCCTCCGTGCATGACACCGTCAGGCCTCCGTGCATGACACCGCCAGGCCTCCGTGCATGACACCGCCAGGCCTCCGTGCTGCATGACACCGCCATGCCTCCGTGCATGACACCGCCAGGCCTCCGTGCATGACACCGCCAGGCCTCCGTGCTGCATGACACCGCCAGGCCTCCGTGCTGCATGACACCACCAGGCCTCTGTGCTGCATGACACCGCCAGGCCTCCGTGCTGCATGACACTGCCAGGCCGCTGTGCTGCATGACACCGCCAGGCCTCCGTGCTGCATGACACCGCCAGGCCTCCGTGCTGCATGACACCGCCAGGCCTCCGTGCATGACACCACCAGGCCTGCCTCCGTGCTGCATGACACCGCCAGGCCTCCGTGCTGCATGACACCGCCAGGCCTCCATGCTGCATGACACCGCCAGACCTCCGCGCATGACACCGCCAGGCATCCATGCATGACACCGCCAGGCCTCCATGCTGCATGACACCGCCAGGCCCCCGTGCTGCATGACACCGCCAGGCCTCCGTGCTGCATGACACCGCCAGGCCTCCGTGCTGCATGACACCGCCAGGCCTCCGTGCTGCATGACACCGCCAGGCCTCCGTGCATGACACCGCCAGGCCTCCGTGCTGCATGACACCGCCAGGCCTCCGTGCTGCATGACACTGCCAGGCCGCTGTGCTGCATGACACCGCCAGGCCTCCGTGCTGCATGACACCACCAGGCCTCCGTGCATGACACCACCAGGCCTCTGTACATGACACCGCCAGGCCTCCGTGCTGCATGACACCGCCAGGCCTCCGTGCTGCATGACACCGCCAGGCCGCTGTGCTGCATGACACCGCCAGGCCGCTGTGCTGCATGACACCGCCAGGCCGCTGTGCTGCATGACACCGCCAGGCCTCCGTGCTGCATGACACCGCCAGGCCTCCGTGCTGCATGACACCGCCAGGCCTCCGTGCTGCATGACACCGCCAGGCCTCCGTGCTGCATGACACCGCCAGGCCTCCGTGCTGCATGACACCGCCAGGCCTCCCTGCATGACACCGCCAGGCCTCCGTGCATGGCACCACCAGGCCTCCGTGCATGACACCGCCAGGCCTCCGTGCTGCATGACACCGCCAGGCCTCCGTGCTGCATGACACCGCCAGGCCGCTGTGCTGCATGACACCACCAGGCCTCCGTGCTGCATGACACCGCCAGGCCTCCGTGCTGCATGACACCGCCAGGCCTCTGTGCATGACACCGCCAGGCCTCCGTGCTGCATGACACCGCCAGGCCTCCGTGCTGCATGACACCGCCAGGCCTCCGTGCATGACACCGCCAGGCCTCCGTGCTGCATGACACCGCCAGGCCTCCGTGCTGCATGACACTGCTAGGCCGCTGTGCTGCATGACACCGCCAGGCCTCCATGCTGCATGACACCGCCAGGCCTCCGTGCATGACACCGCCAGGCCTCCGTGCTGCATGACACCGCCAGGCCTCCGTGCATGACACCGCCAGGCCTCCGTGCTGCATGACACCGCCAGGCCTCCGTGCTGCATGACACCGCCAGGCCTCCGTGCTGCATGACACCGCCAGGCCTCCGTGCTGCATGACACCGCCAGGCCTCCGTGCTGCATGACACCGCCAGGCCTCCGTGCATGACACCGCCAGGCCTCCGTGCTGCATGACACCGCCAGGCCTCCGTGCTGCATGACACTGCCAGGCCGCTGTGCTGCATGACACCGCCAGGCCTCCGTGCTGCATGACACCACCAGGCCTCCGTGCATGACACCGCCAGGCCTCCATGCTGCATGACACCGCCAGGCCTCCGTGCTGCATGACACCGCCGGGCCTCCGTGCTGCATGACACCGCCAGGCCTCCGTGCTGCATGACACCGCCAGGCCTCCGTGCATGACACCGCCAGGCCTCCGTGCTGCATGACACCGCCAGGCCTCCGTGCTGCATGACACCGCCAGGCCTCCGTGCTGCATGACACCGCCAGGCCTCCGTGCTGCATGACACCGCCAGGTCTCCGTGCTGCATGACACCGCCAGGCCTCCGTGCATGACACCGCCAGGCCTCCGTGCTGCATGACACCGCCAGGCCTCCGTGCTGCATGACACTGCCAGGCCGCTGTGCTGCATGACACCGCCAGGCCTCCGTGCTGCATGACACCACCAGGCCTCCGTGCATGACACCACCAGGCCTCTGTACATGACACCGCCAGGCCTCCGTGCTGCATGACACCGCCAGGCCTCCGTGCATGACACCGCCAGGCCTCCGTGCATGACACCGCCAGGCCTCCGTGCTGCATGACACCGCCAGGCCTCCGTGCATGACACCGCCAGGCCTCCGTGCTGCATGACACCGCCAGGCCTCCGTGCTGCATGACACCGCCAGGCCTCCGTGCTGCATGACACCGCCAGGCCTCCGTGCTGCATGACACCGCCAGGCCTCCGTGCTGCATGACACCGCCAGGCCTCCGTGCATGACACCGCCAGGCCTCCGTGCTGCATGACACCGCCAGGCCTCCATGCTGCATGACACCGCCAGGCCTCCGTGCATGACACCGCCAGGCCTCCGTGCTGCATGACACCGCCAGGCCTCCGTGCTGCATGACACTGCCAGGCCACTGTGCTGCATGACACCGCCAGGCCTCCGTGCTGCATGACACCGCCAGGCCTCCGTGCATGACACCGCCAGGCCTCCGTGCTGCATGACACCGCCAGGCCTCCGTGCTGCATGACACCGCCAGGCCTCCGTGCATGACATCGCCAGGCCTCCGTGCTGCATGACACCGCCAGGCCTCCGTGCTGCATGACACCGCCAGGCCTCCGTGCTGCATGACACCGCCAGGCCTCCGTGCTGCATGACACCGCCAGGCCTCCGTGCTGCATGACACCGCCAGGCCTCCGTGCATGACACCGCCAGGCCTCCGTGCTGCATGACACCGCCAGGCCTCCGTGCTGCATGACACTGCCAGGCCGCTGTGCTGCATGACACCGCCAGGTCTCCGTGCTGCATGACACCGCCAGGCCTCCGTGCATGACACCACCAGGCCTCTGTACATGACACCGCCAGGCCTCCGTGCTGCATGACACCGCCAGGCCTCCGTGCATGACACCGCCAGGCCTCTGTGCTGCATGACACCGCCAGGCCTCCGTGCTGCATGACACCGCCAGGCCGCTGTGCAGCATGACACCGCCAGGCCTCCGTGCTGCATGACACCGCCAGGCCTCCGTGCATGACACCACCAGGCCTCCGTGCATGACACCACCAGGCCGCGTGCTGCATGACACCGCCAGGCCTCCGTGCTGCATGACACCGCCAGGCCTCCGTGCTGCATGACACCGCCAGGCCTCCATGCTGCATGACACCGCCAGGCCTCCGTGCATGACACAGCCAGGCCTCCGTGCATGACACCGCCAGGCCTCCGTGCATGACACCGCCAGGCCTCCGTGCATGACACCGCCAGGCCTCCGTGCATGACACCGCCAGGCCTCCGTGCATGACACCGCCAGGCCTCTGTGCTGCATGACACCGCCATGCCTCCGTGCGAAACTACAACGAATCCAAAACGCCTCAGCCAGGCTCATATTAGACATCCCACGCAACGAACACATCTCTGGTCACCTTAAAGACCTCCACTGGCTACCCGTCAATAAGAGGATCACTTTCCGACTGCTAACCCACGCACACAAATCACTCTACGACATCGGACCAGATTGCCTCAACTTTCGACTGTCCTTCTACACCCCCTCCCGCCAACTTCGCTCTTCCAGCCAAGCCTTCGCCACGGTACCTCGCATCAACAAGACCACCATGGGAGGCAGATCCTTTTCATACCTGGCTGCCAAAACTTGGAACTCACTCCCCGCTTACCTTCGCCTCACCCAGAATCACCTAGCGTTCAGAAAGCAGCTTAAAACGTGGATATTTGACAAATAATCCTCCTCCCCTTCCTTAGCGCCTTGAAACCCTCTGGGTATGTAGCGCGCTATACAAATTTTATGACTTGACTTGACTTGACTTGACACCGCCAGGCCTCCGTGCTGCATGACACCGCCAGGCCTCCGTGCATGACACCGCCAGGCCTCCGTGCTGCATGACACCGCCAGGCCTCCGTGCATGACACCGCCAGGCCTCTGTGCTGCATGACACCGCCAGGCCTCCGTGCTGTATGACACCGCCAGGACTCCGTGCTGCATGACACCGCCAGGCCTCCGTGCTGCATGACACCGCCAGGCCTCCGTGCTGCATGACACCGCCAGGCCTCCGTGCTGCATGACACCGCCAGGCCTCCGTGCTGCATGACACCGCCAGGCCTCCATGCTGCATGACACCGCCAGGCCTCCGTGCTGCATGACACCGCCAGGCCTCCGTGCTGCATGACACCGCCAGGCCTCCGTGCATGACACCGCCAGGCCTCCGTGCTGCATGACACCCCCAGGCCTCCGTGCATGACACCGCCAGGCCTCCGTGCTGCATGACACCGCCAGGCCTCCGTGCTGCATGACACCGCCAGGCCTCCGTGCTGCATGACATCGCCAGGCCTCCGTGCAGCATGACACCGCCAGGCCTCCGTGCTGCATGACACCGCTAGGCCTCCGTGCTGCATGACACCGCCAGGCCTCCGTGCATGACACCGTGTTCTGACTGATTTCTCAGATTAGATAGGATCAACTCATCAGAGCATTACCAACTCAGCCAAAACGTAACCCCCCCCCCCCCTAGGGCCTATTTACAGCAGGTAACAGCATATATCTACCACCTAAGGACAGGGAATTCATAATGTACATACCCAGACTTCCTATGATGTCAATCAATCAGTCTCGCGATCATTCAGACCCAGACTCCTCTACCCCAACGGCAGTTTATCCGGCCTCGCGGTCCCAGACGGACCCAGACTCCTCTACCCCAATGGCAGTTTATCCGGCCTCGCGGTCCCAGACGGACCCAGACTCCTCTACCCCAACGGCAGTTTATCCAGCCTCGCGGTCCTAGACGGACCCAGACTCCTCTACCCCAACGGCAGTTTCTCGCTATTCACCAGGGGTATAGTACTACAATATTATGGATCACACAATAATTGCCAAATTAGATAACGTACAACCTATCCTTCAATCCAAGGGCTCCTCTCTCCCTTATTCAGTTACCACTTACCTGACCAGGGTTAGCATCTGTTCACATAGTAGCACCTGACTAGAAGAACAGGTTACCTTTTCATGCAAGAATACGAAGCACATGTTGGTTCACTAAGAACTGGGGTACTTTATTTCTCAAAACGACAAACAATTATATAACACCATACGATAACACATAGCCTGCAAAGGAAAGTGAAAGATTAGAATGTGCACTCTAATAAGAAAGGGTCGACGTCACCTTATTAATATGAATTCTGGACTCAGCAGTCATCTAGGTTCCCTTCTCGTTGGTGCCTTGGCTCGTCTTGAAGTCACACCTCCGCAGTCACAGATACACGTCTGCACCGTTATGCGCTGTTCCCTTCACCCTTCTCCAAGTCACTGGAACCTTTCTCCCTTTGACTACTCTCTCTCTCTCTGGATGTTCTGCGCTACTCCTCTCTCGTCTCACTCACGGACCCTCTTCACTTCCCAGCTTCAATTTGGTAGTTCAGTTTTAGCCTCTCGGATCGTCGTTCGTTCAACTAACTGCTTCACTCTTTATGCTCTGATCTTAATGTCAAAGCTCTCCAGCCGTCTCCACTAAAATAACTTCAATCTTTCTAAGAGAGTATCAGTTTCTTAATTCTTCTCAGTCTTTGGAATGGTGACTATCTTCCCTGAAATAATTAATAGCTTCGCTGCTGACGGCTGGATGCCGCCTACGGACTGACTCCACAACTGCTTCGTGCTTTCACTAATATAGAAGCTTGTTCCTTCATGGAAAAATACGGCCAGTAGCCTGCCGCCCTCCAAATTCTTGTACCTCCCCGTACCAAGGACACGTTCCCAGCCGGCCGGCCTGATGTTGTGTCTTCGGCATGAAGAAAAATACAATCCTTCGACAAGGGCCAGCCTGAGCCGGTTCTCTCCAGGCGAACAACACCTCATAACTAAAACATTACATTTGACCTAGAAGCGTCTCAAGCTGCCGGAGCAGAAAGAAAGATGGAGTCTCTCCCGTTTGAGGCCTACCAGACCAGAACTAAGCATAATTCAATAGAAAGTATACTAATACCCTTACAAAAGGACAGATTTTCCCTAGTACTAATGAATCTATCCCCTAGCATAAGTTTATGAGCCCTAATCTAAGGAGAGGAATACAGAATTATGTCAAAATGCCTTGTAAATAGGCACTATTCACGGTTCCAACCCTCACACTGGAATGATAGTAGACTGAAGTCACCTCCAATCACCTTCCCTCAAAAGAGGGCCAGGAAAGTCGAGCAGAACACACCGCTAGGCCTCCGTGCTGCATGACACCGCCAGGCCTCCGTGCTGCATGACACCGCCAGGCCTCCGTGCATGACACCGCCAGGCCTCCGTGCTGCATGACACCGCCAGGCCTCCGTGCTGCATGACACCGCCAGGCCTCCGTGCTGCATGACACCGCCAGGCCTCCATGCATGACACCGCCAGGCCTCCGTGCTGCATGACACCGCCAGGCCTCTGTGCTGCATGACACCGCCAGGCCTCCGTGCATGACACCGCCAGGCCTCCTTGCTGCATGACACCGCCTGGCCTCCGTGCTGCATGACACCGCCAGGCCTCCGTGCTGCATGACACCGCCAGGCCTCCGTGCATGACACCGTCAGGCCTCCGTGCATGACACCGCCAGGCCTCCGTGCTGCATGACACCGCCAGGCCTCTGTGCATGACACCGCCAGGCCTCCGTGCTGCATGACACCGCCAGGCCTCCGTGCTGCATGACACCGCCAGGCCTCCATGCATGACACCGCCAGGCCTCCGTGCTGCATGACACCGCCAAGCCTCCGTGCTGCATGACACTGCCAGGCTGCTGTGCTGCATGACACCGCCAGGCCTCCGTGCTGCATGACACCGCCAGGCCTCCGTGCATGACACCGCCAGGCCTCCGTGCTGCATGACACCGCCAGGCCTCCGTGCTGCATGACACCGCCAGGCCTCCGTGCATGACACCGCCAGGCCTCCGTGCTGCATGACACCGCCAGGCCTCCGTGCTGCATGACACCGCCAGGCCTCCGTGCTGCATGACACCGCCAGGCCTCCGTGCTGCATGATACCGCCAGGCCTCCGTGCTGCATGACACCGCCAGGCCTCCGTGCTGCATGACACCGCCAGGCCTCCGTGCATGACACCGCCAGGCCTCCGTGCTGCATGACACCGCCAGGCCTCCGTGCTGCATGACACTGCCAGGCCGCTGTGCTGCATGACACTGCCAGGCCTCCGTGCTGCATGACACCGCCAGGCCTCCGTGCATGACACCACCAGGCCTCTGTATGACACCGCCAGGCCTCCGTGCTGCATGACACCGCCAGGCCTCCGTGCATGACACCGCCAGGCCTCCGTGCTGCATGACACCGCCAGGCCTCCGTGCTGCATGACACCGCCAGGCCTCCATGCTGCATGACACCGCCAGGCCTCCGTGCTGCATGACACCGCCAGGCCTCCGTGCTGCATGACACCACCAGGCCTCTGTATGACACCGCCAGGCCTCCGTGCTGCATGCTGCGGTTCTCTCCAGGCGAACAACACCTCATAACTAAAACATTACATTTGACCTAGAAGCGTCTCAAGCTGCCGGAGCAGAAAGAAAGATGGAGTCTCTCCCATTTGAGGCCTACCAGACCAGAACTAAGCATAATTCAATAGAAAGTATACTAATACCCTTACAAAAGGACAGATTTTCCCTAGTACTAATGAATCTATCCCCTAGCATAAGTTTATGAGCCCTAATCTAAGGAGAGGAATACAGAATTATGTCAAAATGCCTTGTAAATAGGCACTATTCACGGTTCCAACCCTCACACTGGAATGATAGTAGACTGAAGTCACCTCCAATCACCTTCCCTCAAAAGAGGGCCAGGAAAGTCGAGCAGAACACACCGCTAGGCCTCCGTGCTGCATGACACCGCCAGGCCTCCGTGCTGCATGACACCGCCAGGCCTCCGTGCATGACACCGCCAGGCCTCCGTGCTGCATGACACCGCCAGGCCTCCGTGCTGCATGACACCGCCAGGCCTCCGTGCTGCATGACACCGCCAGGCCTCCATGCATGACACCGCCAGGCCTCCGTGCTGCATGACACCGCCAGGCCTCTGTGCTGCATGACACCGCCAGGCCTCCGTGCATGACACCGCCAGGCCTCCTTGCTGCATGACACCGCCTGGCCTCCGTGCTGCATGACACCGCCAGGCCTCCGTGCTGCATGACACCGCCAGGCCTCCGTGCATGACACCGTCAGGCCTCCGTGCATGACACCGCCAGGCCTCCGTGCTGCATGACACCGCCAGGCCTCTGTGCATGACACCGCCAGGCCTCCGTGCTGCATGACACCGCCAGGCCTCCGTGCTGCATGACACCGCCAGGCCTCCATGCATGACACCGCCAGGCCTCCGTGCTGCATGACACTGCCAAGCCTCCGTGCTGCATGACACTGCCAGGCTGCTGTGCTGCATGACACCGCCAGGCCTCCGTGCTGCATGACACCGCCAGGCCTCCGTGCATGACACCGCCAGGCCTCCGTGCTGCATGACACCGCCAGGCCTCCGTGCTGCATGACACCGCCAGGCCTCCGTGCATGACACCGCCAGGCCTCCGTGCTGCATGACACCGCCAGGCCTCCGTGCTGCATGACACCGCCAGGCCTCCGTGCTGCATGACACCGCCAGGCCTCCGTGCTGCATGATACCGCCAGGCCTCCGTGCTGCATGACACCGCCAGGCCTCCGTGCTGCATGACACCGCCAGGCCTCCGTGCATGACACCGCCAGGCCTCCGTGCTGCATGACACCGCCAGGCCTCCGTGCTGCATGACACTGCCAGGCCGCTGTGCTGCATGACACTGCCAGGCCTCCGTGCTGCATGACACCGCCAGGCCTCCGTGCATGACACCACCAGGCCTCTGTATGACACCGCCAGGCCTCCGTGCTGCATGACACCGCCAGGCCTCCGTGCATGACACCGCCAGGCCTCCGTGCTGCATGACACCGCCAGGCCTCCGTGCTGCATGACACCGCCAGGCCTCCATGCTGCATGACACCGCCAGGCCTCCGTGCTGCATGACACCGCCAGGCCTCCGTGCTGCATGACACCACCAGGCCTCTGTATGACACCGCCAGGCCTCCGTGCTGCATGACACCGCCAGGCCTCCGTGCATGACACCGCCAGGCCTCCGTGCTGCATGACACCGCCAGGCCTCCGTGCTGCATGACACCGCCAGGCCGCTGTGCTGCATGACACCGCCAGGCCTCCGTGCTGCATGACACCGCCAGGCCTCCGTGCATGACACCACCAGGCCTCCGTGCATGACACCACCAGGCCTCCGTGCTGCATGACACCGCCAGGCCTCCGTGCTGCATGACACCGCCAGGCCTCCGTGCTGCATGACACCGCCAGGCCTCCATGCTGCATGACACCGCCAGGCCTCCGTGCATGACACCGCCAGGCCTCCGTGCATGACACCGCCAGGCCTCCGTGCATGACACCGTCAGGCCTCCGTGCTGCATGACACCGCCAGGACTCCGTGCTGCATGACACTGCCAGGCCTCCGTGCTGCATGACACCGCCAGGCCGCTGTGCTGCATGACACCGCCAGGCCTCTGTGCTGCATGACACCGCCAGGCCTCCGTGCTGCATGACACCGCCAGGCCTCCGTGCATGACACCGCCAGGCCTCCGTGCTGCATGACACCGCCAGGCCTCCGTGCTGCATGACACCGCCAGGCCTCCGTGCTGCATGACACCGCCAGGCCTCCGTGCTGCATGACACCGCCAGGCCTCCGTGCTGCATGACACCGCCAGGCCTCCGTGCATGACACCGCCAGGCTTCTGTGCTGCATGACACCGCCAGGCCTCCGTGCTGCATGATACCGCCAGGCCTCCGTGCTGCAAGACACCGCCAGGCCTCCGTGCTGCATGACACCGCCAGGCCTCCGTGCTGCATGACACCGCCAGGCCTCCGTGCATGACACCGCCAGGCCTCCGTGCTGCATGACACCGCCAGGCCTCCGTGCTGCATGACACCGCCAGGCCTCCGTGCTGCATGACACCGCCAGGCCTCCGTGCTGCATGACACTGCCAGGCCGCCGTGCTGCATGACACCGCCAGGCCTCCGTGCTGCATGACACTGCCAGGCCGCTGTGCTGCATGACACCGCCAGGCCTCCATGCTGCATGACACCGCCAGGCCTCCGTGCATGACACCACCAGGCCTCCGTGCATGACACCGCCAGGCCTCCGTGCTGCATGACACCGCCAGGCCTCCGTGCTGCATGACACCGCCAGGCCTCCATGCATGACACCACCAGGCCTGCCTCCGTGCTGCATGACACCGCCAGGCCTCCGTGCTGCATGACACTGCCAGGCCGCTGTGCTGCATGACACTGCCAGGCCTCCGTGCTGCATGACACCGCCAGGCCTCCGTGCATGACACCACCAGGCCTCTGTATGACACCGCCAGGCCTCCGTGCTGCGTGACACCGCCAGGCCTCCGTGCATGACACCGCCAGGCCTCCGTGCTGCATGACACCGCCAGGCCTCCGTGCTGCATGACACCGCCAGGCCTCCGTGCTGCATGACACCGCCAGGCCTCCGTGCTGCATGACACCACCAGGCCTCTGTATGACACCGCCAGGCCTCCGTGCTGCATGACACCGCCAGGCCTCCGTGCATGACACCGCCAGGCCTCCGTGCTGCATGACACCGCCAGGCCTCCGTGCTGCATGACACGACCAGGCCTCTGTATGACACCGCCAGGCCTCCGTGCTGCATGACACCGCCAGGCCTCCGTGCATGACACCGCCAGGCCTCCGTGCTGCATGACACCGCCAGGCCTCCGTGCTGCATGACACCGCCAGGCCTCCGTGCTGCATGACACCGCCAGGCCTCCGTGCTGCATGACACCGCCAGGCCTCCGTGCTGCATGACACCGCCAGGCCGCTGTGCTGCATGACACCGCCAGGCCTCCGTGCTGCATGACACCGCCAGGCCTCCGTGCATGACACCACCAGGCCTCCGTGCATGACACCACCAGGCCTCCGTGCTGCATGACACCGCCAGGCCTCCGTGCTGCATGACACCGCCAGGCCTCCGTGCTGCATGACACCGCCAGGCCTCCATGCTGCATGACACCGCCAGGCCTCCGTGCATGACACCGCCAGGCCTCCGTGCATGACACCGCCAGGCCTCCGTGCTGCATGACACCGCCAGGACTCCGTGCTGCATGACACTGCCAGGCCTCCGTGCTGCATGACACTGCCAGGCCGCTGTGCTGCATGACACCGCCAGGCCTCCATGCTGCATGACACCACCAGGCCTCCGTGCATGACACCACCAGGCCTCCGTGCTGCATGACACCGCCAGGCCTCCGTGCTGCATGACACCGCCAGGCCTCCGTGCTGCATGACACCGCCAGGCCTCCATGCTGCATGACACCGCCAGGCCTCCGTGCATGACACCGCCAGGCCTCCGTGCATGACACCGCCAGGCCTCCGTGCTGCATGACACTGCCAGGCCGCCGTGCTGCATGACACCGCCAGGCCTCCGTGCTGCATGACACTGCCAGGCCGCTGTGCTGCATGACACCGCCAGGCCTCCATGCTGCATGACACCGCCAGGCCTCCGTGCATGACACCACCAGGCCTCCGTGCATGACACCGCCAGGCCTCCGTGCTGCATGACACCGCCAGGCCTCCGTGCTGCATGACACCGCCAGGCCTCCATGCATGACACCACCAGGCCTGCCTCCGTGCTGCATGACACCGCCAGGCCTCCGTGCTGCATGACACTGCCAGGCCGCTGTGCTGCATGACACTGCCAGGCCTCCGTGCTGCATGACACCGCCAGGCCTCCGTGCATGACACCACCAGGCCTCTGTATGACACCGCCAGGCCTCCGTGCTGCGTGACACCGCCAGGCCTCCGTGCATGACACTGCCAGGCCTCCGTGCTGCATGACACCGCCAGGCCTCCGTGCTGCATGACACCGCCAGGCCTCCGTGCTGCATGACACCGCCAGGCCTCCGTGCTGCATGACACCACCAGGCCTCTGTATGACACCGCCAGGCCTCCGTGCTGCATGACACCGCCAGGCCTCCGTGCATGACACCGCCAGGCCTCCGTGCTGCATGACACCGCCAGGCCTCCGTGCTGCATGACACGACCAGGCCTCTGTATGACACCGCCAGGCCTCCGTGCTGCATGACACCGCCAGGCCTCCGTGCATGACACCGCCAGGCCTCCGTGCTGCATGACACCGCCAGGCCTCCGTGCTGCATGACACCGCCAGGCCTCCGTGCTGCATGACACCGCCAGGCCTCCGTGCTGCATGACACCGCCAGGCCTCCGTGCTGCATGACACCGCCAGGCCGCTGTGCTGCATGACACCGCCAGGCCTCCGTGCTGCATGACACCGCCAGGCCTCCGTGCATGACACCACCAGGCCTCCGTGCATGACACCACCAGGCCTCCGTGCTGCATGACACCGCCAGGCCTCCGTGCTGCATGACACCGCCAGGCCTCCGTGCTGCATGACACCGCCAGGCCTCCATGCTGCATGACACCGCCAGGCCTCCGTGCATGACACCGCCAGGCCTCCGTGCATGACACCGCCAGGCCTCCGTGCTGCATGACACCGCCAGGACTCCGTGCTGCATGACACTGCCAGGCCTCCGTGCTGCATGACACCGCCAGGCCGCTGTGCTGCATGACACCGCCAGGCCTCCGTGCTGCATGACACCGCCAGGCCTCCGTGCTGCATGACACCGCCAGGCCTCCGTGCATGACACCGCCAGGCCTCCGTGCTGCATGACACCGCCAGGCCTCCGTGCTGCATGACACCGCCAGGCCTCCGTGCTGCATGACACTGCCAGGCCGCTGTGCTGCATGACACTGCCAGGCCTCCGTGCTGCATGACACCGCCAGGCCTCCGTGCATGACACCACCAGGCCTCTGTATGACACCGCCAGGCCTCCGTGCTGCATGACACCGCCAGGCCTCCGTGCATGACACCGCCAGGCCTCTGTGCTGCATGACACCGCCAGGCCTCCGTGCTGCATGACACCGCCAGGCCTCCGTGCTGCATGACACCGCCAGGCCTCCGTGCATGACACCACCAGGCCTCCGTGCATGACACCACCAGGCCTCTGTATGACACCGCCAGGCCTCCGTGCTGCATGACACCGCCAGGCCTCCGTGCATGACACCGCCAGGCCTCCGTGCTGCATGACACCGCCAGGCCTCCGTGCTGCATGACACCACCAGGCCTCTGTATGACACCGCCAGGCCTCCGTGCTGCATGACACCGCCAGGCCTCCGTGCTGCATGACACTGCCAGGCCGCTGTGCTGCATGACACCGCCAGGCCTCCGTGCAAGACACCGCCAGGCCTCCGTGCATGACACCGCCAGGCCTCCGTGCTGCATGACACCGCCAGGCCTCCGTGCTGCATGACACCGCCAGGCCTCCGTGCATGACACCGCCAGGCCTCCGTGCATGACACCACCAGGCCTCCGTGCTGCATGACACCGCCAGGCCTCCGTGCTGCATGACACCGCCAGGCCTCCGTGCATGACACCGCCAGGCCTCCGTGCTGCATGACACCGCCAGGCCTCCGTGCTGCATGACACCGCCAGGCCTCCGTGCTGCATGACACCGCCAGGCCTCCGTGCTGCATGACACCGCCAGGCCTCCGTGCTGCATGACACCGCCAGGCCTCCGTGCATGACACCGCCAGGCCTCCGTGCTACATGACACCGCCAGGCCTCCGTGCTGCATGACACCGCCAGGCCTCCGTGCTGCATGACACCGCCAGGCCTCCGTGCTGCATGACACCGCCAGGCCTCCCTGCTGCATGACACCGCCAGGCCTCCGTGCTGCATGACACCGCCAGGCCTCCGTGCATGACACCGCCAGGCTTCCGTGCTGCATGACACCACCAGGCCTCCGTGCATGACACCGCCAGGCCTCCGTGCTGCATGACACCGCCAGGCCTCCGTGCTGCATGACACCGCCAGGCCTCCGTGCTGCATGACACCGCCAGGCCTCCGTGCTGCATGACACCGCCAGGCCGCCGTGCTGCATGACACCGCCAGGCCTCCGTGCTGCATGACACTGCCAGGCCGCTGTGCTGCATGACACCGCCAGGCCTCCGTGCAAGACACCGCCAGGCCTCCGCGCATGACACTGCCAGGCCTCCGTGCTGCATGACACCGCCAGGCCTCCGTGCTCCATGACACCGCCAGGCCTCCGTGCATGACACCACCAGGCCTCCGTGCTGCATGACACCGCCAGGCCTCCGTGCTGCATGACACCGCCAGGCCTCCATGCATGACACCGCCAGGCCTCCGTGCTGCATGACACCGCCAGGCCTCCGTGCTGCATGACACCGCCAGGCCTCCGTGCTGCATGACACCGCCAGGCCTCCGTGCTGCATGACACCGCCAGGCCTCCGTGCTGCATGACACCGCCAGGCCTCCGTGCATGACACCGCCAGGCCTCCGTGCTACATGACACCGCCAGGCCTCCGTGCTGCATGACACCGCCAGGCCTCCGTGCTGCATGACACCGCCAGGCCTCCGTGCTGCATGACACCGCCAGGCCTCCCTGCTGCATGACACCGCCAGGCCTCCGTGCTGCATGACACCGCCAGGCCTCCGTGCATGACACCGCCAGGCTTCCGTGCTGCATGACACCACCAGGCCTCCGTGCATGACACCGCCAGGCCTCCGTGCTGCATGACACCGCCAGGCCTCCGTGCTGCATGACACCGCCAGGCCTCCGTGCTGCATGACACCGCCAGGCCTCCGTGCTGCATGACACCGCCAGGCCTCCGTGCTGCATGACACCGCCAGGCCTCCGTGCTGCATGACACCACCAGGCCTCCGTGCTGCATGACACCGCCAGGCCTCCGTGCTGCATGACACCGCCAGGCCTCCGTGCTGCATGACACCGCCAGGCCTCCGTGCATGACACCGCCAGGCCTCCGTGCTGCCTGACACTGACAGGCCTCCGGCCATGACACCGCCAGGCCTACGTGCTGCATGACACCGCCAGGCCTCCGTGCTGCATGACACCGCCAGGCCTCCGTGCTGCATGACACCGCCAGGCCTCCGTGCTGCATGACACCTCCAGGCCTCCGTGCTGCATGACACCGCCAGGCCTCCGTGCTGCATGACACCGCCAGGCCTCCGTGCTGCATGACACCGCCAGGCCTCCGTGCATGACACCGCCAGGCCTCCGTGCTGCATGACACTGACAGGCCTCCGTCCATGACACCGCCAGGCCTCCGTGCTGCATGACACCGCCAGGCCTCCATGCTGCATGACACCGCCAGGCCTCCGTGCTGCATGACACCGCCAGGCCTCCGTGCATGACACCGCCAGGCCTCCGTGCTGCATGACACCTCCAGGTCTCCGTGCATGACATCGCCAGGCCTCCGTGCTGCATGACACCGCCAGGCCTCCGTGCTGCATGACACCGCCAAGCCTCCGTGCATGACACCGCCAGGCCTCCGTGCATGACACCGCCAGGCCTCCGTGCTGCATGACACCGCCAGGCCTCCGTGCTGCATGACACCGCCAGGCCTCCGTGCTGCATGACACCACCAGGCCTCTGTGCTGCATGACACCGCCAGGCCTCCGTGCTGCATGACACCGCCAGGCCTCCGTGCTGCATGACACCGCCAGGCCTCCGTGCTGCATGACACCGCCAGGCCTCCGTGCTGCATGACACCGCCAGGCCTCCGTGCTGCATGACACCGCCAGGCCTTTGTGCATGACACTGCCAGGCCTCCGTGCTGCATGACACCGCCAGGCCTCCGTGCTGCATGACACCGCCAGGCCTCCGTGCTGCATGACACCACCAGGCCTCCGTGCATGACACCGCCAGGCCTCCGTGCTGCATGACACCGCCAGGCCTCCGTGCTGCATGACACCGCCAGGCCTCCGTGCTGCATGACACCGCCAGGCCTCCGTGCTGCATGACACCGCCAGGCCTCCGTGCTGCATGACACCGCCAGGCCTCCGTGCTGCATGACACCGCCAGGCCTCCGTGCATGACACCGCCAGGCCTCCGTGCTGCATGACACCACCAGGCCTCCGTGCTGCATGACACCGCCAGGCCTCCGTGCTGCATGACACCGCCAGGCCTCCGTGCTGCATGACACCACCAGGCCTCCGTGCTGCATGACACCGCCAGGCCTCCGTGCTGCATGACACCGCCAGGCCTCCGTGCTGCATGACACCGCCAGGCCTCCGTGCTGCATGACACCGCCAGGCCTCCGTGCTGCATGACACCACCAGGCCTCCATGCTGCATTACACCGCCAGGCCTCCGTGTATGACACCGCCAGGCCTCCGTGCATGACACCGCCAGGCCTCCGTGCATGACACCGCCAGGCCTCCATGCTGCATGACACCGCCAGGCCTTTGTGCATGACACTGCCAGGCCTCCGTGCTGCATGACACCGCCAGGCCTCCGTGCATGACACCGCCAGGCCTCCGTGCATGACACCGCCAGGCCTCCGTGCTGCATGACACCGCCAGGCCTCCGTGCTGCATAACACCGCCAGGCCTCCGTGCTGCATGACACCGCCAGGCCTCCGTGCTGCATGACACCGCCAGGCCTCCGTGCTGCATGATACCACCAGGCCTCCGTGCTGCATGACACCGCCAGGCCTCCGTGCTGCATGACACTGCCAGGCCTCCGTGCTTGACACCGCCAGGCCTCCGTGCTGCATGACACCGCCAGGCCTCCGTGCTGCATGACACCGCCAGGCCTCCGTGCTGCATGACACCGCCAGGCCTCCGTGCTGCATGACACCGCCAGGCCTCCGTGCATGACACCGCCAGGCCTCCGTGCATGACACCGCCAGGGCTCCGTGCTGCATGACACCGCCAGGCCTCCGTGCTGCATGACACCGCCAGGCCGCTGTGCTGCATGACACCGCCAGGCCTCCGTGCTGCATGACACCGCCAGGCCTCCATGCTGCATGACACCGCCAGGCCTCCGTGCTGCATGACACCGCCAGGCCTCCGTGCATGACACCGCCAGGCCTCCGTGCTGCATGACACCGCCAGGCCTCCGTGCTGCATGACACTGCCAGGCCGCTGTGCTGCATGACACTGCCAGGCCTCCGTGCTGCATGACACCGCCAGGCCTCCGTGCATGACACCACCAGGCCTCTGTATGACACCGCCAGGCCTCCGTGCTGCATGACACCGCCAGGCCTCCGTGCATGACACCGCCAGGCCTCCGTGCTGCATGACACCGCCAGGCCTCCGTGCTGCATGACACCGCCAGGCCTCCATGCTGCATGACACCGCCAGGCCTCCGTGCTGCATGACACCGCCAGGCCTCCGTGCTGCATGACACCACCAGGCCTCTGTATGACACCGCCAGGCCTCCGTGCTGCATGACACTGCCAGGCCTCCGTGCATGACACCGCCAGGCCTCCGTGCTGCATGACACCGCCAGGCCTCCGTGCTGCATGACACCGCCAGGCCTCCGTGCTGCATGACACCGCCAGGCCTCCGTGCTGCATGACACCGCCAGGCCTCCGTGCTGCATGACACCGCCAGGCCGCTGTGCTGCATGACACCGCCAGGCCTCCGTGCTGCATGACACCGCCAGGCCTCCGTGCATGACACCACCAGGCCTCCGTGCATGACACCACCAGGCCTCCGTGCTGCATGACACCGCCAGGCCTCCGTGCTGCATGACACCGCCAGGCCTCCGTGCTGCATGACACCGCCAGGCCTCCATGCTGCATTACACCGCCAGGCCTCCGTGCATGACACCGCCAGGCCTCCGTGCATGACACCACCAGGCCTCCGTGCTGCATGACACCGCCAGGACTCCGTGCTGCATGACACTGCCAGGCCTCCATGCTGCATGACACCGCCAGGCCGCTGTGCTGCATGACACCGCCAGGCCTCCGTGCTGCATGACACCGCCAGGCCTCCGTGCTGCATGACACCGCCAGGCCTCCGTGCATGACACCGCCAGGCCTCCGTGCTGCATGACACCGCCAGGCCTCCGTGCTGCATGACACCGCCAGGCCTCCGTGCATGACACCACCAGGCCTCCGTGCTGCATGACACCGTCAGGCCTCCGTGCTGCATGACACCGCCAGGCCTCCATGCATGACACCGCCAGGCCTCAGTGCTGCATGACACCGCCAGGCCTCCATGCTGCATGACACCGCCATGCCTCCGTGCTGCATGACACCGCCAGGCCTCCGTGCTGCATGACACTGCCAGGCCTCCATGCATGACAAAGCCAGGCCTCCGTGCTGCATGACACCGCCAGGCCTCCGTGCTGCATGACACCGCCAGGCCTCCGTGCATGACACCGCCAGGCCTCCGTGCTGCATTACACCGCCAGGCCTCCATGCTGCATGACACCGCCAGGCCTCCATGCTGCATGACACTGCCAGGCCTCTGTGCTGCATGACACCGCCAGGCCTCCGTGCTGCATGACACCGCCAGGCCTCCGTGCTGCATGACACCGCCAGGCCTCTGTGCATGACACCGCCAGGCTTCCGTGCTGCATGACACCGCCAGGCCTCCGTGCATGACACCGCCAGGCCTCCGTGCTGCATGACACCGCCAGGCCTCCGTGCTGCATGACACCGGCAGGCCTCCGTGCTGCATGACACCGCCAGGCCTCCGTGCTGCATGACACTGCCAGGCCGCCGTGCTGCATGACACCGCCAGGCCTCCGTGCTGCATGACACTGCCAGGCCGCTGTGCTGCATGACACCGCCAGGCCTCCGTGCAAGACACCGCCAGGCCTCCGTGCATGACACCGCCAGGCCTCCGTGCTGCATGACACCGCCAGGCCTCCGTGCTGCATGACACCGCCAGGCCTCCGTGCATGACACCGCCAGGCCTCCATGCATGACACCACCAGGCCTCCGTGCTGCATGACACCGCCAGGCCTCCGTGCTGCATGACACCGCCAGGCCTCCGTGCATGACACCGCCAGGCCTCCGTGCTGCATGACATCACCAGGCCTCCGTGCTGCATGACACCGCCAGGCCTCCGTGCATGACACCGCCAGGCCTCCGTGCTGCATGACACCGCCAGGCCTCCGTGCTGCATGACACCGCCAGGCCTCCGTGCTGCATGACACCACCAGGCCTCTGTGCTGCATGACACCGCCAGGCCTCCGTGCTGCATGACACCGCCAGGCCTCCGTGCATGACACCGCCAGGGCTCCGTGCTGCATGACACCGCCAGGCCTCCGTGCATGACACCGCCAGGCCTCCGTGCTGCATGACACCGCCAGGCCTCCATGCATGACACCGCCAGGCCTCCGTGCTGCATGACACCGCCAGGCCTCCGTGCTGCATGACACCGCCAGGCCTCCGTGCTGCATGACACCGCCAGGCCTCCGTGCTGCATGACACCCCCAGGCCTCCGTGCTGCATGACACCGCCAGGCCTCCGTGCATGACACCGCCAGGCCTCCGTGCATGACACCGCCAGGCCTCCCTGCTGCATGACACCGCCAGGCCTCCGTGCTGCATGACACCGCCAGGCCTCAGTGCTGCATGACACCGCCAGGCCTCCGTGCATGACACCGCCAGGCCTCCGTGCTGCATGACACCGCCAGGCCTCCATGCTGCATGACACCGCCAGGCCTCCGTGCTGCATGACACTGCCAGGCCTCCGTGCATAACACCGCCAGGCCTCCGTGCATGACACCGCCAGGCCTCCGTGCTGCATGACACCACCAGGCCTCCGTGCATGACACCGCCAGGCCTCCGTGCTGCATGACACCGCCAGGCCTCCGTGCTGCATGACACCGCCAGGCCTCCGTGCATGACACCGCCAGGCCTCCGTGCTGCATGACACGGCCAGGCCTCCGTGCTGCATGACACGGCCAGGCCTCCGTGCTGCATGACACCGCCAGGCCTCCGTGCTGCATGACACCGCCAGGCCTCCGTGCTGCATGACACCGCCAGGCCTCCGTGCTGCATGACACCGCCAGGCCTCTGTGCTGCATGACACCGCCAGGCCTCCGTGCATGACACCGCCAGGCCTCCGTGCTGCATGACACCGCCAGGCCTCCGTGCATGACACCGCCAGGCCTCCGTGCTGCATGACACCGCCAGGCCTCCGTGCATGACACTGCCAGGCCTCCGTGCTGCATGACACCGCCAGGCCTCCGTGCTACATGACACCGCCAGGCCTCCGTGCTGCATGACACCGCCAGGCCTCCGTGCTGCATGACACCGCCAGGCCTCCGTGCATAACACCGCCAGGCCTCCGTGCATGACACCGCCAGGCCTCCGTGCTGCATGACACCACCAGGCCTCCGTGCATGACACCGCCAGGCCTCCGTGCTGCATGACACCGCCAGGCCTCCGTGCTGCATGACACCGCCAGGCCTCCGTGCATGACACCGCCAGGCCTCCGTGCTGCATGACACGGCCAGGCCTCCGTGCTGCATGACACCGCCAGGCCTCCGTGCATGACACCGCCAGGCCTCCATGCTGCATGACACCACCAGGCCTCCGTGCATGACACCGCCAGGCCTCCGTGCATGACACCACCAGGCCTCCGTGCTGCATGACACCGCCGAGCCTCCATGTATGACACCGCCAGGCCTTCGTGCTGCATGACACCGAGAGGGCTCTGCGCTGCATGACACCGCCAGGCCTCCGTGCTGCATGACACCACCAGGCCTACATGCTGCATGACACCGCCAGGCCTCCGTGCTGCATGACACCGCCAGGCCTCCGTGCTGCATGACACCGCCAGGCCTCCGTGCATGACACCGCCAGGCCTCCGTGCTGCATGACACCGCCAGGCCTCCGTGCTGCATGATACCGCCAGGCCTCCGTGCTGCATGATACCGCCAGGCCTCCGTGCTGCATGACACCGCCAGGCCTCCATGCTGCATGACACCGCCAGGCCTCCGTGCATGACACCGCCAGGCCTCCGTGCTGCATGACACCGCCAGGCCTCCGTGCATGACACCGCCAGGCCTCCGTGCTGCATGACACCGCCAGGCCTCCGTGCATGACACTGCCAGGCCTCTGTGCTGCATGACACCGCCAGGCCTCCGTGCATGACACCGCCAGGCCTCCGTGCTGCATGACACCGCCAGGCCTCCGTGTTGCATGACACCGGCAGGCTTCCGTGCTGCATGACACCGCCAGGCCTCCGTGCTGCATGACACCGCCAGGCCTCCGTGCATGACACCGCCAGGCCTCCGTGCTGCATGACACCGCCAGGCCTCCGTGCATGACACCGCCAGGCCTCCGTGCTGCATGACACCGCCAGGCCTCCGTGCATGACACTGCCAGGCCTCTGTGCTGCATGACACCGCCAGGCCTCCGTGCTGCATGACACCGCCAGGCCTCCGTGCTGCATGACACTGCCAGGCCTCCGTGTTGCATGACACCGGCAGGCTTCCGTGCTGCATGACACCGCCAGGCCTCCTTGCTGCATGACACCGCCATGCCTCCGTGCATGACACCGCCAGGCCTCCGTGCTGCATGACACCGCCAGGCCTCCGTGCTGCATGACACCGCCAGGCCTCCGTGCTGCAGGACACCGCCAGGCCTCTGTGCTGCATGACACCGCCAGGCCTCCGTGCATGACACCGTCAGGCCTCCGCGCTGCATGACACCGCCAGGCCTCCGTGTATGACACCGCCAGGCCTCCATGCTGCATGACACCGCCAGGCCTCCGTGCTGCATGACACCGCCAGGCCTCCGTGCATGACACCGCCAGGCCTCCGTGCATGACACCACCAGGCCTCCATGCATGACACCGCCAGGCCTCAGTGCTGCATGACACCGCCAGGCCTCAGTGCTGCATGACACCGCCAGGCCTCCGTGCTGCATGACACCGTCATGCCTCCGTGCTGCATGACACCGCAAGGCCTCCGTGCTGCATGACACCGCCAGGCCTCTGTGCTGCATGACACCGCCAGGCCTCCGTGCTGCATGACACCGCCAGGCCTCTGTGCATGACACCGCCAGGCCTCTGGGCTGCATGACACCGCCAGGCCTCCGTGCATGACACCGCCAGGCCTCCGTGCTGCATGACACTGCCAGGCCTCCGTGCTGCATGACACCGCCAGGCCTCCGTGCTGCATGACACCACCAGGCCTCCGTGCATGACACCGCCAGGCCTCCGTGCAGCATGACACCGCCAGGCCTCCGTGCATGACACCGCCAGGCCTCCGTGCTGCATGACACGGCCAGGCCTCCGTGCTGCATGACACCGCCAGGCCTCCGTGCATGACACAGCCAGGCCTCCTTGCTACATGACACCACCAGGCCTCCGTGCATGACACCGCCAGGCCTCTGTGCATGACACCACCAGGCCTCCGTGCTGCATGACACCGCCGAGCCTCCATGTATGACACCGCCAGGCCTTCGTGCTGCATGACACCGAGAGGCCTCTGTGCTGCATGACACCGCCAGGCCTCCGTGCATGACACCGCCAGGCCTCCATGCTGCATTACACCGCCAGGCCTCCGTGCATGACACCGCCAAGCCTCCGTGCATGACACCGCCAGGCCTCCGTGCTGCATGACACCGCCAGGCCTCCGTGCATGACACCGCCAGGCCTCCGTGCATGACACCGCCAGGCCTCCGTGCTGCATGACACCGCCAGGCCTCCATGCTGCATGACACCGCCAGGCCTCCATGCTGCATGACACCGCCAGGCCTCCGTGCTGCATGACACCGCCAGGCCACCGTGCTGCATGACACTGACAGGCCTCCGTCCATGACACCACCAGGCCTACGTGCTGCATGACACCGCCAGGCCTCCGTGCTGCATGACACCGCCAGGCCTCCGTGCTGCATGACACCGCCAGGCCTCCGTGCATGACACCGCCAGGCCTCCGTGCTGCATGACACCGCCAGGCCTCCGTGCATGACACCGCCAGGCCTCCGTGCATGACACCGCCAGGCCTCCGTGCTGCATGACACCGCCAGGCCTCCGTGCTGCATGACACCGCCAGGCCTCCGTGCTGCATGACACCGCCAGGCCTCCGTGCTGCATGACACCGCCAGGCCTCCGTGCATGACACCGCCAGGCCTCCGTGCATGACACCGCCAGGCCTCCGTGCTGCATGACACCTCCTGGCCTCCGTGCTGCATGACACCTCCAGGCCTCCGTGCTGCATGACACCGCCAGGCCTCTGTGCTGCATGACACCGCCAGGCCTCTGTGCATGACACCGCCAGGCCTCCGTGCTGCATGACACCGCCAGGCCACCGTGCTGCATGACACTGACAGGCCTCCGTCCATGACACCGCCAGGCCTACGTGCTGCATGACACCGCCAGGCCTCCGTGCTGCATGACACCGCCAGGCCTCCGTGCTGCATGACACCGCCAGGCCTCCGTGCATGACACCGCCAGGCCTCCGTGCTGCATGACACCGCCAGGCCTCCGTGCTGCATGACACCGCCAGGCCTCCGTGCTGCATGACACCGCCAGGCCTCCGTGCTGCATGACACAGCCAGGCCTCCGTGCTGCATGACACCGCCAGGCCTCCGTGCTGCATGACACCGCCAGGCCTCCGTGCTGCATGACACCGCCAGGCCTCCGTGCTGCATGACACCGCCAGGCCTCCGTGCTGCATGACACCGCCAGGCCTCCGTGCTGCATGACACTGCCAGGCCTCCGTGCTGCATGACACCGCCAGGCCTCCGTGCTGCATGACACCGCCAGGCCTCCGTGCTGCATGACACCACCAGGCCTCCGTGCTGCATGACACCGCCAGGCGTCCGTGCTGCATGACACCGCCAGGCCTCCGTGCATGACACCGCCAGGGCTCCGTGCTGCATGACACCGCCAGGCCTCCGTGCATGACACCGCCAGGCCTCCGTGCTGCATGACACCGCCAGGCCTCCGTGCTGCATGACACCGCCAAGCCTCCGTGCTGCATGACACCGCCAGGCCTCCGTGCTGCATGACACCGCCAGGCCTCCGTGCTGCATGACACTGCCAGGCCTCCGTGCTGCATGACACCGCCAGGCCTCCATGCTGCATGACACCGCCAGGCCTCCGTGCTGCATGACACCGCCAGGCCTCCATGCTGCATGACACCGCCAGGCCTCCGTGCTGCATGACACCTCCAGGCCTCCGTGCTGCATGACACCGCCAGGCCTCCGTGCTGCATGACACCGCCAGGCCTCCGTGCTGCATGACACCGCCAGGCCTCCGTGCAGGACACCGCCAGGCCTCCGTGCATGACACCGCCAGGCCTCCATGCATGACACCGCCAGGCCTCCGTGCTGCATGACACTGCCAGGCCTCCGTGCTGCATGACACCGCCAGGCCTCCGTGCTGCATGACACCGCCAGGCCTCCGTGCATGACACCGCCAGGCCTCCGTGCATGACACCGCCAGGCCTCCGTGCATGACACCGCCAGGCCTCCGTGCTGCATGACACCTCCAGGCCTCCGTGCTGCATGACACCTCCAGGCCTCCGTGCTGCATGACACCGCCAGGCCTCTGTGCTGCATGACACCGCCAGGCCTCCGTGCATGACACCGCCAGGCCTCCGTGCATGACACCGCCAGGCCTCCGTGCTGCATGACACCGCCAGGCCTCCGTGCTGCATGACACCGCCAGGCCTCCATGCTGCATGACACCACCAGGCCTCCGTGCTGCATGACACCGCCAGGCCTCCATGCTGCATGACACCGCCAGGCCTCCGTGCTGCATGACACCGCCATGCCTCCGTGCTGCATGACACCGCCAGGCCTCCGTGCTGCATGACACCGCCAGGCCTCCGTGCATGACACCGCCAGGCCTCCGTGCATGACACCGCCAGGCCTCAGTGCATGACACCGCCAGGCCTCAGTGCATGACACCGCCAGGCCTCAGTGCATGACACCGCCAGGCCTCCGTGCATGACATCGCCAGGCCTCCGTGCTGCATGACACCGCCAGGCATCCGTGCTGCATGACACCGCCAGGCCTCCGTGCTGCATGACAACGCCAGGCCTCCGTGCATGACACCACCAGGCCTCCGTGCTGCATGACACCGCCAAGCCTCTGTGTTGCATGACAACGCCAGGCCTCCATGCATGACACCACCAGGCCTCCGTGCTGCATGACACCGCCAGGCCTCCGTGTTGCATGACACCGCCAGGCCTCCGTGCATGACACCGCCAGGCCTCTGTACTGCATGACACCGCCAGGCCTCCGTGCTGCATGACACCGCCAGGCCTCCGTGCATGACACCGCCAGGCCTCTGTGCTGCATGACACCGCCAGGCCTCCGTGCTGCATGACACCACCAGGCCTCCGTGCTGCATGACACCGCCAGGCCTCTGTGCTGCATGACACCGCCAGGCCTCCGTGCATGACACCGCCAGGCCTCCGTGCTGCATGACACCGCCAGGCCTCCGTGCTGCATGACACCGCCAGGCCTCCGTGCTGCATGACACCGCCAGGCCTCCGTGCATGACACCGCCAGGCCTCTGTGCTGCATGACACCGCCAGGCCTCCGTGCTGCATGACACCGCCAGGCCTCCGTGCATGACACCGCCAGGCCTCCGTGCTGCATGACACCGCCAGGCCTCCGTGCTGCATGACACCGCCAGGCCTCCGTGCTGCATGACACCGCCAGGCCTCCGTGCTGCATGACACCGCCAGGCCTCCGTGCTGCATGACACCGCCAGGCCTCCATGCTGCATGACACCGCCAGGCCTCCATGCTGCATGACACCGCCAGGCCTCCGTGCTGCATGACACCGCCAGGCCTCCGTGCTGCATGACACCGCCAGGCCTCCGTGCATGACACCGCCAGGCCTCCGTGCTGCATGACACCGCCAGGCCTCCGTGCATGACACCGCCAAGCCTCCGTGCTGCATGACACCGCCAGGCCTCCGTGTTGCATGACACCGCCAGGCCTCCGTGCATGACACCACCAGGCCTCCGTGCTGCATGACACCGCCAGGCCTCCGTGCTGCATGACACCGCCAGGCCTCCGTGCTGCATGACACCGCCAGGCCTCCGTGCTGCATGACACCGCCAGGCCTCCGTGCTGCATGACACCGCCAGGCCTCCGTGCTGCATGACACCGCCAGGCCTCCGTGCTGCATAACACCGCCAGGCCCCTGTGCAGCATGACACCGCCAGGCCTCTGTGCATGACACCGCCAGGCCTCCGTGCTGCATGACACCGCCAGGCCTCCGTGCATGACACCGCCAGGCTTCAGTGCTGCATGACACCGCCAGGCCTCCGTGCTGCATGACACAGCCAGGCCTCCGTGCTGCATGACACCGCCAGGCCTCCGTGCTGGACACCGCCAGGCCTCCGTGCTGCATGACACGGCCAGGCCTCCGTGCTGCATGACACCGCCAGGCCTCCGTGCATGACACAGCCAGGCCTCCTTGCTACATGACACCACCAGGCCTCCGTGCATGACACCGCCAGGCCTCTGTGCATGACACCACCAGGCCTCCGTGCTGCATGACACCGCCGAGCCTCCATGTATGACACCGCCAGGCCTTCGTGCTGCATGACACCGAGAGGCCTCTGTGCTGCATGACACCGCCAGGCCTCCGTGCATGACACCGCCAGGCCTCCATGCTGCATTACACCGCCAGGCCTCCGTGCATGACACCGCCAAGCCTCCGTGCATGACACCGCCAGGCCTCCGTGCTGCATGACACCGCCAGGCCTCCGTGCATGACACCGCCAGGCCTCCGTGCATGACACCGCCAGGCCTCCGTGCTGCATGACACCGCCAGGCCTCCATGCTGCATGACACCGCCAGGCCTCCATGCTGCATGACACCGCCAGGCCTCCGTGCTGCATGACACCGCCAGGCCACCGTGCTGCATGACACTGACAGGCCTCCGTCCATGACACCACCAGGCCTACGTGCTGCATGACACCGCCAGGCCTCCGTGCTGCATGACACCGCCAGGCCTCCGTGCTGCATGACACCGCCAGGCCTCCGTGCATGACACCGCCAGGCCTCCGTGCTGCATGACACCGCCAGGCCTCCGTGCATGACACCGCCAGGCCTCCGTGCATGACACCGCCAGGCCTCCGTGCTGCATGACACCGCCAGGCCTCCGTGCTGCATGACACCGCCAGGCCTCCGTGCTGCATGACACCGCCAGGCCTCCGTGCTGCATGACACCGCCAGGCCTCCGTGCATGACACCGCCAGGCCTCCGTGCTGCATGACACCGCCAGGCCTCCGTGCTGCATGACACTGCCAGGCCTCCGTGCTGCATGACACCGCCAGGCCTCCGTGCTGCATGACACCGCCAGGCCTCCGTGCTGCATGACACCGCCAGGCCTCCGTGCTGCATGACACCACCAGGCCTCCGTGCTGCATGACACCGCCAGGCGTCCGTGCTGCATGACACCGCCAGGCCTCCGTGCATGACACCGCCAGGGCTCCGTGCTGCATGACACCGCCAGGCCTCCGTGCATGACACCGCCAGGCCTCCGTGCTGCATGACACCGCCAGGCCTCCGTGCTGCATGACACCGCCAGGCCTCCATGCTGCATGACACCGCCAGGCCTCCGTGCTGCATGACACCTCCAGGCCTCCGTGCTGCATGACACCGCCAGGCCTCCGTGCTGCATGACACCGCCAGGCCTCCGTGCAGGACACCGCCAGGCCTCCGTGCATGACACCGCCAGGCCTCCATGCATGACACCGCCAGGCCTCCGTGCTGCATGACACTGCCAGGCCTCCGTGCTGCATGACACCGCCAGGCCTCCGTGCTGCATGACACCGCCAGGCCTCCGTGCATGACACCGCCAGGCCTCCGTGCATGACACCGCCAGGCCTCCGTGCATGACACCGCCAGGCCTCCGTGCTGCATGACACCTCCAGGCCTCCGTGCTGCATGACACCTCCAGGACTCCGTGCTGCATGACACCGCCAGGCCTCTGTGCTGCATGACACCGCCAGGCCTCCGTGCATGACACCGCCAGGCCTCCGTGCATGACACCGCCAGGCCTCCGTGCTGCATGACACCGCCAGGCCTCCGTGCTGCATGACACCGCCAGGCCTCCATGCTGCATGACACCACCAGGCCTCCATGCTGCATGACACCGCCAGGCCTCCATGCTGCATGACACTGCCAGGCCTCCGTGCTGCATGACACCGCCATGCCTCCGTGCTGCATGACACCGCCAGGCCTCCGTGCTGCATGACACCGCCAGGCCTCCGTGCATGACACCGCCAGGCCTCCGTGCATGACACCGCCAGGCCTCAGTGCATGACACCGCCAGGCCTCAGTGCATGACACCGCCAGGCCTCAGTGCATGACACCGCCAGGCCTCCGTGCATGACATCGCCAGGCCTCCGTGCTGCATGACACCGCCAGGCATCCGTGCTGCATGACACCGCCAGGCCTCCGTGCTGCATGACAACGCCAGGCCTCCGTGCATGACACCACCAGGCCTCCGTGCTGCATGACACCGCCAAGCCTCCGTGCTGCATGACACCACCAGGCCTCCATGCATGACACCACCAGGCCTCCGTGCTGCATGACACCGCCAGGCCTCCGTGTTGCATGACACCGCCAGGCCTCCGTGCATGACACCGCCAGGCCTCTGTACTGCATGACACCGCCAGGCCTCCGTGCTGCATGACACCGCCAGGCCTCCGTGCATGACACCGCCAGGCCTCTGTGCTGCATGACACCGCCAGGCCTCCGTGCTGCATGACACCACCAGGCCTCCGTGCTGCATGACACCGCCAGGCCTCTGTGCTGCATGACACCGCCAGGCCTCCGTGCATGACACCGCCAGGCCTCCGTGCTGCATGACACCGCCAGGCCTCCGTGCTGCATGACACCGCCAGGCCTCCGTGCATGACACCGCCAGGCCTCTGTGCTGCATGACACCGCCAGGCCTCCGTGCTGCATGACACCGCCAGGCCTCCGTGCATGACACCGCCAGGCCTCCGTGCTGCATGACACCGCCAGGCCTCCGTGCTGCATGACACCGCCAGGCCTCCGTGCTGCATGACACCGCCAGGCCTCCGTGCTGCATGACACCGCCAGGCCTCCATGCTGCATGACACCGCCAGGCCTCCATGCTGCATGACACCGCCAGGCCTCCATGCTGCATGACACCGCCAGGCCTCCGTGCTGCATGACACCGCCAGGCCTCCGTGCTGCATGACACCGCCAGGCCTCCGTGCATGACACCGCCAGGCCTCCGTGCTGCATGACACCGCCAGGCCTCCGTGCATGACACCGCCAAGCCTCCGTGCTGCATGACACCGCCAGGCCTCCGTGTTGCATGACACCGCCAGGCCTCCGTGCATGACACCACCAGGCCTCCGTGCTGCATGACACCGCCAGGCCTCCGTGCTGCATGACACCGCCAGGCCTCCGTGCTGCATGACACCGCCAGGCCTCCGTGCTGCATGACACCGCCAGGCCTCCGTGCTGCATGACACCGCCAGGCCTCCGTGCTGCATGACACCGCCAGGCCTCCGTGCTGCATGACACCGCCAGGCCCCTGTGCAGCATGACACCGCCAGGCCTCTGTGCATGACACCGCCAGGCCTCCGTGCTGCATGACACCGCCAGGCCTCCGTGCATGACACCGCCAGGCTTCAGTGCTGCATGATACCGCCAGGCCTCCATGCTGCATGACACAGCCAGGCCTCCGTGCTGCATGACACCGCCAGGCCTCCGTGCTGCATGACACCGCCAGGCCTCCGTGCTGCATGACACCGCCAGGCCTCCGTGCTCTTAATGTCAAAGCTCTCCAGCCGTCTCCACTAAAATAACTTCAATCTTTCTAAGAGAGTATCAGTTTCTTAATTCTTCTCAGTCTTTGGAATGGCGACTATCTTCCCTGAAATAATTAATAGCTTCGCTGCTGACGGCTGGATGCCGCCTACGGACTGACTCCACAACTGCTTCGTGCTTTCACTAATATAGAAGCTTGTTCCTTCATGGAAAAATACGGCCAGTAGCCTGCCGCCCACCAAATTCTTGTACCTCCCCGTACCAAGGACACGTTCCCAGCCGGCCGGCCTGATGTTGTGTCTTCGGCATGAAGAAAAATACAATCCTTAGACAAGGGCCAGCCTGAGCCGGTTCTCTCCAGGCGAACAACACCTCATAACTAAAACATTACATTTGACCTAGAAGCGTCTCAAGCTGCCGGAGCAGAAAGAAAGATGGAGTCTCTCCCGTTTGAGGCCTACCAGACCAGAACTAAGCATAATTCAATAGAAAGTATACTAATACCCTTACAAAAGGACAGATTTTCCCTAGTACAAATGAATCTATCCCCTAGCATAAGTTTATGAGCCCTAATCTAAGGAGAGGAATACAGAATTATGTCAAAATGCCTTGTAAATAGGCACTATTCACGGTTCCAACCCTCACACTGGAATGATAGTAGACTGAAGTCACCTCCAATCACCTTCCCTCAAAAGAGGGCCGGAAAAGTCGAGCAGAACACACCGCCAGGCCTCCGTGCTGCATGACACCGCCAAGCCTCCGTGCTGCATGACACCGCCAGGCCTCCGTGCATGACACCGCCAGGCCTCCGTGCTGCATGACACCGCCAGGCCTCCGTGCTGCATGACACCGCCAGGCCTCCGTGCATGACACCGCCAGGCCTCCGTGCATGACACCGCCATGCCTCCGTGCTGCATGACACCGCCAGGCCTCCGTGCTGCATGACACCGCCAGGCCTCTGTGCTGCATGACACCGCCAGGCCTCCGTGCATGACACCGCCAGGCCTCCGTGCTGCATGACACCGCCAGGCCTCCATGCTGCATGACACCGCCAGGCCTCCGTGCTGCATGACACCGCCAGGCCTCCGTGCATGACACCGCCGGGCCTCCGTGCTGCATGACACCACCAGGCCTCCATGCTGCATGACACCGCCAGGCCTCCGTGCTGCATGACACCGCCAGGCCTCCGTGCTGCATGACACCGCCAGGCCTCCGTGCTGCATGACACCGCCAGGCCTCCGTGCTGCATGACACCACCAGGCCTCGGTGCATGACACCGCCAGGCCTCTGTGCTGCATGACACCGCCAGGCCTCCGTGCTGCATGACACCGCCAGGCCTCCGTGCTGCATGACACCGCCAGGCCTCCGTGCTGCATGACACCGCCAGGCCTCCGTGCTGCATGACACCGCCAGGCCTCCGTGCTGCATGACACCGCCAGGCCTCCGTGCATGACACCGCCAGACTTCCGTGCTGCATGACACTGCCAGGCATCCGTGCTGCATGACACTGCCAGGCCTCCGTGCTGCATGACACCGCCAGGCCTCCGTGCTGCATGACACCGCCAGGCCTCCGTGCTGCATGACACCGCCAGGCCTCCATGCTGCATGACACCGCCAGGCCTCCGTGCTGCATGACACCGCCAGGCCTCCGTGCATGACACTGCCAGGCCTCCGTGCATGACACCGCCAGGCCTCCGTGCTGCATGACACCGCCAGGCCTCCGTGCTGCATGACACCGCCAGGCCTCCGTGCTGCATGACACCTCCAGGCCTCCGTGCTGCATGACACCGCCAGGCCTCCGTGCTGCATGACACCGCCAGGCCTCCGTGCTGCATGACACCGCCAGGCCTTTGTGCATGACACCGCCAGACTTCCGTGCTGCATGACACTGCCAGGCATCCGTGCTGCATGACACTGCCAGGCCTCCGTGCTGCATGACACCGCCAGGCCTCCGTGCTGCATGACACCGCCAGGCCTCCGTGCTGCATGACACCGCCAGGCCTCCGTGCTGCATGACACCGCCAGGCCTCCATGCTGCATGACACCGCCAGGCCTCCGTGCTGCATGACACCGCCAGGCCTCCGTGCTGCATGACACCGCCAGGCCTCCGTGCTGCATGACACCGCCAGGCCTCTGTGCTGCATGACACCGCCAGGCCTCCGTGCTGCATGACACCGTCAGGCCTCTGTGCTGCATGACACCGCCAGGCCTCCCTGCTACATGACACCGCCAGGCCTCCGTGCTGCATGACACCGCCAGGCCTCCGTGCATGACACCGCCAGGCCTCCGTGCATGACACCGCCAGGCCTCCGTGCTGCATGACACCGCCAGGCCTCCGTGCTGCATGACACCGCCAGGCCTCCGTGCTGCATGACACCGCCAGGCCTCCGTGCTGCATGACACCGCCAGGCCTCCGTGCTGCATGACACCGCCAGGCCTCCGTGCATGACACTGCCAGGCCTCTGTGCTGCATGACACCGCCAGGCCTCCGTGCTGCATGACACTGCCAGGCCTCCGTGCTGCATGACACCGCCAGGCCTCCGTGCATAACACCGCCAGGCCTCCGTGCTGCATGACACCACCAGGCCTCCGTGCTGCATGACACCGCCAGGCCTCCCTGCATGACACCGCCAGGCCTCCGTGCATGACACCGCCAGGCCTCCGTGCTGCATGACACCGCCAGGCCTCCGTGCTGCATGACACCGCCAGGCCTCCGTGCTGCATGACACCGCCAGGCCTCCATGCTGCATGACACCGCCAGGCCTCCATGCTGCATGACACCGCCAGGCCTCCGTGCATGACACTGCCAGGCCACCGTGCTGCATGACACTGACAGGCCTCCGTCCATGACACCGCCAGGCCTCCGTGCTGCATGACACCTCCAGGCCTCCGTGCTGCATGACACCGCCAGGCCTCCGTGCTGTATGACACCGCCAGGCCTCCGTGCTGCATGACACCGCCAGGCCTCCGTGCTGCATGACACCGCCAGGCTTCCGTGCTGCATGACACCGCCAGGCCTCAATGCTGCATGACACCGCCAGGCCTCCATGCTGCAGGACACCGCCAGGCCTCCGTGCATGACACCGCCAGGCCTCCGTGCATGACACCGCCAGGCCTCCATGCTGCATGACACCGCCAGGCCTCCGTGCTGCATGACACCGCCAGGCCTCCGTGCTGCATGACACCGCCAGGCCTCTGTGCATGACACCGCCAGGCCTCCGTGCTGCATGACACCGCCAGGCCTCCGTGCATGACACCGCCAGGCCTCCGTGCATGACACCGCCAGGCCTCCGTGCTGCATGACACCGCCAGTTCTCCGTGCTGCATGACACCGCTAGGCCTCCGTGCTGCATGACACCGCCAGGCCTCCGTGCTGCATGACACCGCCAGGCCTCCGTGCTGCATGACACTGCCAGGCCTCCGTGCATGACACCGCCAGGCCTCCGTGCTGCATGACACCGCCAGGCCTCCGTGCATGACACCGCCAGGCCTCCGTGCTGCATGACACCGCCAGGCCTCCGTGCATGACACCGCCAGGCCTCCGTGCTGCATGACACCACCAGGCCTCCGTGCTGCATGACACCGCCAGGCCTCCGTGCTGTATGACACCGCCAGGCCTCCGTGCTACATGACACCGCCAGGCCTCCGTGCTGCATGACACCGCCAGGCTTCCGTGCTGCATGACACCGCCAGGCCTCCATGCTGCATGACACCGCCAGGCCTCCATGCTGCATGACACCGCCAGGCCTCCGTGCATGACACCGCCAGGCCTCCGTGCATGACACCGCCAGGCCTCCGTGCTGCATGACACCGCCAGGCCTCCGTGCTGCATGACACCACCAGGCCTCCGTGCTGCATGACACCGCCAGGCCTCTGTGCATGACACCGCCAGGCCTCAGTGCTGCATGACACCGCCAGGCCTCCGTGCTGCATGACACCGTCAGGCCTCCGTGCATGACACCGCCAGGCCTCCGTGCATGACACCGCCAGGCCTCCGTGCTGCATGACACCGCCAGGCCTCCGTGCTGCATGACACCGCCAGGCCTCCGTGCTGCATGACACCGCCAGGCCTCCGTGCTGCATGACACCGCCAGGCCTCCGTGCATGACACTGCCAGGCCTCTGTGCTGCATGACACCGCCAGGCCTCCGTGCTGCATGACACTGCCAGGCCTCCGTGCTGCATGACACCGCCAGGCCTCCGTGCATAACACCGCCAGGCCTCCGTGCTGCATGACACCACCAGGCCTCCGTGCTGCATGACACCGCCAGGCCTCCGTGCATGACACCGCCAGGCCTCCGTGCATGACACCGCCAGGCCTCCGTGCTGCATGACACCGCCAGGCCTCCATGCTGCATGACACCACCAGGCCTCCGTGCTGCATGACACCGCCAGGCCTCCATGCTGCATGACACCGCCAGGCCTCCGTGCATGACACCGCCAGGCCTCCGTGCATGACACCTCCAGGCCTCCGTGCTGCATGACACCTCCAGGCCTCCGTGCATGACACCGCCAGGCCACCGTGCTGCATGACACTGACAGGCCTCCGTCCATGACACCGCCAGGCCTACGTGATGCATGACACCGCCAGGCCTCCGTGCATGACACCGCCAGGCCTCCGTGCATGACACCGCCAGGCCTCCGTGCTGCATGACACCTCCAGGCCTCTGTGCTGCATGACACCTCCAGGCCTCCGTGCTGCATGACACCGCCAGGCCTCTGTGCTGCATGACACCGCCAGGCCTCTGTGCATGACACCGCCAGGCCTCCGTGCATGACACCGCCAGGCCTCCGTGCTGTATGACACCGCCAGGCCTCCGTGCTGCATGACACCGCCAGGCCTCCATGCTGCATGACACCGCCAGGCCTCCATGCTGCATGACACCGCCAGGCCTCCATGCTGCATGACACCGCCAGGCCTCCGTGCTGCATGACACCGCCAGGCCACCGTGCTGCATGACACTGACAGGCCTCCGTCCATGACACCGCCAGGCCTACGTGCTGCATGACACCGCCAGGCCTCCGTGCTGCATGACACCGCCAGGCCTCCGTGCTGCATGACACCGCCAGGCCTCCATGCTGCATGACACCGCCAGGCCTCCGTGCATGACACCGCCAGGCCTCCGTGCTGCATGACACCGCCAGGCCTCCGTGCTGCATGACACTGCCAGGCCTCCGTGCTGCATGACACAGCCAGTTCTCCGTGCTGCATGACACCGCCAGGCCTCCGTGCTGCATGACACCGCTAGGCCTCCGTGCTGCATGACACCGCCAGGCCTCCGTGCATGACACCGCCAGGCCTCCGTGCTGCATGACACCGCCAGGCCTCCGTGCTGCATGACACCGCCAGGCCTCCGTGCTGCATGACACCGCCAGGCCTCCATGCTGCATGACACTGCCAGGCCTCCGTGCATGACACCGCCAGGCCTCCGTGCATGACACCGCCAGGCCTCCGTGCATGACACCGCCAGGCCTCCGTGCATGACACCGCCAGGCCTCCGTGCATGACACCGCCAGGCCTCCGTGCATGACACCGCCAGGCCTCCGTGCATGACACCGCCAGGCCTCCGTGCTGCATGACACCACCAGGCCTCCGTGCTGCATGACACCGCCAGGCCTCCGTGCTGCATGACACCACCAGGCCTCCGTGCTGCATGACACCGCCAGGCCTCCGTGCTGCATGACACCGCCAGGCCTCTGTGCTGCATGACACCGCCAGGCCTCCGTGCTGCATGACACCGCCAGGCCTCCGTGCTGCATGACACCGCCAGGCCTCCGTGCTGCATGACACCGCCAGGCCTCCGTGCTGCATGACACCGCCAGGCCTCCGTGCTGCATGACACCCCCAGGCCTCCGTGCTGCATGACACCCCCAGGCCTCCGTGCATGACACCGCCAGGCCTCCGTGCTGCATGACACCGCCAGGCCTCCGTGCTGCATGACACCGCCAGGCCTCCGTGCTGCATGACACCGCCAGGCCTCTGTGCTGCATGACACCGCCAGGCCTCCGTGCTGCATGACACCGCCAGGCCTCCGTGCATGACACCGCCAGGCCTCCGTGCTGCATGACACCGCCAGGCCTCCGTGCATGACACAGCCAGGGCTCCGTGCTGCATGACACCGCCAGGCCTCCGTGCATGACACCGCCAGGCCTCCGTGCTGCATGACACCGCCAGGCCTCCGTGCTGCATGACACCGCCAGGCCTCCGTGCTGCATGACACCGCCAGGCCTCCGTGCTGCATGACACTGCCAGGCCTCCGTGCTGCATGACACTGCCAGGCCTCCGTGCTGCATGACACCGCCAGGCCTCCGTGCTGCATGACACCGCCAGGCCTCCGTGCTGCATGACACCGCCAGGCCTCCGTGCTGCATGACACCGCCAGGCCTCCGTGCTGCATGACACCGCCAGGCCTCCGTGCTGCATGACACCGCCAGGCCTCCGTGCATGACACCGCCAGGCCTCCGTGCATGACACCGCCAGGCCTCCGTGCTGCATGACACCTCCAGGCCTCCGTGCTGCATGACACCTCCAGGCCTCCGTGCTGCATGACACCGCCAGGCCTCTGGGCTGCATGACACCGCCAGGCCTCCGTGCATGACACCGCCAGGCCTCCGTGCATGACACCGCCAGGCCTCCGTGCTGCATGACACCGCCAGGCCTCCGTGCTGCATGACACCACCAGGCCTCCGTGCTGCATGACACCACCAGGCCTCCATGCTGCATGACACCGCCAGGCCTCCATGCTGCATGACACCGCCAGGCCTCCGTGCTGCATGACACCGCCAGGCCTCCGTGCTGCATGACACCGCCAGGCCTCCGTGCATGACACCGCCAGGCCTCCGTGCTGCATGACACCGCCAGGCCTCCGTGCATGACACCGCCAGGCCTCCGTGCTGCATGACACCGCCAGGCCTCCGTGCTGCATGACACCGCCAGGCCTCCATGCTGCATGACACCACCAGGCCTCCATGCTGCATGACACCACCAGGCCTCCGTGTTGCATGACACCACCAGGCCTCCGTGCATGACACCGCCAGGCCTCCCTGCTGCATGACACCGCCAGGCCTCCGTGCTGCATGACACCGACATGCCTCCGTGCTGCATGACACCGCCAGGCCTCCTTGCTGCATGACACCGCCAGGCCTCTGTGCATGACACCGCCAGGCCTCCGTGCATGACACCGCCAGGCCTCCGTGCATGACACCGCCAGGCCTCCGTGCTGCATGACACCGCCAGGCCTCCGTGCTGCATGACACTGCCAGGCCTCCGTGCTGCATGACACCGCCAGTTCTCCGTGCTGCATGACACCGCTAGGCCTCCGTGCTGCATGACACCGCCAGGCCTCCGTGCTGCATGACACTGCCAGGCCTCCGTGCATGACACCGCCAGGCCTCCGTGCTGCATGACACCGCCAGGCCTCCGTGCATGACACCGCCAGGCCTCCGTGCTGCATGACACCACCAGGCCTCCGTGCATGACACCGCCAGGCCTCCGTGCTGCATGACACCACCAGGCCTCCGTGCTGCATGACACCGCCAGGCCTTCGTGCTGTATGACACCGCCAGGCCTCCGTGCTACATGACACCGCCAGGCCTCCGTGCTGCATGACACCGCCAGGCTTCCATGCTGCATGACACCGCCAGGCCTCCATGCTGCATGACACCGCCAGGCCTCCATGCTGCATGACACCGCCAGGCCTCCGTGCATGACACCGCCAGGCCTCCGTGCATGACACCGCCAGGCCTCCGTGCTGCATGACACCGCCAGGCCTCCGTGCTGCATGACACCGCCAGGCCTCCGTGCTGCATGACACCGCCAGGCCTCCGTGCTGCATGACACCGCCAGGCCTCTGTGCATGACACCGCCAGGCCTCCGTGCTGCATGACACCGCCAGGCCTCCGTGCTGCATGACACCGCCAGGCCTCCATGCATGACACCGCCAGGCCTCCGTGCATGACACCGCCAGGCCTCCGTGCTGCATGACACCGCCAGGCCTCCGTGCTGCATGACACCGCCAGGCCTCTGTGCTGCATGACACCGCCAGGCCTCTGTGCATGACACCGCCAGGCCTCCGTGCTGCATGACACCGCCAGGCCTCCGTGCTGCATGACACCGCCAGGCCTCCATGCTGCATGACACCGCCAGGCCTCCGTGCTGCATGACACCGCCAGGCCTCCGTGCTGCATGACACCGCCAGGCCTCCGTGCATGACACTGCCAGGCCTCCGTGCTGCATGACACCGCCAGGCCTCCATGCTGCATGACACTGCCAGGCCTCCGTGCTGCATGACACCGCCAGGCCTCCGTGCATAACACCGCCAGGCCTCCGTGCTGCATGACACCGCCAGGCCTCTGTGCTGCATGACACCGCCAGGCCTCTGTGCTGCATGACACCGCCAGGCCTCCGTGCATGACACCGCCAGGCCTCCGTGCATGACACCGCCAGGCCTCCGTGCTGCATGACACCGCCAGGCCTCCGTGCTGCATGACACCGCCAGGCCTCCGTGCTGCATGACACCGCCAGGCCTCCGTGCTGCATGACACCGCCAGGCCTCCGTGCATGACACTGCCAGGCCTCCGTGCATGACACCGCCAGGCCTCCGTGCTGCATGACACCTCCAGGCCTCGGTGCTGCATGACACCTCCAGGCCTCCGTGCTGCATGACACCGCCAGGCCTCTGGGCTGCATGACACTGCCAGGCCTCCGTGCATGACACCGCCAGGCCTCCATGCATGACACCGCCAGGCCTCCGTGCTGCATGACACCGCCAGGCCTCCGTGCTGCATGACACCACCAGGCCTCCGTGCTGCATGACACCACCAGGCCTCCATGCTGCATGACACCGCCAGGCCTCCATGCTGCATGACACCGCCAGGCCTCCGTGCTGCATGACACCGCCAGGCCTCCGTGCTGCATGACACCGCCAGGCCTCCGTGCATGACACCGCCAGGCCTCCGTGCTGCATGACACCGCCAGGCCTCCGTGCATGACACCGCCAGGCCTCCGTGCATGACACCGCCAGGCCTCCGTGCTGCATGACACCGCCAGGCCTCCGTGCTGCATGACACCGCCAGGCCTCCATGCTGCATGACACCACCAGGCCTCCATGCTGCATGACACCGCCAGGCCTCCGTGTTGCATGACACCGCCAGGCCTCCGTGCATGACACCGCCAGGCCTCCCTGCTGCATGACACCGCCAGGCCTCCGTGCTGCATGACACCGACATGCCTCCGTGCTGCATGACACCGCCAGGCCTCCGTGCTGCATGACACCGCCAGGCCTCCGTGCTGCATGACACCGCCAGGCCTCCGTGCTGCATGACACCGCCAGGCCTCCGTGCATGACACCGCCAGGCCTCCGTGCTGCATGACACCGCCAGGCCTCCGTGCTGCATGACACCATCAGGCCTCCATGCTGCATGACACCGCCAGGCCTCCGTGCTGCATGACACCGCCAGGCCTCCGTGCTGCATGACACCGCCAGGCCTCCGTGCATGACACCGCCAGGCCTCTGTGCTGCATGACACCGCCAGGCTTCCGTGCTGCATGACACTGCCAGGCCTCCGTGCTGCATGACACCGCCAGGCCTCTGTGCTGCATGACACCGCCAGGCCTCTGTGCATGACACCGCCAGGCCTCCGTGCTGCATGACACCGCCAGGCCTCCGTGCTGCATGACACCGCCAGGCCTCCATGCTGCATGACACCGCCAGGCCTCCGTGCATGACACCGCCAGGCCTCCGTGCTGCATGACACCGCCAGGCCTCCGTGCTGCATGACACCGCCAGGCCTCCGTGCTGCATGACACCGCCAGGCCTCCGTGCTGCATGACACCGCCAGGCCTCTGTGCATGACACCGCCAGGCCTCCGTGCTGCATGACACCGCCAGGCCTCCGTGCTGCATGACACCGCCAGGCCTCCGTGCATGACACCGCCAGGCCTCCGTGCATGACACCGCCAGGCCTCCGTGCTGCATGACACCGCCAGGCCTCCGTGCTGCATGACACCGCCAGGCCTCTGTGCTGCATGACACCGCCAGGCCTCTGTGCATGACACCGCCAGGCCTCCGTGCTGCATGACACCGCCAGGCCTCCGTGCTGCATGACACCGCCAGGCCTCCATGCTGCATGACACCGCCAGGCCTCCGTGCTGCATGACACCGCCAGGCCTCCGTGCTGCATGACACCGCCAGGCCTCCGTGCTGCATGACACCGCCAGGCCTCCGTGCTGCATGACACTGCCAGGCCTCCGTGCTGCATGACACCGCCAGGCCTCCGTGCATAACACCGCCAGGCCTCCGTGCTGCATGACACCGCCAGGCCTCCGTGCTGCATGACACCGCCAGGCCTCCGTGCATGACACCGCCAGGCCTCCGTGCATGACACCGCCAGGCCTCCGTGCTGCATGACACCGCCAGGCCTCCGTGCTGCATGACACCGCCAGGCCTCCGTGCTGCATGACACCGCCAGGCCTCCGTGCTGCATGACACCGCCAGGCCTCCGTGCATGACACCGCCAGGCCTCCGTGCATGACACCGCCAGGCCTCCGTGCTGCATGACACCTCCAGGCCTCCGTGCTGCATGACACCTCCAGGCCTCCGTGCTGCATGACACCGCCAGGCCTCTGGGCTGCATGACACCGCCAGGCCTCCGTGCATGACACCGCCAGGCCTCCGTGCTGCATGACACCGCCAGGCCTCCGTGCTGCATGACACCACCAGGCCTCCGTGCTGCATGACACCACCAGGCCTCCATGCTGCATGACACCGCCAGGCCTCCATGCTGCATGACACTGCCAGGCCTCCGTGCTGCATGACACCGCCAGGCCTCCGTGCTGCATGATACCGCCAGGCCTCCGTGCATGACACCGCCAGGCCTCCGTGCTGCATGACACCGCCAGGCCTCCGTGCATGACACCGCCAGGCCTCCGTGCTGCATGACACCGCCAGGCCTCCGTGCTGCATGACACCGCCAGGCCTCCATGCTGCATGACACCACCAGGCCTCCATGCTGCATGACACCGCCAGGCCTCCGTGTTGCATGACACCACCAGGCCTCCGTGCATGACACCGCCAGGCCTCCCTGCTGCATGACACCGCCAGGCCTCCGTGCTGCATGACACCGACATGCCTCCGTGCTGCATGACACCGCCAGGCCTCCGTGCTGCATGACACCGCCAGGCCTCCGTGCTGCATGACACCGCCAGGCCTCCGTGCTGCATGACACCGCCAGGCCTCCGTGCATGACACCGCCAGGCCTCCGTGCTGCATGACACCGCCAGGCCTCCGTGCTGCATGACACCATCAGGCCTCCGTGCTGCATGACACCGCCAGGCCTCCGTGCTGCATGACACCGCCAGGCCTCCGTGCTGCATGACACCGCCAGGCCTCCGTGCATGACACCGCCAGGCCTCCGTGCTGCATGACACCGCCAGGCTTCCGTGCTGCATGACACTGCCAGGCCTCCGTGCTGCATGACACCGCCAGGCCTCCGTGCATGACACCGCCAGGCCTCAGTGCATGACACCGCCAAGCCTCCGTGCTGCATGACACCGCCAGGCCTCCGTGCTGCATGACACCGCCAGGCCTCCTTGCTGCATGACACCGCCAGGCCTCTGTGCATGACACCGCCAGGCCTCCGTGCATGACACCGCCAGGCCTCCGTGCATGACACCGCCAGGCCTCTGTGCTGCATGACACCGCCAGGCCTCCGTGCTGCATGACACCGCCAGGCCTCCGTGCTGCATGACACCGCCAGTTCTCCGTGCTGCATGACACCGCTAGGCCTCCGTGCTGCATGACACCGCCAGGCCTCCGTGCTGCATGACACTGCCAGGCCTCCGTGCATGACACCGCCAGGCCTCTGTGCTGCATGACACCGCCAGGCCTCCGTGCATGACACCGCCAGGCCTCCGTGCTGCATGACACCGCCAGGCCTCCGTGCATGACACCGCCAGGCCTCCGTGCTGCATGACACCACCAGGCCTCCGTGCTGCATGACACCGCCAGGCCTTCGTGCTGTATGACACCGCCAGGCCTCCGTGCTACATGACACCGCCAGGCCTCCGTGCTGCATGACACCGCCAGGCTTCCGTGCTGCATGACACCGCCAGGCCTCCATGCTGCATGACACCGCCAGGCCTCCATGCTGCATGACACCGCCAGGCCTCCATGCTGCATGACACCGCCAGGCCTCCGTGCATGACACCGCCAGGCCTCCGTGCATGACACCGCCAGGCCTCCGTGCTGCATGACACCGCCAGGCCTCCGTGCTGCATGACACCGCCAGGCCTCCGTGCTGCATGACACCGCCAGGCCTCTGTGCATGACACCGCCAGGCCTCCGTGCTGCATGACACCGCCAGGCCTCCGTGCTGCATGACACCGCCAGGCCTCCGTGCATGACACCGCCAGGCCTCCGTGCATGACACCGCCAGGCCTCCGTGCTGCATGACACCGCCAGGCCTCCGTGCTGCATGACACCGCCAGGCCTCTGTGCTGCATGACACCGCCAGGCCTCTGTGCATGACACCGCCAGGCCTCCGTGCTGCATGACACCGCCAGGCCTCCGTGCTGCATGACACCGCCAGGCCTCCATGCTGCATGACACCGCCAGGCCTCCGTGCTGCATGACACCGCCAGGCCTCCGTGCTGCATGACACCGCCAGGCCTCCGTGCATGACACTGCCAGACCTCCGTGCTGCATGACACCGCCAGGCCTCCGTGCTGCATGACACTGCCAGGCCTCCGTGCTGCATGACACCGCCAGGCCTCCGTGCATAACACCGCCAGGCCTCCGTGCTGCATGACACCGCCAGGCCTCCGTGCTGCATGACACCGCCAGGCCTCCGTGCATGACACCGCCAGGCCTCCGTGCATGACACCGCCAGGCCTCCGTGCTGCATGACACCGCCAGGCCTCCGTGCTGCATGACACCGCCAGGCCTCCGTGCTGCATGACACCGCCAGGCCTCCGTGCATGACACCGCCAGGCCTCCGTGCATGACACCGCCAGGCCTCCGTGCTGCATGACACCTCCAGGCCTCCGTGCTGCATGACACCTCCAGGCCTCCGTGCTGCATGGCACCGCCAGGCCTCTGGGCTGCATGACACCGCCAGGCCTCCGTGCATGACACCGCCAGGCCTCCGTGCATGACACCGCCAGGCCTCCGTGCTGCATGACACCGCCAGGCCTCCGTGCTGCATGACACCACCAGGCCTCCGTGCTGCATGACACCACCAGGCCTCCATGCTGCATGACACCGCCAGGCCTCCATGCTGCATGACACCGCCAGGCCTCCGTGCTGCATGACACCGCCAGGCCTCCGTGCTGCATGACACCGCCAGGCCTCCGTGCATGACACCGCCAGGCCTCCGTGCTGCATGACACCGCCAGGCCTCCGTGCATGACACCGCCAGGCCTCCGTGCATGACACCGCCAGGCCTCCATGCTGCATGACACCGCCAGGCCTCCGTGCTGCATGACACCGCCAGGCCTCCATGCTGCATGACACCACCAGGCCTCCATGCTGCATGACACCGCCAGGCCTCCGTGTTGCATGACACCGCCAGGCCTCCGTGCATGACACCGCCAGGCCTCCGTGCATGACACCGCCAGGCCTCCCTGCTGCATGACACCGCCAGGCCTCCGTGCTGCATGACACCGACATGCCTCCGTGCTGCATGACACCGCCAGGCCTCCGTGCTGCATGACACCGCCAGGCCTCCGTGCTGCATGACACCGCCAGGCCTCCGTGCTGCATGACACCACCAGGCCTCCGTGCATGACACCGCCAGGCCTCCGTGCTGCATGACACCGCCAGGCCTCCGTGCTGCATGACACCGCCAGGCCTCCGTGCTGCATGACACTGCCAGGCCTCCGTGCTGCATGACACAGCCAGGCCTCCGTGCTGCATGACACCGCCAGGCCTCCGTGCTGCATGACACCGCCAGGCCTCTGTGCTGCATGACACCGCCAGGCCTCCGTGCATGACACCGCCAGGCCTCCGTGCTGCATGACACCGCCAGGCCTCCGTGCTGCATGACACCGCCAGGCCTCAATGCTGCATGACACCGCCAGGCCTCCATGCTGCATGACACTGCCAGGCCTCCGTGCATGACACCGCCAGGCCTCCGTGCATGACACCGCCAGGCTTCCGTGCATGACACCACCAGGCCTCCGTGCATGACACCGCCAGGCCTCCGTGCATGACACCGCCAGGCCTCCGTGCATGACACCGCCAGGCCTCCGTGCTGCATGACACCACCAGGCCTCCGTGCTGCATGACACCGCCAGGCCTCCGTGCTGCATGACACCGCCAGGCCTCCGTGCTGCATGATACCGCCAGGCCTCCGTGCTGCATGACACCGCCAGGCCTCCGTGCTGCATGACACCGCCAGGCCTCCGTGCTGCATGACACCGCCAGGCCTCCGTGTTGCATGACACCGCCAGGCCTCCGTGCTGCATGACACCGCCAGGCCTCCGTGCATGACACCGCCAGGCCTCCGTGCTGCATGACACCGCCAGGCCTCCGTGCTGCATGACACCGCCAGGCCTCCGTGCTGCATGACACCGCCAGGCCTCCGTGCATGACACCGCCAGGCCTCCGTGCTGCATGACACCGCCAGGCCTCCGTGCTGCATGACACCGCCAGGCCTCCGTGCTGCATGACACCACCAGGTCTCTGTGCTGCATGACACCGCCAGGCCTCCGTGCTGCATGACACCGCCAGGCCTCCGTGCATGACACAGCCAGGGCTCCGTGCTGCATGACACCGCCAGGCCTCCGTGCATGACACCGCCAGGCCTCCGTGCTGCATGACACCGCCAGGCCTCCGTGCTGCATGACACCGCCAAGCCTCCGTGCTGCATGACACCGCCAGGCCTCCGTGCTGCATGACACCGCCAGGCCTCCGTGCTGCATGACACCGCCAGGCCTCCGTGCTGCATGACACCGCCAGGCCTCCGTGCTGCATGACACCGCCAGGCCTCCGTGCATGACACCGCCAGGCCTCCATGCTGCATGACACCGCCAGGCCTCCGTGCTGCATGACACCGCCAGGCATCCGTGCTGCATGACACCGCCAGGCCTCCGTGCTGCATGACACCGCCAGGCCTCCGTGCATGACACCGCCAGGCCTCCGTGCATGACACCGCCAGGCCTCCATGCATGACACCGCCAGGCCTCCGTGCTGCATGACACCGCCAGGCCTCCGTGCATGACACTGCCAGGCCTCTGTGCTGCATGACACCGCCAGGCCTCCGTGCTGCATGACACTGCCAGGCCTCCGTGCTGCATGACACCGCCAGGCCTCCGTGCATAACACCGCCAGGCCTCCGTGCTGCATGACACCGCCAGGCCTCCGTGCATGACACCGCCAGGCCTCCGTGCATGACACCGCCAGGCCTCCATGCTGCATGACACTGCCAGGCCTCCGTGCTGCATGACACCGCCAGGCCTCCGTGCTGCATGACACCGCCAGGCCTCCGTGCTGCATGACACCGCCAGGCCTCCGTGCATGACACCGCCAGGCCTCCATGCTGCATGACACCGCCAGGCCTTCGTGCTGCATGACACCACCAGGCCTCCGTGCATGACACCGCCAGGCCTCCGCATGACACGCCAGCCCTCCGTGCATGACACCGCCAGGCCTCCGTGCATGACACCGCCAAGCCTCCGTGCTGCATGACACCGCCAGGCCTCCGTGCTGCATGACACCGCCAGGCCTCCATGCATGACACCGCCAGGCCTCAGTGCTGCATGACACCGCCAGGCCTCCGTGCTGCATGACACCGCCAGGCCTCCGTGCTGCATGACACCGCCATGCCTCCGTGCTGCATGACACCGCCAGGCCTCCGTGCTGCATGACACAGCCAGGCCTCCGTGCTGCATGACACCGCCAGGCCTCCGTGCTGCATGACACCGCCAGGCCTCCGTGCTGCATGACACCGCCAGGCCTCCGTGCTGCATGACACCGCCAGGCCTCCGTGCTGCATGACACCGCCAGGCCTCCGTGCATGACACCGCCAGGCCTCCGTGCTGCATGACACCGCCAGGCCTCCGTGCTGCATGACACCGCCAGGCCTCCGTGCTGCATGACACCGCCAGGCCTCCGTGCTGCATGACACCGCCAGGCGTCCGTGCTGCATGACACTGCCAGGCCTCCGTGCATGACACCGCCAGGGCTCCGTGCTGCATGACACCGCCATGCCTCCGTGCATGACACCGCCAGGCCTCCGTGCTGCATGACACCGCCAGGCCTCCGTGCTGCATGACACCGCCAGGCCTCTGTGCTGCATGACACCGCCAGGCCTCCGTGCATGGCACCGTCAGGCCTCCGTGCTGCATGACACCGCCAGGCCTCCGTGCTGCATGACACCGCCAGGCCTCCGTGCTGCATGACACCGCCAGGCCTCCGTGCTGCATGACACCTCCAGGCCTCCATGCTGCATGACACCGCCAGGCCTCCGTGCTGCATGACACCGCCAGGCCTCCGTGCTGCATGACACCGCCAGGCCTCCGTGCATGACACCGCCAGGCCTCCGTGCATGACACCGCCAGGCCTCCATGCATGACACCGCCAGGCCTCCGTGCTGCATGACACTGCCAGGCCTCCGTGCTGCATGACACCGCCAGGCCTCCGTGCTGCATGACACCGCCAGGCCTCCGTGCATGACACCGCCAGGCCTCCGTGCATGACACAGCCAGGCCTCCGTGCATGACACCGCCAGGCCTCCGTGCTGCATGACACCTCCAGGCCTCCGTGCTGCATGACACCTCCAGGCCTCCGTGCTGCATGACACCGCCAGGCCTCTGTGCTGCATGACACCGCCAGGCCTCCGTGCATGACACCGCCAGGCCTCCGTGCATGACACCGCCAGGCCTCCGTGCTGCATGACACCGCCAGGCCTCCGTGCTGCATGACACCGCCAGGCCTCCGTGCTGCATGACACCACCAGGCCTCCATGCTGCATGACACCACCAGGCCTCCATGCTGCATGACACCGCCAGGCCTCCGTGCTGCATGACACCGCCAGGCCTCCGTGCTGCATGACACCGCCATGCCTCCGTGCTGCATGACACCGCCAGGCCTCCGTGCTGCATGACACCGCCAGGCCTCCGTGCTGCATGACACCGCCAGGCCTCCGTGCATGACACTGCCAGGCCTCCGTGCATGACACCGCCAGGCCTCAGTGCATGACACCGCCAGGCCTCAGTGCATGACACCGCCAGGCCTCCGTGCATGACATCGCCAGGCCTCCGTGCTGCATGACACCGCCAGGCATCCGTGCTGCATGACACCGCCAGGCCTCCGTGCTGCATGACAACGCCAGGCCTCCGTGCATGACACCACCAGGCCTCCGTGCTGCATGACACCGCCAAGCCTCCGTGCTGCATGACACCGCCAGGCCTCCGTGCATGACACCACCAGGCCTCCGTGCTGCATGACACCGCCAGGCCTCCGTGTTGCATGACACCGCCAGGCCTCCGTGCATGACACCGCCAGGCCTCTGTACTGCATGACACCGCCAGGCCTCCGTGCTGCATGACACCGCCAGGCCTCCGTGCATGACACCGCCAGGCCTCTGTGCTGCATGACACCGCCAGGCCTCCGTGCATGACACCGCCAGGCCTCCGTGCTGCATGACACCACCAGGCCTCCGTGCTGCATGACACCGCCAGGCCTCTGTGCTGCATGACACCGCCAGGCCTCCGTGCATGACACCGCCAGGCCTCCGTGCTGCATGACACCGCCAGGCCTCCGTGCTGCATGACACCGCCAGGCCTCCGTGCATGACACCGCCAGGCCTCTGTGCTGCATGACACCGCCAGGCCTCCGTGCTGCATGACAGCGCCAGGCCTCCGTGCATGACACCGCCAGGCCTCCGTGCTGCATGACACCGCCAGGCCTCCGTGCTGCATGACACCGCCAGGCCTCCGTGCTGCATGACACCGCCAGGCCTCCGTGCTGCATGACACCGCCAGGCCTCCATGCTGCATGACACCGCCAGGCCTCCATGCTGCATGACACCGCCAGGCCTCCGTGCTGCATGACACCGCCAGGCCTCCGTGCTGCATGACACCGCCAGGCCTCCGTGCATGACACCGCCAGGCATCCGTGCTGCATGACACCGCCAGGCCTCCGTGCATGACACCGCCAAGCCTCCGTGCTGCATGACACCGCCAGGCCTCCGTGTTGCATGACACCGCCAGGCCTCCGTGTTGCATGACACCGCCAGGCCTCCGTGCTGCATGACACCGCCAGGCCTCCGTGCTGCATGACACCGCCAGGCCTCCGTGCTGCATGACACCGCCAGGCCTCCGTGCTGCATGACACCGCCAGGCCTCCGTACTGCATGACACCGCCAGGCCTCCGTGCTGCATGACACCGCCAGGCCTCTGTGCTGCATGACACCGCCAGGCCCCTGTGCAGCATGACACCGCCAGGCCTCTGTGCATGACACCGCCAGGCCTCCGTGCTGCATGACACCGCCAGGCCTCCGTGCATGACACCGCCAGGCCTCCGTGCTGCATGACACCGCCAGGCCTCCGTGCTGCATGACACAGCCAGGCCTCCGTGCTGCATGACACCGCCAGGCCTCCGTGCTGCATGACACCGCCAGGCCTCCGTGCTGCATGACACCGCCAGGCCTCCGTGCTGCATGACACCGCCAGGCCTCCGTGCTCTTGTCAAAGCTCTCCAGCCGTCTCCACTAAAATAACTTCAATATTTCTAAGAGAGTATCAGTTTCTTAATTCTTCTCAGTCTTTGGAATGGCGACTATCTTCCCTGAAATAATTAATAGCTTCGCTGCTGACGGCTGGATGCCGCCTACGGACTGACTCCACAACTGCTTCGTGCTTTCACTAATATAGAAGCTTGTTCCTTCATGGAAAAATACGGCCAGTAGCCTGCCGCCCACCAAATTCTTGTACCTCCCCGTACCAAGGACACGTTCCCAGCCGGCCGGCCTGATGTTGTGTCTTCGGCATGAAGAAAAATACAATCCTTCGACAAGGGCCAGCCTGAGCCGGTTCTCTCCAGGCGAACAACACCTCATAACTAAAACATTACATTTGACCTAGAAGCGTCTCAAGCTGCCGGAGCAGAAAGAAAGATGGAGTCTCTCCCGTTTGAGGCCTACCAGACCAGAACTAAGCATAATTCAATAGAAAGTATACTAATACCCTTACAAAAGGACAGATTTTCCCTAGTACAAATGAATCTATCCCCTAGCATAAGTTTATGAGCCCTAATCTAAGGAGAGGAATACAGAATTATGTCAAAATGCCTTGTAAATAGGCACTATTCACGGTTCCAACCCTCACACTGGAATGATAGTAGACTGAAGTCACCTCCAATCACCTTCCCTCAAAAGAGGGCCGGAAAAGTCGAGCAGAACACACCGCCAGGCCTCCGTGCTGCATGACACCGCAAGGCCTCCGTGCATGACACCGCCAGGCCTCCGTGCTGCATGACACTGCCAGGCCTTCTTGCTGCATGACACCGCCAGGCCTCCGTGCTGCATGACACCGCCAGGCCTCTGTGCATGACACCGCCAGGCCTCCGTGCTGCATGACATCGCCAGGCCTCCGTGCTGCATGACACCGCCAGGCCTCCGTGCTGCATGACACCGCCAGGCCTCCATGCTGCATAACACCGCCAGGCCTCCGTGCTGCATGACACCGCCAGGCCTCCGTGCTGCATGACACCGCCAGGCCTCCGTGCATGACACCGCCAGGCCTCCGTGCATGACACCGCCAGGCCTCCGTGCATGACACCGCCAGGCCTCCGTGCTGCATGACACAACCAGGCCTCTGTGCTGCATGACACCGTCAGGCCTCCGCGCATGACACCGCCAGGCCTCCGTGCTGCATGACACCACCGAGCCTCCATGTATGACACCGCCAGGCCTCCGTGCTGCATGACACCGCCAGGCCTCTGTGCTGCATGACACCGCCAGGCCTCCGTGCATGACACCGCCAGGCCTCCGTGCTGCATGACACCGCCAGGCCTCCGTGCTTGACACCGCCAGGCCTCCGTGCTGCATGACACCGCCAGGCCTCCGTGCTGCATGACACCGCCAGGCCTCCGTGCTGCATGACACCGCCAGGCCTCCGTGCTGCATGACACCGCCAGGCCTCCGTGCTGCATGACACCGCCAGGCCTCCGTGCATGACACCGCCAGGCCTCCATGCTGCATGACACCGCCAGGCCTCCGTGCTGCATGACACCGCCAGGCCTCCGTGCTGCATGACACCCCCAGGCCTCCGTGCTTTATGACACCGCCAGGCCTCCGTGCTGCATGACACCGCCAGGCCTCCGTGCATGACACCGCCAGGCCTCCGTGCATGACACCGCCAGGCCTCCGTGCTGCATGACACCGCCAGGCCTCCGTGCTGCATGACACCGCCAGGCCTCCGTGCTGCATGACACCGCCAGGCCTCCGTGCTGCATGACACCGCCAGGCCTCCGTGCTGCATGACACCGCCAGGCCTCTGTGCTGCATGACACCGCCAGGCCTCCGTGCTGCATGACACCGCCAGGCCTCCGTGCTGCATGACACCGCCAGGCCTCCGTGCTGCATGAGACCGCCAGGCCTCCGTGCTGCATGACACCGCCAGGCCTCCGTGCTGCATGACACCGCCAGGCCTCAGTGCTGCATGACACCGCCAGGCCTCCGTGCTGCATGACACCGCCAGGCCTCCGTGCATGACACCGCCAGGCCTCCGTGCTGCATGACACCGCCAGGCCTCCGTTCTGCATGACACCGCCAGGCCTCCGTGCTGCGTGACACCGCCAGGCCTCCATGCATGACACCGCCAGGCCTCCGTGCTGCATGACACCGCCAGGCCTCCGTGCTGCATGACACCGCCAGGCCTCCGTGCTGCATGACACCGCCAGGCCTCCGTGCTGCATGACACTGCCAGGCCTCCATGCTGCATGACACCGCCAGGCCTCCGTGCATGACACCGCCAGGCCTCCGTGCTGCATGACACCGCCAGGCCTCCGTGCTGCATGACACCGCCAGGCATCCGTGCATGACACCGCCAGGCCTCCGTGCTGCATGACACCGCCAGGCCTCCGTGCATGACACCGCCAAGCCTCCGTGCTGCATGACACCGCCAGGCCTCAGTGTTGCATGACACCGCCAGGCCTCCGTGCATGACACCGCCAGGCCTCTGTGCTGCATGACACCGCCAGGCCTCCGTGCTGCATGACACCGCCAGGCCTCCGTGCTGCATGACACCGCCAGGCCTCCGTGCATGACACCGCCAGGCCTCCGTGCTGCATGACACCGCCAGGCATCCGTGCTGCATGACACCGCCAGGCCTCTGTGCTGCATGACACCGCCAGGCCTCTGTGCTGCATGACACCGCCAGGCCTCTGTGCTGCATGACACCGCCAGGCCTCCGTGCTGCATGACACCGCCAGGCCTCCGTGCATGACACCGCCAGGCCTCTGTGCTGCATGACACCGTCAGGCCTCCGCGCATGACACCGCCAGGCCTCCGTGCTGCATGACACCACCGAGCCTCCATGTATGACACCGCCAGGCCTCCGTGCTGCATGACACCGCCAGGCCTCCGTTCTGCATGACACCGCCAGGCCTCCGTGCTGCATGACACCGCCAGGCCTCCATGCATGACACCGCCAGGCCTCCGTGCTGCATGACACCGCCAGGCCTCCGTGCTGCATGACATCGCCAGGCCTCCGTGCTGCATGACACCGCCAGGCCTCCATGCTGCATGACACCGCCAGGCGTCCGTGCATGACACCGCCAGGCCTCCGTGCTGCATGACACCGCCAGGCCTCCGTGCTGCATGACACCGCCAGGCCTCCGCGCATGACACCGCCAGGCCTCCGTGCTGCATGACACCGCCAGGCCTCCGTTCATGACACCGCCAGGCCTCCGTGCTGCATGACACCGCCAGGCCTCCGTGCTGCATGACACCGCCAGGCCTCCGTGCATGACACCGCCAGGCCTCCGTGCTGCATAACACCTCCAGGCCTCCGTGCTGCATGACACCGCCAGGCCTCTGTGCTGCATGACACCACCAGGCCTCCGTGCATGACACCGCCAGGCCTCCGTGCATGACACCGCCAGGCCTCCGTGCTGCATGACACCGCCAGGCCTCCGTGCTGCATGACACCGCCAGGCCTCCGTGCTGCATGACACAGCCAGGCCTCCATGCTGCATGACACTGCCAGGCCTCCGTGCTGCATGACACCGCCAGGCCTCCGTGCTGCATGACACCGCCAGGCCACCGTGCTGCATGACACTGACAGGCCTCCGTCCATGACACCGCCAGGCCTACGTGATGCATGACACCGCCAGGCCTCCGTGTTGCATGACACCGCCAGGCCTCCGTGCTGCATGACACCGCCAGGCCTCCATGCTGCATGACACCGCCAGGCCTCCGTGCTGCATGACACCGCCAGGCCTCCATGCATGACACCGCCAGGCCTCCGTGCTGCATGACACGGCCAGGCCTCCGTGCATGACACCGCCAGGCCTCCGTGCATGACACCGCCAGGCCTCCATGCTGCATGACACCGCCAGGCCTCCGTGCTGCATGACACCGCCAGGCCTCCGTGCTGCATGACACCGCCAGGCCTCCGTGCTGCATGACACCGCCAGGCCTTCGTGCATGACACTGCCAGGCCTCCGTGCTGCATGACACCATCAGGCCTCCGTGCTGCATGACACCGCCAGGCCTCCGTGCTGCATGACACCGCCAGGCCTCCGTGCTGCATGACACCGCCAGGCCTCCGTGCTGCATGACACCGCCAGGCCTCCGTGCATGACACCGCCAGGCCTCCGTGCTGCATTACACCGCCAGGCTTCCGTGCTGCATGACACTGCCAGGCCTCCGTGCTTGACACCGCCAGGCCTCCGTGCTGCATGACACCGCCAGGCCTCCGTGCTGCATGACACCGCCAGGCCTCCGTGCATGACACCGCCAGGCCTCTGTGCTGCATGACACCGCCAGGCCTCCGTGCTGCATGACAGCGCCAGGCCTCCGTGCATGACACCGCCAGGCCTCCGTGCTGCATGACACCGCCAGGCCTCCGTGCTGCATGACACCGCCAGGCCTCCGTGCTGCATGACACCGCCAGGCCTCCGTGCTGCATGACACCGCCAGGCCTCCATGCTGCATGACACCGCCAGGCCTCCATGCTGCATGACACCGCCAGGCCTCCGTGCTGCATGACACCGCCAGGCCTCCGTGCTGCATGACACCGCCAGGCCTCCGTGCATGACACCGCCAGGCATCCGTGCTGCATGACACCGCCAGGCCTCCGTGCATGACACCTCCAAGCCTCCGTGCTGCATGACACCGCCAGGCCTCCGTGTTGCATGACACCGCCAGGCCTCCGTGTTGCATGACACCGCCAGGCCTCCGTGCTGCATGACACCGCCAGGCCTCCGTGCTGCATGACACCGCCAGGCCTCCGTGCTGCATGACACCGCCAGGCCTCTGTGCTGCATGACACCGCCAGGCCTCCGTACTGCATGACACCGCCAGGCCTCCGTGCTGCATGACACCGCCAGGCCTCCGTGCTGCATGACACCGCCAGGCCCCTGTGCAGCATGACACCGCCAGGCCTCTGTGCATGACACCGCCAGGCCTCCGTGCTGCATGACACCGCCAGGCCTCCGTGCATGACACCGCCAGGCCTCCGTGCTGCATGACACCGCCAGGCCTCCGTGCTGCATGACACCGCCAGGCCTCCGTGCTGCATGACACCGCCAGGCCTCCGTGCTGCATGACACCGCCAGGCCTCCGTGCATGACACCGCCAGGCCTCCGTGCTGCATGACACCGCCAGGCCTCCGTGCTCTTAATGTCAAAGCTCTCCAGCCGTCTCCACTAAAAAAACTTCAATATTTCTAAGAGAGTATCAGTTTCTTAATTCTTCTCAGTCTTTGGAATGGCGACTATCTTCCCTGAAATAATTAATAGCTTCGCTGCTGACGGCTGGATGCCGCCTACGGACTGACTCCACAACTGCTTCGTGCTTTCACTAATATAGAAGCTTGTTCCTTCATGGAAAAATACGGCCAGTAGCCTGCCGCCCACCAAATTCTTGTACCTCCCCGTACCAAGGACACGTTCCCAGCCGGCCGGCCTGATGTTGTGTCTTGGGCATGAAGAAAAATACAATCCTTCGACAAGGGCCAGCCTGAGCCGGTTCTCTCCAGGCGAACAACACCTCATAACTAAAACATTACATTTGACCTAGAAGCGTCTCAAGCTGCCGGAGCAGAAAGAAAGATGGAGTCTCTCCCGTTTGAGGCCTACCAGACCAGAACTAAGCATAATTCAATAGAAAGTATACTAATACCCTTACAAAAGGACAGATTTTCCCTAGTACTAATGAATCTATCCCCTAGCATAAGTTTATAAGCCCTAATCTAAGGAGAGGAATACAGAATTATGTCAAAATGCCTTGTAAATAGGCACTATTCACGGTTCCAACCCTCACACTGGAATGATAGTAGACTGAAGTCACCTCCAATCACCTTCCCTCAAAAGAGGGCCGGAAAAGTCGAGCAGAACACACCACCAGGCCTCCGTGCTGCATGACACCGCCAGGCCTCCGTGCATGACACCGCCAGGCCTCCGTGCTGCATGACACTGCCAGGCCTTCTTGCTGCATGACACCGCCAGGCCTCCGTGCTGCATGACACCGCCAGGCCTCCGTGCATGACACCGCCAGGCCTCCGTGCTGCATGACACCGCCAGGCCTCCGTGCTGCATGACACCGCCAGGCCTCCGTGCTGCATGACACCGCCAGGCCTCCATGCTGCATATCACCGCCAGGCCTCCGTGCTGCATGACACCGCCAGGCCTCCGTGCTGCATGACACCGCCAGGCCTCCGTGCATGACACCGCCAGGCCTCCGTGCATGACACCGCCAGGCCTCCGTGCATGACACCGCCAGGCCTCCGTGCTGCATGACACCGCCAGGCCTCCGTGCTGCATGACACCGCCAGGCCTCTGTGCTGTATGACACCGCCAGGCCTCCGTGCATGACACCGCCAGGCCTCCGTGCTGCATGACACCGCCAGGCCTCCGTGCTTGACACCGCCAGGCCTCCGTGCTGCATGACACCGCCAGGCCTAAGTGCTGCATGACACCGCCAGGCCTCCGTGCTGCATGACACCGCCAGGCCTCCATGCTGCATGACACCGCCAGGCCTCCGTGCTGCATGACACCGCCAGGCCTCCGTGCTGCATGACACCCACAGGCCTCCGTGCTGCATGACACTGCCAGGCCTCCGTGCTGCATGACATCGCCAGGCCTCCGTGCTGCATGACACCGCCAGGCCTCCGTGCTGCATGACACCGCCAGGCCTCCGTGCTGCATGACACCGCCAGGCCTCCGTGCTGCATGACACCGCCAGGCCTCCGTGCTGCATGACACTGCCAGGCCTCCGTGCTGCATGACACCACCAGGCCTCCGTGCTGCATGACACCGCCAGGCCTCCGTGCTGCATGACACCGCCAGGCCTCCGTGCTGCATGACACCGCCAGGCCTCCGTGCCGCATGACACCGACAGGCCTACGTGCCGCATGACACCGCCAGGCCTCCGTGCATGACACCGCCAGGCCTCCGTGCTGCATGACACAGCCAGGCCTCCGTGCTGCATGACACAGCCAGGCCTCCGTGCTGCATGACACCGCCAGGCCTCCGTGCTGCATGACACCACCAGGCCTCCGTGCTGCATGACACCGCCAGGCCTCCGTGCTGCATGACACCGCCAGGCCTCCGTGCTGCATGACACCGACAGGCCTCCGTGCATGACACCGCCAGGCCTCCGTGCTGCATGGCACCGCCAGGCCTCCGTGCTGCATGGCACCGCCAGGCCTCCGTGCTGCATGGCACTGCCAGGCCTCCGTGCTGCATGACACCGCCAGGCCTCCGTGCTGCATGACACCGCCAGGCCTCCATGCATGACACCGCCAGGCCTCCGTGCTGCATGACACCGCCAGGCCTCCGTGCTGCATGACACCGCCAGGCCTCCGTGCTGCATGACACCGCCAGGCCTCCGTGCTGCATGACACCGCCAGGCCTCCGTGCTGCAAGACACCGCCAGGCCTCCATGCATGACACCGCCAGGCCTCCGTGCTGCATGACACTGCCAGGCCTACGTGCTGCATGACACCGCCAGGCCTCCGTGCTGCATGACACTGCCAGGCCTACGTGCTGCAAGACACCGCCAGGCCTCCGTGCTGCATGACACCGCCAGGCCTCCGTGCTGCATGACATCGCCAGGCCTCCGTGCTGCATGACACCGCCAGGCCTCCGTGCTGCATGACACTGCCAGGCCTCTGTGCATGACACCGTCAGGCCTCCCTGCATGACTCCGCCAGGCCTCCGTGCTGCATGACACCGCCAGGCCTCTGTGCTGCATGGCACCGCCAGGCCTCCGTGCTGCATGACACCGCCAGGCCTCCGTGCTGCATGACACCGCCAGGCCTCCGTGCATGACACCGCCAGGCCTCCGTGCTGCATGACACCGCCAGGCATCCGTGCTGCATGACACCGCCAGGCCTCTGTGCTGCATGATACCGCCAGGCCTCTGTGCTGCATGACACCGCCAGGCCTCTGTGCTGCATGACACCGCCAGGCCTCCGTGCTGCATGACACCGCCAGGCCTCCGTGCATGACACCGCCAGGCCTCTGTGCTGCATGACACCGTCAGGCCTCCGCGCATGACACCGCCAGGCCTCCGTGCTGCATGACACCACCGAGCCTCCATGTATGACACCGCCAGGCCTCCGTGCTGCATGACACCGCCAGGCCTCCGTTCTGCATGACACCGCCAGGCCTCCGTGCTGCATGACACCGCCAGGCCTCCGTGCTGCATGACACCGCCAGGCCTCCGTGCTGCATGACACTGCCAGGCCTCCATGCTGCATGACACCGCCAGGCCTCCTTGCATGACACCGCCAGGCCTCCGTGCTGCATGACACCGCCAGGCCTCCGTGCTGCATGACACCGCCAGGCCTCCGTGCATGACACCGCCAGGCCTCCGTGCTGCATGACACCGCCAGGCCTCCGTGCATGACACCGCCAAGCCTCCGTGCTGCATGACACTGCCAGGCCTCCGTGCTGCATGACACCACCAGGCCTCCGTGCATGACACCGCCAGGCCTCCGTGCTGCATGACACCGCCAGGCCTCCGTGCTCTTAATGTCAAAGCTCTCCAGCCGTCTCCACTAAAAAAACTTCAATATTTCTAAGAGAGTATCAGTTTCTTAATTCTTCTCAGTCTTTGGAATGGCGACTATCTTCCCTGAAATAATTAATAGCTTCGCTGCTGACGGCTGGATGCCGCCTACGGACTGACTCCACAACTGCTTCGTGCTTTCACTAATATAGAAGCTTGTTCCTTCATGGAAAAATACGGCCAGTAGCCTGCCGCCCACCAAATTCTTGTACCTCCCCGTACCAAGGACACGTTCCCAGCCGGCCGGCCTGATGTTGTGTCTTCGGCATGAAGAAAAATACAATCCTTCTACAAGGGCCAGCCTGAGCCGGTTCTCTCCAGGCGAACAACACCTCATAACTAAAACATTACATTTGACCTAGAAGCGTCTCAAGCTGCCGGAGCAGAAAGAAAGATGGAGTCTCTCCCGTTTGAGGCCTACCAGACCAGAACTAAGCATAATTCAATAGAAAGTATACTAATACCCTTACAAAAGGACAGATTTTCCCTAGTACTAATGAATCTATCCCCTAGCATAAGTTTATAAGCCCTAATCTAAGGAGAGGAATACAGAATTATGTCAAAATGCCATGTAAATAGGCACTATTCACGGTTCCAACCCTCACACTGGAATGATAGTAGACTGAAGTCACCTCCAATCACCTTCCCTCAAAAGAGGGCCGGAAAAGTCGAGCAGAACACACCACCAGGCCTCCGTGCTGCATGACACCGCCAGGCCTCCGTGCATGACACCGCCAGGCCTCCGTGCTGCATGACACTGCCAGGCCTTCTTGCTGCATGACACCGCCAGGCCTCCGTGCTGCATGACACCGCCAGGCCTCCGTGCATGACACCGCCAGGCCTCCGTGCTGCATGACACCGCCAGGCCTCCATGCTGCATGACACCGCCAGGCCTCCGTGCTGCATGACACCGCCAGGCCTCCATGCTGCATAACACCGCCAGGCCTCCGTGCTGCATGACACCGCCAGGCCTCCGTGCTGCATGACACCGCCAGGCCTCCGTGCATGACACCGCCAGGCCTCCGTGCATGACACCGCCAGGCCTCCGTGCATGACACCGCCAGGCCTCCGTGCTGCATGACACCGCCAGGCCTCCGTGCTGCATGACACCGCCAGGCCTCTGTGCTGTATGACACCGCCAGGCCTCCGTGCATGACACCGCCAGGCCTCCGTGCTGCATGACACCGCCAGGCCTCCGTGCTTGACACCGCCAGGCCTCCGTGCTGCATGACACCGCCAGGCCTAAGTGCTGCATGACACCGCCAGGCCTCCGTGCTGCATGACACCGCCAGGCCTCCATGCTGCATGACACCGCCAGGCCTCCGTGCTGCATGACACCGCCAGGCCTCCGTGCTGCATGACACCCACAGGCCTCCGTGCTGCATGACACTGCCAGGCCTCCGTGCTGCATGACATCGCCAGGCCTCCGTGCTGCATGACACCGCCAGGCCTCCGTGCTGCATGACACCACCAGGCCTCCGTGCTGCATGACACCGCCAGGCCTCCGTGCTGCATGACACCGCCAGGCCTCCGTGCTGCATGACACTGCCAGGCCTCCGTGCTGCATGACACCACCAGGCCTCCGTGCTGCATGACACCGCCAGGCCTCCGTGCTGCATGACACCGCCAGGCCTCCGTGCTGCATGACACCGCCAGGCCTCCGTGCCGCATGACACCGACAGGCCTACGTGCCGCATGACACCGCCAGGCCTCCGTGCATGACACCGCCAGGCCTCCCTGCATGACACCGCCAGGCCTCCGTGCTGCATGACACAGCCAGGCCTCCGTGCTGCATGACACCGCCAGGCCTCCGTGCTGCATGACACCGCCAGGCCTCGGTGCATGACACCGCCAGGCCTCCGTGCATGACACCGCCAGGCCTCCGTGCATGACACCGCCAGGCCTCCGTGCTGCATGACACCGCCAGGCCTCCGTGCTGCATGACACCGCCAGGCCTCTGTGCTGTATGACACCGCCAGGCCTCCGTGCATGACACCGCCAGGCCTCCGTGCTGCATGACACCACCATGCCTCCGTGCATGACACCGCCAGTCCTCCGTGCTGCAGCACACCGCCAGGCCGCCGTGCTGCATGACACCGCCAGGCCTCCGTGCTGCATGACACCACCAGGCCTCCGTGCTGCATGACACCGCCAGGCCTCCGTGCATGACACCGCCAGGCCTCCATGCATGACACCGCCAGGCCTCCGTGCTGCATGGCACCGCCAGGCCTCCGTGCATGACACCGCCAGGCCTCCGTGCTGCATGACACCGCCAGGCCACCGTGCTGCATGACACCGTCAGGCCTCCGTGCTGCATGACACCGCCAGGCCTCCGTGCATGACACCGCCAGGCCTCCCTGCATGACACCGCCAGGCCTCCGTGCTGCATGACACCGCCAGGCCTCCGTGCTGCATGACACCGCCAGGCCTCCGTGCTGCATGACACCGCCAGGCCTCCGTGCTGCATGACACCACCAGGCCTCCGTGCTGCATGACACCGCCAGGCCTCCGTGCTGCATGACACCGCCAGGCCTCCGTGCATGACACCGTCAGGCCTCCCTGCATGACACCGCCAGGCCTCCCTGCATGACACCGCCAGGCCTCCGTGCTGCATGACACAGCCAGGCCTCCGTGCTGCATGACACCGCCAGGCCTCCGTGCTGCATTACACTGCCAGGCCTCCGTGCTGCATGACACCGCCAGGCCTCTGTGCTGCATGACACCGCCAGGCCTCCGTGCATGACACCGCCAGGCCTCCGTGCATGACACCGCCAGGCCTCCGTGCTGCATGGCACCGCCAGGCCTCCATGCTGCATGACACCACCAGGCCTCCGTGCTGCATGACACCGCCAGGCCTCCGTGCTGCATGACACCACCAGGCCTCCGTGCATGACACCGCCAGGCCTCCGTGCTGCATGACACCGCCAGGCCTCCGTGCTGCATGACACCGCCAGGCCTCTATGCTGCATGACACCGCCAGGCCTCCGTGCTGCATGACACCGCCAGGCCTCCGTGCTGCATGACACCGCCAGGCCTCCGTGCTGCATGACACCGCCAGGCCTCCGTGCTGCATGACACCGCCAGGCCTCCATGCATGACACCGCCAGGCCTCCATGCTGCATGACACCGCCAGGCCTCCGTGCATGACACCGCCAGGCCTCCGTGCTGCATGACACCGCCAGGCCTCCGTGCATGACACCGCCAGGCCTCCGTGCTGCATGACACCGCCAGGCCTCCCTGCATGACACCGCCAGGCCTCCGTGCTGCATGACACAGCCAGGCCTCCGTGCTGCATGACACCGCCAGGCCTCCGTGCTGCATGACACCGCCAGGCCTCCGTGCTGCATGACACCGCCAGGCCTCCGTGCTGCATGACACCGACAGGCCTCCGTGCATGACACCGCCAGGCCTCCGTGCTGCATGGCACCGCCAGGCCTCCGTGCTGCATGGCACCGCCAGGCCTCCGTGCTGCATGACACCGCCAGGCCTCCGTGCTGCATGACACCGCCAGGCCTCCATGCATGACACCGCCAGGCCTCCGTGCTGCATGACACCGCCAGGCCTCCGTGCTGCATGACACCGCCAGGCCTCCGTGCTGCATGACACCGCCAGGCCTCCGTGCTGCATGACACCGCCAGGCCTCTGTGCATGACACCGCCAGGCCTACGTGCTGCATGACACTGCCAGGCCTACGTGCTGCAAGACACCGCCAGGCCTCCGTGCTGCATGACACCGCCAGGCCTCCGTGCTGCATGACATCGCCAGGCCTCCGTGCTGCATGACACCACCAGGCCTCCGTGCTGCATGACACTGCCAGGCCTCTGTGCATGACACCGTCAGGCCTCCCTGCATGACTCCGCCAGGCCTCCGTGCTGCATCACACCGCCAGGCCTCCATGCATTACACCGCCAGGCCTCCGTGCTGCATGACACCGCCAGGCCTCCGTGCATGACACCGCCAGGCCTCCGTGCTGCATGACACCGCCAGGCCTCCGTGCTGCATGACACCGCCAGGCCTCCGTGCTGCATGACACCGCCAGGCCTCCGTGCATGACACCGCCAGGCCTCCGTGCTGCATGACACCGCCAGGCCTCCATGCTGCATGACACCACCAGGCCTCCGTGCTGCATGACACCGCCAGGCCTCCGTGCTGCATGACACCGCCAGGCCTCCGTGCTGCATGACACCGCCAGGCCTCCGTGCATGACACCGCCAGGCCTCCATGCATGACACCGCCAGGCCTCCGTGCTGCATGGCACCGCCAGGCCTCCGTGCTGCATGACACCGCCAGGCCTCCGTGCTGCATGACACCGCCAGGCCTCCATGCATGACACCGCCAGGCCTCCGTGCTGCATGACACCGCCAGGCCTCCGTGCTGCATGACACCGCCAGGCCTCCGTGCTGCATGACACTGCCAGGCCTACGTGCTGCAAGACACCGCCAGGCCTCCGTGCTGCATGACACCGCCAGGCCTCCGTGCTGCATGACATTGCCAGGCCTCCGTGCTGCATGACACCACCAGGCCTCCGTGCTGCATGACACTGCCAGGCCTCTGTGTATGACACCGTCAGGCCTCCCTGCATGACTCCGCCAGGCCTCCGTGCTGCATGACACCGCCAGGCCTCTGTGCTGCATGACACCGCCAGGCCTCCGTGCTGCATGACACCGCCAGGCCTCCGTGCTGCATGACACCGCCAGGCCTCCGTGCATGACACCGCCAGGCCTCCGTGCTGCATGACACCGCCAGGCCTCAGTGTTGCATGACACCGCCAGGCCTCCGTGCATGACACCGCCAGGCCTCTGTGCTGCATGACACCGCCAGGCCTCCGTGCTGCATGACACCGCCAGGCCTCCGTGCTGCATGACACCGCCAGGCCTCCGTGCATGACACCGCCAGGCCTCCGTGCTGCATGACACCGCCAGGCATCCGTGCTGCATGACACCGCCAGGCCTCTGTGCTGCATGACACCGCCAGGCCTCTGTGCTGCATGACACCGCCAGGCCTCTGTGCTGCATGACACCGCCAGGCCTCCGTGCTGCATGACACCGCCAGGCCTCCGTGCATGACACCGCCAGGCCTCTGTGCTGCATGACACCGTCAGGCCTCCGCGCATGACACCGCCAGGCCTCCGTGCTGCATGACACCACCGAGCCTCCATGTATGACACCGCCAGGCCTCCGTGCTGCATGACACCGCCAGGCCTCCGTTCTGCATGACACCGCCAGGCCTCCGTGCTGCATGACACCGCCAGGCCTCCATGCATGACACCGCCAGGCCTCCGTGCTGCATGACACCGCCAGGCCTCCGTGCTGCATGACACCGCCAGGCCTCTGTGCTGCATGACACTGCCAGGCCTCCATGCTGCATGACACCGCCAGGCCTCCGTGCATGACACCGCCAGGCCTCCGTGCTGCATGACACCGCCAGGCCTCCGTGCTGCATGACACCGCCAGGCCTCCGTGCATGACACCGCCAGGCCTCCGTGCATGACACCGCCAGGCCTCCGTGCTGCATGACACAGCCAGGCCTCCGTGCTGCATGACACCGCCAGGCCTCCGTGCTGCATGACACCGCCAGGCCTCCGTGCATGACACCGCCAGGCCTCCCTGCATGACACCGCCAGGCCTCCGTGCTGCATGACACAGCCAGGCCTCCGTGCTGCATGACACCGCCAGGCCTCCGTGCTGCATGACACCGCCAGGCCTCCGTGCATGACACCGCCAGGCCTCCGTGCATGACACCGCCAGGCCTCCGTGCATGACACCGCCAGGCCTCCGTGCTGCATGACACCGCCAGGCCTCCGTGCTGCATGACACCGCCAGGCCTCTGTGCTGTATGACACCGCCAGGCCTCCGTGCATGACACCGCCAGGCCTCCGTGCTGCATGACACCGCCAGGCCTCCGTGCTTGACACCGCCAGGCCTCCGTGCTGCATGACACCGCCAGGCCTAAGTGCTGCATGACACCGCCAGGCCTCCGTGCTGCATGACACCGCCAGGCCTCCATGCTGCATGACACCGCCAGGCCTCCGTGCTGCATGACACCGCCAGGCCTCCGTGCTGCATGACACCCACAGGCCTCCGTGCTGCATGACACTGCCAGGCCTCCGTGCTGCATGACATCGCCAGGCCTCCGTGCTGCATGACACCGCCAGGCCTCCGTGCTGCATGACACCACCAGGCCTCCGTGCTGCATGACACCGCCAGGCCTCCGTGCTGCATGACACCGCCAGGCCTCCGTGCTGCATGACACTGCCAGGCCTCCGTGCTGCATGACACCACCAGGCCTCCGTGCTGCATGACACCGCCAGGCCTCCGTGCTGCATGACACCGCCAGGCCTCGGTGCTGCATGACACCGCCAGGCCTCCGTGCCGCATGACACCGACAGGCCTACGTGCCGCATGACACCGCCAGGCCTCCGTGCATGACACCGCCAGGCCTCCCTGCATGACACCGCCAGGCCTCCGTGCTGCATGACACAGCCAGGCCTCCGTGCTGCATGACACCGCCAGGCCTCCATGCATGACACCACCAGGCCTGCCTCCGTGCTGCATGACACCGCCAGGCCTCCGTGCTGCATGACACTGCCAGGCCGCTGTGCTGCATGACACTGCCAGGCCTCCGTGCTGCATGACACCGCCAGGCCTCCGTGCATGACACCACCAGGCCTCTGTATGACACCGCCAGGCCTCCGTGCTGCGTGACACCGCCAGGCCTCCGTGCATGACACCGCCAGGCCTCCGTGCTGCATGACACCGCCAGGCCTCCGTGCTGCATGACACCGCCAGGCCTCCGTGCTGCATGACACCGCCAGGCCTCCGTGCTGCATGACACCACCAGGCCTCTGTATGACACCGCCAGGCCTCCGTGCTGCATGACACCGCCAGGCCTCCGTGCATGACACCGCCAGGCCTCCGTGCTGCATGACACCGCCAGGCCTCCGTGCTGCATGACACGACCAGGCCTCTGTATGACACCGCCAGGCCTCCGTGCTGCATGACACCGCCAGGCCTCCGTGCATGACACCGCCAGGCCTCCGTGCTGCATGACACCGCCAGGCCTCCGTGCTGCATGACACCGCCAGGCCTCCGTGCTGCATGACACCGCCAGGCCTCCGTGCTGCATGACACCGCCAGGCCTCCGTGCTGCATGACACCGCCAGGCCGCTGTGCTGCATGACACCGCCAGGCCTCCGTGCTGCATGACACCGCCAGGCCTCCGTGCATGACACCACCAGGCCTCCGTGCATGACACCGCCAGGCCTCCGTGCTGCATGACACCGCCAGGCCTCTGTGCTGCATGACACCGCCAGGCCTCCGTGCTGCATGACACCGCCAGGCCTCCGTGCTGCATGACACCGCCAGGCCTCCGTGCTGCATGAGACCGCCAGGCCTCCGTGCTGCATGACACCGCCAGGCCTCCGTGCTGCATGACACCGCCAGGCCTCAGTGCTGCATGACACCGCCAGGCCTCCGTGCTGCATGACACCGCCAGGCCTCCGTGCATGACACCGCCAGGCCTCCGTGCTGCATGAAACCGCCAGGCCTCCGTTCTGCATGACACCGCCAGGCCTCCGTGCTGCGTGACACCGCCAGGCCTCCATGCATGACACCGCCAGGCCTCCGTGCTGCATGACACCGCCAGGCCTCCGTGCTGCATGACACCGCCAGGCCTCCGTGCTGCATGACACCGCCAGGCCTCCGTGCTGCATGACACTGCCAGGCCTCCATGCTGCATGACACCGCCAGGCCTCCGTGCATGACACCGCCAGGCCTCCGTGCTGCATGACACCGCCAGGCCTCCGTGCTGCATGACACCGCCAGGCATCCGTGCATGACACCGCCAGGCCTCCGTGCTGCATGACACCGCCAGGCCTCCGTGCATGACACCGCCAAGCCTCCGTGCTGCATGACACCGCCAGGCCTCAGTGTTGCATGACACCGCCAGGCCTCCGTGCATGACACCGCCAGGCCTCTGTGCTGCATGACACCGCCAGGCCTCCGTGCTGCATGACACCGCCAGGCCTCCGTGCTGCATGACACCGCCAGGCCTCCGTGCATGACACCGCCAGGCCTCCGTGCTGCATGACACCGCCAGGCATCCGTGCTGCATGACACCGCCAGGCCTCTGTGCTGCATGACACCGCCAGGCCTCTGTGCTGCATGACACCGCCAGGCCTCTGTGCTGCATGACACCGCCAGGCCTCCGTGCTGCATGACACCGCCAGGCCTCCGTGCATGACACCGCCAGGCCTCTGTGCTGCATGACACCGTCAGGCCTCCGCGCATGACACCGCCAGGCCTCCGTGCTGCATGACACCACCGAGCCTCCATGTATGACACCGCCAGGCCTCCGTGCTGCATGACACCGCCAGGCCTCCGTTCTGCATGACACCGCCAGGCCTCCGTGCTGCATGACACCGCCAGGCCTCCATGCATGACACCGCCAGGCCTCCGTGCTGCATGACACCGCCAGGCCTCCGTGCTGCATGACACCGCCAGGCCTCCGTGCTGCATGACACCGCCAGGCCTCCATGCTGCATGACACCGCCAGGCGTCCGTGCATGACACCGCCAGGCCTCCGTGCTGCATGACACCGCCAGGCCTCCGTGCTGCATGACACCGCCAGGCCTCCGCGCATGACACCGCCAGGCCTCCGTGCTGCATGACACCGCCAGGCCTCCGTTCATGACACCGCCAGGCCTCCGTGCTGCATGACACCGCCAGGCCTCCGTGCTGCATGACACCGCCAGGCCTCCGTGCATGACACCGCCAGGCCTCCGTGCTGCATAACACCTCCAGGCCTCCGTGCTGCATGACACCGCCAGGCCTCTGTGCTGCATGACACCACCAGGCCTCCGTGCATGACACCGCCAGGCCTCCGTGCATGACACCGCCAGGCCTCCGTGCTGCATGACACCGCCAGGCCTCCGTGCTGCATGACACCGCCAGGCCTCCGTGCTGCATGACACCGCCAGGCCTCCATGCTGCATGACACTGCCAGGCCTCCGTGCTGCATGACACCGCCAGGCCTCCGTGCTGCATGACACCGCCAGGCCACCGTGCTGCATGACACTGACAGGCCTCCGTCCATGACACCGCCAGGCCTACGTGATGCATGACACCGCCAGGCCTCCGTGTTGCATGACACCGCCAGGCCTCCGTGCTGCATGACACCGCCAGGCCTCCATGCTGCATGACACCGCCAGGCCTCCGTGCTGCATGACACCGCCAGGCCTCCATGCATGACACCGCCAGGCCTCCGTGCTGCATGACACGGCCAGGCCTCCGTGCATGACACCGCCAGGCCTCCGTGCATGACACCGCCAGGCCTCCATGCTGCATGACACCGCCAGGCCTCCGTGCTGCATGACACCGCCAGGCCTCCGTGCTGCATGACACCGCCAGGCCTCCGTGCTGCATGACACCGCCAGGCCTTCGTGCATGACACTGCCAGGCCTCCGTGCTGCATGACACCATCAGGCCTCCGTGCTGCATGACACCGCCAGGCCTCCGTGCTGCATGACACCGCCAGGCCTCCGTGCTGCATGACACCGCCAGGCCTCCGTGCTGCATGACACCGCCAGGCCTCCGTGCATGACACCGCCAGGCCTCCGTGCTGCATTACACCGCCAGGCTTCCGTGCTGCATGACACTGCCAGGCCTCCGTGCTGCATGACACCGCCAGGCCTCCGTGCATGACACCGCCAGGCCTCCGTGCATGACACAGCCAAGCCTCCGTGCTGCATGACACCGCCAGGCCTCCGTGCTGCATGACACCGCCAGGCCTCCTTGCTGCATGACACCACCAGGCCTCCGTGCATGACACCGCCAGGCCTCCGTGCATGACACCGCCAGGCCTCCGTGCATGACACCGCCAGGCCTCCGTGCATGACACCGCCAGGCCTCTGTACTGCATGACACCGCCAGGCCTCCGTGCTGCATGACACCGCCAGGCCTCCGTGCATGACACCGCCAGGCCTCTGTGCTGCATGACACCGCCAGGCCTCCGTGCATGACACCGCCAGGCCTCCGTGCTGCATGACACCACCAGGCCTCCGTGCTGCATGACACCGCCAGGCCTCTGTGCTGCATGACACCGCCAGGCCTCCGTGCATGACACCGCCAGGCCTCCGTGCTGCATGACACCGCCAGGCCTCCGTGCTGCATGACACCGCCAGGCCTCCGTGCATGACACCGCCAGGCCTCTGTGCTGCATGACACCGCCAGGCCTCCGTGCTGCATGACAGCGCCAGGCCTCCGTGCATGACACCGCCAGGCCTCCGTGCTGCATGACACCGCCAGGCCTCCGTGCTGCATGACACCGCCAGGCCTCCGTGCTGCATGACACCGCCAGGCCTCCGTGCTGCATGACACCGCCAGGCCTCCGTGCTGCATGACACCGCCAGGCCTCCATGCTGCATGACACCGCCAGGCCTCCATGCTGCATGACACCGCCAGGCCTCCGTGCTGCATGACACCGCCAGGCCTCCGTGCTGCATGACACCGCCAGGCCTCCGTGCATGACACCGCCAGGCATCCGTGCTGCATGACACCGCCAGGCCTCCGTGCATGACACCTCCAAGCCTCCGTGCTGCATGACACCGCCAGGCCTCCGTGTTGCATGACACCGCCAGGCCTCCGTGTTGCATGACACCGCCAGGCCTCCGTGCTGCATGACACCGCCAGGCCTCCGTGCTGCATGACACCGCCAGGCCTCCGTGCTGCATGACACCGCCAGGCCTCTGTGCTGCATGACACCGCCAGGCCTCCGTACTGCATGACACCGCCAGGCCTCCGTGCTGCATGACACCGCCAGGCCTCCGTGCTGCATGACACCGCCAGGCCCCTGTGCAGCATGACACCGCCAGGCCTCTGTGCATGACACCGCCAGGCCTCCGTGCTGCATGACACCGCCAGGCCTCCGTGCATGACACCGCCAGGCCTCCGTGCTGCATGACACCGCCAGGCCTCCGTGCTGCATGACACCGCCAGGCCTCCGTGCTGCATGACACTGCCAGGCCTCCGTGCTGCATGACACCGCCAGGCCTCCGTGCATGACACCGCCAGGCCTCCGTGCTGCATGACACCGCCAGGCCTCCGTGCTCTTAATGTCAAAGCTCTCCAGCCGTCTCCACTAAAAAAACTTCAATATTTCTAAGAGAGTATCAGTTTCTTAATTCTTCTCAGTCTTTGGAATGGCGACTATCTTCCCTGAAATAATTAATAGCTTCGCTGCTGACGGCTGGATGCCGCCTACGGACTGACTCCACAACTGCTTCCTGCTTTCACTAATATAGAAGCTTGTTCCTTCATGGAAAAATACGGCCAGTAGCCTGCCGCCCACCAAATTCTTGTACCTCCCCGTACCAAGGACACGTTCCCAGCCGGCCGGCCTGATGTTGTGTCTTCGGCATGAAGAAAAATACAATCCTTCGACAAGGGCCAGCCTGAGCCGGTTCTCTCCAGGCGAACAACACCTCATAACTAAAACATTACATTTGACCTAGAAGCGTCTCAAGCTGCCGGAGCAGAAAGAAAGATGGAGTCTCTCCCGTTTGAGGCCTACCAGACCAGAACTAAGCATAATTCAATAGAAAGTATACTAATACCCTTACAAAAGGACAGATTTTCCCTAGTACTAATGAATCTATCCCCTAGCATAAGTTTATAAGCCCTAATCTAAGGAGAGGAATACAGAATTATGTCAAAATGCCTTGTAAATAGGCACTATTCACGGTTCCAACCCTCACACTGGAATGATAGTAGACTGAAGTCACCTCCAATCACCTTCCCTCAAAAGAGGGCCGGAAAAGTCGAGCAGAACACACCACCAGGCCTCCGTGCTGCATGACACCGCCAGGCCTCCGTGCATGACACCGCCAGGCCTCCGTGCTGCATGACACTGCCAGGCCTTCTTGCTGCATGACACCGCCAGGCCTCCGTGCTGCATGACACCGCCAGGCCTCCGTGCATGACACCGCCAGGCCTCCGTGCTGCATGACACCGCCAGGCCTCCGTGCTGCATGACACCGCCAGGCCTCCGTGCTGCATGACACCGCCAGGCCTCCATGCTGCATATCACCGCCAGGCCTCCGTGCTGCATGACACCGCCAGGCCTCCGTGCTGCATGACACCGCCAGGCCTCCGTGCATGACACCGCCAGGCCTCCGTGCATGACACCGCCAGGCCTCCGTGCATGACACCGCCAGGCCTCCGTGCTGCATGACACCGCCAGGCCTCCGTGCTGCATGACACCGCCAGGCCTCTGTGCTGTATGACACCGCCAGGCCTCCGTGCATGACACCGCCAGGCCTCCGTGCTGCATGACACCGCCAGGCCTCCGTGCTTGACACCGCCAGGCCTCCGTGCTGCATGACACCGCCAGGCCTAAGTGCTGCATGACACCGCCAGGCCTCCGTGCTGCATGACACCGCCAGGCCTCCATGCTGCATGACACCGCCAGGCCTCCGTGCTGCATGACACCGCCAGGCCTCCGTGCTGCATGACACCCACAGGCCTCCGTGCTGCATGACACTGCCAGGCCTCCGTGCTGCATGACATCGCCAGGCCTCCGTGCTGCATGACACCGCCAGGCCTCCGTGCTGCATGACACCGCCAGGCCTCCGTGCTGCATGACACCGCCAGGCCTCCGTGCTGCATGACACCGCCAGGCCTCCGTGCTGCATGACACTGCCAGGCCTCCGTGCTGCATGACACCACCAGGCCTCCGTGCTGCATGACACCGCCAGGCCTCCGTGCTGCATGACACCGCCAGGCCTCCGTGCTGCATGACACCGCCAGGCCTCCGTGCCGCATGACACCGACAGGCCTACGTGCCGCATGACACCGCCAGGCCTCCGTGCATGACACCGCCAGGCCTCCCTGCATGACACCGCCAGGCCTCCGTGCTGCATGACACAGCCAGGCCTCCGTGCTGCATGACACCGCCAGGCCTCCGTGCTGCATGACACCACCAGGCCTCCGTGCTGCATGACACCGCCAGGCCTCCGTGCTGCATGACACCGCCAGGCCTCCGTGCTGCATGACACCGACAGGCCTCCGTGCATGACACCGCCAGGCCTCCGTGCTGCATGGCACCGCCAGGCCTCCGTGCTGCATGGCACCGCCAGGCCTCCGTGCTGCATGGCACTGCCAGGCCTCCGTGCTGCATGACACCGCCAGGCCTCCGTGCTGCATGACACCGCCAGGCCTCCATGCATGACACCGCCAGGCCTCCGTGCTGCATGACACCGCCAGGCCTCCGTGCTGCATGACACCGCCAGGCCTCCGTGCTGCATGACACCGCCAGGCCTCCGTGCTGCATGACACCGCCAGGCCTCCGTGCTGCAAGACACCGCCAGGCCTCTGTGCATGACACCGCCAGGCCTACGTGCTGCATGACACTGCCAGGCCTACGTGCTGCAAGACACCGCCAGGCCTCCGTGCTGCATGACACCGCCAGGCCTCCGTGCTGCATGACATCGCCAGGCCTCCGTGCTGCATGACACCGCCAGGCCTCCGTGCTGCATGACACTGCCAGGCCTCTGTGCATGACACCGTCAGGCCTCCCTGCATGACTCCGCCAGGCCTCCGTGCTGCATCACACCGCCAGGCCTCCATGCATTACACCGCCAGGCCTCCGTGCTGCATGACACCGCCAGGCCTCCGTGCATGACACCGCCAGGCCTCCGTGCTGCATGACACCGCCAGGCCTCCGTGCTGCATGACACCGCCAGGCCTCCGTGCTGCATGACACCGCCAGGCCTCCGTGCATGACACCGCCAGGCCTCCGTGCTGCATGACACCACCAGGCCTCCATGCTGCATGACACCACCAGGCCTCCGTGCTGCATGACACCGCCAGGCCTCCGTGCTGCATGACACCGCCAGGCCTCCGTGCTGCATGACACCGCCAGGCCTCCGTGCATGACACCGCCAGGCCTCCATGCATGACACCGCCAGGCCTCCGTGCTGCATGGCACCGCCAGGTCTCCGTGCTGCATGACACCGCCAGGCCTCCGTGCTGCATGACACCGCCAGGCCTCCATGCATGACACCGCCAGGCCTCCGTGCTGCATGACACCGCCAGGCCTCCGTGCTGCATGACACCGCCAGGCCTCCGTGCTGCATGACACTGCCAGGCCTACGTGCTGCAAGACACCGCCAGGCCTCCGTGCTGCATGACACCGCCAGGCCTCCGTGCTGCATGACATCGCCAGGCCTCCGTGCTGCATGACACCGCCAGGCCTCCGTGCTGCATGACACTGCCAGGCCTCTGTGCATGACACCGTCAGGCCTCCCTGCATGACTCCGCCAGGCCTCCGTGCTGCATGACACCGCCAGGCCTCTGTGCTGCATGGCACCGCCAGGCCTCCGTGCTGCATGACACCGCCAGGCCTCCGTGCATGACACCGCCAGGCCTCCGTGCTGCATGACACCGCCAGGCCTCCGTGCATGACACCGCCAAGCCTCCGTGCTGCATGACACCGCCAGGCCTCAGTGTTGCATGACACCGCCAGGCCTCCGTGCATGACACCGCCAGGCCTCTGTGCTGCATGACACCGCCAGGCCTCCGTGCTGCATGACACCGCCAGGCCTCCGTGCTGCATGATACCGCCAGGCCACCGTGATGCATGACACCGCCAGGCCTCCGTGCATGACACCACCAGGCCTCCGTGCTGCATGACACAGCCAGGCCTCCGTGCTGAATGACACCGCCAGGCCTCCATGCATGACACCGCCAGGCCTCTGTGCTGCATGATACCGCCAGGCCTCCGTGCTGCATGACACCGCCAGGCCTCCGTGCTGCATGACACCGCCAGGCCTCCGTGCATGACACCGCCAGGCCTCCGTGCTGCATGACACCGCCAGGCCTCTGTGCTGCATGACACTGCCAGGCCTCCGTGCTGCATGACACCACCAGGCCTCTGTGCATGACACCGCCAGGCCTCCGTGCTGCATGACACCGCCAGGCCTCTGTGCTGCATGACACTGCCAGGCCTCCGTGCTGCATGACACCACCAGGCCTCCGTGCATGACACCGCCAGGCCTCCGTGCTGCATGACACCGCCAGGCCTCCGTGCTCTTAATGTCAAAGCTCTCCAGCCGTCTCCACTAAAAAAACTTCAATATTTCTAAGAGAGTATCAGTTTCTTAATTCTTCTCAGTCTTTGGAATGGCGACTATCTTCCCTGAAATAATTAATAGCTTCGCTGCTGACGGCTGGATGCCGCCTACGGACTGACTCCACAACTGCTTCGTGCTTTCACTAATATAGAAGCTTGTTCCTTCATGGAAAAATACGGCCAGTAGCCTGCCGCCCACCAAATTCTTGTACCTCCCCGTACCAAGGACACGTTCCCAGCCGGCCGGCCTGATGTTGTGTCTTCGGCATGAAGAAAAATACAATCCTTCTACAAGGGCCAGCCTGAGCCGGTTCTCTCCAGGCGAACAACACCTCATAACTAAAACATTACATTTGACCTAGAAGCGTCTCAAGCTGCCGGAGCAGAAAGAAAGATGGAGTCTCTCCCGTTTGAGGCCTACCAGACCAGAACTAAGCATAATTCAATAGAAAGTATACTAATACCCTTACAAAAGGACAGATTTTCCCTAGTACTAATGAATCTATCCCCTAGCATAAGTTTATAAGCCCTAATCTAAGGAGAGGAATACAGAATTATGTCAAAATGCCATGTAAATAGGCACTATTCACGGTTCCAACCCTCACACTGGAATGATAGTAGACTGAAGTCACCTCCAATCACCTTCCCTCAAAAGAGGGCCGGAAAAGTCGAGCAGAACACACCACCAGGCCTCCGTGCTGCATGACACCGCCAGGCCTCCGTGCATGACACCGCCAGGCCTCCGTGCTGCATGACACTGCCAGGCCTTCTTGCTGCATGACACCGCCAGGCCTCCGTGCTGCATGACACCGCCAGGCCTCCGTGCATGACACCGCCAGGCCTCCGTGCTGCATGACACCGCCAGGCCTCCGTGCTGCATGACACCGCCAGGCCTCCGTGCTGCATGACACCGCCAGGCCTCCATGCTGCATAACACCGCCAGGCCTCCGTGCTGCATGACACCGCCAGGCCTCCGTGCTGCATGACACCGCAAGGCCTCCGTGCATGACACCGCCAGGCCTCCGTGCATGACACCGCCAGGCCTCCGTGCATGACACCGCCAGGCCTCCGTGCTGCATGACACCGCCAGGCCTCCGTGCTGCATGACACCGCCAGGCCTCTGTGCTGTATGACACCGCCAGGCCTCCGTGCATGACACCGCCAGGCCTCCGTGCTGCATGACACCGCCAGGCCTCCGTGCTTGACACCGCCAGGCCTCCGTGCTGCATGACACCGCCAGGCCTAAGTGCTGCATGACACCGCCAGGCCTCCGTGCTGCATGACACCGCCAGGCCTCCATGCTGCATGACACCGCCAGGCCTCCGTGCTGCATGACACCGCCAGGCCTCCGTGCTGCATGACACCCACAGGCCTCCGTGCTGCATGACACTGCCAGGCCTCCGTGCTGCATGACATCGCCAGGCCTCCGTGCTGCATGACACCGCCAGGCCTCCGTGCTGCATGACACCACCAGGCCTCCGTGCTGCATGACACCGCCAGGCCTCCGTGCTGCATGACACCGCCAGGCCTCCGTGCTGCATGACACTGCCAGGCCTCCGTGCTGCATGACACCACCAGGCCTCCGTGCTGCATGACACCGCCAGGCCTCCGTGCTGCATGACACCGCCAGGCCTCCGTGCTGCATGACACCGCCAGGCCTCCGTGCCGCATGACACCGACAGGCCTACGTGCTGCATGACACCGCCAGGCCTCCGTGCATGACACCGCCAGGCCTCCCTGCATGACACCGCCAGGCCTCCGTGCTGCATGACACAGCCAGGCCTCCGTGCTGCATGACACCGCCAGGCCTCCGTGCTGCATGACACCGCCAGGCCTCGGTGCATGACACCGCCAGGCCTCCGTGCATGACACCGCCAGGCCTCCGTGCATGACACCGCCAGGCCTCCGTGCTGCATGACACCGCCAGGCCTCCGTGCTGCATGACACCGCCAGGCCTCTGTGCTGTATGACACCGCCAGGCCTCCGTGCATGACACCGCCAGGCCTCCGTGCTGCATGACACCACCATGCCTCCGTGCATGACACCGCCAGTCCTCCGTGCTGCAGCACACCGCCAGGCCGCCGTGCTGCATGACACCGCCAGGCCTCCGTGCTGCATGACACCACCAGGCCTCCGTGCTGCATGACACCGCCAGGCCTCCGTGCATGACACCGCCAGGCCTCCATGCATGACACCGCCAGGCCTCCGTGCTGCATGGCACCGCCAGGCCTCCGTGCATGACACCGCCAGGCCTCCGTGCTGCATGACACCGCCAGGCCACCGTGCTGCATGACACCGTCAGGCCTCCGTGCTGCATGACACCGCCAGGCCTCCGTGCATGACACCGCCAGGCCTCCCTGCATGACACCGCCAGGCCTCCGTGCTGCATGACACCGCCAGGCCTCCGTGCTGCATGACACCGCCAGGCCTCCGTGCTGCATGACACCGCCAGGCCTCCGTGCTGCATGACACCACCAGGCCTCCGTGCTGCATGACACCGCCAGGCCTCCGTGCTGCATGACACCGCCAGGCCTCCGTGCATGACACCGTCAGGCCTCCCTGCATGACACCGCCAGGCCTCCCTGCATGACACCGCCAGGCCTCCGTGCTGCATGACACAGCCAGGCCTCCGTGCTGCATGACACCGCCAGGCCTCCGTGCTGCATTACACTGCCAGGCCTCCGTGCTGCATGACACCGCCAGGCCTCTGTGCTGCATGACACCGCCAGGCCTCCGTGCATGACACCGCCAGGCCTCCGTGCATGACACCGCCAGGCCTCCGTGCTGCATGGCACCGCCAGGCCTCCATGCTGCATGACACCACCAGGCCTCCGTGCTGCATGACACCGCCAGGCCTCCGTGCTGCATGACACCACCAGGCCTCCGTGCATGACACCGCCAGGCCTCCGTGCTGCATGACACCGCCAGGCCTCCGTGCTGCATGACACCGCCAGGCCTCTATGCTGCATGACACCGCCAGGCCTCCGTGCTGCATGACACCGCCAGGCCTCCGTGCTGCATGACACCGCCAGGCCTCCGTGCTGCATGACACCGCCAGGCCTCCATGCATGACACCGCCAGGCCTCCATGCTGCATGACACCGCCAGGCCTCCGTGCATGACACCGCCAGGCCTCCGTGCTGCATGACACCGCCAGGCCTCCGTGCATGACACCGCCAGGCCTCCGTGCTGCATGACACCGCCAGGCCTCCCTGCATGACACCGCCAGGCCTCCGTGCTGCATGACACAGCCAGGCCTCCGTGCTGCATGACACCGCCAGGCCTCCGTGCTGCATGACACCGCCAGGCCTCCGTGCTGCATGACACCGCCAGGCCTCCGTGCTGCATGACACCGACAGGCCTCCGTGCATGACACCGCCAGGCCTCCGTGCTGCATGGCACCGCCAGGCCTCCGTGCTGCATGGCACCGCCAGGCCTCCGTGCTGCATGACACCGCCAGGCCTCCATGCATGACACCGCCAGGCCTCCGTGCTGCATGACACCGCCAGGCCTCCGTGCTACATGACACCGCCAGGCCTCCGTGCTGCATGACACCGCCAGGCCTCCGTGCTGCATGACACCGCCAGGCCTCTGTGCATGACACCGCCAGGCCTACGTGCTGCATGACACTGCCAGGCCTACGTGCTGCAAGACACCGCCAGGCCTCCGTGCTGCATGACACCGCCAGGCCTCCGTGCTGCATGACATCGCCAGGCCTCCGTGCTGCATGACACCACCAGGCCTCCGTGCTGCATGACACTGCCAGGCCTCTGTGCATGACACCGTCAGGCCTCCCTGCATGACTCCGCCAGGCCTCCGTGCTGCATCACACCGCCAGGCCTCCATGCATTACACCGCCAGGCCTCCGTGCTGCATGACACCGCCAGGCCTCCGTGCATGACACCGCCAGGCCTCCGTGCTGCATGACACCGCCAGGCCTCCGTGCTGCATGACACCGCCAGGCCTCCGTGCTGCATGACACCGCCAGGCCTCCGTGCATGACACCGCCAGGCCTCCGTGCTGCATGACACCGCCAGGCCTCCATGCTGCATGACACCACCAGGCCTCCGTGCTGCATGACACCGCCAGGCCTCCGTGCTGCATGACACCGCCAGGCCTCCGTGCTGCATGACACCGCCAGGCCTCCGTGCATGACACCGCCAGGCCTCCATGCATGACACCGCCAGGCCTCCGTGCTGCATGGCACCGCCAGGCCTCCGTGCTGCATGACACCGCCAGGCCTCCGTGCTGCATGACACCGCCAGGCCTCCATGCATGACACCGCCAGGCCTCCGTGCTGCATGACACCGCCAGGCCTCCGTGCTGCATGACACCGCCAGGCCTCCGTGCTGCATGACACTGCCAGGCCTACGTGCTGCAAGACACCGCCAGGCCTCCGTGCTGCATGACACCTCCAGGCCTCCGTGCTGCATGACATCGCCAGGCCTCCGTGCTGCATGACACCACCAGGCCTCCGTGCTGCATGACACTGCCAGGCCTCTGTGTATGACACCGTCAGGCCTCCCTGCATGACTCCGCCAGGCCTCCGTGCTGCATGACACCGCCAGGCCTCTGTGCTGCATGACACCGCCAGGCCTCCGTGCTGCATGACACCGCCAGGCCTCCGTGCTGCATGACACCGCCAGGCCTCCGTGCATGACACCGCCAGGCCTCCGTGCTGCATGACACCGCCAGGCCTCAGTGTTGCATGACACCGCCAGGCCTCCGTGCATGACACCGCCAGGCCTCTGTGCTGCATGACACCGCCAGGCCTCCGTGCTGCATGACACCGCCAGGCCTCCGTGCTGCATGACACCGCCAGGCCTCCGTGCATGACACCGCCAGGCCTCCGTGCTGCATGACACCGCCAGGCATCCGTGCTGCATGACACCGCCAGGCCTCTGTGCTGCATGACACCGCCAGGCCTCTGTGCTGCATGACACCGCCAGGCCTCTGTGCTGCATGACACCGCCAGGCCTCCGTGCTGCATGACACCGCCAGGCCTCCGTGCATGACACCGCCAGGCCTCTGTGCTGCATGACACCGTCAGGCCTCCGCGCATGACACCGCCAGACCTCCGTGCTGCATGACACCACCGAGCCTCCATGTATGACACCGCCAGGCCTCCGTGCTGCATGACACCGCCAGGCCTCCGTTCTGCATGACACCGCCAGGCCTCCGTGCTGCATGACACCGCCAGGCCTCCATGCATGACACCGCCAGGCCTCCGTGCTGCATGACACCGCCAGGCCTCCGTGCTGCATGACACCGCCAGGCCTCTGTGCTGCATGACACTGCCAGGCCTCCATGCTGCATGACACCGCCAGGCCTCCGTGCATGACACCGCCAGGCCTCCGTGCTGCATGACACCGCCAGGCCTCCGTGCTGCATGACACCGCCAGGCCTCCGTGCATGACACCGCCAGGCCTCCGTGCATGACACCGCCAGGCCTCCGTGCTGCATGACACAGCCAGGCCTCCGTGCTGCATGACACCGCCAGGCCTCCGTGCTGCATGACACCGCCAGGCCTCCGTGCATGACACCGCCAGGCCTCCCTGCATGACACCGCCAGGCCTCCGTGCTGCATGACACAGCCAGGCCTCCGTGCTGCATGACACCGCCAGGCCTCCGTGCTGCATGACACCGCCAGGCCTCCGTGCATGACACCGCCAGGCCTCCGTGCATGACACCGCCAGGCCTCCGTGCATGACACCGCCAGGCCTCCGTGCTGCATGACACCGCCAGGCCTCCGTGCTGCATGACACCGCCAGGCCTCTGTGCTGTATGACACCGCCAGGCCTCCGTGCATGACACTGCCAGGCCTCCGTGCTGCATGACACCGCCAGGCCTCCGTGCTTGACACCGCCAGGCCTCCGTGCTGCATGACACCGCCAGGCCTAAGTGCTGCATGACACCGCCAGGCCTCCGTGCTGCATGACACCGCCAGGCCTCCATGCTGCATGACACCGCCAGGCCTCCGTGCTGCATGACACCGCCAGGCCTCCGTGCTGCATGACACCCACAGGCCTCCGTGCTGCATGACACTGCCAGGCCTCCGTGCTGCATGACATCGCCAGGCCTCCGTGCTGCATGACACCGCCAGGCCTCCGTGCTGCATGACACCACCAGGCCTCCGTGCTGCATGACACCGCCAGGCCTCCGTGCTGCATGACACCGCCAGGCCTCCGTGCTGCATGACACTGCCAGGCCTCCGTGCTGCATGACACCACCAGGCCTCCGTGCTGCATGACACCGCCAGGCCTCCGTGCTGCATGACACCGCCAGGCCTCGGTGCTGCATGACACCGCCAGGCCTCCGTGCCGCATGACACCGACAGGCCTACGTGCCGCATGACACCGCCAGGCCTCCGTGCATGACACCGCCAGGCCTCCCTGCATGACACCGCCAGGCCTCCGTGCTGCATGACACAGCCAGGCCTCCGTGCTGCATGACACCGCCAGGCCTCCGTGCTGCATGACACCGCCAGGCCTCCGTGCTGCATGACACCGCCAGGCCTCCGTGCTGCATGACACCGACAGGCCTCCGTGCATGACACCGCCAGGCCTCCGTGCTGCATGGCACCGCCAGGCCTCCGTGCTGCATGGCACCGCCAGGCCTCCGTGCTGCATGACACCGCCAGGCCTCCGTGCTGCATGACACCGCCAGGCCTCCATGCATGACACCGCCAGGCCTCCGTGCTGCATGACACCGCCAGGCCTCCGTGCTGCATGACACCGCCAGGCCTCCGTGCTGCATGACACCGCCAGGCCTCCGTGCTGCATGACACCGCCAGGCCTCCGTGCTGCATGACACCGCCAGGCCTCTGTGCATGACACCGCCAGGCCTACGTGCTGCATGACACTGCCAGGCCTACGTGCTGCAAGACACCGCCAGGCCTCCGTGCTGCATGACACCGCCAGGCCTCCGTGCTGCATGACATCGCCAGGCCTCCGTGCTGCATGACACCACCAGGCCTCCGTGCTGCATGACACTGCCAGGCCTCTGTGCATGACACCGTCAGGCCTCCCTGCATGACTCCGCCAGGCCTCCGTGCTGCATCACACCGCCAGGCCTCCATGCATTACACCGCCAGGCCTCCGTGCTGCATGACACTGCCAGGCCTCCGTGCTGCATGACATCGCCAGGCCTCCGTGCTGCATGACACCGCCAGGCCTCCGTGCTGCATGACACCACCAGGCCTCCGTGCTGCATGACACCGCCAGGCCTCCGTGCTGCATGACACCGCCAGGCCTCCGTGCTGCATGACACTGCCAGGCCTCCGTGCTGCATGACACCACCAGGCCTCCGTGCTGCATGACACCGCCAGGCCTCCGTGCTGCATGACACCGCCAGGCCTCGGTGCTGCATGACACCGCCAGGCCTCCGTGCCGCATGACACCGACAGGCCTACGTGCCGCATGACACCGCCAGGCCTCCGTGCATGACACCGCCAGGCCTCCCTGCATGACACCGCCAGGCCTCCGTGCTGCATGACACAGCCAGGCCTCCGTGCTGCATGACACCGCCAGGCCTCCGTGCTGCATGACACCGCCAGGCCTCCGTGCTGCATGACACCGCCAGGCCTCCGTGCTGCATGACACCGACAGGCCTCCGTGCATGACACCGCCAGGCCTCCGTGCTGCATGGCACCGCCAGGCCTCCGTGCTGCATGGCACCGCCAGGCCTCCGTGCTGCATGACACCGCCAGGCCTCCGTGCTGCATGACACCGCCAGGCCTCCATGCATGACACCGCCAGGCCTCCGTGCTGCATGACACCGCCAGGCCTCCGTGCTGCATGACACCGCCAGGCCTCCGTGCTGCATGACACCGCCAGGCCTCCGTGCTGCATGACACCGCCAGGCCTCCGTGCTGCATGACACCGCCAGGCCTCTGTGCATGACACCGCCAGGCCTACGTGCTGCATGACACTGCCAGGCCTACGTGCTGCAAGACACCGCCAGGCCTCCGTGCTGCATGACACCGCCAGGCCTCCGTGCTGCATGACATCGCCAGGCCTCCGTGCTGCATGACACCACCAGGCCTCCGTGCTGCATGACACTGCCAGGCCTCTGTGCATGACACCGTCAGGCCTCCCTGCATGACTCCGCCAGGCCTCCGTGCTGCATCACACCGCCAGGCCTCCATGCATTACACCGCCAGGCCTCCGTGCTGCATGACACCGCCAGGCCTCCGTGCATGACACCGCCAGGCCTCCGTGCTGCATGACACCGCCAGGCCTCCGTGCTGCATGACACCGCCAGGCCTCCGTGCTGCATGACACCGCCAGGCCTCCGTGCATGACACCGCCAGGCCTCCGTGCTGCATGACACCACCAGGCCTCCATGCTGCATGACACCACCAGGCCTCCGTGCTGCATGACACCGCCAGGCCTCCGTGCTGCATGACACCGCCAGGCCTCCGTGCTGCATGACACCGCCAGGCCTCCGTGCATGACACCGCCAGGCCTCCATGCATGACACCGCCAGGCCTCCGTGCTGCATGGCACCGCCAGGCCTCCGTGCTGCATGACACCGCCAGGCCTCCGTGCTGCATGACACCGCCAGGCCTCTGTGCTGCATGACACCGCCAGGCCTCTGTGCTGCATGACACCGCCAGGCCTCCGTGCTGCATGACACCGCCAGGCCTCCGTGCATGACACCGCCAGGCCTCTGTGCTGCATGACACCGTCAGGCCTCCGCGCATGACACCGCCAGGCCTCCGTGCTGCATGACACCACCGAGCCTCCATGTATGACACCGCCAGGCCTCCGTGCTGCATGACACCGCCAGGCCTCCGTTCTGCATGACACCGCCAGGCCTCCGTGCTGCATGACACCGCCAGGCCTCCGTGCTGCATGACACCGCCAGGCCTCCGTGCTGCATGACACTGCCAGGCCTCCATGCTGCATGACACCGCCGAGCCTCCATGTATGACACCGCCAGGCCTCCATGCTGCATGACACCGCCAGGCCTCCGTGCTGCATGACACCGCCAGGCCTCCGTGCTGCATGACACTGCCAGGCCTCCATGCTGCATGACACCGCCAGGCCTCCTTGCATGACACCGCCAGGCCTCCGTGCTGCATGACACCGCCAGGCCTCCGTGCTGCATGACACCGCCAGGCCTCCGTGCATGACACCGCCAGGCCTCCGTGCTGCATGACACCGCCAGGCCTCCGTGCATGACACCGCCAAGCCTCCGTGCTGCATGACACCGCCAGGCCTCAGTGTTGCATGACACCGCCAGGCCTCCGTGCATGACACCGCCAGGCCTCTGTGCTGCATGACACCGCCAGGCCTCCGTGCTGCATGACACCGCCAGGCCTCCGTGCTGCATGATACCGCCATGCCACCGTGATGCATGACACCGCCAGGCCTCCGTGCATGACACCACCAGGCCTCCGTGCTGCATGACACAGCCAGGCCTCCGTGCTGAATGACACCGCCAGGCCTCCGTGCATGACACCGCGAGGCCTCCGTGCTGCATGACACCGCCAGGCCTCCGTGCTGCATGACACCGCCAGGCCTCTGTGCTGCATGACACCGCCAGGCCTCCGTGCTGCATGACACTGCCAGGCTTCCGTGCTGCATGACACCGCCAGGCCTCCGTGCATGACACCGCCAGGCCTCCATGCTGCATGACACCGCCAGGCCTCCATGCATGACACCGCCAGGCCTCCGTGCTGCATGACACCGCCAGGCCTCCGTGCTGCATGACACCGCCAGGCCTCCGTGCATGACACCGCCAGGCCTCCGTGCATGACACCGCCAGGCCTCCGTGCATGACACCGCCAGGCCTCCATGCTGCATGACACCGCCAGGCCTCCGTGCTGCATGACACCGCCAGGCCTCTGTGATGCATGACACCGCCAGGCCTCTGTGCTGCATGACACCGCCAGGCCTCCGTGCTGCATGACACCGCCAGGCCTCCGTGCTGCATGACACCGCCAGGCCTCCATGCTGCATGACACCGCCAGGCCTCTGTGCTGCATGACACCGCCAGGCCTCCGTGCTGCATGACACCGCCAGGCCTCTGTGCTGCATGACACCGCCAGGCCTCTGTGCTGCATGACACCGCCAGGCCTCCGTGCTGCATGACACCGCCAGGCCTCCGTGCTGCATGACACCGCCAGGCCTCCGTGCATGACACCGCCAGGCCTCCATGCTGCATGACACCGCCAGGCCTCCATGCATGACACCGCCAGGCCTCCGTGCTGCATGACACCGCCAGGCCTCCGTGCTGCATGACACCGCCAGGCCTCCGTGCATGACACCGCCAGGCCTCCGTGCATGACACTGCCAGGCCTCCGTGCATGACACCGCCAGGCCTCCGTGCTGCATGACACCGCCAGGCCTCTGTGCTGCATGACACCGCCAGGCCTCCGTGCTGCATGACACCGCCAGGCCTCCGTGCTGCATGACACCGCCAGGCCTCCGTGCTGCATGACACCGCCAGGCCTCCGTGCTGCATGACACCGCCAGGCCTCCATGCTGCATGACACCGCCAGGCCTCCGTGCTGCATGACACTGCCAGGCCTCCGTGCATGACACCGCCAGGCCTCCATGCTGCATGACACCACCAGGCCTCCGTGCATGACACCGCCAGGCCTCCGTGCTGCATGACACCGCCAGGCCTCCGTGCTGCATGACACCGCCAGGCCTCCGTGCATGACACCGCCAGGCCTCCGTGCATGACACTGCCAGGCCTCCGTGCATGACACCGCCAGGCCTCCATGCTGCATGACACCGCCAGGCCTCTGTGCTGCATGACACCGCCAGGCCTCTGTGCTGCATGATACCGCCAGGCCTCCGTGCTGCATGACACCGCCAGGCCTCCGTGCTGCATGACACCGCCAGGCCTCCGTGCATGACACCGTCAGGCCTCCGTGCTGCATGACACCGCCAGGCCTCCGTGCTGCATGACACTGGCAGGCCTCCGTGCTGCATGACACCGCCAGGCCTCCGTGCATGACACCGCCAGGCCTCCGTGCTGCATGACACCACCGAGCCTCCATGTATGACACCGCCAGGCCTCCGTGCTGCATGACACCGCCAGGCCTCCGTTCTGCATGACACCGCCAGGCCTCCGTGCTGCATGACACCGCCAGGCCTCCGTGCTGCATGACACCGCCAGGCCTCCGTGCTGCATGACACTGCCAGGCCTCCATGCTGCATGACACCGCCAGGCCTCCTTGCATGACACCGCCAGGCCTCCGTGCTGCATGACACCGCCAGGCCTCCGTGCTGCATGACACCGCCAGGCCTCCGTGCATGACACCGCCAGGCCTCCGTGCTGCATGACACCGCCAGGCCTCCGTGCATGACACCGCCAAGCCTCCGTGCTGCATGACACCGCCAGGCCTCAGTGTTGCATGACACCGCCAGGCCTCCGTGCATGACACCGCCAGGCCTCTGTGCTGCATGACACCGCCAGGCCTCCGTGCTGCATGACACCGCCAGGCCTCCGTGCTGCATGATACCGCCAGGCCACCGTGATGCATGACACCGCCAGGCCTCCGTGCATGACACCACCAGGCCTCCGTGCTGCATGACACAGCCAGGCCTCCGTGCTGAATGACACCGCCAGGCCTCCGTGCATGACACCGCCAGGCCTCCGTGCTGCATGACACCGCCAGGCCTCCGTGCTGCATGACACCGCCAGGCCTCTGTGCTGCATGACACCGCCAGGCCTCCGTGCTGCATGACACTGCCAGGCTTCCGTGCTGCATGACACCGCCAGGCCTCCGTGCATGACACCGCCAGGCCTCCATGCTGCATGACACCGCCAGGCCTCCATGCATGACACCGCCAGGCCTCCGTGCTGCATGACACCGCCAGGCCTCCGTGCTGCATGACACCGCCAGGCCTCCGTGCATGACACCGCCAGGCCTCCGTGCATGACACCGCCAGGCCTCCGTGCATGACACCGCCAGGCCTCCATGCTGCATGACACCGCCAGGCCTCCATGCTGCATGACACCGCCAGGCCTCTGTGATGCATGACACCGCCAGGCCTCTGTGCTGCATGACACCGCCAGGCCTCCGTGCTGCATGACACCGCCAGGCCTCCGTGCTGCATGACACCGCCAGGCCTCCATGCTGCATGACACCGCCAGGCCTCCGTGCTGCATGACACCGCCAGGCCTCCGTGCTGCATGACACCGCCAGGCCTCTGTGCTGCATGACACCGCCAGGCCTCTGTGCTGCATGACACCGCCAGGCCTCTGTGCTGCATGACACCGCCAGGCCTCCGTGCTGCATGACACCGCCAGGCCTCCGTGCTGCATGACACCGCCAGGCCTCCGTGCATGACACCGCCAGGCCTCCATGCTGCATGACACCGCCAGGCCTTCATGCATGACACCGCCAGGCCTCCGTGCTGCATGACACCGCCAGGCCTCCGTGCTGCATGACACCGCCAGGCCTCCGTGCATGACACCGCCAGGCCTCCGTGCATGACACTGCCAGGCCTCCGTGCATGACACCGCCAGGCCTCCGTGCTGCATGACACCGCCAGGCCTCTGTGCTGCATGACACCGCCAAGCCTCCGTGCTGCATGACACCGCCAGGCCTCCGTGCTGCATGACACCGCCAGGCCTCCGTGCTGCATGACACCGCCAGGCCTCCGTGCTGCATGACACCGCCAGGCCTCCATGCTGCATGACACCGCCAGGCCTCCGTGCTGCATGACACTGCCAGGCCTCCGTGCATGACACCGCCAGGCCTCCATGCTGCATGACACCACCAGGCCTCCGTGCATGACACCGCCAGGCCTCCGTGCTGCATGACACCGCCAGGCCTCCGTGCTGCATGACACCGCCAGGCCTCCGTGCATGACACCGCCAGGCCTCCGTGCATGACACTGCCAGGCCTCCGTGCATGACACCGCCAGGCCTCCATGCTGCATGACACCGCCAGGCCTCTGTGCTGCATGACACCGCCAGGCCTCTGTGCTGCATGATACCGCCAGGCCTCCGTGCTGCATGACACCGCCAGGCCTCCGTGCTGCATGACACCGCCAGGCCTCCGTGCATGACACCGCCAGGCCTCCGTGCTGCATGACACCGCCAGGCCTCCGTGCTGCATGACACTGGCAGGCCTCCGTGCTGCATGACACCGCCAGGCCTCCGTGCATGACACCGCCAGGCCTCCGTGCTGCATGACACCGCCAGGCCTCCGTGCTCTTAATGTCAAAGCTCTCCAGCCGTCTCCACTAAAAAAACTTCAATATTTCTAAGAGAGTATCAGTTTCTTAATTCTTCTCAGTCTTTGGAATGGCGACTATCTTCCCTGAAATAATTAATAGCTTCGCTGCTGACGGCTGGATGCCGCCTACGGACTGACTCCACAACTGCTTCGTGCTTTCACTAATATAGAAGCTTGTTCCTTCATGGAAAAATACGGCCAGTAGCCTGCCGCCCACCAAATTCTTGTACCTCCCCGTACCAAGGACACGTTCCCAGCCGGCCGGCCTGATGTTGTGTCTTCGGCATGAAGAAAAATACAATCCTTTGACAAGGGCCAGCCTGAGCCGGTTCTCTCCAGGCGAACAACACCTCATAACTAAAACATTACATTTGACCTAGAAGCGTCTCAAGCTGCCGGAGCAGAAAGAAAGATGGAGTCTCTCCCGTTTGAGGCCTACCAGACCAGAACTAAGCATAATTCAATAGAAAGTATACTAATACCCTTACAAAAGGACAGATTTTCCCTAGTACTAATGAATCTATCCCCTAGCATAAGTTTATAAGCCCTAATCTAAGGAGAGGAATACAGAATTATGTCAAAATGCCTTGTAAATAGGCACTATTCACGGTTCCAACCCTCACACTGGAATGATAGTAGACTGAAGTCACCTCCAATCACCTTCCCTCAAAAGAGGGCCGGAAAAGTCGAGCAGAACACACCACCAGGCCTCCGTGCTGCATGACACCGCCAGGCCTCCGTGCATGACACCGCCAGGCCTCCGTGCATGACACCGCCAGGCCTCCGTGCTGCATGACACCGCCAGGCCTCCGTGCTGCATGACACCGCCAGGCCTCCGTGCTGCATGACACCGCCAGGCCTCCGTGCATGACACCGCCAGGCCTCCGTGCTGCATGACACCGCCAGGCCTCCGTGCTTGACACCGCCAGGCCTCCGTGCTGCATGACACCGCCAGGCCTAAGTGCTGCATGACACCGCCAGGCCTCCATGCTGCATGACACCGCCAGGCCTCCGTGCTGCATGACACCGCCAGGCCTCCATGCTGCATGACACCGCCAGGCCTCCGTGCTGCATGACACCGCCAGGCCTCCGTGCTGCATGACACCCACAGGCCTCCGTGCTGCATGACACCGCCAGGCCTCCGTGCTGCATGACATCGACAGGCCTCCGTGCTGCATGACACCGCCAGGCCTCCGTGCTGCATGACACCGCCAGGCCTCCGTGCTGCATGACACCGCCAGGCCTCCGTGCATGACACCGCCAGGCCTCCGTGCTGCATGACACCGCCAGGCCTCCGTGCTGCATGACACCGCCAGGCCTCCGTGCTGCATGACACCGCCAGGCCTCCATGCTGCATAACACCGCCAGGCCTCCGTGCTGCATGACACCGCCAGGCCTCCGTGCTGCATGACACCGCCAGGCCTCCGTGCATGACACCGCCAGGCCTCCGTGCATGACACCGCCAGGCCTCCGTGCTGCATGACACCGCCAGGCCTCCGTGCTGCATGACACCGCCAGGCCTCCGTGCTGCATGACACCGCCAGGCCTCCGTGCATGACACCGCCAGGCCTCCGTGCTGCATGACACCGCCAGGCCTCCGTGCTTGACACCGCCAGGCCTCCGTGCTGCATGACACCGCCAGGCCTAAGTGCTGCATGACACCGCCAGGCCTCCATGCTGCATGACACCGCCAGGCCTCCGTGCTGCATGACACCGCCAGGCCTCCATGCTGCATGACACCGCCAGGCCTCCGTGCTGCATGACACCGCCAGGCCTCCGTGCTGCATGACACCCACAGGCCTCCGTGCTGCATGACACCGCCAGGCCTCCGTGCTGCATGACATCGACAGGCCTCCGTGCTGCATGACACCGCCAGGCCTCCGTGCTGCATGACACCGCCAGGCCTCCGTGCTGCATGACACCGCCAGGCCTCCGTGCTGCATGACACCGCCAGGCCTCCGTGCTGCATGACACCGCCAGGCCTCCGTGCTGCATGACACTGCCAGGCCTCCGTGCTGCATGACACCACCAGGCCTCCGTGCTGCATGACACCGCCAGGCCTCCGTGCTGCATGACACCGCCAGGCCTCCGTGCTGCATGACACCGCCAGGCCTCCGTGCCGCATGACACCGCCAGGCCTACGTGACGCATGACACCGCCAGGCCTCCGTGCATGACACCGCCAGGCCTCCCTGCATGACACCGCCAGGCCTCCGTGCTGCATGACACAGCCAGGCCTCCGTGCTGCATGACACCGCCAGGCCTCCGTGCTGCATGACACCGCCAGGCCTCCGTGCTGCATGACACCGCCAGGCCTCCGTGCTGCATGACACCGACAGGCCTCCGTGCATGACACCGCCAGGCCTCCGTGCTGCATGGCACCGCCAGGCCTCCGTGCTGCATGGCACCGCCAGGCCTCCGTGCTGCATGACACCGCCAGGCCTCCGTGCTGCATGACACCGCCAGGCCTCCATGCATGACACCGCCAGGCCTCCGTGCTGCATGACACCGCCAGGCCTCCGTGCTGCATGACACCGCCAGGCCTCCGTGCTGCATGACACCGCCAGGCCTCTGTGCATGACACCGCCAGGCCTACGTGCTGCATGACACTGCCAGGCCTACGTGCTGCAAGACACCGCCAGGCCTCCGTGCTGCATGACACCGCCAGGCCTCCATGCTGCATGACATCCCAGGCCTCCGTGCTGCATGACACCGCCAGGCCTCCGTGCTGCATGACACTGCCAGGCCTCTGTGCATGACACCGTCAGGCCTCCCTGCATGACTCCGCCAGGCCTCCGTGCTGCATCACACCACCAGGCCTCCATGCATTACACCGCCAGGCCTCCGTGCTGCATGACACCGCCAGGCCTCCGTGCATGACACCGCCAGGCCTCCGTGCTGCATGACACCGCCAGGCCTCCGTGCTGCATGACACCGCCAGGCCTCCGTGCTGCATGACACCGCCAGGCCTCCGTGCATGACACCGCCAGGCCTCCGTGCTGCATGACACCGCCAGGCCTCCGTGCTGCATGACACCACCAGGCCTCCGTGCTGCATGACACCGCCAGGCCTCCGTGCTGCATGACACCGCCAGGCCTCCGTGCTGCATGACACCGCCAGGCCTCCGTGCATGACACCGCCAGGCCTCCATGCATGACACCGCCAGGCCTCCGTGCTGCATGGCACCGCCAGGCCTCCGTGCTGCATGACACCGCCAGGCCTCCGTGCTGCATGACACCGCCAGGCCTCCATGCATGACACCGCCAGGCCTCCGTGCTGCATGACACCGCCAGGCCTCCGTGCTGCATGACACCGCCAGGCCTCCGTGCTGCATGACACTGACAGGCCTCCGTGCATGACACCGCCAGGCCTCCGTGCTGCATGGCACCGCCAGGCCTCCGTGCTGCATGGCACCGCCAGGCCTCCGTGCTGCATGACACCGCCAGGCCTCCGTGCTGCATGACACCGCCAGGCCTCCATGCATGACACCGTCAGGCCTCCCTGCATGACTCCGCCAGGCCTCCGTGCTGCATGACACCGCCAGGCCTCCGTGCTGCATGACACCGCCAGGCCTCTGTGCATGACACCGCCAGGCCTACGTGCTGCATGACACTGCCAGGCCTACGTGCTGCAAGACACCGCCAGGCCTCCGTGCTGCATGACACCGCCAGGCCTCCATGCTGCATGACATCCCAGGCCTCCGTGCTGCATGACACCGCCAGGCCTCCGTGCTGCATGACACTGCCAGGCCTCTGTGCATGACACCGTCAGGCCTCCCTGCATGACTCCGCCAGGCCTCCGTGCTGCATCACACCACCAGGCCTCCATGCATTACACCGCCAGGCCTCCGTGCTGCATGACACCGCCAGGCCTCCGTGCATGACACCGCCAGGCCTCCGTGCTGCATGACACCGCCAGGCCTCCGTGCTGCATGACACCGCCAGGCCTCCGTGCTGCATGACACCGCCAGGCCTCCGTGCATGACACCGCCAGGCCTCCGTGCTGCATGACACCGCCAGGCCTCCGTGCTGCATGACACCACCAGGCCTCCGTGCTGCATGACACCGCCAGGCCTCCCGTGCTGCATGACACCGCCAGGCCTCCGTGCTGCATGACACCGCCAGGCCTCCGTGCATGACACCGCCAGGCCTCCATGCATGACACCGCCAGGCCTCCGTGCTGCATGGCACCGCCAGGCCTCCGTGCTGCATGACACCGCCAGGCCTCCGTGCTGCATGACACCGCCAGGCCTCCATGCATGACACCGCCAGGCCTCCGTGCTGCATGACACCGCCAGGCCTCCGTGCTGCATACACCGCCAGGCCTCCGTGCTGCATGACACTGCCAGGCCTACGTGCTGCAAGACACCGCCAGGCCTCCGTGCTGCATGACACTGCCAGGCCTCCGTGCTGCATGACATCGCCAGGCCTCCGTGCTGCATGACACCGCCAGGCCTCCGTGCTGCATGACACTGCCAGGCCTCTGTGCATGACACCGTCAGGCCTCCCTGCATGACTCCGCCAGGCCTCCGTGCTGCATGACACCGCCAGGCCTCCATGCATTACACCGCCAGGCCTCCGTGCTGCATGACACCGCCAGGCCTCCGTGCATGACACCGCCAGGCCTCCGTGCTGCATGACACCGCCAGGCCTCCGTGCTGCATGACACCGCCAGGCCTCCGTGCTGCATGACACCGCCAGGCCTCCGTGCATGACACCGCCAGGCCTCCGTGCTGCATGACACCGCCAGGCCTCCGTGCTGCATGACACCACCAGGCCTCCGTGCTGCATGACACCGCCAGGCCTCCGTGCTGCATGACACTGCCAGGCCTCTGTGCATGACACCGTCAGGCCTCCCTGCATGACTCCGCCAGGCCTCCGTGCTGCATCACACCGCCAGGCCTCCGTGCATTACACCGCCAGGCCTCCGTGCTGCATGACACCGCCAGGCCTCCGTGCTGCATGACACCGCCAGGCCTCCGTGCATGACACCACCAGGCCTCCATGCTGCATGACACCGCCAGGCCTCCATGCTGCATGACACCGCCAGGCCTCCGTGCTGCATGACACCGCCAGGCCTCCATGCATGACACCGCCAGGCCTCCGTGCTGCATGACACCGCCAGGCCTCCGTGCTGCATGACACCGCCAGGCCTCCGTGCTGCATGACACCGCCAGGCCTCCGTGCATGACACCGCCAGGCCTCCGTGCTGCATGACACCGCCAGGCCTCCGTGCTGCATGACACCGCCAGGCCTCCGTGCTGCATGACACCGCCAGGCCTCCGTGCTGCATGACACCGCCAGGCCTCCGTGCATGACACCGCCAGGCCTCCGTGCTGCATGACACCACCAGGCCTCCGTGCTGCATGACACCGCCAGGCCTCCGTGCTGCATGACACCGCCAGGCCTCCGTGCTGCATGACACCGCCAGGCCTCCGTGTTGCATGACACCGCCAGGCCTCCGTGTTGCATGACACCGGCAGGCCTCCGTGCTGCATGACACCGCCAGGCCTCCTTGCTGCATGACACCGCCATGCCTCCGTGCATGACACCGCCAGGCCTCCGTGCTGCATGACACCGCCAGGCCTCCGTGCTGCATGACACCGCCAGGCCTCCGTGCTGCATGACACCGCCAGGCCTCTGTGCTGCATGACACCGCCAGGCCTCCGTGCATGACACCGTCAGGCCTCCGTGCTGCATGACACCGCCAGGCCTCCGTGCTGCATGACACTGCCAGGCCTCCGTGCTGCATGACACTGCCAGGCCTCCGTGCATGACACCGCCAGGCCTCCATGCATGACACCGCCAGGCCTCCGTGCATGACACCGCCAGGCCTCCGTGTATGACACCGCCAGGCCTCCGTGCTGCATGACACCGCCAGGCCTCCGTGCTGCATGACACCGCCAGGCCTCCGTGCTGCATGACACCGCCAGGCCTCCTTGCATGACACCGCCAGGCCTCTGTGCATGACACCGCCAGGCCTCCGTGCATGACACCGCCAGGCCTCAGTGCATGACACCGCCAGGCCCCTGTGCTGCATGACACCACCAGGCCTCTGTGCATGACACCGCCAGGCCTCCGTGCATGACACTGCCAGGCCTCCGTGCATGACACCGCCAGGCCTCCATGCTGCATGACACCGCCAGGCCTCTGTGCTGCATGACACCGCCAGGCCTACGTGACGCATGACACCGCCAGGCCTCCGTGCATGACACCGCCAGGCCTCCGTGCTGCATGACACAGCCAGGCCTCCGTGCTGCATGACACCGCCAGGCCTCCGTGCTGCATGACACCGCCAGGCCTCCGTGCTGCATGACACCGCCAGGCCTCCGTGCTGCATGACACCGACAGGCCTCCGTGCATGACACCGCCAGGCCTCCGTGCTGCATGGCACCGCCAGGCCTCCGTGCTGCATGGCACCGCCAGGCCTCCGTGCTGCATGACACCGCCAGGCCTCCGTGCTGCATGACACCGCCAGGCCTCCATGCATGACACCGCCAGGCCTCCGTGCTGCATGACACCGCCAGGCCTCCGTGCTGCATGACACCGCCAGGCCTCCGTGCTGCATGACACCGCCAGGCCTCTGTGCATGACACCGCCAGGCCTACGTGCTGCATGACATCCCAGGCCTCCGTGCTGCATGACACCGCCAGGCCTCCGTGCTGCATGACACTGCCAGGCCTCTGTGCATGACACCGTCAGGCCTCCCTGCATGACTCCGCCAGGCCTCCGTGCTGCATCACACCACCAGGCCTCCATGCATTACACCGCCAGGCCTCCGTGCTGCATGACACCGCCAGGCCTCCGTGCATGACACCGCCAGGCCTCCGTGCTGCATGACACCGCCAGGCCTCCGTGCTGCATGACACCGCCAGGCCTCCGTGCTGCATGACACCGCCAGGCCTCCGTGCATGACACCGCCAGGCCTCCGTGCTGCATGACACCGCCAGGCCTCCATGCTGCATGACACCACCAGGCCTCCGTGCTGCATGACACCGCCAGGCCTCCGTGCTGCATGACACCGCCAGGCCTCCGTGCTGCATGACACCGCCAGGCCTCCGTGCATGACACCGCCAGGCCTCCATGCATGACACCGCCAGGCCTCCGTGCTGCATGGCACCGCCAGGCCTCCGTGCTGCATGACACCGCCAGGCCTCCGTGCTGCATGACACCGCCAGGCCTCCATGCATGACACCGCCAGGCCTCCGTGC